>NC_080638.1:32869275-33585942 GCF_027579445.1 Ammospiza nelsoni | reverse complement strand
AAGTTCACCATTCTGTCAGCTCTGAGAGAGGGATTTTACTGCTACTTACATTTATCCAGGACACTTTTTCTTTTTAAAACTATCAACTACTGTAATCTGATTGTGCCTTTAAAAAAATATCATATATACTTTATAAATGCATTTGCAAACACATGTATATATCATTGAATCATAGGCTTAATTTAGGCCATTAAAAAACGCGTATTTACCCTTTAGCCAGTCTAAATAATTTGACATAATTTTTTTTCCTGCTGAAAAAAATAAGGCTTTCAAGAAAGTTTGATTGCTATTCAAACTGTTTTAAAGTTTATACCACTTAGGAGTGCCTCCTGTGTGCACTGTATGTACAAAGACTGCCCAAATACAGATTTGCTGCCATCTATTGTCCCAAGGGAATGGAAGACAGAGCAATGTAAATAAGGGAATACTGAATATTTAATGCTTCTTTGGCAATTTTTACTATGCAGACTTCGTGAGTGTAAGGAAACAACTTTTTTACATTGTCACAGGTAAGACAGATGAGGCACTCAAACTCAAGGGGTATAGACAGGGTCTCATCATGAGACATGACTGTGACAATAAATGGTACATACAGGATTTCCTAAGCCCTCTAGTCCTATACTGAACATATATAATTATAAGGTAATTGCATCTGACTTTTTTTGTACAAATTGCCATTCTTGTCATACAAAGTCTTTTAAACACAAATTGTTAAATTAGCAAGCAGGCACATTAGATGCCATGTAGTACATTTATGTTAGGTCACCGTTCTGGAATACACAACTCTATGGAACAGTTTCTGTGGGCAGACTCTCTCTATAGAAAACCTGTTTGTCTGTTTT
This sequence comes from Ammospiza nelsoni, assembly GCF_027579445.1. Classification (NCBI taxonomy): domain Eukaryota; kingdom Metazoa; phylum Chordata; class Aves; order Passeriformes; family Passerellidae; genus Ammospiza; species Ammospiza nelsoni. The sequence continues at coordinate 33,585,100 of NC_080638.1, read as the reverse complement.
TGCTTTCTCAGCTGTCTGGGAAAAAGAACTTGGGGAAAAAAAATCAGCTTCTTAAACTTTTTCTTTTTTTTTTTTGCTAGTTCAAGGAATTAAGATGTCATGATATCCATTTCCTTCAGTACATGGTTTGCTTAACCACAACTCAACTCTCAGGCCAATGTTTACACTGATTGCTTTTAGTTATGTTTCCTGACCACTATATATTAATACTTCAATCACACTCCATTCTTTCTAGATTGCTTTACCACATAGGATAAAAATAAAATGCTTGGTCTCTTTGTATGTTGATTTCTCTGTAATGTAATTCTGTTGCCTAGTTGATTGAATGTTATAAGTACTCTTATATGCATGACTAATGAAATTGTGTTAATTACATACTTGTATTCACTGCTTGCCTCTTGGAAGGAGTGCAAAGAAGGTGAATAAAATTTAAATATTTGTACACCATTTGGGAATGAGTCTCAGATTGCCAGGTTTTGTGGACCTTTAGAGTTTTGGGCATCTTACATTTTAGGCAAAGAAAACCCTAACAAACAAAATAAATGACCAAATAGGTTTTTCAGCAAGTGAACCACCAAACTGAAACAGTCTAATTCAGAAGTTGCCTATTTAAAGGCACCATTTTGACAGTAGAAATGAACACTCTAAGCATCAGAACTGCATTTAGAGGGTTTACAGTATTACTGACTTAAGACAATGTTATTACTGCAGGGATTTAGCTCTTGCAAGATCTTAAGTCAGCAAATCACAGAATGTTACAGAGTCTTTGGTACACTTCCTTATTCAAATAGATGAGGATTGACCACGGTTATCAAGAGCATTGGTGGAACATGAAGATAAACTGAGTCAACATATTTTTTAAAATTATGAAAATACAAAATATGTGGATCCTACCAAATTTTTTTGTTTTGCAGTGGGAATCTCAAATTTCATGATCTATCCCTCTGATCTGGCCTTTTCCTTTCTAAGCAGTAAAAGCTTTCTGATTTTTCCTCTTAAAAATGCCTCTTTTATTTATGTTATTAGATACACAAATGTAATAAATCTCAAGTTAAAACAGCATTGGAAGCAGTCTCAGCAGTTTCAGATTCTGTGGTTAGATGATATTGCACAGCTCCATCCACATGCCATCTGTAGTACCTCATATCTGTTAGTATATGAAGACATTAATTCTGTATAAACAGATAAATTATGCACTCAGTGTTCCTATGCATGTAGCTGACACAGAGGAAAATAAGATTTGATTTTCTGGAGTTCAAGTCTTCTATGAAGTTGAAGGAATATTAATAAGTAAGGAAAAAATAAGAGAAGTAGAAAGGGGATTTAAAAACCTGGAGGAGGCTTGGGGATCAACCAAAAGGAGAGGGTTCATGGTATGCTACAGAAGTCCTCCTACCTCCCTTTTAATTTTACATGTTTTCTTAATGGGAAAGAAGCAAATAGAAGAAACCTGTTTGCTCTGTTTTCTCTGAGACCCAAGAGAAGACTGAAATCTCAGCATCAATACAGTTCTTTCTGTTTTATTGGATAGAACGTAAGATGTAGCTGCCTGTGCAGAAAAGTGAACATTGTGCATTAGGTAGATGAATAAATCTTTTTTACATGAGGAAAACTCATAGTGAAAGGCTAGAGAAACTGGAAAATGACACTTAATGCTGTCTCTGGGAATGAAGACAAGTGTCATCTTTCCCCCTAATTTATATAGTGTTTATTTAATCTGTATTGTAGTAGGGGCAATTCACAGTATAAGCAGTTTAACGAAATCCTTGATGAAAATTGCCTGTTTCCACAGAACATATAGAAATTCTTTTTGCATGATGACAAATTGTGGATTTTAAAAAGCAAATGTTAAGCCTGCTACTTGCTATATTGCTCTAACAAAGAAGTTAAATCTAATGGCCTAGTCCTTAAATCAAATCTCTTAAAGTGGTGAGTGTGGGAACAAAGCCCTGGAGCAGCAACACCCTGCAGTGGCATTAAGGTCCTTGTAGTGCTCAGAAAGCTAGAAGCTCCTAAAGTGCCAATATCCAAAACAATCAACCATTTAATGTCTTTTGCTTGTGTCCTCTTTCTTCTTGCAAGTACAACTTAGTACAGCTAATAATGGAGAAAAAATGTGTAAATGGCTTCAAATCCATACAATTGCTAACAGAAAGATTTATTGCCAAGTAAAATTAAGGCCTCCCTCCCTTGCTAGCAAATAAAAATCAGTCTGTTATTCTGAAGTGTGAACTTGAAGAAGGATATCTTCCTGCAGGAGGTGAAAAACTGTATGTCACTTGACATGAATGTCTATCAATAAAAGAAAAGAACAGCAAAAAAAGGTGAAAATAAAGCTCTCTGGCCTAGAAAGCTTGGCTGAGCAACTACCAAACACAGACTAATGAAGGAAATCTAAAATACTTATTTTCTTGTAAAAAACATTTGTGCAACTTCTCAATGCAGAGTATATCAACTACAAAAGCTTGTGATACCACTCAAAGCTTTTCAAAAATACTTCAGAATCAGCAGAAATCTAATAAAGTTAGCAATTTCTATCAAATCCTATGAGTTCCTTATATAAATTTTAATAGTTTGTATTAAAATATATTTTCATTTATTATTTTCATTTATTGACACTGAATGTGATTTATGTATGTTTTAAATACTAAGGATTTATATTTACAGTAATTTATAGACTTTATACTGCTTTTTCTCCTTCACCTCAATCTATTTATTCTAGACAAAAATCTCCAATCTGTAAGAGAGCAATCTCTAACAGAAAAAATAAAAATACTTATCACTAACTTAGTGTAAACGAACTAGAACAATTTAAATTAGGGAAAAAACAACTCAACAAGCAAAACAAAAACAAAACAAAGTAAAAGGCAAGATCATCCGCAGAAAGATGAGAGAACCATATTCAAGATTCAATGCTGTATCATCCAACATGTGCTTGCGAAACCCGAGGAACAGGAACTCTAGTAGCAAGTACAGAATATATTTTCTGAATTAGGATACAGACCTGAAAGGTGCTGAGCCAGTTTGGCCCTGTACAAGCCTACTGCTTTAGCACATACTCAAATTTAACGAGTTTAGTTACTGCGCAGGCCACGAGCAAGACCTGCCTTGTCACTTGCCAGCCCACTCTTGCTTTCAGATGCAAGCAAGAGGCCTCCAAGTGTTCCCAACTGGCTCAATAAACAAGGAGCCAAAGATACCAAAGACCCCAAGAGGATATAACACAGGAAGCAATTGGCACTTCAGTGCAAACTCTTCATCTTTTACTATTCCCAAAGAAACTTCACATGTCCACAGTCAAATGCCACAATCAATGTTCAGGCCAAGGTTCTGAGATGCAATGCCAGGAACTTTTAGTGAAAGGCTTATTTTTAATTCCAAAGATCTTCAGTGCTCACAGTAACTTCCAGATGGGGGTAATACTCAAAGTATCTAGTTAAATACAGTTAAATAGCCAATCAGCATGTATAATTATACAACATTTCAAGTGAGCCACAAATATTAAATACTACAAAAAACTTTAAAATATCTGACAATTCACATATGTTTTTCTTAAAATGTAAACACATGCTAAGTATTTTGTGGGACTATAAAATAGATAGTGATAATTTTCCAAAATCAGTTGACATCTGTTTACAACTTCATTACCTGAAGTAATTTCTATGCAATCAGAGCATATACCATATTTGTTATAGATTACACCCAAAGTAACTACCAAAAACGGAAGCATTCCTAATCCTGAAATTGCTGTTATGGGGAGTGTTTCACTGTGACTTTTTACAACTGGTTCTCCCATCTGTGATATTTGCCAGTTAGCTAAAAGAATGTGGAGGAGGAGACTGATGTTTAAACTTTTTATTCCTTATTTTGTCTAGCAAGATTTGAATTTGCAAGAAACATTTTTGAAAATATTAGAAATCTGTACCTAGTGTAATAAGGAAAATGAAGAACCATATCGAAAAACTTTTATATTTTCTCATGTGGTTTTTATAATATTTCTCCTTATACACTGGTTCTCACTTTTAGTCATAAGAAAGGCAAAGTCACCACCAAAAAGATTTGATTTGGGCATTAGGTAATTAAAAAATTAATGATAGTAGGATTGATTTTAAATCATTTACATCTTTTACCTTCCACTTCAAAATTTTGTAAGTTGCCTAAAATAAGCTTTAACATCAATGCATCTACTTGTAGAGGTCACTTAGGCCAGCCACATCTACATTACATTCATGTCATTACATAAATATTTCAGTGCAAATATTAAGATTTGATATAATGAAGTATGGATAGAAATATACAAAAGCGCCAGAAGCAAAAATCAAAGAACAGCCTGTATAACCAGGGACATTATCGACAGCAACAAAATTAATTAACACTGAGCATGTTATTTATAACTAGACCATGATTCATCAGTGAAAGACTGCACTGTGATAACAGCAGAATGCACACAGTCTGCATGGCCTGTGCTTTTCCTTCTCCTCTTGGAATAACACTGCATTTTGTGGGACAGTCTTCTGCCTTTTATCCAACAGGAAGGCACACAACAGCCCAAAATATACTGAAAATCAGGAAACCAGGAAAATAGGCAGCAACCTTGCTTAACATTAATTAAAAAATAAAATACGTAAGTCTTTACAGGAAAAGGATCACCTGTTTTATGACCAGTCTAGCAGAACCTAAGAGATGTAGTCAGGATTTAACAGCTAGCGTCTCCTTTTCTCTTTAACCTCATTCCTAATGCTGTCCAGACTGCTTTAACATATGCATTACCTCAAGTGAGAATGGTAACATTCTGTGAATGAGCAGAATCAACCTAGGCTATACTAAAGCCTTTGGCACTGAATCCCACAGCATTCTCCTGGAAAAACTGGCAGCCCATGGCTTGGACGGGTGCACTCATAACTGGGTAAATAACAGGCTGTATGACCAGGCTCAGAGTGATTATGGAGGAATTACATCCAGCTGATGGCTTGTGACAGTGGTACTCTCCCAGGCTCAGTAGTGGGACCAGTCCTGTTAAATACATTTATAACAACCTGGAAGAGGGGATCAAGTGCACTCTCAGACAGATTACAGCAACACCAAGTTGGGCAGGAGTGTTGATCATCTGAGGGGCAACAGGGCTCTGCAGAGGGATCTGGACAGGCTGGATCCATGGGCTGAGACTAGCGGTATGGGGTTCAACAAGGCCAAGTGCCCAGTCCTGCACTTGGGTCACAGGAACCCCAGGCAGCTCTATAGGCTGGAGAAGAGTGACTGGAAAGCTGCCCAGCAGAAAATGATTTTGGCCTACTGGTTGACAGCCATGATGAAGTGATGATGATGCAGCCTGAACATGATGCAGCCTGTGCCCAGGCAGCCAAGAAGGCCAATGGCATCCTGGCCTGTATCAGCAACAGTGTGGCCAGCAGGAGCAGGGCAGTGATTGTCCCCCTGTACTCCACATTACTGACACCGAACCGTAAGCCCTGTGTTCAGTACTGGGCACCTCACAACAAGAAGGACATTGAGGCTCTGGAGGGAGTCCAGGAAAAGGCAAAAAGCTGGTGAAGGGTCTGGAGTACAATTCTTGTCAGGAGCAGCTGAGGGAATTTGGGTCGTTTCGCCTGGGAAAAAAAGGGGAGACCTTTCTGCTCCTTACAACTCCCTGAAAGGTGGTACTGGCAGGGTGGGGCTTCTTCTCACAAGTAACCAGCAATAGGACAAGAGAAAATTACTAGAAGCTGTACCAGGGAAGATTTAGATTGGTTATTAGGAAAATATTTTTCACTGAAAAGGTTGTTAAGCATCAGCACGGGCTGCCCAAGAAAGTGGTTGAGTCATCATCCCTGGAAGGTTTAAAAAATGTGTAGATGTGGCACTTACAGACATGATTTAGTGGTGGACTTGGCAGTGCTGGGTTAATGGTTGGACTCATAGTCGGGTTTTTTTTCAACATAACTGATTCTGTGATTCTAAATTAGTAAGTGAAAAATTGCATCCAGAACAAGTAAAATCCGTATTTGTATCTGTAGAATCACACAGTTCTGAGTCATTAAGGAATTTCCATCCTCTTCTGCAAAGGCATCCACATAAATATTTACATCCAATAATAAAAGAAATAAAGAAGTTGGTCTGACATCTAAAATTATTTGATAATTCATGTTCCAAAGATCTACAGCTATGTTGTTTCACGTGTGCTGTAGCAACGTTTTCTGCTTTACTATGAGAGGAAAAGAGTGAGTGGCAATATTCTGAGTGGCAATATCTCAGCATGAGGACAATAGCAAACAGAAAAAGATTACCTTAGTTCACACTCTTGCTAAGTCTGGCATCAGTACACCCCATGTCACTATTGACAGGGTCATGTTGAACCTAAATCAGTCAACATCACATAAATTTTCAAAAGATTCAGCTGACCTTTTTCAAATTCAAGTATCTCTAAATGCCTTTTAGTGCATCATGAGCTTACAGAAACTCCAAAGCCCTGCTATGCTTCTGTTAATGAAATACTATCCTTGTGATGTTTGAAGCACAATCAATTAATTTTACAGGCACAGACTGACATATACTGAACTTTACAGTCTTAGGAAAATTGGATGACTGAGCAAAGGGAGTTGATCATCCATCCAGCAAATTTTCTGAGTTTTCACAAATGTCCAAGTCCTATTGCCAAGGAAAAAGACTCTGGATAGGATACAATTTTTGTATGTACTCACAGTGAACTCTGAATTAAATAGGTTTTATCTTTACTGTAGCATACTGTGACTCACAAATGGGCATCAATTCATCCAAAACCTGAGGAAAGCAATGTAAACATATTCATGGGGCACTGAGATGTGTTTTTCACATTTCCAGTTAGCACTTGTATAAAAATTTGAGTGTCACTGACATTGCCTTGTATTCTTCTTACCTCTAAACTTAAATGACAATACTGAACGGCCTACTTGACTTCTTTTTTTAATATTATCCACTCTTTTATTTTATTTATGGCATGCCAAAGCTTCACTTGCTTCAGCTAATCACAAGCTCACTGCATTAGACATTGGACAATAAATCAGTTTTGAAAAACCCAATCCATCAGCTTTGTTCTTAATTAATAAATTTTTTAAAATTCTTTATTCATTTTCCTTGGTACTTAGGAAATTTTAAGTCAGATTTAGTTCACAACCACTGGACAGTGTTTCCCATTTACAAAGCTGTTGAATATTCCTTACTTTCACAGATTTCACAAGAATTGAGAGGTGAACAGTAGTTCTGAAAATAAATTATGCCACCTATATAGACACTGTTACTTGTGAAAACACGAGGGTGTGGAAGTGGTAATAGATCACTTAAAGTATTTTAAACTTTTTTTGAATAAATTAAAGGTTCAAACTATTTCTCTTTTACATTTATGCTTTTCCTGGCATCTTGGGTATTTTTGTAAACATGTATTGAGATGTACCCTACATGAATAGCATGTGAGCTCAAGATTAAATTACAGTGGCATCCATGAATGACTTCCCTTCAACTGTTAAAAACTTTTGCCAACTGAAAATTCTGCATTCAAAGAAGATGGTGTACTTTTAGCATTTTCATTCCACTGTCAACACTTTGGAGCACTTCAGGTTGGTATACAGGAAAGACAGAGAGAAAAATCCAACCCTATCCAATCTTTTCAGCCACTCAGTTTTACAATCTCTATCATACACCTTGTCAGTTATCTTTAGGGTTTTTCTCCTAGGCTAAAGACAATATTTTTGTTCTTTAAAATATCCCGTTTTTCTGATATATGACCCAGTATTACCACATACTTTTTGAGACAGAGAATGAGAGCTGCAAGATATTGGAAATGTGAGAGCACTAGATCTCATGACACAGAATAATGTTTTTGGGGCTTACTTCTTCTCTAAAAATTCCCAATTTGCTTCTTTTGAAAGTTATTGAGTTTTCAACAAACATTTACACGGGACTGTCTGTCAAGATTCAAAGCTCTCATTGGTGGAAAAAATGGCCAGCTTCATTTTACATATAAAGTGAAATTGTAAGGTGGTTTTGTGCATGGGTTCCTATTTACTTTCTTTAAGTTCACCTGCCTTTTTCTACTTAGTAAATGCTTTCTACAGTTCTTCACAGCACTTCTCCCCAAATATCATGATATGATATTCATTGTCTAGAGCAGTATTCCTGATCCTCAGAGAGGTCAGGCTGGATATTAGGGTATGCATCCCCAGGGATAGAAACACTGATTTTACAGCTAGGGATGAAGACTGACTAGGACTTGGTTAACTCTTGGGATAAAGAGGGGACTGAAAGGCAAACAGCACAGTGGAGGAGGTTTCAGAACTCAGGAGGATATGGGCTACTTTAGAACAACTACCTCTCAACATCACTAATTTCCTTTACTTTTCAGTGTGATTCAGTACAGGACTGGCTAATTATAGCTAACTTAAAATTGCAGAGCAGAAATGATGCAAAAAAAATATAAAGAGCTAGAATGTTACTAGTTACCACCTACATTTCTTTTTAATACAGTCTGCATTTATTCATATTTTAACAAGTATCTGCCAAAGTGACAAGCAACATTTCACAGTCTCAACTCTGACACATCTACATGTTAAAATTAGTCAAATTTGGAGACAGCTTTTTATTATCTTTGAAGTACTTTTTGGGAAAGACATTTTTTTAGTGTATGGCCGTTTGCATAATGTCTGCAAGATAGTACGTGCATGTTCAATAACACGTGTGTGTCAAAATAACTGTATAAACAACCAGAAGAGGCCATAAGCATCGCAGCTTTATAAAGGCTTTCTTGAACTCAAAGTGTTCTATTACAAAACAAAAGAAAACACTCTTCATTATGTAACCTAGATCTTTTGATTGGCCTCAGTTTGGTCAGGCAAAACAAAGCCTTAGATGTCTAAGTATCTAACAAGTGGTCTGCTTAATCCACTAGAACATATTTCTGTCATTCAATCCACTTTTGCAAGTGTTTTATGCAGTTATATTACACTACTGAGGAAAAAAATAAGCTGTATTCTTTTGAAAGTTCAGAGCCTAATTAAAAGGTGGCTCATTAGCCAAATGGATTTTTGTCACATGAAATTTTTCACTGGGTTGCTAATGAACCAGGTATAAATACCAGTCACTACTGCAACCCAGCAACCTCAAGGCTGCCAGTATTATTACATTTACTTTAAATATAAAATTACAACTTTGCAAGTGTGGGCCACCTAGCATATAATTCTGCTTTGGAAAGCATTCCTATTTAAATCAATCATAAGCATACGCTCTCTGTCATGCTTTGAGTTAAGCCTGCATTCAGTGCAGTTTTTGAAAAGGGTGGTTCTCCCTTTCAAGGCACACTGATAACACACGCCACTCTGAAGAACACACTATAGGAATGTGACAGCAAAATACTATTGGTCATATTTCTGATTCATATGAAAGATACACTTCCTATTTTAAAATTCTTTCATCTTCAACATGTCGATGTCAAAGGAACCAAATGAAAAGCATAACTTCATTTTATTTCTGTGCTCACATTTCTGTTGTAACAGTAAACCTGTTATGCAAATTCTACACTCTGGCTAAAGACCTCTGAAGTTTGTCCTCCTGATCCCTATAGTAGTGTCACCAAGAAGTACAATTAGTTTCACTTGATCAATTTCTTCTAGGATCAAAAAAAAAAAGGGGATGCTGTATCTGTGGACTGAGGACCATAAAATCATTTTCCAAAATCCTAACATAGTCTGTTAAGTTTTATGGTTAAAAGTCAAATGAAATACCTTACTGCTGTGACACAGAGACAATGACTGAATCATACTTAAGTAGAAATGTAATGCAGAAATAGAGGTAGTTCCCAGGAGAAAGAATACAGAGTTAAATAGAGTTCAATTTTTAGAACAATGAACAACGACTACAAAGCACCAAAACGTATGATGATAATCTAGACCTAAATTCAAATGCACTTCTAATTTTTTTTTTCTGAAGGAATAAATCCATTTTTTAATAGTTTGGCTAGATGAAGTTAACAACATTGCTGCAACAAAATGCTCAAACATCATTTACAATACAATTATTTGGACTCAGTTCCTAAATGAATGTTAGATGCCAAAATTAATTTACCCCAGTCCACAAAGGTGTGGATCATTCCAGGTCAGATTTGCCAGCTCTGTGTCTGTGCCTCAGACACCCCTAAGGCACCTAACAGTGTGCCTTTTCCATTCTACACAATTTTGCATCCATTCCAAAGATCTTGTGCAATAAGGAGGTAACATTCAGCATTCCTTCCTTTCATTTGTGAAATTATCTTACAGGTAATTGCCCAGCATATTGAAAAGGGTGGCAGAGATCATTTTGTGTGAACAAGCAAAGTATGAGCTTGTTTCAAAAGGTGCAGATAGGGCGTAAGTCAGATGAAGGAGAAAAGTAATGGAAATGAAAGAGACATGATGAAGGGGTTGTGGGAGTGTTTTAAGGATGACTGCTGAGTAAGAAAGCAAAGCAGCATGCTACTATACAAGAGGATGGGTGGAAATATTTCCATGACTATTCAAAGTCATGACTATTTAAATATTAGTATCATTAGATGTTGTTTTAGCAGCCAAAGCTGCGTAAGCAGACCTGAATTCCAAGAAACCTTTCATTTGTTCCACTGGAACACCCAGCTGTCATCTCCATTTGCACATTTAACATCAATTCAATGAATTACACATAAGAGAATTCAACCCTCTGATGACAGAGCTGCAACTTACTTTACAAAGTTAATTGAACCTCCTTTTATGCTCAATCTCACTGGTCATCCCCATTATTAATGCCTCAAGCCCAGGCTATGTCACAGCCTTGCTGGTAGCCTGGAATCCCCTTTGAGGCTGTAGTCACACCTAACCCACACCAGGAAAGCTTCAGGTCCTTCCAAGCTCTGTGCCACAAGAGCGGAATGACTGCAGCCCGCGGCATGAGAGAAACTGTGTAGCAGCAGCCATGCCACAAGGACTCTGACAGATGTATGAAGTCTGTGCAGACATATCTTAGCAACTGCAGTTCTGCAAGAATTCTTCAGGCTCAGGCTTCTCTTTGAACTGCCTGAGTATCCCTGCAGTGAGGCTCATAAACTGGAAAAGCAGTGGGTGGCCAGTGTGGGCTAGACATGCCATGCAAACACACCCTACGTGACTCCTCTCATACAAAGCACCTACATTACTATAAGTGAAATAAAATTATGCAGAGGGGGAAAAATAGGACTAGAAAAGTCAATTTGTATGGTTAGAAATACCATGGATGATGGGGGAAAAATTCTCACTTATTTAATTTATTAAAAAAACCCCAGACTTCGGCCTGTTTTCGATAAAAAAATTTCCCTTTGAAGGAGTTACAAAAGAAAGTCTTTTCACTGTACTTAGCTGTCTCAAAGGTATCTCCTCAACAGAAGAGAGATCTCTAGCAAAGTGTCCCTCTGGAAATCTGAAATAGCTTCTAACTACAGCTCATTTTCTGCTAGCCTTTGAATAAAGCCTTTAAATTCAAAGTTCTAACAGGAAACCAAAATCTGATAGAATGGAAATAAACCTTTTGTTTTGGTTTCAAGGTGAAATGGTTTAAATGTTATCCAATCACCTTGATGAAAAGGACTTGACAAATATTCAGTGCCTGATGAGACAACAAATAGAGCTCTTTGGACTAATTAGGTCTGGCCTCTTTTACTAATCCATAGATTGGAGAAAAATTTTCAATGTGGATTAAGACTGACAAACCAAGCAACAAAATTAGAATTTTTTTTCCCATGATACAACAAAACATTCAAATGGAATATTGCCATTCATACTAAACGTAAGATGACAAGATAGAAACCTGAAGACTAAAAGGTAACAGATTTTTGAAAAAAGTGAAAACCTGAAAAAGTATGCCCTAACATTTTTCTTCTCATCTTTGGATGAAAAACATCTTTCATTTTTGCCTAACTAAGTATAACTTGCATAAATAAGTAAAAAATGGAATACAAATTAATCACAAGAAAAAAAAAACATGTAAACAATTCCTGGGAATTTATATAATGCTATTTATCTTACTTATAATACTTAAAGCTATGGTTTCACTATGTATCAGATTTAAAGAATAATGTTGTAGTAAACTAGTACAAAAATTATGAGGGCCATATCCCATGAAAGAAGCATATGAAAGGAAATTAGGTTTGAAAAGCATGATAAGTAAGTACTTAGATTTTGTACAAGACTGCTCTTTTGGCCTATGCAAAAAGATGCATTGCCACCTTCTGTTCTTGGTATATTAGTTGGAGTTTATTATTCATCTGGAAAATAATTTTCAGAAGGCTGCTACTTCTGGAAAAAAAAGTTTCTTTGGGATTTTCTTTGATTAAAATTTTATTTCTATAAAAGCTGGCATTTTCCAAAAAGAAGAAGAAAATTTGAGTGGCATGACTTCGTATAACTGTCAAATACATGCTCAAGTTTAAACTGTAATGCCTATTGGAAAATGTAAAAGAAAATGTATATAAATTATATTACATTATATTATGTATAGATTTTATTTTAATATGAATTTATTTAAAAACATATACTCTCAAAAATTGAGTAACTTTTATTTTAATAACTTTTTCAATATATTTTTCATACTTGAATAATATAATTTCTTAAGACAAAACAAATTTGACTGAAAAATCAGAAATTAGTGAGCATATGCTCGAGTTTACAATATATTGATAACTACATTACTGACAAAAATACATACTCTAGAGGAAAGAGAAGAAAACTTCTAAATTTTAGTTGTTATTGTAAGGTGAAATGGCTCAATGCCAGCTGCCTTACAGGCCATATATATATATATGTTTTAAATAAAATTAACACAGAGAAAAACACCCCCAAAATTTTACTTTCTCCAACAAACTGAACAATGATTTAGATTGCACTTATGCAACAGTAACTATCAGACTCAAGTATATGTTAACAAAATGTTAGTTGAGGGACTACAAAACCACTGACTTCAGTGCTGCATAAATTAAAAGAAACCATTTTTTGAGTAATTGCTACAAAGATCTTGGAATGACCACTGCTGACTAATGCTCCAAATTTACCACGATATGCTTAAGAAAATTCTGCAGCTTTTAAATATGCCTGCCTTAGCAGCTGTAGTGTTCAGATTCTCTGGGCATGGAAATCAAGCTATTTGTTCTAAGTACACAGACAATATGAATCAGATGCCATACACAAATTATGTATATGAGCTAAGTGTGATTAACATCTTAGGTCACAGAGAGCACCTGGTATTTTGCAAATAGTAACAATTAAACAGCTGGGAGCAGGTTGGGAGCTGAGGCTGCGCCCTCCAGCCCTGGCAGCTCCCAAGGCTACTAGCCTGGCTGCTGAAAAATGTGAAGTGTTAGGGGGCAAAAGGATGGGAATAAACAGTTTTCTACAATTTATGACTCAATAATAAGTTCATGCACTCATAGAAGGAATATCTTTTTGTTTGCCAAACTCCTCTGTAATTCAGTTTTGTTAGTTTTACTTATGTTTCTGTAATAGAAACACTGAAGCTTAGAGGACAAGAATCACTTTACTCCATTTTGTACACATAGTAAGAATTATTTTCTATTCATAAATATTTGGTGGTTTTGGTGACTTAAGAGGTTCAGATTTGCAGGGGTAACAATCAATAAACAGTTCTACTCATGAGATAGGCAAACAAAATGAAAAAAACTGAAATGACTGAAAATGTTAAACACTAGAAACTCAGAACACCTTCTCCCATAAGGTTAGATTTTTCTAGAACACATTTTCCCCCTTAATTTTCCAACATATTCAAGAAAAGCGAGAGCAAACATGGTAACAAGTTGGCAAAATATTCATCACCATTAATCTTGGTAGTTTTGAACTATCCAAGTCAAAAATCATTAAAATGTGTATTGATAGCAAAGAAATGCTAAGTGACTGCTTAGGAAAATTTCAGAGAGACTCATTGTATTCAGAATGCAAAAATGTCCCACATGCCTCTTCACTGTAAAAGCAAACCTTATAAGAAAAAACCATAGCACTTTCCATTTTAACACTTTCAAAATATAAATGTAAAAAAATGCAGAAAATGACAAAGCACTGAAATCTTTATCACACAGGACATTACAAGTAGCAGTATATAGAGAATGTTGCTCAGGTGAGGGACTGTGAATGATTTCTATTTCCTTCTTTCCTCACCTTTTGTTCTGGTAAAGATGAATTTCCCATAGCCTTTAAAATTCGTCATATAAAACACATCCAACAGTTCTCAACATCTCACCTCTATTTTCTCTGTCCTATTTTTATCTTGCAGATCCCAGCAACAGAACAGACAAGCGTGAAGAGATCTTTGAATATGGTCTAGCAAATCATAAACAGTGCAATTGAGAAGACACCATAATCAAAAAACCAAATGCAAGGGTACTCATAATTTAAGCCAGAAGAAAATTACTCTGACACACAATTAAATAAATCATTAAACCACTAGGTGCACTATTTTAATGCTATGACTCATAAATAATATTCACTACTTACAGGTATTATTCAAATGTATTATTATAGATTTATGTCACATCTAAATAATGAAATATAATTAAAATTATTTACTGGTATGGGACACCACAAACACATAAATTGTGTTTATAAAATATAAAAATATATTTTAAAGTATATTTTTAGCAGGGAGTATGCAGAATTTTAAACCACTTTTACAAGTGGGATTTGGTGCTATGTCACTTTTTCAGACAAAATACCAAAGAGTAGCTATTAGAGATTTTTAAAATTTCTAAGTACATTATTAAATCATACTTACAGAGATAAATACCTGAATCTGATCTCAGTTTATATATCATCCTGATCCATCAAGAAAATTTCAGCTGAGCCATTTCTATCAACTTGTTTATAGTGGCCAACAGAATAATAAAGATTTAAGAAACAACAACTTTATTCCCGTACTTTACTTCAAGAAGTTCTTTTTATACTGATGAGAAAAGAAGTCCATTTCATTACAGTAAGTTTCTTAAACTGAGTGCACAAACTGTATGCCAGAAGGAATGTTTTGGCCTTTTCTCCCCCCATGAAACAGAAAATTGTTAATCTATGACCTGTACAAAACATTAAGCTGTCTCTGGTTTTCCATTCCAATTTAATTCACTTGGTTTCCCCTCACTGATTGCCTTTGACTGAAGAGTCACATGTTTCAAAGAGAGAAGAAAATATAACTGTTGCTTAAGTGTGTCATGCTGAGAAGTCATTCAACTAAAACAGGAGCTATTTGTTCACAGAATCTATAGAGGCCAGTCTTCAGAGGGTCTTTTTAACTCAGAGACCATGTCTTGGACTTCCAGTCCAGCCTACATTCATTTCAAACTGCCATAAATCTGCCTTTCAATGCAGCATTGCCTTACTTTGTGTATTCTGGTACAAAAAGATTTTGGCTTTACTGGGGTAAAGTATGAAGAATCTTTTATCATTACCATGTGTAATAAACCTCAATAGAGAAAAGAGGATGATGTCCTAGAAGGCGATCACAATATAGTGTACAATGAGTAACTGCACTGCACCTAACAGGAAAACAAAGATCCAGTAAACAGCTATCTAGTGACTGTAATTTTATTTAGACATACAATTAGCAAACTTTCCAAGATTACATATTTAGAAAGCATATGTAAACTTAACAGGAAAAATATATCTTGCAACTGTATCCAGAAGAAGCAAGAGAAATCCTTATTAAAGAGGCTATCTATCTTAAAGTCCTAAGTGACAGTCAGGATAGTGGTGTTACCACTCAGAAAGCCAATAGCTGGAAAGATCTTCAGAAATAATTAACTCTGTTTTAGCCACACTGAGTCTGTAGGTAACACAATTCCCATAGAATATTAGAGACACACTGGGCTAAAAGAAGCAAGTTTAGAGTAGAAGTTAATGGTATTTATAACAGTGAGATGGTAAGTTCAAAATTTACATAGATCCACCTTTACCAAAGAAAACACACTTCTACTGTGAGAGTGACTAAACACTGACACAGGTTGCACAGACAGGTTGTTCAGTCATCATGCTTGGGGAAATTGAAAAATCTGCACACAGGCCCATGCAATTTGCTCTTGGTGATCCTGCCTGAGCAGAGGGCTGGACTAGATGATCTCAAGTGGTCCTTTCAGCCTAAATGACTCTGAGATTCTATGATTAATTCTCTCTTCTTTTTTATTTTAATTCTTTTCTTACACCAGTCTCTTAATTCTTAACTCCTTCATAGCATCTTCAAAGAACATTTATTCTGAATAAGATCGGTTTTGTGAAGCAACAAACTTATGTATATTACTTTCATGTGAATTACCTGTGAGAAACTATGCATCATCTTTCCATATGATCCATATGCAAACTTGCTTCATGAAGTGCATACTTACTGTGGACAGAACGCTATAGTGCTTTTAAAATGCTAATTAGCAATTCCCTGAACCACTTCAATTAGAAATGATATTTATAAACCTTTCCCTTCCCTATAAAAGGAACATCAAAAACAGTATAATATAATCTGTCTCCTCTTATAAGAGCCTTCAAAAAGTGTTTTGTTTATATGAAACTTCATTTTGCAAAACCATGGTTCAGGAACACATCATAAAGCCTTGGTATTGAATTTCTCTTGGTTGACTATTTGTTCATTTTCAGCTTAAAGAGTGAGTTAAGTCAGGAAAAAACAAAATAATATTCCAATATTACAATACCTTGATATTTATTATTTTTGCTACCTTCATTACATATCTGGAGTGAAAGGTTGCCTGTATTTTTCAATTACCAGTCTTCTGGCACTGGCACTGCAATAGATTCATGACCACGTACTTAATGATAATATATACCCAACCAAAGCCAAAACTAAAGCTTCTCACATCCTGCTACTTTAATGCTGGAAATTTAAATGGGTGTGTAGAACTACAGACTGTAGAACTGCCATATTGTAGAATCAGAGTGTTCTTCTTCACATGGAAGTAAGCCATGTTTACACTGCAAACAGAAAATAATGCAGGAAAACTGGGATAACCCAGTTTTAGCATGCAGTTGAAAGACCTAAGGAGTAGGGCAGCTCTTAGAGGACAGATATGAAACAGTATTTTTCCAGCCACCAAGGAGTGAACTATCAAACTGAAAGTATCATTTTGGGCTTTTCACTCCCTTCAAGATCTTTGAGGATTAAAATACAATCTTACACCAATTTAATAATAATACTTATTCAAGTATTTATCATAGAGTAAACAGTTCTTTATAGGTTAAACTACTTTTATACTTTGAGACTGCAAAGTTGGTCTGCCAGGGATATCCATTAGCAATTGGCATGTTTCCAAATGGCAGTGTGTAATTTTGACAACCATACAAAGCTACCAGAATGTTTGTTTTCAATTCTTTCTAATGGAAAGTGAACTGCTGCCATAAAATTCTCATTGGCAGAAACAAGCAAACACAACATTCTCCATCTAATAATCAGCAGGGACAGGGATAGATGCATCTACAATTATATCCAGAATATATTGCAAATAACTCCTCAGTAAACATTTTTAACTAGTCAATTAAAGAAAATTATTTGAGAAATAACCAAAAAAAACTAATATTCACCAACCTTTTCAAGCATTTAGGATTCCTTCCCTACAACACAATAAGCATTATAATTTTGAAGACCTTAAATCCAGAACTCTACCTCACTTTTCTTTTTCTTCCTCCCTGTCTTCTCTGCATTTTCAAAATTTCATGATACTGCACACTGACTTCATGAAACCTCAGCAAGCCAGACAGATGTACATTGTAATGGTTAAAGTTTCTTTTGTAGACTTTCCCAACAAAACAAAAATAGAAATTATCTTGTCTCTTATCCGCCATGTTCTACTTGTTTTGTGATACTCCATAAATATTCTCTATCACAGCCAAGGTAACACTCTCTACTCAGTCTTGGAGTTCCCCTCTCTCACTTGTCCTCCATCTCTTGTTCTTCCCACTTCACTATTAATAGCACCCACTCAAAATATCACAGTCCCCCCATATCTTCATCCAACTTGATTCTTCTCATTTCCCACTCCTGACAGCTTCTCTTTTAGCCAGTCCCAGCCAGCCTTCTGGCTTCCATTTTTCAGCTGCAACTGAGATTTTTGGGGATCAAATGATTCCCTGCAGGAGGGGTGGTCTTGCCACTTGTCCTTTCTGCCACACTTGCATGTCCTCCCTCACCCTAGCAGTGGTAATTGTCAGCCCACTGTGAGCTGTTCAGCTCACTCAACCTGCTAAAGCTACTCACCTCCCTCCTTGCTGGCTCAGTTTTCAGCTTGCTTAGTGATTTAACTCAAATTACCAAAAAGCAGGAAAAACAACCAAGTTGTTGCAGAGATTGGGGGGAAAAGTGAAGAGAGGAGGCCTTCAACGGAAGAAGGAAGAGAGTAAGAAGAGAATGGGCCTGTCTTTTCAGTCCCGTAAGTCTCAGCCATTTTACCTGACACAAACCTTAATCATTCAGTTCTATTCCAAGTTTGCTTTCGTTTCTTTACAGTCCTACTGACTTTGGATTTCTGTGTTTTCTGGGTATCTTCTTCCTTCACATCTACTAGATACCAAAAATGAGCATTATTCATTGGCTGGGGATAGGGTAACATCCTTCTCATTTGCTCCCTTTCTTGCTTTCACCATTCCCCCTTGGCAGATTTTTATTCTTTTTTTCCACATTAGGAGTAAAATATATATCAGAAAGTATGGTGAATAACCCTTGCCAGTCACTGTCCTGGAAGCTGTGTCATAACCAGTGATTTTTATTTTTAAGTTTTCTGCTCTGAATCAAATTCACTTCAATAACTGCTAAAAATTACTCTCATCTTCTTTCTCTAACAGGCAATACTTAGTATAATATTATATTGATGTCATTCAGTACTAAATTGATAGAATAGCACTGAAAATCTTCTCCCTAGTTTTTTCTAGTGCTGTAGAAACTTGAGAGAGAAGCAATGACAGTAACTAAAAGGTCTCAGAAAATCTTTCCCCGAGAAAATGCATCTGTTATTCAGATGTATTGAAGATATTTTCAAAGGCCTCTCCAAGAATACAAAAGCAATACGTTATATTAGAGTAGAAAAACTTTCATACAGAAATGCAGGAATTATGTTTCTGAGGATTTAATAAATGTCATTATATGATAAATTTTAGTGCTTGTACTTCTGGTTTTGCTGCTTGTAACTGAGCAATTTATCATTTGAAAGCACTAAGTTATTCTAAAGCTTTTTCTTAGAATTTTGATAATTCAAATAGAACTATTGCATGCAAATACAAGAATTTTGATTCCCAGTCCCACCTACAGAGAAAATTGCCAAGTAATTATTGTTGAACTATAAATTATTCCCAGTTAACTATTAACTTACTAAGATGAAAGCTGTGGCCTATTCCCATGGCCAATAGTTGCACTTCAACAAGAAGATCCAGTAAACAGTACTTTCAAATTAACTACTAATAGAACTTTGTGCATTGAAACTATTATACATGTGCCATATATGTATCTATATATCTATAAAGAAACTGAATTTGAGAAAAAATGGAAGTACAGAAGTCAGGCACTGTGCATTAGGTGCTTCAGTTTTGACTAAAGGAATATTTGCCAATTATTGAGAAAGTCTGAAGAATCATGATTCTTCACAGATGACAAGAAAAGAGAATTAAAATTATGTGTAGAGCTGTATGATGAGTCCAACTGCTAATTTAAACTAATAAATTAGAATACCTAACTAATTAATGAAATTTTCCAAATACAAAGTTACATGGGTAACAACAGCTTCAAAAAGCTTTTCAGGAAGAAGTAGTGCATACTATGACAGCAATGGAACTTTGAAAAGATATACAAAAGGCCATTATTTTTGCCATGAAGCAAATCTTTCAACCAACCTGACTGATAAAAAGTTGACCAAAATTATCCATAATTCTTAGAGTCATTGTAGATACTTACACAATTTAATAACTGACTGGAATTGAAAGAAAACATTTCACAGTAACACCCCACTGGAGACAAATCTGAAAAATAGTCTTGAACTCTCCTCTTCACACATGGGAGGAATTTGATAAGACTCAATCTGATAAGAATTAAAGGAGTGCAGGCTTATAACTGTAAATCTTAATATCATTTACATTAAGTAAAATTGGAGGCACATAATTTGTCTCACTGAACTATAGTCAGTTAGTTATAATTCATGTATGTTTATAGAAGAGTGGTATTCCACCCAAATGCTCTGTCAAGATGAATGATTCCACCCCTGGCTCAGATGGAAATGGAAGTCATTATCCCAGATCCAGAGACATATCTACGGTATTATATATGCCAGCAAAATAGGGAATTTTTCCTTAAAGTCACAGATTTTTCTGACACACCAGTAATAACACTAGCATGCAATCATACTTGAAAAAAAAATCCCACAAAACAAAACAATAACAAAAAAGAACCTTGTGATATTTTCTGTCTGTATTAATGTTGCCAGGTAAATGTAAACAAGAACTAAAATTGGGCTTGTTTGCTTTTCTTCTCTTCACAAAGATGTTTCTGCTTAATAGCAAGGATTTTCAGCCAACAGATGCCATTAGTATGTATGTGTGTTGTTTTGTTTCTTGTAAAACCATTGTGGGTTAAGCCCAGTAGGAAAATAAGCACCACACACACTCATTCCCTTCCTCCTCCCTTTCCCCACGTGGCATGGGGGAAGAGTCATGGAAAAACCCCAACAACTGGGGGTCAAGATAACAAACAAAAATTTTGTTTAATAAGTGAAAGATAAGTAGAAAAAGAGGGAAGAAAAAAATGAAACAAGTGATGCTACAGCAATCACTCACCGCCTCCCATGGGTAGACTGAAGCCCTGCTAGGTCCCAGGCAAAAGATGGCTAACCCCTCTGAAGCCCCCTCTTTGCACTTTTATGCCTGAGCATGACGTTATGTGGCAGGGAATTTCTCTTTAGTTAGTCTGGGTCATCTGTCTGCTTGTGTCCCCTCCCAGTCCATTGTGCAGCCCCTGGTCTATTCACTGGGGGGATGCAGAGTGAGAAACAGAGAAGGGATTGATGCTGTGCAAACACTGCTCAGCACAAGCTAGAACATCCCAGTGTTATTGAGGCCGTTTTCATCACAAATCTAAAACACTGCTCCATACAACCTGCTGTATTGAAAATTAACCCTATCCCAGCCAAAGACAGTACAAGAGTACAGCATAATAGGTACAGTTCCACATCCAACAATTCTAAATGATACAATAAGTTAAAAAAACCTAATGTAAAATAGAGAGAAAAAGATTTTCTGTGCTACTTTATTCTTTAAAGGGGTGAAATTGCTGGTTTTGTCAGCTAAAGCAGCTCACCAAAAGGTACAATGAGTACAAGACGTAATGAGAGGGGTAGGACAGCACAGCACAACAAGAACAAGAAAGGAATGAAAGAAGAGCGTAGCACCCATCTTTTCAGCCTTGTCAACTCACCAAACAACACCTTAAACTTGATTTAGTCTTGAGTGGAACTAGCACAACTTCTAGAAGTAGCAGGCATAAATGCAAACCTCATAGGCAGTACTAAACACCCTCTGGCTAAGGTAATGGTTTCACATCCCTACACACCTCCCATTTTGGAATCCCCCTTTTGTGTCACTTTGCCAGCCCCCCTGTAAGACAGAGGGACCAGTCTGAGCCACACCTAAATCACTGCAGAATTAGGTCCTACAGCCTTCCCTCTCCTTAAGTTAAAAATGAAGAGTATAGATGCTGATGATCTAGCTAACAAAAATAATTATGCATTTTTACACAGTATATCTTTATAAATAAACCCATGCACTGTACTCAGATACATTGTAACAGGACTCCTGCATGCAATCATTTTAAAAACAAGCCTTTTCTTACAGAATTTACATCAACCTTGTAGCTAAATGGTCAAAGCACCAGTCCTATACTTTAAGGCACTGTAGAAAATATTCAGAAAATATTCTATCAGTTCAGCCAAACAAGCAAAAAGAACATATTGGAGAATAAATGTTACCATAACACTTTGAAAGACTAGAACAGAGCACTGGAAAAGCAGTAAAATAAGCATGTGAGCTTTTTTCATTTCATACAGAAAGATTTTCCCTTAACTTTGGCTAAGAGGTCATTCAGTAACAAGACTGAAAATAAGCTGTCAAAAAAATCTATCTTGAAACCTTTTATAGCTGTAACCCAGTCTGTAAGTAGTAAAAAATAGTTTTTTAAGTAACACAGTATTTATTATTACTAGCTAGTATTAAAAAAACCCAAAGCAAACAAACCCAGAAAACCCTCCAAGACTTTCATGCTTGGTTGATTCTATTAGTTTAAAAATGTGTGAAATAGGACTGACCTGGACAGAAACTCTGCTGTGTCCGAGTAGTTAATTTTTCTTGCACAGCACACTTTTCAAAATGTCCTGCAGTTGCATTCTGATGTAGGCCCCGCTGTCTGCTGGCAAATCCCAGTTCTCCAGGATCAGAAAACTTCCGATAAAACGGTGGCTCCAAATCACTGAAAGAGAAGTTTATAGCCCCGTGCCTTCCATGGCCATAGTCACTGAGCATGGGTTCGTCCTCGGTGCTCTGCGTTGGCAGCGGGAGGATCCGGTGGTGCAGCTGCGGGCTGGGCAGTCTCGGAGATAACGGAGAAGGAATAGGTGACATTTGTTTGTGTGTATTAGATAGCGGATATGAATTACTAAAAACATTACTCACTGCTGCTAATGGGGGTGAAGGCAGCCTTTTCTCTTCCAGTTTAAGATTATTACTCGTCTGAGGAATATCAGGACTTTCATTTACAGGCAAGTTCAAAAATAAATGCTTGCTGTTTCCCCGGGATACCGTGGTCCTTTTCTCATATGGTGAGCCTGGCAGGTTTTTGTCTACTCTTGTAATTTGTTGCAGTCTCTTCCATTCTGCAGCTTCATCTAAACTGTCGCTCCGGATAACTTTCAGAAGAGCTTTATTAACTGCTCCCACAAGGTTGCATGACTCATCAGTAATGTGCACTCTCTCTGCTTTGTACTGCAAACCAGAGCCGTCTTCCTCCTTTTCCTGCAGCACACTGTTATTAGAGTCTCCAGTAGCTTCATCTACAGAGTACACATCACTTCTTGATATAACCTCATTATGTGCTCTTGTGAGAACAGGAGAAATGGTTTTGTTATCTCTGTGAGAGTCAGGCAAAGACTCTGCAAGGGGGTTGGTAACTTTTTTAATACAAGTGTCATAATCCTGGACTTCAGCAAGAACTGTGATTCCTGGTTTCTCCTTGCATACTGGCTCAGCATACTTGCTACTTTTCAAGACTTCAGCAGCTGCAGATTTACTTAATGTCTCAAGTTTGTTAGACAGACTGTAGTGAGATGAACTCACCAAAGTGGTCCTCTGTTGTACCTTGGTAACTTCAGGAATGCATTCTCCATTATCCACTGCAACAACATCATTGATGTCTTTTGAGCTAGAACTTGGTAAGTCAGCATCCAATTTCACAGCTTTGTTACTCTTAAGAAAATATCCCTCTTCTATCCACCTCTCTGGTTGTATTCTATTGTCTGCTGGTAAATTATCCTTACCTTTTACTGTTAGCCAGCTGGAAGGAGAAAAGGAGCTGGGATAATTCCTGGTAGAAAGTCTTGTGGAGACCATCTTATTTTTCCGTTGCATGTCTTGTGTACTCAGTAAAAAGAGATGTTCATGTAACTTTTTTCCCTCTTTGCGATGTCTGATCTCCTCAGAGCTCTCTTTCCTTCTGTATTTCCTCATTTTTTTGTGATTCAAATTGTCTCCCTTTGTAGAATCCAGTAGTAACTCCTGCTGATGTGTAAGAATGGAGTAATTACCACCTTTAAGTTTCGGGACTCCGGAAACATCCTGTCGCTTTTCCTCCTGATGTCCTGCCTTAAGGTCCGGAATATGATCAGAACTCAAAGCACTGGATAGCAGGTTTTCCTTTTCAGCAGTCAGTTTGTACATTTCATTGAGAAGGTCTTTTGTGGTAGTTTGCTTGAAAATAATAACTCCACAGTCTTTATATGGGCGTTCTCTCAGGGCCATGTCTAACCTCTCCTTCACTTGATAGCAGCCACAGAAACTCTCACCCGTTCTATCCAGAGTTCCAGAGCCCATGTAAGTAAATCCTGTGACCTCCCCCTTTGGATGATAGAAGCTGATGTAACAAAGCTCTGTAATGGGTTTGTGCAACAGGAGGATGGTATGTGTGCCTTCCATTATGCTTGCCAAATTAGTCATTCATTTAAATTATGTTCTAAGTGTTCCAAAGCTTGGATGACATAGCATGTGAGGCAGGGAATGGACGGAAGGCATCTGACTAATCTTCAACAATAATATTGTCTGCTGGAAAAAATAAAGAGAAGCCTGTCAAACTTGATTATGGCAAATTTAATATGACAAATAACAAGCCAGTAGAAGCACAATCTTCTCTCAGTATTTTCTGATACAAATCTTTTACCTTGAAAATATGACACAAAAACAATGACATTGCTAACACTCACAGTTGGAGTCATAATCTTTTTATATCTCTCATACATCACTCCCCTGTCTCCAGGGTTCTCAGTCAATGCTCTTCCATCAGGTAACAAGATGGTCACTAAAACATCCATTTCAAAGAGACCTTACTTTTCAATGGTGGAATCTCTTGCCTTCTCTCTGTTAAAAGTTAACTTGCTGTTGAACATTTACTAAAAAGAATCATTCAAGCATGCTTGTTGCGTTTTTACTCAGCACAAGAACCAGCATAAGACCATCACAATGTAATTAAGTCTCGCTGCTTTATTTATAAAGAAAACATTTAGACAATAAAAAAGTTTGAATATTTTCTTCTTGTACTATTTTGTGGAACTGCCAAGACATCAAGAAAAATTGGAATAACAAAAAAAAGTATAGGTTCTGCTGTGTGCTGGACATTTTTTCCAGAAGGATATTGTATTTTGAGACACAGTATTGAAAGCTTTGCTGAGGTCCAAAAATTTACAAGTTTTGTATCAGCTTTTATTATGCAGACTTAGATATAATTTTATAATGATGTCCATAAATTATTATAAGTAATTAGTGAAGACCAACTGTAAGAATCAAGCACCATCTACCCAAAATATCTTCTCAATAAGCAGTCATTTATTGTAGTAATTTAATTGCATCTGTTTATAATGTTCTCTAAACAGTTTCAGACTCTCCATTTACTCTGAGTAGTATCATTCTCCGTGCCAGGGAAATTCTTTAAATGTACACAAAATCCTTAAAGACTGAGGAGATATCTGTCTTTAGTAACAAGTAAGAACAATGAGAGCTCATACAGCTCCATTAGAGCTGTATGAGCTCCTTAATTGTGCTCACTAGGAGTTAACAGTTGAGTGGCATAATTCAGAAAACTGTTCAAGTATAGAAAGTGGTAGGAAATCTGCAAAATATTTAGTCACTACTTTTCTTGAAGACTGACTCAGTAGCTAGAGACCCAGACATTATGATCAAATTTACTATCCTCAAATGACATCTATGATATCACCAGGTTCAAGTCATCCCTATTCTGTAGAGCACATTATTTTTGGTAACATGCATAGATTTGGGTTGGGGTTCTTTCTGTGACAAAAGATGATATGTGTAAATAAGAGAATTAGCTAGCCCTTGTCTTGGCTGCACAGATTTGCTATGCCCCTCCCAAAAACCAAGCAGCTCCTCCAATCTAATCGGAGTTCTGAATCGTTACATTACTGAAACAAGACCTACAGCT
Organism: Ammospiza nelsoni; assembly: GCF_027579445.1. Lineage (NCBI taxonomy): Eukaryota > Metazoa > Chordata > Aves > Passeriformes > Passerellidae > Ammospiza > Ammospiza nelsoni. Next base: position 33,559,369 of record NC_080638.1, on the reverse strand, counting down.
CTCTTTGAATCATATTGCAAAAATGATTAAATTTAAAAGCTCTTTTTCAGGTAGAAATATACAAATTTACCAAGCTTTCTTTTTTTTTTTGCAAATGGTTATTATCTTTGAACAACAAACTTATGCCAGTTTGAACCTAGTATAAAGGCTACATGCTATTAGTTATCTTCTTAGTTACACCAAATAAAACAATGGGCATACACACATTGACACATTAAAATGTAGAATCACTGTGAGTAGAGCATAACTCCTTGTAAGTTAAAAATTAACACAGGCTTTGAAATTAAGTATTAAAAGTCAGTTATTGGGAAAAAAAACAGTAATAGTAACAAGAGCAATAACAGAAAGGGCGCTTTGTTATTATTAGGCCAATGTAATATTCTGTACCAAAACTTCCATGGATTTAAAAGATTATTTGCACAGCACTGTTTACTGGTATTTTGAAGCTGATTTCTACTGGTAGATATATTTATGACCAAGAAAACATTTTAACTTCCTTGACTTCAGAATCTTATTCTACCTTTTTTATAATCTTCCATCAGAAAACAAAGAAAGAAATGAACTCCCTGGTCTATAAACAGAGGCATTTTAAGAAAATATCAGGAGAATTATGTCAAGGAAAGAAACTGGTAAAGGACTTTCAAATGTTATTACAACACTCATCCTCAACTTTTTTGTTCACTTTGCAGTCTGTTTATAAAATTGTATCTATTGCAAACCGTACTATAGGGAATGAAATATTGTAAAATAAAGTCCCATTCAGGCAAAGCATACAAGTTAAGTAGAAATCCCATTATTCCAAGAAAACTTAAAATTCTAACTACAGAACATACAACGTGGAGCGATGAAAACAACCTTCAGCATCATTGCTAACTTTCTCTATGCAGCTTTCCAATGCATAGTAGCAGAGCTGTGGGATTCAGGCTGTGAGGAATAATGTTTCAAGGGAAAAACATCTATGTAGAAAAAGCTAACAACTGGAAAAAACTGGAAGTTGTTAAATAGGCTGCTGAAAAGCAAACCTGCTCTGCTGATGGATTTTCTTTCAGTTTAACAATGACAAAAAATATCACAGTGGTCTTCAAAGTCTAATGCCAACACATCCATTCATTATGCTGTTGAAAATGTTCTCCTGAAAACCCAGAACCCCATTCCAACAGCTCCTTTTCTCTAGCAGGACACATAATTCCCTTCTCAGCATGACAGATGGCCTTCCTCCTTTCTCTGATACTTAAGTAAGCCAGAATTGAAATGCCTTACTTTCCCAGCTCTCCCTAATACCTGATTGTTACTGGGTGACAACCTGTTTCTGAGCACACTATGACACACGTTCTGAGCTATGTAGCTAATTAACACATCATATCAGCAAAAGCATCGTAAAGGTAGTAAAAATGTGAACAGACCAAGGCTTAACATCACAAGCTTGAAGACAATGAAATGAAATTACCATAATATTTGTTTACTGAGCACAACTCTGATAGAGACAAATAGAGATAAACACCATCATTTTCTTCTCTTGCCTAAAATCTCAAGTTTCTCTGAGGTTCTTTCAAATTTTCATTAGACTTCAAGATATTGTCATTAGAAAGAGAAAGCTTATAATATCTTAATTAAGACAAAATATTACAGCTCCTTCCAGCAGCTTTAACATAAATAAAAAAATTCCATAAAGAACTTTCTAACTCTAAGTCGACATTGTGTTTATTGGATTGTGGCAAAAGCAACAAAAAAAACCCCAAACCAAACACCACACATAAAAATACCAACCAAATTTGGAGTATTTAATTATTTGTATAATAGTTTGAACGATACTGCTTATTGTTAGCAGTAGTAGTTTAAAATACTGCTCTTCACAACTTCACAAGTACTGAATTACACCACCAAAGAGAGCATTAAGGAATATAAAACAGAGTCTATGCCAGAAAGGAAGCTGCTTTATTAAATTTCAGATCTCATCCAACGGCACAAGGGAAGTATTAAAGCATATTAGAATCCTGCCAACAAATTCAGATGAAACAGAAATAACCCAAAACATAGGGTGGAAAGTCATTAAGTCAATCCACAGTGCAGACCTTTGTATACCAAAACTAATTTCTAACCATAAATACAACCTTTGGCTGTGTCATTCTGTTCAATCTAATCCAACACCATGAACCAGGAAATTGAGGACAGAGTCCATGAAACAAAAAATCTGAAACCCAGATGTCTGAATACATCATCCTTGTGATCCAAAGATGAGGAAATCTTCAAATTTCTTCAAAACTTCTTGAAACCAAAAAACCACAATTTAACCAAAAGATAATTTACATGAGGCATACGAAGTTAATTAAAATCAGGTTTAAAAGTTTCTGGCTGGAGTGCATAATATGATGATGCCTCACTAGGAGCAAATACATTCTCAGTAGCCAGAGTGCCCCATACTTCTTCTGGTACTTCATAGATCACTGTCTCATTTGACATAGCTGCAAACATGCATATTATCTTCTTAGTGTACAGAAGATGGATAAAAACAGTGATGGTACTTTGGGGTTTAGAACTAATATTCACCTTTTTCACAGAAAAATGTATATAATGTTTGGCTAACCAAATATAAAATAATAGATGTATTATTTGCACCAACAGGTCTCAAAAATATGTTCCCAAAAGGAGTCTGACATGAAAGTTCTCATACCTCTGTAGCCTACTTCTGTTTAGCAAAGCAATATCTATCTTTTTCTGCCACAACTGCATCAGCAAGTTAAAAAAAAAAGGAAGTTGTCACACAACATGTCCTCATCAAACTGTTTTTGGAGTCAACCATACCACAAAATTGTCCAAAATCTGTTTGTCAAAGATGACTAATTTGCAAGAATTAGTTTCCAAATGGGATTTCCATCACAAACTCACCCATCTGACTGTTTAAGAAGTTGCTAATAAAAAAGTCTGCAATGGATATTACAAATATGAAAAGTCTTTAATGTAGGAAGTACAGTAAGTAGCAAACCAGCAGACATTAAAGCAGAGAATGAGCAAAGGCAATCTGTACACCTATCTTAAAGAAGTAACACAGTAACAGCCTGTTTGAAACAGACTATTTCAAGAAGTACAACATTTAAACAAACAAACAAATTTCTTCTGCACTTCAGCCAGGCTTTTACACTCTCCACCTTGCTCTTAGACATTTGGCATGAAAAAAACCGAAAGAGCAGATGAGTCAATCTTCTTGCTTCTAGGTTGGTTTCTTTTTGACTAGAACAGAGTTTTCTGACTGCTTAAGAGGCAAACTGAAAGGTAAGTACCACTAAAAACATTCCTTATACTGTCACCATATGTAGAAGCCCAAACTTATAATTCAAAGTGATGCAAAAGATCCTTATGAACAAGCAAACGAACATTACCCCAAACTCTTTGATGGTAAGAAAACCTGTAATTAGCTCAGCTGGTTAGAGCATGGTGCTAATAATGACAAAGTTGTGAGTTCCATCCCTGTATGTGCCATTCACTTAAGAGTTAGACTCAATGATTGTTGTGGGTCTATTATAGTTCAGAAAAGTCTGTGAAAAGAGTATTTTGCCAAATCTGGAGATTAAAATAAATATTACAATTATTTTGTCTATTTTAAAATAATGACAAGGTTTATTCCTCAACAGCAATCACATGGTATACTGTGCTTTACTAATTTTACATCAATATATATACCTCATTCAGACAAATAACTCTACCCTACAACATCCCTAACACCTTCCCCATATCCTTTGGACCTAAGATGAGCACTTATGAAGTCTTATAACTTAAAATAGAAAACTACTCGATATGTGTACAGAGGATAGTGGCTAACATTCAGATGAACTCATATAGTTATGTAAAAAGTAATTAGAGGCAAGAGGAAAATATCTTTTGCCTCAGGTCACAGATGTCTTAATGAAAAGCTGCACTTATTAATTGTCAGCTGATTTGCAAGCAACAAAGAAAGAAAGAAAGAAACAAAAAGCCATACTAGACCAGAAAAGCTACTACAGACAAACTATTCACATTACCTAAAACATAGCTTTTACATATTCCAGCACAAAAATATTATTGATAAATAAATATACCGATAAAATATATTATCAGAAAAAGTAAGATAAAAAAATTTACATTTAGAGTGAGCAAAAAGACACATACTTGCAATAATATATTTGTACATGTCAGACTTGGGTCATAAACTGCACACATGACTTTTTCCAGTTTTAACCCAGATAGATAATACCCCTTACAATAAAACACTTTTTCTCAGTACTTGATCAATGGGTAAGTCTTACAGGATACACAGGAACTTGTTTCCACTTCTGGCAGCAACTACAGGATATTGCTACAGGAAAATAACATGAATTAAATAAGTATTTTCTAAATAAAAGGATCATCTTGTTAATCTTTGTCCAAAAGCTTTAATCTTGCTTGTTCAAGTAGCCAACTCTTCAGCAAGAGCTGCATCTTGTTCTGTATTGTATTAATAGAATCTTTAATTTCCTCAAACCAAGAAAGAACATATTTATTTATTCAATCATTGAATGCCCATGCTTGTTAGTTTCATGGTGATATTTAAATGAGGCATTTAGCCTCTTAGATCAGAGGTCTTTCACCAAACATCAGTTTCAGAGACTTATCTGGCCATATACCCTGAACTTTAAGCCCAGTATTCAGGGAAAGCAAAGTAAAAAAAAGGCTACACTGCAGCAAATGGTTGAGCTACTTCATCAGCAAGAGAAGAAAATACAGCTGCAAAAAGTTTGGACTAATCACAAAATGAGGTGCAAATCATAAGGATGCTTCAGTAGTGAAAACAAGAGAGAAATTGAATTTAAAGAATAATAACAGCAATTAAAACCTCTCCCATAACAACATTTTATACCTATAGAAGTACTCCTTCACAAAATACAGCAGGTTTTGCATATATCTTTTTATAGTTAAAGGTCAAAGACTCTGTCCCACATTAAGTTTCTAAGAATCAAAAACTATTTTCTAAAAGAATGTATTTGACAAGTTACAAACCTATTTTTAATTATGCATATTTTTCAAAAAATTATGCAGTGGTTGAGAATAAACTCAATCATATTTTTAACTTTTCTCCCTTGAAAAATTTTAGTGGTCTTGAAATTACTTTAGCCTTAAGGAATGTTTGGCTGTTTCAAAAATTCTAACAATAAGTCAAGTTTTTAATACCTTGGCTGTATGAGATAAAATGGGATGTAATGACTTGGGATGATATTATTAACACTTCAAAGCAGAAAGTATTAGATCAGAGAACTATGGTTGCCTTTGTTTTCCTCATTCCAACTTTTTGCTAGTAGCATGTCATACAAAGCTAAATGGTTTCAAAATATGACCACAACTAACAAAAATTATAAACCAAATTGCTAGGAGAGATAATAGATTTTCAAAAGGCTTGGTAAAGAAGTAGGCACTGGGTTTTAGATATACATTTAGTTTGTTTTATCAGTCCCAAGTGCATATCATTAACATTTTTAAAAGTCTTGATAATGGTTAGCTGCTTATATGTCAATGTAAATTTCTTGGTCTGCTCCCTATCATGGAAGATTGAACACAGAATTTTTATTAAATTCAGCAAGTCTGTCAACAGCAAATGTATTTTTACCAATAAAAATATTTAAAAATAATGATAAAACCCAAATTAGTTTAAGATTAAACAGCTTACATAAATCCCTCATAGAAGTTCGAACTTATCGACAATACAACCCTCATTGGGAAAAGAAGCAATAAGATTAAAACATGAAGAAGACAGTACTTCAATATAATAAGCTCAAAATACCACATCAAGAGAATGAGTAAGAAAAATCTCGACTTAAATCTTGACATAAGAAATTACTATTTTACGTCAAGATTTCAGTAGTGACATTTATATTAATCTATAAGACTTGACTCTTTAAATGGGGGACATTAGCAATTGGATATAAAGAATTTAAACATCCGTTTTAGTTTTCTAAGGGCCCAACTCAACAAAATGTGTATGGCCTTGCAGAGATAATCAGCTCTCAACTATAGCCCCACAGAACTGGATTTAAAGCCAAGCTGAAGGTCCAAAGTAATGAATGACTGGAGGTTCAATCTTCCATGGAAAGAAATGGTAGTACCTGCCTGGCTAGGAGACAATGACTTGGATAAGAGCTCATGCATCACATTTTGGGTGCTTTCTTTCCACTTCTCAGCCGGAAGTGCTGAGATATACATATTGTATATTAAGCTATAGATACCGTATCTCTACAGGAAAGAAAAATGACAAATACTAATTTGGAAAGATGCAGTGAAATTGCATAAGACTAAATGATCATGGCAAAAAGAGCCCTTCCCTTGTGTTTCTTGTTACAGGCAGATCAAAGCTCTATAGGCTCCACTGTCTCAGAGGAGGTTTGAACTACTCTGAGCACTAGACATTAAACCAGATTTTTAAAAAAATCAAGAACCAGCTTGGGATTTGTCATTAAAATATGATTGCAGTCTTTGCACTACTGTCTCTAAATATGGGGAAATAAACGTTAATGGTCATAACCAGGAACTATAGCAGTGACATGACTATTAACTAAAAAATCAGGGGTTGTCATCAAGGAATAATGTATAAATATAATGTATAATACATTATATTTAATAATTTATACATTATTTATACATAATAATGTATAAAACATGCTGAAACAGTAGAAACAATTGACACTTGGTTAAGGTTCAGATTTCATTGAGTTATATCTATTTGTTTACTCCATGATGGCCAGTTTCCTGCATTTTGGTATTCCTCCTGATACCTAAACCCTAATGGAATATCCATTGAGATTGTATATCTTTTGAAGTCATATGAGATCCAAGCTAAAAGAGGAAGTAATTTTATGCCAAAATAGCTAAAGAAAAATTAAAAGGCGAGATATTTAGATTCCAGGAAGATTGGGTGGAGAAAGGGACGCAAACTAATTTTTGGAAACAGCATCATAAAGGCACATAGAAAAGCTGTGTGTTTTTAAGAATAGAACTCATTCAGTACTATAGGAGCAAAAAGCCATTCAACCCCTGAGCCTCAATGAAGACCTCTGTGATTGTTCTTGCACTTTTTTTCTCTACTCTTGACTACTGTCTGGAAAGTATTATTTGGATTTAATTGCAAAGGTTGCTTTGACTTTTGGCTCAATTTCCAAACGTTTTATATGTGCAAGTTAAAAAAGAATCAAAGCCTCAGAAAGGATGATGTTGTTAAGTGATAGTGTGAAGGCCCTAGGCCTTTTCCCAGGTAAACATAAAACAAACACAACAAAAAAAAAAAATACCCCAAACCCAAAACCCCCAATGAAAGATCAAAACCACAAAACCCTCAATGTCCACCCCCTGCCAAGTAGTTCTTCATATACCAATATACCAGGCAGAACTGTTTCTTCACCACCTTTTTATATCCTGACAAATGTCAGTATAAAGCTGAGTTCATTACCTTGGCATTTATTTTGAAACCCAGCCATTTCCCATTTTTCCACTTCATATTTGCTTACAGCTTTCACTTTACAGACACAAAAATCTGAAAACAGAAATTGAAAGGAAAAATTTCAATTTCCTGTAAAAACCCGTCTGTGTAAAAAAATCTCTATAGAGATAATAATCTTTTACCTATGCCTCTATTTCAATCTTACCTTCACAAGATGCAAAATATTAGAGAAACATTGTCCTTTTGTTTACGACATGATTAAGTCACCCATGCCCACATGGCTCTACCCCCTACACATACATCCATTAAAAAACCACAGAGGAAAATGCATGTCCATGCCACTTGACTTTCAGTGAGATAGGTTCAGCTCAACTGAAAACTTATTTCTATTGCTCACAACATGTTTGATTTCACACCAAACTCCAACTTTCTGTCTTCAGAACAGTCTTTCAAATTAAGTTGATGTTATGCGTTGACAGTTTGTTTATAGTAACATAAAAAGCAGTTCTTTCTTTCACTCTCCATTTAACCCAACGTTGCTAAACTGCTTCTGCTGAAACTTACCGAAACAAGCCTATTCCACCTGCAAGCACAGTCCAAGCTACCCAAAAGGTGAAAGTTTCACAGCATTGCATGGAATTGGTTTACCTAAACTTCACAGGAATACTACTGATATACTTGTAGAACTATCTTTAAATGTGCACATATTAGTTTAATGATAACGCCTGCAAGATATTTCTACAAGTAAAATGATCATTAAAGCCATCCTGAATGATTCCAAGGATGGGTGTAAAAATTAACTAAAATCAGGAACTTATTCAAAATTCCTTCTTCTGTAATTTCTCAGCAATTTTTAAAATTGGCTGATTTTCTGTGAGGCTACAAGAAAAGAACTCATTATGATTCCTGCTACACACTTGAGAAAACAAGTATCACAAGACAAGAAGACTGTGGGACAGCCGGAAGGACTAAATATACACAGTTCCCAGACCAACTCTGTCTGTAGTATCATGATGTGATTTAATATTGCAGCTGAGGAAAGGAGACTGTGCAAAGCTGCAAGAGAAGGGTTTCTCCAGAACGTCAGTATCTGTCTTTTTCCTACGCATAAAAGACATTAGCAGATGTCAGCACACAAATGCATTCTAGCTCAGTTCATCAGCCTCATCTGCAATGGTGACCCCTATAAGGTTCACAGCGCAGAGTAACAGATTGTCTGAGCGCTGTAAATATTTGTCACGTGTTTCCCACTCATCGGTCCTCCCGAGCGCCCGACGGTATTTGCACACATCAAACGCTACAGAATTATAACAATCTGCGTTCCCTGCTTCACTGCGCCTATCCCGCACACCAGACTAGAAAAAATCGAGGATAGTTTAAGAGTCATTTTGGGCGGGGGGAAGTAATCCGGAAAAATTTATTTTAATAGCGCTGTCAGGAAAGGGGGAGGGAGGAAATCTACGGACTTTCTTCGGACCGCAAGAGAAACTAAGAGATCACAGCTCTCGTGATCCCCCCGGAGCTATTTATAAATAAGCAGCCAGAGAGAGGACGAGATGCTAATGACAACCAAACAGATCCCTTTCCTGCAGTCCTGAGTTAGTGTTTTTATTTTGTAATCCACTCGATTGCGGCAGAGCCACTGCGGGGAACCGAGCAGATGGGCAGATCGGGGGGCAAGCGAACGAAAGAACATTACCTTGCGAGAGAGAGGCAGCGCGCCGGGCGGCGGGGCTCCTGCAGCTGTTCGGGGTGCCGGGAAGGACGCGGGATGCCGGGCGGCCGCCGGGCTGCCCCGCGCTATTCCGGCCGCCCCCGCCTCCTCGTCCCCCGGGGCCGCCGCCGCCTCCCGGGGCGCTCCCGTTGCGGGGCGCGCGCCGCACCGCTCCCTCCCGCGGGGCGGGACTGACGGCCCGGCTGGCCAATGGGCGGGCCGCGCGGCGGGGCAATGACCAATGGGCGGGCTGCGCGGCTGGCGCGCGCCGGCTCCGCGCGCGGTCCGGCGGCGGCCGCGGGTCCGTCCGTGGCGCGCGGGGCTGCGCCGCTCCCGGGGCCGGGACTGGCGGCCCTGGCGGTGACAGAAACAGAGGCGGCAAAGCGGGCAGCTGGGGAAGTAACGCATCACGGCGGCGGCCGCTTGTCTGCGTCGTTAACTGCCGTTGTATAATCCGTCAAATCTGTTCTCCTGGATGAGCACCGCTGCCAATCATGTCGCTACCGCTCGCCACAGTAATTGCAATACAGCCCTCAGGCGAACCAGGAGTAACTCCAGACTGCAAGAGTAGAGGACAAGAAATTCTCTCCTCTACTCCTAACACTGCTAGAAGAGGAAAATCAGAATACAAGCTGCTGTCCTAAACTACCTCATGAAATACCTTGGTATTTCAAGGGACATAATTTTAGGTTGAGCAAGGACCTAGTTCATTGGTCTGAATCTCACTTTTCCATAAGTAATCTTCCTGCTGCTCTTCCCTGGAAGCTCTCCATTCTTCAGAATGAAGAAAAAGGCTTTTGGAATAACTGATTTAGGTAAAAATAATAGCGACAATTCAGTAGCAACAGAGTTAGGGTTAAAATATTTCTAACAGTAACAGACACAACTAGGAGAAAGAAATTATCTTGTAATTTCCATAGGCATTTAAGACCCTTGCCCGTGTAGTCAAATATTGCAACAAAATACCTTTTCTCACTGTGACTTGTAGCCTCCTGAAAATGCCACATTTCATTCTGCTTCATGAATTAGTTTATTAAATTCTTAATTTTCTCATTGTGCAGATCTTTCGTAAATAATTATGATCTTACTGAACTTAAACAGAAAACATCCACCTCTATTTGAAACACTAGAGATTATCAGATTCTTATTACTTTAGACCGCTCACATCTTCCTTTCCTTTTGAAAACTTATTAAAATGAGTTTTCCTACTTTTTGCCTGATGTTTTTTGACAGTCAGCTGGTCACCTATACATGTACTAGCTCATAGTCTGCATATTGAGACACGTCTGCAGACTAGGGAATGGAAAAAACCCTGGCTGAAAGTAAATCTCGCTCTTCTGATGTCTAGTACTTTGAAACAAAGATTAACAATTACTTTCTTAGTAACTTCATTTTGCAAACACGTGATTTGTGTGGAAACACAAGTTCACAGAAAGCAACCAACATGAAATGATTATGTCAGTCTGGGCTGCAATGTAGGGCACAGTGAGAGCAAAACCTAATCTCTGAGAGGTTTCCACTTCATCTGCACTCATCTGCGTAATCAGCTTTTCATCCTGTCATAGGATAAATGCAACCTGCCTTCTGCTTCATTTGCCCCATATAGAGCACTGCTATGGATTGCTATGAAGCAACCGGTAAGAGCTCGTGTAGAAACGTATTCAGAAAGGAGCTCAAAACCATTCCATTTTTAAAGGAAATTAAAGCTTGGAAGTCTCCTATTTGCTAAGTTAATACACTAATTAGAGCTGAAAGCTATTCACTACATCCAGTAAGCAAACTGACCCTGCTTTAGAAGAAACAACCCTTACTTTCAGCTACCATTGCATTTCTTAATCTGTGATTTTGTGTAGGGTAATAAACAATAGCTGTTGTTTAAACCTTTCAGGAGCTTCTACAAACTGCTAAATTCCGGTGAATAACCCAAGTTTTTGAGTGGAAGTAGTGTCATTATCGCTTGTTTTAGTCTCAGTTCATCTGAGTGTGGAAGGCTCATACAAGTAAAGACCTTCAGGGAGAAAAGCAAAGAGTAACAGCCTCCTGTTCAGGCTGCCCCTTTATTTGGAAAGGTTGGAGAATCACCAGAAGTCATAGCTAAGAATCAATTAAACACTTTACCAACAGTGTTTTCAGAAGTCATGTCTGATGGGCTTTGATGTCTGACAACCTAACTCTAAACTAAGTTCTAAGGACTAACAATGAAGATACAGGCTGGCTAACTACTTATTTATAATTCTTTGTGCTCTTCTCTCAAAGGATGAATATTTTTCTGTATTACTGTCAGAAACATGTTCATGTAGATGTATGGTAATCTAAACGTGAAGATGTATGGGTAATCTACAGGTACACGAGGAAAACATGAACTGCATAATGCAAAAAGGGGAGTAGGAAATAAATCACAGTTTGCTGCCAAAGCAATTGTTACCAGTACATTTGCACCTGAAGATCTAAAAAGCAAAGAGCTATCATGCATAAGACAACTTTATTTTCTGTTTTTTTCCCCCTACCTCATCAAATTCTCATCCCTGAACAGGTATTTCAGGTTTTTAATATGTATATTCTCTTGTCTTAAAATTGTACATCAGAGCTGACACTTCCACATAGCAGGGATATAAGATTTAATATTTTCATCTTAAAATTAATGCTTTGAATTCCCAATAAATGCAGCTCCATAATGCAGCAATTCTTTGTCTACTTAAATTTACATGACTGCTTTTGCACCAAAAAGATTTAAATCTATTCCTGAAGTTGTTTAGAAACATGAATTGAATGTATTTATGTCATAGGGAATACACCCAGAACTCTTTATTCTTGCTTTCCTCCTCCAGTACCCTCTCAAATCTCTGTATTTTCATCATCCCATATTTTTCGACCCAAAACATCCCATGCCTTGGAACAGCAGCATGAATTGTCATTCCAGGAATACCAGATACTAACTACCACTTCAGATTCTGATCCCCTCTGTCCCAGCTGCCAGTTTTATTCTCATATCTAAAACTCAGAAGATATTTTGCTCAATAATAATGAGACCAAATTGTGAAATTTTATAGAATCCTTAACAGGACCAACTACAATTCTAGTATTATTGTCTGACATAATGGATAGACAAAGAAAAAAACAAACACAAAACCACCCATCCATTTAAGTGTAAGACACCATCTGCTTTCTTAAAAATTATTAAAATAAATAGAATTGGAATTATAGGACCTTGATTAATTTGTATCTTCTTATATGAAAAAAGCAATAACACTGCTATTACGAACAACATAAATGCAAATATATTGAAATGCTTGTTTCAAATCAATTGGATGGAGGGGTTTTGAGCAGTGTTTTTGGGGTTATTTTTGCCTCTGCAACATATACTGCATTGTGTTAATTTGGTTTATTCATAAATTTTTCACCTAAAACTGTCTAATAGAGAAATATTATAGTTTACATTAGTAATCCATTACATACATCAATATCAAACATTTTATCCTAATGAGAAATACAGATTTGCCTGTTTCAAATTATACCAAATCAAGTAACTTTGGCCAAAATGGCTTTTTCTCTGATTAACAAAATGGAACTTCAAAAGACAGCAGAAGAGAATCTTTGCAATTTTTAAAATCCTGGATGCATGACTTTGAAGTGCTGCCAACTCTTGTTATTAAATGACCTGATTTTGGACAGGGAGGAAGCCAGTCTTACAACAAATACAAGTATGTGTATGCAAAATTCTGAGAGTAGGGTGAAAAATTGCTTTTTTTTATAGGAAAAGAGCATAATCAGGATTGGTACAGAAAGCAGACAGAATGTTTCAGAAAACAATGTGGAAGACCTCTCTGGAAATATGTGTTTAAGTGGCTAAAACACTAAAGGTGAAGTGGTAGGATCAATTTCATCAGTACATGGAAATTGAGGTATTATCTGCCAGGCTTAAGTATAAGAAGAAAATTAAGGGAACTGGTGACAATTAAAATTTCAAAATAAAATTATACTAAGAAAAAGCTATCTTTATTTGTATATTGCATTCTGTAAATAAAAGCATGGAAACATCAAATATTCTCTGAAGATTATAAAAACCAACTACTTGTCTGTTACTTGAAAAAGGAGGAGTTTACTGTTTGGCATGTGCTACATACCAACAGATTTACATTAAGCTATTATTACTCCATCGAATCTTATGAAATCAATAAAATTGGCACGACGTCTCCTCATGCAAACTAAACACTAAGATTATGAAAAAAAATGTGTATGTATTTGTGTATGGCATTAAATTCCTCCTGGGAAAGAATAACAGCTGTATGTATAGCCGTTTATTTAGGTCAGTAGTGAAATTTTGTGTCCAGAAAAAATAAATTGGAAAAGAAAAAGAAGGTTGAGTATAATGACCAGATATATGTATCAGTTGTACTGGTTGAAAGATTGTGGAGACAAAGTGCCCTCAGAAATGGTCTTAAGAATAAAAAAATCTTGAGAAAGCAGAAAATCATTATCGCTCCTCTCTGTTTCTCTGGTACACATCCTATTTTACAGCCACAAGTGAATCTAGAATCAAATGTAACAATACAGGTACATTTCCTTAAGCAGAATGGATTCAGTTTGTGCAGAAATGTTAAAAGCTATAACTAAGAGCCCGGTTTCAGTATGCTGAAAGGTTACATTCAAAATCCAGGATTCATGGAAAACTGCAGAGCATGAGTGGAGAGCCTCTTGGTGTCCATGTCACACTCAGCACACTATTCTACATGCTGATAACAGCAGTTCAGATTTCTGTCTCCAGTATTCACTTTAACATTTTTATCCATGATATATATGCTACAGTTTAATATTTTAAAAGTCTGAAGAGAAAATAGACCAAAATAATAACAAAAGCTTCTGTAACAGCTACAGCATATCTTAAAAAAATTCCAATTTAAGAAAAAAACAAAGTAACACTCAATGATCCAATGTTTTTAATACAAAACATCCAGGAGTTCTGCACAATAAATAGAAATGTAGGAAAACAATGTTTCAATGTAGGAAATCAATGTTTTTCTATCTATATCAGAGGTTTTATACACATTTCAACCAGATGCAGTCAAGCAACTGTAGCATTAATCAGATGGAAAATTATAATTTCTCAGGCCTAGTAGTCTGAAGGAAAAGGTAAAGAAGAAGAAAAGCAATCTATGCACAAAAAAGAATCACATCTTCTCTAAAATGTGAATGTTCAGCACCATTGTCTGAAAATATTTGCAAAATAAGTTCAGAACCATACAATGGCTCTTACAACCTCTCTGAACTTACTTCAACTGTTTTTGGAAATGTGAAGGTGTTTTGTAAAATTTAATTAAGCTATTACCTTGTGAGAATCTCACTTTCACACTTTGATGAGTCAAAGAACATTCTAAGGGAATGTCTAAACTCACCACAAATAAGGAACTGAGATGAAAAAACCCCAATTCTCTGCACATTTTGCAAAGATGGACTATTACTTCTTCCTATATTATGCAGAAAAATATATTATTCCAAACAGTGACTGGAGTAGAGCATAATGTAGCACTGTCAGATCACCATTAGCTACTTAGCATAGATACAGTCTTTATGAGAAAATCTTTATTTCAAACAATTTTCTCTTTATGTCTGTGGGATTTTTTCCTCAATTTATTCAGGAAAAAAATAATCACACATTCAGCTGCTCTGCAAGCACAACACATATATGGAAGGAGAAAACCAGATAACCTTGCATGATTTAATCACATAAGCCGCTTCATAAATTGATCATGTGAGTTTGACATTTCTCATTAGAGAATATCTAGCTTAGAACAGAAGTAGCTTTTTTTTTGGATGAAAGTTACTAAGAAATGTTTTATTTACAACCATAATTTATATAATCTCACCAAAATAAATCCCAAAGTTAAAATGCTTCAAATGTTTAATGACTGCATTTCTTGAAATTGTGTCTCCAGTTTGAATTTTTGTAACTCTCTGATGCTGACCAGACTTGGCATGCACACTGTCTACAAAAAAGTAGAGCCTGCCAAGTCTAAGGCAGCAGAGAGCAACACAATTTGTATTCCCAATTATTCCAGGAAGAAGACTCATGTAGTACTAATGCTGGTCTGTCAAATGTTATTTAATTTGCGTTTAGATTCTAAGCAGTTGGGAGCTTTGCAATCCTAACAGAGTCAGACACAGTGGTTACAATGTTAAATAGGATAATCAGCTGACAGTCATCAGTCTGACCATGTTAAAAATTTTAGTTTAACTTTAGTATGTTTCTATGGCCCTGAATGCCATGGAATTCCCCATTCCCCCAGCTATACACTTGGACAAATTTTGTAGCTTTCTGACATAATATTAATCTTTGGATGTAGAAGGCATGAAAATGTATAGTTCCAGTTATTTAAGTAAAATTCTTATTTTGAAAAAAGCTTCTACATTTTTTACACTTAAAATATACTCTTTGAAGCAATATTACATCTATGTATTTCAACATACAATATTAAATAAGATATAGACGTTTCTTGAAGTAGGCTCAGTGACCAACAGATTTAAAAAATGTTAAAAAGCTGAAATGTTTATTTACATAGTATTTGCACAGGGGAAAAAAAGCAAACTAAGAAGTTTTGCTTTAATGACTGGGGAAAGACAGTATAGAACTCAGCCTCTGCAACAGGATTTAATCATTGAGTTTTGACATAAGCTAAGTCTGTGTTTGGCTGGTAAGGGTATATGTAGTTCATGAGCAGGTAAAATGAAAGAACAAACTGCAATTTCTTGAAATTAATTGCCATGGGCAAATGGTCTCTCATTCAGAAACATTCCTGATAGCTGCTCTTTCTTAAGGATTTGAAAAGGTCACAATGATAATATTGATAAAAGGCACACTCTGAAAGGGAAACAATAACCTATTCTACTCACACAAGCCAGTTATTTCCTCAAAGTTTGTGGTGTAATATTTATGTACTCAAAAGCAGATGACAGTGAGGGACTGGCCATTAGGTGTATCCACTCAGCAGTAGTTTAATCATGTAAATATATTAGAATAGCAAAATTTTGGGCAAAGATATTCAGCTTAATGGTCCTAATATCCAACTTGGCCCCTGAACATAGGACTTAAAACCAGTATGTGTGATAACAGCAATCTAACTTTTAATCCAAAACCACTTTCCAGCATAAAGCACAACCATGTCAAAAGTGTAAATGTCATAAAAATCACTGGAAGACAGATCATATAGCAGCTACAGAGATACAAAAGCTGCCTTTTGTTACTAAAAACTGCCACATAGTAACCTGTTTTCACTAAAGTCTACTTGACAGGAAATGCAATGGTTAGTTGTGTGTAATCTTCCTAGATTAACAAAATAATTGAAATGTGCCCCCCACCGCTGCCTACATGTGCAAGAAGTTTTTAGAAGAATATAATAGACAATTGGAATCTTGAATGTATTTTTTCTCTGTTACATGCACAAAAAACTTCATATATTTTTCAGAATATTTTCATATGCTAATTGCACAGTTGCAATTTGATACTCTAGAATATTCTACAAGTTTGCCTCTGGGACAAAAATATTCAAATACTCAGCAGAAGCAGGATATCAAAAGTGGTTATTTGTGTAAGCACATTATACAAATGTAGATACCACAGTATTTGAGAGAAAGATCTTTTCTACAAGGAAGTTCTGCATGGAATTAGACTGGCCAGATAAATAAGGCCCTTACACCTTACTTTGAGAATGGCACATGTCAGAGGAGCAGGCAAGGAAGATTACTGAATGCCATTTGCTGCTTTCATGTTGGAGGGAGAGTTAGACATCTCCTGAGAGATGGTATTTTTAAATTAATTTTTTTTAATTAAAGTATTTTTAAATTAATTACATCTTGTAGACTCTGACCATTGCAGTAAACCAGCCATCTAGAAAGTGAGCTACTGCTTGGAGCAGACAAATGACCTGCAAAATACTCTGGCTGGTTGTTTAAAGACAGAGTCAGGAGAAGGAGCAAAACAGATTTTAGATTTGCAGTGCTCAATTGCCCTAGTTACTGTTGAAAAACCCTTTCAGTTGAAGTAACAACACAAATAATGACAACAGAATAGATGAAACCTTAAAATTTAAACGTTCGTTTGTCACGGGATATGTCCCAGTCAAGAGAGCCACAATACGCAGCATCACCATACAATTTCAGAAGGCTTCAACCCATGCAGAGTAACACCAGACCACTTCAGAAAGCTTCAGGTATCTACCCATACAGAGTAACAGCCTGTCACAACAGAGGGCTGCCAGCATCTCCCCTTCTTGTTCTTTAGCCCAACCTTTCATACCCCTGATGTTGATGCATTGCACCTGTGCGCCCTCTGTTCCCTTTGGTGGTTGGCAGTGCCCCCTGGGCACTCTGTGTGTCATTACCTTCAATGCTGCTCACCTGCTGCTCACAGCTGTGCCCACTGGGAATGAGGCTCAGCCCCAGCCCCACTCCCAATTACCACAGACTATATACCTATGTACACTGAAATAGAGATAGCAACTTTGTAAAACTAAAGAATGTGAATGGTTTCCCCACACACTCTCAGAAGAAGGTAAGGTAATTCAAGCTTGTATTTGATCAGAACAACAGCTAAGACGATGTAAGAAGCAAAAGAATTAAAAAAAAGTTTCTATAGTCACAGAACTAGTTCTCAACAAGGAGTTGTATTACCTTCAGTCATGCTGTGGAGGAATTGTAAGAGAACTCCTCATACAACAATACACCTGCTTCAAAGAGATGTATACAAAAATGACAAGTATTCATGCCAAAAAGTTTGGAGCAAAAGATGTGATTGAATGTGTGAAGCTGAATTGAGGCTTAAGGAACCATGTTTGAAGGTCACATTGACATAAGGTTCTGGATATAATGCTAAGCAATGATATGTATGTTGAGGAAAGAAAAAAGAAAGATGAACTTTATAGCTGCTTCATAAGATGGTGTTGTTCATGGTTATGAGGCTTCAGATCAGTTTATTTTTTAATTTCATTAAACTACAAATTACGGTTAGTTTTAACCTTATAAATTATCATGCCACTTTCAAACCACAAAGAAGGTATTTACAATTTTCCACATCAGGTGTTATACTGACCCTATTTCTGACAGCCTTTTAGTTTCATATTCATCCTAATTCAGTATGTTCATTAATATTACTATGAAATCTCATTTTCCACATTTACTATAAATGTTAAATAAATGTACATTTTTCCTGTTTTCCCCTTAGAAAGCACTTCCAGCCTGCTTGACACTTAACCAACATCTTTAGAAGAAAACTGCTGAAAGATCTATAATGTATGTACAGATTTCTGGGAGTGGTGGCAAAGGGAAAAGAATGTTTTTAATGTGACATTTTGGCCAGAAAAACTCTGTCAAGATAATTTAAATGCAGTTTTGATAATACTTATATGTATTAAGAAAAAGTGCCCAGAAAACAAGGTTGTCAAGGAAAAAACCCCAAATTAAATGTGTGCATTTTATGACAATCCAGGTTAAAGCCAGCAATTATTTATGGAAGAAATGTAAATAAGAACAAATTAAGATAATGTAAGATATAAAAAAATGTTATTTAAATGGCTGTAATAGTATATAAACTTTTATGTAGTTTAAGATTTGCATATGCTCATTCAAGTTCACATGTAATTTTTTATTTTTTAATTTCAAATTAGAAGTATAACTTCATCTGCAATTTCTTTTAATATTTTTTAAAGGAGACGAATATTCCAATCAGGTTGTTATATCTTTATAAAATAATTAAAAAGAAAAGTTACATAGGTAAATTATGGAAAGAACCTTCCAACAGCCTTCTAATATATAAAATATGATAGATAGAATTCTAGTAGCACCAAACAAGAGGTGACCACAAACATCCAGGGCTTAGTCATTTAGGATTTTATGGATTAAAACTAACTGCATAAGCTCAGCCACAGCCCAAGCAGGAAACAAGTGCAGATGGTGTGCTGCTCAGCCCATAAACCTGTTAGAAAGATGGTATTCCACCAGTGTCTCTTACTCAAGTGATCTATTGGAGAGGGTATGTGATACAACTAGAACTAGAGATGTAAATGTTATTGAATTCCTTCATCCATTGCCAAAAAGGCTTGTTAATAAATTTTCTAATGTTGGTAGAAATTAGGTATCTTATTTTTTTAAGTATTCTAATGATTTGTGACCTTGGAAGAACTTAGACATGTGACAAAAGCAATACTAGGCAGGTGGTGTTATCTCTGTCTGAACAGAAAAATAACAGGCAGTCTCTGACTTTATCTTCTGCATTGTCTGGAAGCTAAAGAGAAGCAATTCTGCTTGAATAATGTTCTGTCAATTACTGCTACAAATCAGCATTCTGGGGTCAAAATTGACAACTTCCAGAAATTAAGGTGGGTAAAAATTATGAGAGAGAGCGAATTAGAGGAACAGAAACACAACCATATATAGAGTCAGATATGGTGACTCATAACTATCTACATTTTCCCAATTTTTTAATGAATAATGGAATTTCTTAATAGGTAATGGTAAGATGAAGTTATGGTAAAATAGTAATATTTGTCTTTTGACAAAATTACTCAGCATGTCTCTAAGCTATGAAAGTTTCAGTGCAACTGGCCACTGAGGTACAAATCCTACAAATAGACATGTACTTGTTTTTGTAGCCCAATTCTAAAAGACAGAGTGGTAAATGAAATAGAAGTATTTTCAAACAACACTTATTCAAGTATCTTTTGGAAAAACCTAGGATGTCAACCTAAGAATGTTAAAGTAACTGATAATATTTTAAAAGTACTGTAGTCTAAAAAAGTAATTTGATGGCACCACAGAAGATTTTTTGAATTGTTTTTAGATTGGGAAGAAGGATATTTCTGCTGTAAAAGGGGCTGAAAACTTTAATCTTCTGTAAAAATAAATTTGAAATTCTCATAAAATATAAATCTAGGAACAGTGATATTGATCTAGAAATGAAGAAATTAAAGAAAAAATAATCTTTGTCCCTTGACTAAAGAAACGTGATCATGCTAAGACTGAAATAGGTTTAAATCTAGTGTGAGGATAATAAAAAAACTCAGCAAATACTGCATAAAAGACAAAAATTAATGCCCAGATTCACAGGGTCAGGTATACATGACCTCACATATTTAACTATAAGAATGTGCCAAAAATTCCTACATGTTTGTAAATGTTAAAACATATGTGTATACAGGTCAAGAGGCAATTAAATAGTGTCCACATTTTTCTGACTACAACTCTTTTGAACATAAATTTTTGAAAAAAAGAAAAATTAAAAACATATAGGACCAATACTGTGTGGCACCTTCTTTGACTGCAAGCTGAAGTAAATCCACATGGCAGCTTACAGTATTTAGCCATGACTTTCATTAACTCAAGATCAATTACTGTGTAATATCTATGCAAAGCATTTCCCTTATTTATTGTTTAGTTTTGTTTTTGCTCATGAAGAAAACTGTTGATTCTCCTTTCTCAATTCTTATTGTTCTTTCACAGCAAGTTTTTAAACACTGACCATACTTGAAATGGTAACACAAAATAATTAATTTTATTTTTTAAGAATTTGATAGGACAGTTGGACACAATATGGGTTTGGGTCTTTTTTGAAAAAACATTTATCCAAGGTTTCTTGAACTTCACTGTAACTCCCTTCCTTTGTGAAGCCATATTTAGTTTACATTTGGGTTTTTTGTGTTTTTTTAAAAAACATTTTTATTAGAAGTACTAGTTGGAAACATCCCTAGGGCAAAAAAGATATTTATTATAACATCCTGCCCACATTATGCAACATAATAACTCACAAATAATTAATGAAAACCACAAAGTTAACTCCATAATGATTTTCAGAACTACATGAAATTTCAGTACCTGCTAGTTAAAGAACTGAGGAGCTATAAAGGTAAACACAAAGCTATAAAATTAACTCCTCAATCCAAATCACTTAAACTAATAGTACATGAAAATTTGCTAAGGCTTACTTACCATAATTTGAGTTGAGGAGTGAGAAGATGATCCTAAATTTTGATTGAACTTTCTTCGCATTTTTAAAAGCTGTTTGGACAGATTTCCTTCACATGTAATAATTTTCCATTGTTATACCCAGTGTGCTAAAAGAAAATATATACAATTAATTGCTGAGGGGTGATAAAGGCAAGTCCTGCACCCCTAGTATGTGGTCAGCTTTACCTTTGCAGTCTCTTACAGCTGTTACAAATTGAAGCAGCTGCCTTTATTTCATCTGCAGAAGCCATAACCTTTCTTTGCCTGCAGAGCTGATTCAGTAGAGTCTAGGCAAAAGTCTGTGGCATTTTGAAAGCTAAATACTATTTCCTATCGATTTCTCATTTCAGCCTGCAGTGTTTTTGAACCTGTCTGTACAGGGCTCAGGAGACTGAAGCAAATTTGAAAAAAGTGAGGCAGCGCAGCATCAACTACTCTAGATTTGCTTCCTCTGTTCCCTGAGGTGATTCGGGGGGCAGGTGGCATTTAACTATGGTTACAAAAGTCAAGTAACAAAGAACTGATTGTTTTTTGGGTTATTTCTAGTATTAGACATTCTTAGATGGCAGGCCAAGCTGCCTACAGGCCAAGCCACATCTGCCCAGAGCTGCCTGGCCCCACAGCTGGGGCCTGTAAGCACACAGTCTGTGGTAATTTGGAATGGGACTGGGGCCGAGCCTCATCCCCAATGGACTACAGCTGTGTGGGCCAGGTGAGCAGCATTGACAGCAATGCTCAGGTGCAGTTAGCCTCATCCCCAATGGGTTACAGCTGTGTGGGCCAGGTGAGCAGCATTGACAGCAATGAGCCATGGAGTGCTCAGGGGCACTGAGCCTCATCCCAATGGGCTACAGCTGTGTGGGCCAGGTGAACAGTATGGAAGGTAATGGGTCGTGGAGTGCTGAGGTGCACTGACCAATCACAAAGGGAACAGAGAGCACACAGGTGCAATGCATAAGCTATGAGGGGTATAAAAGGTTGGGCTAAAGAACAAGAAAGGTAGATGGTTGTAGACTTCTGAAGTGGTGTGATGTTATTGCTGTATGGGCAGAGGCCTGAAGCCTTTTGGTGTTTTGTGGTGTTGCTCTGTGTGGGTGAGCACTTAAAGCTTTCTGGTATTGTATGGCAACACTTTATATATCATAGCCTTATCAACTGTGCTACGTGCTGTGCCAGGGGTCCCCTGCAGAACAGCACCCCAGGACAGTGGTACTGGGAGTGGCAGGATTTCTCCAGGCAATTGCGATTAACTAGGCCAAGACCAACACTGTAATAACACAGAGATGTGGCAGACTCATATTCATGTATATTCTCAAGCATTTTTCTGGGGCCCTGTTGGGACCCGCCTGTGGTGAGGGCAGTCACTCCGGGCAGCCTTGGCTCTGCTGGGTAATCTGTGCCTTCCAAGTGCTCCTGGTGCTGGGGCAGCCATGAGGGAGCAGGGCTCCAGGCCTGCATCCTCCCTGCCACCATGTCTGGGAAAGGGCCGTGCTCCTGCTCCGAGCCTGGCCTGTGAACCTTACTGCTTGGTGGATGGAGTAGAGGTGACTGCTGCATGCTTGATTTAGGAACAGAGATGATTCTGCTTTCCTGCAGGAAAGGGGAGGACAGGATGTTGCAAGTCTAATCGCTTTTCAGTTAACAGGACTGCCAGGGTCCCCTCTGCATGACCACTGCAAAACCAGTTAGGATGGCTCGTGATGCAGCGCAGGATCCACTGAAGGTGAGAGGGCTTAACAAAAACAATCCATGGTCAGATTAAGGTACACTGAACCTAAGTAACTTATTTGACTTGGTAGAATAGTGCACTAATTAAAACAGCATTGAACAACATATGCTTCCCCTATTTTTTAATTTTACTTCTTTAATCAAGGAGTTAATGCAATTTTTGAATGGTTATCTTTGTTAAAGCTGGTTAAGGCCCTCTAACAGTCTGAGTGATCACAATTTTCTCTATCTGGGCTAATATATATTCTTATTTTAGCTTGGGCTTCTAGGCCTGCTTTATCTAGAGAGCAATATCTCTTTGTAATTGATCAAAGTAAATATATTCCTTTTCTTGTATCCAGTAGATGAAGGCAAATAATCAAACTACATATTTCAAGAAGCACTCTTGAACCTTAATTATTGCAAGGTAGATTATGAAAGCAGACCTTTTTTATTGCGTTTTTATTGGGTTTTTTTCCAGGTTTAGGCTCCTTTATCTTGGGAATATTTGGAAGAGCTAGTCCCATAATTGGTTTCTACATTTTCCCAAGAGATCATAGCTAGTATTTTGAGAATCTTGTTACAAAAGTTAATTAAAGCATCTCCAGCATGTTTTCGTTTGCTGTAACACAAGTAAGATTAATACAGTCACAACATCTATGCTCAAGTTGAGAAAAAGCATTTAACAAGATATTACAAAGGTCTTACATTTGGATATTAAATTGCCTATTTAAAGCTGTATAAAATTGACAACAAAACTTAAAAGTAAAACCAAGTAAGCAAAGATGTGAATAAATAGGAATATGCATAAAACTAAAAGTGAGAATGGCTACTTTTTCTTAAGCCCCCAGCAATGCATATCAATAAGTCTGTTCTACACCAAGGAACACACAGTACAGCACAAGTCATTTTATGGGAAAAAATTTTAGGCTTCTTGGTTTTTAGTCTTTGAGAAGTGAGGAAAAATAGGTGGTTTTAAAAAAAAATTAGTGTCTGAAAATAGAAGTTGGAATTCCTTATTGAATGAAATACAAATTCTGTTCAGTTTTAACTTTTTTAACATATTTTTCTTATTAGTTATGCCAAATTAATTGTTTTTAAAATGTTATTTTCTACAATTGATTTGTAGTTACTACATTCAACTGTTCCAATACAATGGGATTTTAAAATCCCATATTTTTAGTTTTGCAGAAAGTGGAAGATTTTGTGAGACTATTATAGCAGATTTGCTCTTTTCTTACTTCTTTTTTTCTGAAGTATTCACAAATGGGTGATGCCAGAAATGGGCTGAAATGTCACTTTACTTTGACTTAGCAGTCCTTATGTAACTTTCTAATTATATTTGTAAGTTTAATATAAGTGTTTATGTAAATTTTGAATTAATATGGCTGCTCCATTTAAATTAGGTCTAACCCAAAGTGATGAGATGAAGATCATTATGGTTTGAATAGGTATGGCTGTGTACTTGGTATGCCTAGAAATGGTGACCTGTTTATGTGATATACAGTATAACTATCACATTTGTAATAAGCTAGAGTAAGTTCATGGACATTTTTCTCTGTAAGACTGCAGTCTCAGCATGATATGTAGAGCAATTTTAATTGTGTAGTAATATTTAGAATGGAGTTTAATGTAGAGTGTAGTCAAAGTCAGTTTTGACTACTCCTTTATCTGCTGGAGAAGCAGTACAGTGAAGCCCAGTCCAGGAGGTTCGTGAAAAGCACCGATGGCAACTTGCTGTCACAGGTAGTGGAGGATCCCACAAGGAAGGGTGTGCTGCTTGACCTTATGCTAACAACCAGAGGAGGTGATGGACAGTCTTGGCCATGAGATTGTGGAGTTCAGTATTGGGTGAGGATGAAGCAGGACAAGTAAGGTTGTAACCACAGATTTTAGGATAGTTGAATTTAGTGCCTCTTCTGGGATCTTGCTGGGAGAATCCTGTGACTACAGGCTCTGCAGGAAAGAGGGGTCCAAGGGAGCTGGTTGATATTTGAGGATCACTTCTTCCAGGCTCAAGAATTATGCATCCCAATGGGCATGAAATTGGGCAAAGGGGGCAAAAGACCTGTGTGGATAAATAAGGAATGTAGTCCAGACATTTCTCAAGTGTAAGTGAGAAATACGTAAGAGAGGGAAGCAAGGTCAGGCCACTTGGAATGAATGCAGATAGGTTGTTAGAGTAAACAAAAATGACAAAGACATTCCCATCTGGAATTAAATCTGGTCAAGGATGTTGAGGACAAGAAGAAACATATAAGTAGCAACAGGAAAACTAAGTGTAATGTGGAGGATGCTGGTAACTGAACACAGAGCAGGCAGAGTTACCGAATGCCTTCTTTGCATTGATCTTTACAAACAAGACCAGCCCTCAGGAATCTCTCACCCAGGAGAGCAGAGTAAAGGAATATGCTGGAAGGAAGACTCCTTTGGCCAAGAAAGATTGGGTTAGAGAACATCTAGACAAAATTGAGGTCCATAAGTCCTGATGGGCTGTATCCACAAATGCTGAGGGAGCTGGCAGATGAAATACCTAGGCTGCTTATGATCGTCTTTGAAAAGTTGTATTGATTAGCAGTGGTTCCTAAGGATTGTAAGAAAGCAAATTTCACTCCAGTCTTCAGAAAGGCAAGAAAGAGGACCCAGGGAATTGTTGGAGAGTCAGCCTCACACCAGTCCCTGGAAGATGATGTAGCACCTCATTCTGCAGGCCATCTTTATCCACAAGGATGACAAATAGGTGATCAGAAGTATTCAGCATGGATTCACTACAGGTTCATGCTTGTCCAGCCTGACTGCCTTCTATGATGAAACAACTGTCTGGATAAATGAGGGAAGAGCAGTGTATGTTGTCTACCTTGACTTCAGCAAGACTTTTTGTAGGGGGATAGAATATAAGAAAATAATGATAATTTAGAAAGTAATCTTACCCCTAAGGAGTTGCAGCTGGGCCAATTATCAAAGATTAGGACCAGGCCTGACTTTAACAGGCCACAGCTGTAACCAGTAAGATGAGTGCTATAAAAGAGTGGGGTGGCTGATTGAGAAGGGAACTGGAGTCAGTTGGCTGCTTTGTGAAGATGAAAGAGTCAGTGCTCTGAGGAGAAGCCTATGAGAAAACACCAAGAAGGCATGAAACTTCTGAGATAAGGAGACAACAGTACGGAACCCCTGCAATAAGATGACAACAACTTTTGACATTGTTCTCATGGTGTCCTCATAGGTGAACTCTGGAAGTGTGGACTGGACAAGTGGACAGTGAGGTGGATTGAGAACTGGCCAAACAGCAGATCCCAGACTGTTGTGATCAGTGAGTGGCACAGGGTCTTATTGTGAGCTTGTAACTAGTGGTGTTCCCCAAGGTTCACTTTTGTGAATTCTTTACCTGAATTCATTGATTGCTTGGATGAAGGGCAGATTCATCCTCAGCAAGTCCACTGACCACACAAAGCTGGGAGGAGTGACTGATACCCTGGAGGGCTGTGCAGGTGATCAAGCACTGGAACACGTTGCCCAGACGGGTTGTGAAGTCTCCCTCACTGGAGATATTCAAGAACTGTTGGGACACAATCCTGTGCCATGTGCTTTGGGATGACCTTGCTTGAGCAGCGAAATTGGTCCACCGGGGACAAATGTACTGCATAATCTGGAGTAAAATTGGAAATAAGGCTCCCAATGTCTTAGGCTAAAGTAATGGCCACTGTTACGTTTACCTGGTGGCAGAATATTTTTTAAACTTTACCACCAGATGGCAATCTAACATAAAAGTTTGATCATTGGTGAATGAGGTTTTGAATCTCTGGTTTGAGATACTGTTCTTTCCTCATTTTGCTTTAAGTAGTGCTGAATTTGCTTAAAAAGCCACTGAATGAGGCCTACAAGCAACATTGATACTGTGCTATGAATTCTGAAGCATTACATAGTATACTTTACACTTTCATTAAAAAGTGGCATCAGAGGTTTACTTAGTTTTTAAAATTTGAGGAAAACTTTGACCAAGATGTTACATTTTCCACATGAAAATTAAATGCAATTCCTCCAGATTAAATTAAAAATAAACCTCCCTCCACCCCAATCCCTGCCAAAAAAATCCCCAACCCAGAATACTCCAAGTAACAAGACAAAATGACAACAAAAGCACCCTGGATAGTCACAGAAGTAGTTTTCTCTTTGGCACATGAAATGTTCACCTGTTAAACATGCCTAACATTAGTGAACTGAACAAGGAGCTGACTGCTGAAGATAGTCAGCATAATGAATTTGAATACTTTAGTGATGTTTTTGTAAAGAAAACAATTATTTTACTATTAATGGCATTTTAAAACCTGTATTTGTGGTTTTTTTTTTTTTTTTTTTTTTTTTTGTTCTTGAGGCACATAAAGAATGCAGAGATATGACAGTCTTTTAAGAAGCACCTAACTTTTACCACTACAGCCTGTAATTATCAGTGGAAAATTTAGTTTTGATTCCTCACTCAACTGACTTTTTGGTAACTGATATTACCTTTACTTTTTAAAATGTCAATGTGTATGTATTACCATTGCAGGTTTTGCAGATATCTTCTACTTGGTATTTGAGTCATTTTTGATTGGGTGTATTAAGTCAATCTTCACAAAGGTAAAATACACAAACAAAAGTTGTTTACAGATTGTTCAGATAATAATTAATTACAGAGAGATTTTTTAAAATTTTGTTTTGTAATATCCATCTTGCTATTTTATTGTCAGGCTACTGCTACTATTAAAATTCTATCCTACAATCAAGGACAAGTGAAGAGTCAGCCTGAATCCCACGGTGAAAGGGGTGAGTTTATGTTGTAGGATAACCAGGCTGCATGTTTGTAATGAAAACTGAAAGGAAGTTTTCCTTAAATTTGATTCATGGACATGTCCTTCCAATAGCTTTAAAGTACCATGAGCTCTTTCCAGAGCGTGTTTAGGAGGAAAAGTGCTAAATTGCAGATTGAGGATTGATAGGGATGAATAGAGTATCATAAAACACATAAGTGGTCACAGTTCAGATTGTTGGACCTGTGTAGGTTTCCAGGTGTACTTTCAACCTGTAAAGTGGAATGCTGCACTTTACAGTCATATCCAGTAAAGCAGAGTGACTCTATATACATATACATAGATATACACACACATCTACACATAGATATATATATACACATATATACCCTGTGTGCAATATGTGGTCATTGCAGCCAAATCTCAGTCTTGTAGCAATGGGGAAGTCCTAGACAGAAAATATGTCTTGAGAAGATGTGGATCTCATTATGCTGTAGTAGGTGAATAATTTTCTTCTTAAACATATAGCCCCAAAAAAATATCTAGGGAGCAGAAGTGCTATGCAATGGTTTTGCATTACAGTTGGCAATTTTAAAAAGAGGAAATCTAAGAAAAATATTTTGTTTATAATGGCAGGGTATTGTTTCCCAAAACAATGCATGGGATGCTTTGTAAAGATGATTATCAAACCATAGAGGAACTTACAAACAAAAACCCAAACCTACTGGTTTGACATGAATCAGAATTTTCCCAATATTTCATTCTTCATATGCTTTGTCTATTGTTTAAAGAAATTCAAAGAACTATCCTAGCATGTTGATGTCTGCTTAAATGAAAAAAAAAAGTTGATACCCTATCCCCCTTATTAGGAGTTGCAGAAATAGATATTCATAGCTATGTATATTAACGGATATAAACATATTATTTTACTCTAAATTTTTTTCATTTCATAGGAAGCATTTTAATGGAATACTCCAACATATGAGGAAAACAGTAGAAAAGTTATATATTTTCTCCCTTTTCATTTGATTCAGGTGGATTAATCTCAGCTTTGCATGTTCAGAAATTACTATATGGAAATCTTATATGACTGAGATAAAATTTGGCCAGCACATGTACTTAATGATATTGATTTCTATTTGTGATGAAAATTCAGCACTTGTGCTTATTTTCCCAGGTTTTGGGTTATTTCTTGCTAATAATCTTTCGAAGTAAAGTAGTATGCTTGAAAGATTGTTTCATTTAAGATGATACAGAAAGTGTCCTTACATGTGTATTGCATTTTGCCATGCCATATCAAATCCATTGTGTATAGAATGGAATTATAGAATGGTTTGGGTTGGAAAGGTCCTTAAAAATCATCTAGTTCCATAACCCTTCACTTACTCTGGTCAAGGAAACCTTCTGCTAGAATGTAAATTAGGAAATAATATAAATGTGTGGGTAAGCATGTGTCATAGTAGGCCTCACTGTCTACTCTTTTTAGTAAAATCACAGAGTGGCATGCTTTGTTTTTGGGCAAATTTTTCCCATTTACCTCAGATTTTGAGTTTTTTTTCTGGAATAACACTATTCCATAAGGAAGACCTATTATGGTATGCTCTTTTTATTGATGAGGAATGAGATAAATTGTTGATCCAGATATGGCTGGAGTTAAATTAAACACTACAGAAAAACCCCAGACACAAAAATGGATGTTCAAATGCCAGCCATATCAGTTTTCTGGCACCTCAGAGAAACATTTTTCTGCCACATTGCCTTTGCCTTGCACAGCAACCAACAAAAACTGCAGGGTGGGGAAAAGGAAGTGGATGGGCTGGCAGGAAGAGCCACTATGACTATACCCACTAAAGGCTTCTGAGTTGCTTTTGACCTGAAATTGCCTGTTGCTGAGTAATGTGTTTGGCATTATTTTTTGGATGGATTTTCTCAGGGTAATAAGACAGAGTGAAATAAAACATTTTTCAAAGAATTCTGCCCATCAAGGAGAGAAAATCTTGGGCATCTCATTTTCTGGCTTGTGACTATGGTTATTTTAATTAGTGCAAAATGAGAATAGTATTTATTTGGGGGGTGGAAGGGCAGTGTGCATTGGGCTCTACATCCAGAGGACAGTTGTCCGTAAATTATTAGCTTGTGGGCACAGAGTATGCAGTTTCAGTTTTCAGTGTGCTACACTCATCCTTGTGACCCCAGGAAAGATACTGTTTCCTTATTGTACCTATGTTTTCTTTTGTATACCATAAATATGTTCTTATTGAGAAAAAGTATACCTATGGTAGTCTGTGAGAGAATATGTCAAGTTAAATAGGGACTGCACAAAGTTTGAGTAATTCTTCTCAGGGGCTGAATGTAGGGGTAAGCTGTGGTTGCAATCTTATCACAAGATTCAAGATCACACAGTGAATTGGCTGGCAAGAGCCTCCTCAGCAGTTTCTTCTGTTTCCTTGTCATTTTTTTTCCTCCCTTCACTTAATTAAATTTTGTTCTAGTGTTGATCTATTTTCTTCCCTTCATTATTTGCTCTTATTCAAGTGATAAATAGCAATTTTCATTAATTACAAATTTCTTCATTGTTGAACTAGAATTTAAATTTATTTTATTTTGACATAAATGTGTTCTGTGGATTCTGAAGTAAGTATGCATCATCTTCTATAAATACTCAGGTGTAGTTCTAAAAAGATACAGATAAAGCCCTTGAAGTCCCTAGGATAGAGTATAAATACCATGTAAAGGGATAGCACGAATAACTACACATAGTTGGTTCAGATCATAAAGTCATCTTGGAAATCAGATTTGCAGCTGCTTATGCAGAGAAGCAAGAAATGGAAATTATTGTAAGCAAGCTGAAAATACCTGCTGTCAAAATCCGCTTGTCCTGTGATCATCAGGATTACATCCTTCTGCTGCATAATCAGTAGGTTCAAAATTGCTGAATTTGATACATTTCAGTGCAAAATTTGCTATCCTGATCTGTGAAAATGGAAGCTCAAGCCCTGCTTTTATTAACACTTCACCATTTCTGTTGTTCTGCCCACACAGTGTCTGGAGGGGAAAAAATCAACACCTAGTGATGCATATAACGCTTCCTGCAATACCTTAACAGTGGGGGGGTTTGCCTCCAGGGTAGAGAGAAAAGGGAGAGAATTGCTTGCTATGAGCTGGAAAAGCAGCAGCGCAGTTGGCTCTGGCAGTGAGGGGGTTGACTGACAGTCTGCAGTGCAGTGGAGTTAGCTGAGCTCCCTATATGGCTGTGGATTAGCTATATGCTAATACTGATAGGAGAGGAGCAGCACAGAGCGCAGTGAGCTGACGGTGGAGGCGATCAGCCTCAGCAGAGCTGACTCCTCAAGAGCCATGGCTGAAGGGGGTGAAGGAGGGGAAGATGAAATACAGTTCCTTCGAACTGTAAGTATCTGCTTTTTATAGGTCATGTAGTACATGATTTTGTGTCTCACGTCTATTTGTTTTCTGTTGTATTAAAAATAAAGTGTTATTTCTGTGCTGGGCTTTGCCAAATGGCAGAATTGATTTAGTCAGTGGATAAAATAAAGCAAGAATAAGAGCTCTAATAGCATCATGCAGTCTCAGTGTGTTCTTCCCTGAATCTGCTCAATAGCCAGTTTGGTATAAGGAGACCTATTTCCGCTGTAATCCCCTGTGTTTGAAGCGTCCCCGTCAACTTTGTACTTGGGTTTCTAAATGTAGCATGCCAAATATGTGACCTCTGAAACTTCTGTCTGGGTTAGATTTCACTGACATTAACAGAAGCTTTGCAAATAGGAGTGCCTTAAAATGATGAATAAACCAAGCAAGCCCCTGATGACCTCTTCTGATAAACATGCACATAGAAGCACACTTGTGTGTAGGGAATACCAACAGATGTTGAAGTCAGGGCTCTGCAAATATTTGGGTCTTTTCTCTACTTAAATGAAGCTTATCTTTAAAGGACATAAGCATTTCTTTGGGAAGGGGTGTTAATTAGTGAAATACCCTCCACTTGGTGCAATTTTCTATAAAGAGCCCTCACACCATTCTTTCCTAAAGCTTTACACAAATCTAGTATGACAACTAATTTAGACTTTTAAGCAAGTAGTGTACGTGCATTAATTTTTGGGAAGAGGATAACATCCTTTTCATGTCTCACCTTGTGTCTCCTTATATTTACCCTGCATGACTAAGAGTGTGTTGTTGTGTAACTAGCGTGGAAAAACTGCTTTTAGATGTATTTCCTTCCCTTTCCATGCTATCTTTACTTTGCATTTATCACAAATAATGTTTTAGAAACAAGCTCCTCTAGAGCTGATTCAACTTTGAAAGGATAAGTCACTAAAATAAAAAATTGCTAAGTTCCCAATGTAAGAAATTACAAGATTGATTTTTGAGAAGCTGGGGTAAATAATTTATGGGAAATAAAGGTTGGAGTGAGGTGATGGCTGCTGCTGTAAGTTGTTTAGGTGTGATGAAGTGTCATTAGTACTTTTAAGCCTCAGAGAATTTCATGGGGAGGGGGAGCAGGAGGGGATGGATAATGACAATGAAAAATCTTTTCCAACACCCTTCCACTACATTTTTTAAAGGTACATATTTTAGCAGATTACTCCAGCCTTTAATCTGAGACTGGAGCGTTAAATGTGTATCCTTCATCCTCTCACTTCCTAGGATGCTGCCTTGACAGAGCAGCCATCCTCAGGGATGGAGTGAGAAGCTTTGCCCTTTCATAGGTGTAGCCTGTGTGTGCTACATGAGATGGCAATTTCTGCTGCTGTGATACATTCCATGCTCGAGTAACTCTGTTGCACTTCTTCCAATGGTTAAAATTGAGTTCTCAATAGCAGTGTGGGCCAAAACTGGAAACAGCAAAAGGGAGACTATGCAGAAGCGTTCCTTCCACACAGTGCAAGGAAATTTCTACAGGGGAGAGAATGAACTAGATTTTTCTCTTGGAAGTTCTAGCTACTTCTTGCTCTAAAAATCATATCAGCTACTGCTGTCTCCTCTACATTATAAATCTTCCTTCATTGCGGGCAAGGGATGTATTGTTTGTTTCTTAGTATACTGAGAAAGGAAACATTTATTAGATGCTGAGTGCTACAGTGAGATACACCTTCAGTACTGATTTCTTACAGCTTTTATTTCTGCATAAGCAGTGTTTGTGTTTACAAACATATAGTACAGTAGTCCTTAAGAAGTCTTGCAGTGAAATTGTTAATCAATTAGAATCTTCTCTGAATCAAAATATTTTCTAGGTTTTTGGATTGCTGCTGAATGTTTCCAAGGCTTATGCAGCTGAATTTTCCTTTGAAAATGTTGATATCCATATTTTTATTTTTGAGTCGTTAGACGGAAGTTATCTAGGATATTTTGGGGTCTTGGGGATAGCTCTTTGTTGTTTAGGTATAAAATAAGATATGTCTTTTGATTCAAGGTTATCATATAGCATTTTTTTTGAGAAAGGAGAACCAACTCTTAAAAATCTGCTTAAATTATTTTTGCTATCTTAAAGAGAAATGTCCTTTTGTCCTCAATTTTTTGTTGGTTATGACTTTTTTTTTGTCTTCCAGATCTAAGTAGTTGTTTAGTTTTGTGTCTCACTTTTATGTTCTTTCCTCATATAAAAGGTTGAGAAGCCTGTTAATGCATGATGATGAAATCTGTATTTGTTTCTATGGAGCAGTAACTTGTGGGCCCATTTATAAGATTTGATGGATAGCTTTTTACTGTCATTTTCTGTTCCAAAACATTCCTTATACTTAATTAGTTTGGCAGCATTGGGAATGAGAAACACCTAAAGAACAAATTCCAGAGAGGATAACAACATTGTCATTGTTCTAGAAGTAGTATGTCTTCAGTACTCATTTCAAATATGTCCCAATGCTTGTGTAAAGCCTTTACATGCAATGACAGCATTTCAAGGAAGGTGTTCATTATACAATGTAATTTGTGTTCTGAATTTTTCTGTGACTTGTAAGTTCAGTATGAACATAAATATCTAAGCACGCATTTTTTTCTTACACTGCTACCCTGTTGTTGTGTCTTTGTTATGATTATTTTTTGTGCTTTATTTCTTGTAATGATGCTTAGAATTGTTTATCTATTTTTCTTGCTGGTGGTTTCCTTCTGGTTTTTGTTCTGGATATTCAGTGTGTCATGTATGGAAGGGAGAAGCAAAGCACTTGTTGCATGTGTGTAACAAACAATACTGCTGTGGTTTAGTTTCCCTTTTGTTTAGATGATTTTCCTATATTGTTTATTTGTTACCCCCTCCTAAAGTGTGAATGCACAAGAAATCAATGTAGCTGACATTATGCAGCATTAGGTGAGAATACATATGGTTACCTGTGCTGTTTTCAGATAACATACTGAGGGATATAGAAGGAGACTTGTTTCCCTTAATGTGAATGAGTGTAAGCAATTCTCATTTGCGCCTTTCCTATCTGCTGGGAATTTACTGCTATGATGAATTGAAACCATTCTCTCCTCTCCAGAAATTATTCACAAGTTCCTGCTGCTGCTGAATTACTCAAATATGAGGTGGTCTCTGTCTTGGAGCAAAGAGCTTTTGCCTTCCTCCATTAGAAATACTTAAATAGTAACTTGCTCACAGTAACTGAGCACATGGTTGAGGACGGAGGTGAAGTCCCACCCCTGCCAAAGCACTTTAAATGTAATGAAGCATATCAAAGTTGTTTGCCATCTTAGAGTGCTAAATATGGTGGTAACACTAGTTGAAAGGTCTATTGCTTTGCTATTTTTCCTGAAATTCGTACTATCAATGGAAAGAGTTCCTCCTTATTTTAATAGAGGTACCTTTTTTTGTTGGCTTTTTGTTGTTGTTGGTTTTTTGGGTGTTTTTTTTTTAATGGTTCATTAGTCAACGAAATTTTGCCTCATTTTCTGTAAATCTAAATACTTTTTGTGGCGATGTGTCTGGGCATAAGTGTATATATGCCTTTGTGCCTGTGTGTGTCATTCTTTCCCCAGCTGGTTACTAGTCATTCATTTCTGTGAGTGACAAAGGCCTTACCAATTGGTTCTTCTTTAACTTATGCTCCTTTAACAGCTTCTCTCAAAGACTTAACTTTAAGTGTTCTCTTAAACCTCTCTAATCTCGATCTAAAAATTTACAGACAGGAGTGGGAAATTGTTTTCTTCCATTGACTGACTGAAATTATCTATTATGCTTAAATAGCAAAATACTCTTGTTGCAGATACCCAGAAAAGAATATTTGAATTTTTTTTCAAGATCTAGTTCATGTATGTAAATTTACACAATGAGTTTACAGATCTTTTTAGGGTCATTTGTGTATTGAGTTGCTGCTCAGAATCAAGAGGATTGAGCAGCTCATACACAAATTTATTTGTAGATACACATTCCTATCTATACTTCTTGAAAATGAAGTCTTCTACTGTTCAGATGTTACAAATGAGATGGGAAGTAATCTGTTTTACAATATGAACTGTCCAGGTATACTGTAAATTAGATTTTCTTTTTCCCCCCAATCATTTACTGCTGCCAAATATAAATATAAAAAGTGATTAAATGATGATACTTCTTAAATCTATTCTAAGAGTTGTACTACACCATTTCAGTTTATCAGGGATCAGTGTGGCATAAAACTAGTTCTTTTTAGATGCTTTTAATATATGTTGGTTCATCAAATCTGTGTTCCTAGTGGTGTATCTCTAGTGACATAACAAAGAACATATGAAGTGGAAATATGAAAATAATTTTTCCTTAATAGTCCAACCTTGTATCTAAAAGTTATGTGACTAACTGCATGCTGATATTCTGTAGCACAGATCTCTGAGCCTTGATTCAGTAAAGTACAGAGATCTCCTATAAAGTACCTACTAGACCAATACTTGTAAACAAATGTATCAGACAAATGTCCAAATACCAAACAATAATGGAAGATATTTCTAGGGAGAAGTCTTTATCAGTGCTTAATTAAAAAGTGGGAAAATCTGGAAACTGATCACAGTGGCCTGTGCATGAATTTACAGAAAACTATAGAAAGGAAATGCCTTGAGATGAAATTAGTGGAATCTTCCTGATGCCCTTTTTAAGGGTGCTGGAATAATTTGTAATAATTTCTCTTTTGGAATTAAATAAATGTAAATGTGTATTTTAGGCCCCTGTGATTAATCAGAGGTGAAGGTGGATTTCTTAGTGTCAGATTGAAGGTAGCTGAGGTACAAATACCCTTCCAAAAAGTCCTGACATTGATCCTGAGATGGTACATTGTTTGGTTTCCTTGAGACATTTCTTGTTTTATTTAGCATGGATGTATAGAATAGGCAGTAATCCTACTTTTTTTTCCGACAAGAATGTAGATCAGTACAATTCAGAGATGCACTGTGAAACAATATACAATCATAATACATATATGTGTGGTATATGTAGGGATATATTGTATATCATATCAATAGAATAAATGTAATTGTATGTAACAAGTTGCACTTAAACAGGCTGGTTCATCTTAGACCAGTCCACATCAGTTAAAATCAAAGTGACACTATAATGCATGAACTCGACATCATGCTTTTCTACTGCTTTTTACTAGAGCATAATTTTTAAAAATGCTATTTTAAAAAGAAATCAGTGCATATACTACAATGTTAGGAATACAGTGTGTTGTTAGAAAATACTTGTGAGATTGAATTTATTCATGATATTCATGATCCTCTTCTAGGATAGATCTAAGTAACTCCTTGTTAGTTTCCTTTCCTTCCCCCCTCCCCTCCCCCCCCCGTTGTACTTCTGGGGGTATTTGATGTTGATGCAGTTCTACAGAAATAACAACAAATTTGTTATAGTCAAGCACAACTCTTCAAACTTGCCTTAGAATGTTAGTGACAGAAAAGGCTTTTGACAGGATTTGTGACCATGCAATAATCCTAAATTGATACCCAAGCATATATTTCCCTATTTCTTCATAGCCACACTGGTGGTTGTTGTAAGGATTTGTCTTCTGCTCATGGTCTGCTTTTTGGTGTCTAAATGGGAATGAACATCTGTAATAAATAGTGAATTTGTTAGTGATGTTATGCATTATTATAGAATGCAGCAAGCAGGTTTTCTGCTCTCTAGTCCCTTGCTGTACTAACTGGGTATGATTCATATTGAAATCCAGCAGTGAATATTGCCTCTTCTCAGTTCCCATGGCAGTTCTGTGACCACACAGCCAAATGCTGCTGGGTGCATTAGCTACACATTCCAAAAATTAAAACAGAGTTGCAGGCATGGAGGAGATAAAAAATAAAATTGACATGCAGTTATTTTGAAGATATTGAATTCAATAAAAGGACACTAGCTAAAAGTTCTTTGTCTCTTGACTTCATACACAAAATGCACATTTTTCCAAATGACATAATAACACTGCAGACACATAATAAGCACAGATATCTAAAGGCATTAAAATTATAATCTCAATTAAAAAACAATTGGTTACATAAATACACTTTAAAAGATTCAGAAAGAAAACATGAGGTATTAATGTATGCCTCAATGAGTATTTTGGTTTATTTTCTCAATACAGAAATTTTAAATTTATATTCTGTCTTTAATGTCATGACAACATCAGCAGACCATTCCTTCTGTCTATAACTTTGTAGGATGTAGTGGTTTTGGTGCTGGAAGATCTAAAATTGTGTACCAAATATCATTTAAGAGAATGTATGTTCTAATTTCAGCAGACATTTTCTACCCAAATACTTGATGTGCTTGTCTAGCTTTTGGAAATTGGTTTTCTGAAAATTACAGTGGTGTTCTGAAGTGCAAATCGCAAATATGTGACACCTCAGGGTAGTTCTAAAGTAGTTCAAGGTTGGGATATGCATTGGAATTACAACAGCCTATAGGGAAATTGAGATCTGCTCGACCTGCTTTTGGTGGTGTCTCGAAATGAGGTACCCAGAGCTGTTGATTGTTGGTCACTGCACACCTGCTGTCAGTCAGGCTCAGTCTCACAAACAGGACCCAGCTGTGAATAGAAGCTGCTGACCTGTCTGTAACCGCCCTTTCCAGGTTCCCTCTTTTGGCACATCTCATCCATGGGCAGGAGTGTCAGCTACGGTCAGCAGAACTAACAGTAGAGACATCAGCAACATAAGGTGAAAGATTCAGTAGTAACATCAAGTTTGTTCTTTCCACTGGGCTTTTATCCAAAAAAGCAAGTGCTAGTTCCTCAGTGAGCTGACTAGTCAGCACACGCCTGAGCTGTTTTTAGTCCACAGCAAACATCTCTGTCAGTCTTGAGTATTCCAGCTACTTCAGCACTCAACCATGTTCTCTGATATCTTGTGCCAGAAAACCAACTTCCCTTGACACAATTGCAATGATTTGAAATCTCTTCAATAACAAAGTATTACAGAAGATTGACGCTTAAATAAAACATTTTAAAATTACTTGTAAAAAAATAGAATTTCAACTTGCAAATTGAAAAACCTTTTTAACAGAGGATGTGTAATTAATTTATAGCACTGGAAGTTTAACATGCTTTTGAACTACATCAGCAATACCACGTACAAATGGGAGTACAGGGATCATCAAACTTAGAATATATACCAGTGCTAAAGTCCCAGATGATTCACTAGAACGCCCAAGGGCAAATGACTCCCATTTCCCAAGACTCCATCTGATGTTCATTGACTTCACTGCCTCATCTTTTCTGTACATGGAAAATTCTCAGAAGACTTACATACCTGATACATATTAAAGATACTTAATGTCAGTAATTTCTATAATTTGGAAGTTGATGAAGAATATGTAGAAATATTGATACAGTAAGTTAACATTTTGACTAAAAGAAAATTAACCCCCAGTGCTCAGTATTATATGCTGCAAGTTACCAGCCTGTCTTCTCAAGTGCATATCCATTTCTGTTGCACTTTTCAAAAGATCAAAATCAAAATCAATAAACATTTTAGTTTCTATGTGGCCAAAGCTGGGAAAAGTAGAGTTTAGAATTTGGAAGACCTCAGTCTGATCATGTATATTATGCTTGCATTTGTAGCTACAAGGTAACTTTTTTGTGAAGAACAATCATGGGACAAAAGATTCTTTTCTGCATTCATATTGACCATTATAGGACTAAATATTAATAGGGTTTTAAAAGATCTGATTTTCTGATTTGTCTGTGGAAAGTTAATGATGATTGTGTGACAAATCTTCATTAAAATCTTTGTGTTTGCCCTTTAATTCTACTATATCAGATTAGTTCATAAAATAATAGAGCAAGGGCTTTTTAAATGCATAGGAAAATATTAATATCTTTAATCTGCAGACACTAAACCTTTTCTCTAAAAGTTATTGCTTACTTGCTTTCCTAGTAAAGTTTTGCAGATCTGTGGGAAATCTTTGTTTATTTTAATTACTTTGTTACCATGTATGGAAATAGTTCCAGGTAATCTGGCATAGGTGAAGTTACAAGTGGCTAAGGGTGACTAGCACTTTTGATGGCTAAATAACTCATGTGTCAACTGGAATGGTAGATTTAAAAAAATAAATTGTTTGTTTGGTTGTTTTTTAAAATTTTTGTTCTACAATATAACAAAAAAAATTCTAGCTCAAAGCTTACAAAAAACACAAGAACTTTCTCTGTGTACTATACTGGATCCTAGGTGACTCTTAGGCAAGGTCAAACTGGCCCCATCTTTAATGCACCTCTATTGTGTGAGTGA
Organism: Ammospiza nelsoni; assembly: GCF_027579445.1. NCBI lineage: Eukaryota > Metazoa > Chordata > Aves > Passeriformes > Passerellidae > Ammospiza > Ammospiza nelsoni. The sequence goes on along the minus strand of NC_080638.1, from coordinate 33,520,047 downwards.
ATAAAAGAGCCGAGTGCTTGAATACCCAGTAGTACCTCAATAACTGCAAGCAACTATTGATTATAAAGGATAGGTATTCTCACTGGATCACTTATCATTGATTATTATTTCAAAAGTTTCAATAAAGCTTTGTTAAATCTATAAATTTTAGTAACATTTCTGCTGTTAAAACTCTTTTAAGTATTTCTGTCAATCTACACCTCTTCCTTCGGTCACTGTGAATGTCAATTATCCATATTTGCCTTATGTGTTTGGTTTAATTCAAGATTTATTTACTGTGTTTATTTTAGTTTTGCTCCAGATATCCCTAAATTTTTAAAATTTCTTCCATTAAATGGAATGAGGTAAAATTTTGGGTCTTGTACAGATACAAAATATTTCCACCTGTACAATTAAGTGACATTGCATCTCATATTGTGCCAAGTACTGTAAGTTTATTGTACATACATAGTAAAGCTAACATGCATATTATTGTACATACATAGTAAAACCAACTATAACAGAATCTACAAAAAAACCCCAAACTTCAATGAGAGTAGTATGTTAATATAAATTACAATAGAAGGAGAAGTCAGCAAATACTATGACTCTCTTTCAAGACTAGTGGTTTTCTAGTAGTGATTTTAAGCTGCACTGCAAAGACAAGCTTACTGGACTAAGTTTCACAGAAGGGAATACGACAGTGTTATTCGATAGTACATGGGATTATATCCTTCACCAGTGAAGTGAATGTTTCCCATTTTTGCTTCAGTTTCATGTGTGAAATAGTAAATGCTTAGCATATCAAAGCTGGCCTGGAGAAGAATACCTTTGCTTTAATCACACAAATCAGCCTGAGTTTCAGAATTCTTTAATTTCTACATTTTGCCTCTGATCTGCTTTATGCACGAAATGAATGATTCTGTGTGTTAGGTTGGTATCATGGTGAAGGTTAAGAGAAGTTAAATCAGTAATCAGCTAGCCCTAAATAAATGGTAAGGTCCAAAAGAATGCACTATGATATATGCCATATGTTGCAAATATTTTTTATACAGCCAGATTGTTCTTCCAGTAGAAAAGACACACTGATTGCTAAGCTAGATAGTAAAGAGTTTCCCCAAAGAGGGAAAAAAGGACATCACCTGCATTTAAAATATATTGATATGAATATATGAAAATATATTGATAATGTTAAAAAAATCTTTATTAAGGAAGATAACTTTATCAGAAGGGAAAAAGCTTCTCTTACTAAGGCTTTTGCCCATTTTTTAATTTGAAAAGCCAACATTTGATGACTAATTGTGAATGGCCTAGCTAGCCTAACTGCAGATAAGTTACTAATGACCTTTTACTGCTAACCAGAGTAGAGTTGCTACTCCTTGTCATAGTTGATATTTGCTTGTCACAAGCAATAAGCTGTAATAGTGTATCTGCTGGTGCCTTGCTATTGAAAAAACACCAATTTTGAGAGAAGTTGAACAAGGACATACAGATTTTGGGATTTATTTGAAATTCAGGAAGCTTGGTGGTATGTGGAAGATTCTAGATTCATTCAGAACATGTAAATTGAACTTCATGGCAGAAGTTTATTTTTGTTCGAAAGACACATCTTTTTTCTACCAGGGATCTTCCTAGGCCAGCTTCTCTCAAGGTTGACCTTAGGCTTAAATAACATCACTGACGACATAAGGGCCTGTTTATGAAGCTGAACTTGCTAATTAGAGTGGTAATATGACCTTTCTTTCCTTTGCCAATATGAAGACCATTTAGAATCATAAATCACAACATTCTGAAGGGTGAAATGTGCTCACCATGATGTAAAAAATGGAGGAGGAGGGGGAGCAGAAGTCTGCAAGGAAAAAAATATTAAGAAGGGTGATGTTCTGCTACAGACAGTTCATCACATCCATAGAATATTTTTAGTGCTATTTAGAAGAATAATCATATTATTACGCAGTTCTATGATGTGTTCATGCAACTTAACTGTATCCTGATTACTACTGTTATCTTTTTACATCTCTCTCTCTTTTCTTTGTTTTTATAAAATCAACAGACAGCCAATGATAACATGGGAGTTGATGAAAGATTATCCTGACCTCAGACTGCTTCCATGCAACATCAGTTAACAATACCCAGCCTCTTTACTCTGTGCATCCCTTAAATCTCCAGCACTACTGCTGTAAGGAAACACCTTATCAGCTAGCTCTGTAATGCAGTTATATCAGAACACCAGAACCTGATACCAGCCTCTGTGTACTCTGTTTTCTCTTTCTGTCATTTCTTAAGCTGGGTGTTTTCACAGCAACAGTAAGAACTGCTTGCTGTTGTTACAATAGAAGTCACAGAGCTCTTCCTCTTAAAAGCAACTGCAGAGGATGGCGGGAAAGACACAGCTGTTATTTTCTGGAAACTAGGAATAGGATATTAGGAAGAAGTTCTTCACAGAAAGGGTGTTTAGTCATGGGAATGGGCTGCCCAGGGAGGTGGTGGAGTCACCGTCCCTGGAGGTGCATAAGGAAAGATTGGATGTGGCCCTCGGTGCCAGGGACTACTTGACAAGGTGGTGTTTGGTCATAGACTGGACTCAATGGTCTCAACCTAGTTAATTCTGTGATCCTTTAATATTGTATAAACGTGGCAAAAGTTGTGAGCTTTTAGCAGTGCTGACTTAGCTCCCATCTGAACATGTCACCATGCAAGTGCAGTTTTCTTTTATTGAGATGGCATCCCAAAAGTAATTTACACCTCCTTTTTTTCTAGCAGAGATTTGAGTAGGTGGGATTCTTTGTACACTTGACCATTGTTTGGGTTTTTTAAGGTTGGTGGTTTTATTATAGGATAATTGCACATTATTTGTTAGCATTTGAGGAGTGAAATGGGGATATACAAGGTGAATAGTTACAATACTTGCAGAAATATTGTCTTAGACAATGCTGGGCAATGTGCATCTGTCCTAAAATAAAGGTCTGAAGCAATGTCAACACCTGCTTCTTCCCGAGTATTTCTTCTCCTGTTACAATATTCTACATGCATATTCACTCTGGTTACTTTCTGTCTAGTACATACACAGTTTTCAGGGCTCTTGTGGTTATTAGCTGTGCTTGAATCATTGGCTGCAGGTCTTGTCTTCAGCTATTTACAAGTTAGTGTAATGTTCATATTGTAGCACTTGATAAAATGTTATAGCTATATGTAAGAGGCAGTTGTTGGTAGTTATATGTGATGAGAGTGCACTGTTGCTAAATAGTAATTGGAAGGTAAATGATCTAAATGTGAGAGCCTGTAGATGCAGAAAGGGAGATCTACTGCATCTGTGGTTCAATTAAAAAAAAATGGAAATTTAATTTCTATGCCTTTTAAATTAAGATTTGACTCAGCATTAAAGAAATAGAACAACCACTCCTCCTGTTGCAATGAGAAGTAGTAATTTCAGTCCAGTTATCTAATGATGGTCAAATTTGAAAGAATTATCTTAAACAATCTCAAGTGAGCCATGATTAAAACCCCTGTTTTAGCCTAATTAATGTGCTTTGAAGTACTCTCATGTTAATGTTTGCAGCTGTTATTCAAACTGTGGTTTTAATCTAAGTAAGCAAAATAGTACCTTTGATATACCACAAATGTACAGACTTTCTGGGCAAGAAATTCTTTGTTTTGATTTTTTTAAAAATAGTTTTTATTTTTATTCTGCTGCACCCAGATAAAGGCTAGAATCTACTTGTGTACAAATGCAGGAAAACCATGCATTCCCTGATACAAAGTGGATGTGTGAATAGACAGGCTGTAGATGAGTGTACAAGGAATGGTCAGTATGAGCAGAAGTCATCACACATTTTAAATACTACACTGCAAAATGAAGGTATTAAATAACAGTAAATGAAACCACAAGAGCAAACAAACAAACACTAAAACAAATCAGAAAAGGCTAGTGGCTTACCTCTGGAGGGAATTACCATCTGTGGGAGATCATAGATGATTCCCCAATGAAAATCTAAAACAAGCCCCTAACCTGAATGTTTTGTGGATGGAAATTTGTGATTAGTACCACAAACAACAGAAATGGAATTTGCTTCATTGAAGAGATGGGATCTAAAGTAAGTGTTGCAAAATGTGGAATATCTCCTTAAGAAAGGATGTTCTTTGATTTTTAATTTTTTTTTATGCTTTCAAGCCTAATCAACAAGAAGGGAGATTCAATCTGTGAAACAGAGAGCAGCTAACAAGCAAGCTCCAAGTGATGTCCATGAGTTGGAAACACAAATTATTTGTAGGTAGAATTGCCTTGTTAAGGCACAGAGCTGGACATGCTTCAGCAGTCTCAGACCTAGCAGGGGGTTAACAAGGCTTGGGAAGTGGGATGCCCACTGAAAGTGGTCACAAATAGTGCAGAATTTATAGACCACCTGGCAGAGCTCCCAAGATGGAGAAGAAACTAATAAACCCAACCCAGCAACTGTGCTGAAATGGGCTCCAACTGCCTAAAAGGCAATTCCAGCAGGAGGAGATTGTGACCACTGGAACAAGAAACACGCCAACTCAAAAAAGAGAAAGCCTGAGCATGGGGAGTAATCAGCATGGGAATTCATAAACCAGCATAAGATAGAATATTAATAAGTAAGAGAACTATGCAACTTGTAGACAAAGAACGCTATTTCCTTGGTTTGCTAAAATGTACAAACAGTAATAATTTTTAATAGTTGTGCTGCTGGATTTGTGGAATACCTCCAGAAACCCAGGCTTGCACAGCTCAGAAATAAATAATCAATGTCACTCTCAACTCTGTAAATATTGACTTGTTGCATCTGGAGAATGAATCTCATTTTTGAGGATAACAGAAGGATGAGTTGTAAAAGATGTGGTTGGGATGGGATAAGAAGGAAAAGCCTAAGGTACAATTATCCCACAGAGGTGGATTCTTTCTTTGACAAGAAGGCTAGCAATATTATAGTGAGGAAAAAAGGGAGATCTGGGTATGGAGTTGACTGGGGAGACAAAGAATTTTTATATTCAGTCACATTAGTAGTGAAAATTCTTAAGGAGAGACTGACACAACAGTTCATATCAATTTCCTCTTTAGCTCTACCTGAGGGTGTAAAATACAGTGAGAACAACTGTCCTGCTGTCTCTTGTTGTTTAATGTCATAAGAGATACCACAGAGTTATAACAAATTGCTAGCTTTTTATTAATTTTTGTATGCATGACTTGTCAAAATTGTGGGTATTACCAGGAGTTTTCTTGCTCTTAATGGAAAATTACAAATAGTTATGTATTTTTCTTCAGCTTCAAAGTGGAATCTACATTTAGTAATAAGCAAATATGGAATGAATACAACAAACAATAAAGGTACTTTGCTGATAATGCTGAAATTTTTCTGTCATTACTCCTCAAAGACTATCTTCACAGGCTCTTCAGACTTTTTAAGTACTGAGACTTTCCAGTCTTTTTGTTCACCTTATTTTTATCACATAGTATCCATCTGAATTATCTTTTCTCAGATTAGTCTTGCATTTGCTTTCAATTAATGGGGAAATACTTATTTATACATCACAAGAACAGAAGACTGAGAAGAACTTCTTAACTAATTGAATTCATTTTGACCTGAAATTCAGTTTTAGAACTAATTATATCTTTTCTCCAGTTCCTTTTATCAAGGTACCAGTCCACTAATGTAGCAATCTTCCTCCATTTTTTCAGCCTAAATATTTTTATGTATATATAGATTTTTTAATGTATCTCAACTGTAATTTATCAATATATTTATATAAAAATTATAGTCCCTCTCCAGTTTGTCTTTTCTGGATTAAGTAAACTGAGTTTGTTTAGCTTGCTCTCATGTGACTGGATATTTGGTTTCCTTAAAATTTTATTGTCCCTTGTTCATACTCCTGCTGTCTCACACTCCTTTAAAAACTGGTGACAACCACTTGGATAGTGACATGCTAAATTCCTCTTTTTTGGCCGGGACTTGCTCACCTTTCATTGCAAGACCATACTGAAATATATTAGAGAATATAAATTCAACCTAGACATCAATCTAAAAAAAGAAGACAGACCATGTATCTAAACCTTTTCTGAAGGCTGTAAAATCTCTGACTATGTTAGCAAATTAAATAGCCGCAGTTAATTCTCTAGCCTTGAGACAAAGTGGAGGTATACAGCCTACATCCATACAGCTAAACAAATTCCCCAGGATATTAACTGTGCTGCCGATTGGAAACAGTCCCTGGCTGGCCAAGGTATTTCTGGCAAGATTCTCGTAGGTACAGGGCAGTTTATTTCCTAGATTCATGCTGAGTGTGTTCTCCTGTCAGTGCAATCTCTCTGTACTGTCTAAGAGAAACTGGTGAAATGTCAGGTGCTCAGACAGTCACAAGTGTTTATTTACATTGGCATCAGTCAGAGAGGACTGCAGTACTGCTTGTAGTGCTCTTAAGAGTGTTTTTTCAAATATCACATTTTAGTTTGGAAAGAAATTTAATTTTAATTCAGAAAGAATTAGTTCCAGAAATATGCTTTCTCCTTGTAGCACCATAGGAAAGAACCATAGAATCATCAAGGTTGGAAAAGACCCTTAAAATTGAGTCCAGATGTTAAGCTAGAAAAGTTGTGTTCGTCGCTAAACCATGTTCCATCTATGAACATTTAAATACATCCAGGTGTGGTGTCACAACCACCACTTCCATGGGCAGCATGTTTCAATGCTTGACAAACATTTCAGTGAAGAATTTCTTCTGATATCCAATCTAAACCTGTATTGGTGTGTGTTGGGGCTACTTCCTCTTGCCCTGTTGCTTGCTTCTTGGGAGAGGAGACTGATTCTCATCCCAGCCTCCTTTTAAGGAGCTGCAGAGGGTAATAAGTTCTCCTCTGAAACCCTTTTCTCCATGCTAAACAACGCCAGCTTCCTCAGCCACACCTCTAGTCCTTTCACCACCTTTTTGCCCTTCTCTGGACATGCTCCAGCACCTCAGTGTCTTGTAGTGAGAGGCTCAAAAGTGAGCACAGGCTTCAAGGTGCAGCCTCACCAGTGCCAAGTCCAGGGGATGATCTTGCTGGCCACACTATTTCTGATACAAGACAGGATGCCATTGAGTGGCTTGGCTCTCTAGCACACTGTCAGATCATGTTCAGACAGCTGTTGACCAACTCCCCCAGGTCCTTTTCCACAGGCAGCTTTCCAGCCACTCTTCCCCAAGCAGTTTGTTACACAGATTATGTGTTACCACTGAATGACTTAGTTCTAACAGTATTTTCTCACCCAGCTTAATATTTTATATGGTGCAGGAATTTTTCAGAATTGTGCCCTCTGAGACAGAATCAGCCAGAGAAAGAGCCCTTAGTGCTGAGTCAGAAGGAAAAATTTAAGAATAGCACTGTAGTTGTCTATAAGCCAAAACTCTCTAAACCAGGCTTACAGTCATAGCTGGATTTCTGTGAGAGAACTACTCTCAAGGAGTAGGAATGGCATTCCTGATTATTGAGTTTATGCAGAATAAAGTGTGATAGCCCTAATGTTAATTGACTTGTGCTCATGAAGCTCATGGTGAAAACTTGTATTCAGGCTGGAACATGCAATCAGTGTGCATTAGAGTAGAACTAGAGCTACTGCTATACTTCAACAGATAATAGAATAGTTTATTTTAAAAATTCCCTAAAATCTTGACTATGTCCTTAGTACCATGCCTTTAGGGCTGGAAACTCCTCTTTTCTTAGAGTATATGTTAATTAGGTCTCAGACAAAACACAAACATATTCACAAAAGTCAGTGTTGTGCTCAGGTACTGAGAGGTAATTTTTATAGCAGTAATCCTCTCAGACATGGAATGCCTTTTATGTAATCAAATTCAAGAGCAGAAGTGCAGTTCCTACTAAGAAGGGGAAAGATTAAAGTCAGCAATCTTTTGTATTTTTTATTGTTTGGTTGTTGTTGGGTTTTTTTTACATTCATAGTTAAACCAAGCCCCTCAGTTCACTTGGAACCATTGCTGATAATAAGGAAATGCATTAATATGGAAGTACATTAATATGGTCATTGCCCAAGAAACTTACCTGCAGTTCTCAGCCAAAGATTTCTAAAATAGAAAGGCTATTGCTGAAATAGTCAGTAAAAGCCTATAAAAATCCCTCCCTTGAGCTTCCACTTGCAGGTAGAATTTAAGTGACCTAATTAAGCCTGAAAGTGATGCAGTGTCACTTATTTGTCTGCCTGTGTGCTTCCAACAAATGTTTCAAAATGCTGTAATATTTTTCTGTGGGAGTCTTGGCTCCATGGTAACCATATCCAGTTTAACTCTTTCAGAATCTGTAGAAAAATCTTCTTATTCAATATAAATTTACTCCAGCCTCCTTTTAACTGTCTTCCTTTCCTCCTCAAGTTCCTCCAAGTAAGATTTTGTTAAGTGTGGATGCAATTGATCCTCTGGTGTAGGATGACAATCACTCTGGAACAATTCTTCATTTTTTCCTCATGAACAAGAAGAGAAATACAGAAAGAGAATTACTTTGTTAGGACAAAGTAATACTAAGATGGTGAGTCAGACTGTAGTCTCACGATTTTCAGCAACAGTACCATCGCCACATTTGAAGTTCAGGATGTGGGGGAAAAATTATTAGGAGTATGGAAATATTCTTGCATGAATTGATGATGAAATAATTGTGACCTTTAGAAAAGAAACAGTGCTGTGACAGAGATGCTCTGTAAGTTACATAGGAGTGCCCGTTCTCTTTCTTAGCATAAAATAAATTTTGAAGAGAAAAGGTGACAAATTCTTATGAATCATATTGAAGTAAAAGTTTCACATTCAGAAAGAATAAAATACACTAGAGAATGTAGGTTTTCTAATAAGAAACATGCAAGGGTTTTGCAAGGAGTTCTGCACTCCACCCTAGTACAACAGACATAAAGTAACCTCTGTCCATTTTAAGATTATGAGGAAGTTTCCAGAATGGTTTTAAGACAAGCGACTTAGATTGGTATGGTAATTTTTGGAGTGTCCAAGGAGGAGGAAGGTTGGTTGTGAATACTTACCACTTTTCACAAAGTAATGGTGTTCATTTTAAACCACAGTGACATATCAGAAACTATATCACTGATTTCACTGCTTCTGAAATAATTTGCTCTTAAACCTAATGACAAAAATTTTTTTTGGGATTTCAGTAATTTGCAGTCGGCTGTCTGTGTATTGCCAGGGAAAGAAAGTTCTGTCTCATGTTGAAGTATGATGTCTGCTGCATACTGAGTGTAGATTTTATTGTTTTCTTTCCATATATCTGTTCTCTCCTAAGCAGAAATCAAGTATTGGTAGTCTAAGAGGACATTAAATTAATCTTATATTAGTCCTTCTGGTTACACTTCCATTTGACTTTCACTGTATTATTACTTACTCACTATGAAGCCATATTGAAATCCTGGCAACTAGCCTGAGACCTTCACATTTATTTCTGTTGAAATTAGCTCTATGCTGCTCTTCTGAGAGGAGTTACAATAGATGGCTTTTTTTGTTGTTGTTGCTGTATTTGTTATTCAGAATTATTTTTTCCTTTTTAGTCAAAGACATAGCTATGAAAAACTGGCACAACTTGAAAACTGCACACATTTTGTTATAGCTGAAATTGCTTTGTTGATTGCTTGCATCACCAGTCTTTGGTGGTACTACATGTAGTACTCTGGATACTGAATCTTTAAAATATGTCCCACTTCTCTTTTCCTGGGTCTTACTAAATACACAAAAATTATTTCTTTGAATTATTGGTTGTCTTTGTCTCCTGTTACTTAGAACATACTCAGAGAGCATGAATTGCCCTCCTAGTTGAAACTCTAAGTTAGGAAAATGTAGTATTCAATGCCTTCTAGAGCTGAGGCATCAACCATTTGCTAGTGAAGAGAAATTGATTACATGTCCTACCAAACAAGCTCCACAAACTGATGGGCAGAATAGGAGTCTCCACCCTTCTGTTTGTCAGAAATAGCACATTTGAGGGAAGCTGGGGTCACAGTACCAGGACCAGGGATGTATACATGTATTTAAGAGTTGAAATGTTAATACAATGTATATTATACTCTCTGTGGGCATCACTGACAAAAAAGTGCAGGTTAATTTCACAGAATTGAGCCATGCTTCTGTTTTTTCAAGATCTTGCTTTGTTAAATTAGTTTAAAAGTTTTGTGCTAAATACTCTAAGTATGCTTTCCTTTCTGAAATTATGATATACATTGTGACGGTGTTTACGGGGGTTCTTGGATGAGGGAAGAGACAAGGATCTGACTCTATGTTTCAGAAGGCTTGATTTATTATTTTATGATATATATTAAATTAAAACTATACTTAAAGAATAGAAGAAAAGGTTTCATCAGAAAGCTAGCTAAGAATAGAATAAGAAAGAATGATAACAAAAGCTTCTGTCTTGGACAGAGATTTCAACTAGCTGAATGTGATTGGCCATTAACTAGAAACAGCTCTATGAGTCTAGTCGCAGATGCACCTGTGGCATTCCACAGCAGCAGATAACCATTGTTTACATTTTGTTCTTGAGGCCTCTCAGCCTCTCAAGAGGAAAAATCTTAAGGAAACGACTTTCCATAAAAGATGTCTGTGACAATACATATTTGAATTTGATTTTAAATTTCCTTTATATTTTTATTATTAGCTTTTGCTAAGCAGATCTCACTGGCTAAAAAAAATGAACATAATCAGAAATTGCTTCTCTGCCACTGTGATTAATCTTTATCCAGGCTTTAAACAGTGTGAGAAATGCATGTCTTAATGTGTGTGAAAACAGGTAACTTTTACTCCTCAGTGGGGTAAAATAGCTTTTGTGAATATTTTCAGGCATACAAGGAATAAACTGGGACCAGCAGTTTTATTACCTCCCTTTTTTGTGGTACTGAAAAGTTGATTTGTTCTTTGTATCTCCAAAATTGATATCTATTACACTGGCATACTAGAATTAATGATAATTGAACATGTATTTTTTAAATTTGCTGAGCAAAGAATTTCATTTAAAATTGAGGTTAATAGAACCTCAAGGAAGAGGAGGGAAGAAAACTAGAACATTAAGTCTTCTGAGTATTAATTTTGGAATTGCCTTTAAAAAACCCAAAACATCTTTAAGAGATTCAGGCTAAGTAAGATAGTTTTGCGTTTGTTTTTCAAGTAATTGAAGCACAAAGTTTATATTCAATTTAGCTACAATTCTCTTTCTCCTATCTATTGTGGATAACACATAATCCACAACAGATTTGCAAATCATATCACTTCCTGTCTCCAATTCACCAATTTCCTAATTTAAAACAGAAAATTCAGTCCACTTATCCACATGTATTTTGTCAGTTGTATTTTTTTGTTGGCAGTGTTGATGGTGTTTGGATTTTGTTTTTATTTGTAATTGCATGAAAGAGTTATAATCTCAGAACAACATTTGGTTATGTTTGGTGTGCTTGAATCTCAGATTACAGACAGTCTTAATTCAAAAATTCAGTCTTTCGCATCTGTCTGTCTAATAGCTCTTATGACATTAATCAAACTTTATGCGATAAAATGTAATATAATGCAAACACCATCATTATTTGTTTATTAAATTCACTGCCTTGAATATTTATTATCAGTTTATTTATTTATTTGCCTGTGTTTTTTCCAAACTTGTTGGTGAAAGCCAAGAGGAGACTGACATCTGAAATATATTACCTGGAAGACAGGAAGTAGAAAAGAGAACATCAGCATGCTTGACCAATTCCAATACAGTAAAGAGATTTAGTGATAAAGAACATTGACTAAAGTAATATACTTACTCAGACAAAAGCACTGGCACTAAAATATGAGCTTAGCACTGAAATTGTGGAGACACGTATAGTTATGTACATTTGATAAAAAAAGCAGAAAAGTGCCCATCAAGGCACTGAATTTGTGCTCTTAGGCAAAAGAAAAGAAATCTAAGTAAAATGTATTGTGAAATCTCTGCAAGGGAGACAAAGCGAAACAGGAGCTTGCGGGAACAAGAGAGGCAGGAATATCTTCAAATGCAAAGCAGTACAGACCTCTATCATTGCCAAATTGTTTCATCATATTGAGAACAACCAGTTCAGTTCTGTGGTGCTAAGGTTTAAATGTTTAATAAAAACTCTTAGGGGAAGCACTTATTTCAGAAGACGGGACTTATTTTAAATTCTCAGTATATGTTATCCAGTGCAGAGTGAAATCTATATTGGGACAAAGTTTTTTATACTTTTATTTTTAAATTAAGATTAACAAGAAGGCTATTCCATGAAGGCTGCTGAAGTCACAAATGACTGCTTGCTCTGAATGTGCTAAGGTTTGTGGGATATAAGTTTTTTCCCAGATGTGAGTTTAGAATAGACTTATGTGAAAAATTAGTTGTGAATGTTTATCTTAAAAATCATAAAATGTTCACACATGTAGCATACTGGAATTGTAGATTGTACTTTTACTAATGGTGTAGTCTCCCTGAAGTACGCTTCACTAAAAATATAGTAAGGTATTTTAAGCACCTTCAGGCTTAGAAACCTAAATGCCAGCTTTTCGTTATGTCCTAAATGATTTCCAGCTAATGCAATGCATTTAAAAATAAGTGCTATTTTAGAAATTTGAGTCAATTATTTCTATAAATGACATATAATCACCATGAGATTATAGTGCTAGCTGTAGCAGATGACTCTGTAGTTACTTAAATATTTTGTCTTTTGTCATTGAAGAATGTTATTCCTTTAATATAAAATTAGTTTTATTTGGAGTTATTAAATAATTCTCAAATTATTATATTCAGAAAATTTTCTCCTACAACTCCTCTGGCATGCACTAGAACCATCAATGTCTTTTTAATACTTGATTTCAAACCAGTGACAAAAGAGTCATGTGAAAAGACATCTGATGTCCCAACTACCATGAGACAGGATTGGAAAGTTAGGGAGTCTCTGTTAGAGAGTTATATCAGGCTTGCATTACAAGATTAGTTCTTATCTTTCCAACATTCACAGCTCTGCTTTGTTTATGTTGATTTTACCTATAAATCCATGTGGAACCTTCCAAGAACGTACAGAAATATTTATTGCCTGTGTGACTATGTAAACCTTTTTGAATTGTTCTGTATATAAAACACAGCTTCTCTAATTTACTCAGTAAAAGCTGCAAAGCTTTGGCAACAGTTTTATGATAACACTTATTTTCTGCAGAAGAAGAACTTTTTTTAAGTTTTACCATATAAATTACTATATAATTTGGAGCTTCATGCACAAAACTACTGCTTTCTCAGCTCCCTTATGATTTCTCATATAAGAACTATTGCTAATAAAATTAGTTTTATATGAAAATAATGTAGCAGTGTATTGGCTAGTGGATATACCAGGTATTCTTGCAGTATAACCAGAAATGCTTAGAGGTTTTCTCATGTATATGCTGCACAAGAGTTCCACTACAGGCAGGGAAAAGGCTCAGCTTTGCACCACATGACAACCATCAGGCCTGTGATTGGTTTCACTGTGAGTCAGCAAAACTTGTCCTTCATCATATGATGAAGATATTTTTTGTCATGTCATCACACACCATCGTGTCTCATAGTGTCTCAACTCTGTTGTCGAGAAAATACTAAGAACTTGGAAATCATAATATAACAGCCTCTTTAAAGTATTCCTAATTACTTTTGGCATCTTAAAATCAACTCTGCTTTTTTGGAGAACTGGATTTATAATTTTTTTTTTTACTGTTTGTTATTATGCCAGTGCAGGCTATTAGTACACTTGTGTATAATCTGAAGTGTATTATAATACTATGTATAGCAAACTCCCTCATTTATAATTTAAATTAATTTTTAATGCCCCTATTAATAAAAATCAGAACACACTAATACCTTACCAGATATTCAGCAAATTGTGGAATACTCTGATTGGAAGGGACCCAAAAGGATCACCAAAGTCCAACTCCTGGCTTGGACAGGACACCAGAATCACACCATGTTCCTGAGAGCATTGATTTCACTATATGAACAAGACTTTACACAAAACCTTAAGTGTTTTCTGTCCAGATTTCCCACCCATTCCCCAAATAACAGGAGTAGAAATTATCATGGCTTTCACTTTTCCCACAAATAGACTAGTGGCAGGAAATTAAGATCCAGGTTCAGATTTTCAGGAACTTTATGTAAGGGATCCAAGTTAAGTGGACGTCAACAATAGTGTTCAGGCAAAAATCTGTCTTTGCTTCCTAATATTTGTATCTGACATACACAGTGTGTACCATCAAGCCTTCATTTTTGACACTTGAATGAATGAAATCAAGTCCAGTAAAGAGTTTGTTTATGTAATATCTGAATTTACAAAAGATAGATATGACTGTTCAATGAGTGGTAGTTTTCTGAAAGTTTCATGACTTCCAGGTCAAACCACTTGTAATTTTGAGACAGAAGCTACCAAGATGACAGTGTCAGAGAATAAGTCAGTAGTAACTGCTTGAAAATCTCTTTATTATCTTACTTAAGAACTCAAATTCCTGTGCCTTACCACCAATGAAAAAAAGTAGTATACTAATTTCATTTTGAGATAGTGGGGGATTTTAAATTAATAAATTAAATCACAGAATCACAGAATTTTCAAGACTGGAAGAGACCTATAAGATCATCTAGTCCAGCCGATGTTCTAACTGTTCAGCTAGCCCTATATTGTTTATTTAATCTTGAATGAGTGCCTAAAAAACTCAAAAAACTCCATGATTGCAAAAATATGGTGGTGGTAAAGTCTAGGCTAGGATGGGAATGGTAGAACTGATATCAGAATGTGGATATACAGATCTTATTAAAAAAGAACAAAACACAAAAAAAGGAACAAATCTGATAAATTAACTTTAAAGCGCTATGCTTTGGACTTCATCCTAATGATTACTGAACTTTTACAGAGATTACAGGCATTCTTTTCTACTGTGTTCTGTGATACAGTTTATAGTAATCTTCAATGTCCTGGCTTTTTTATGGATCCAAGGTGATAATTAGAGATTATGTTTAAAAGGAGACAATAAAAACTTTGTAGTGGAGACAGAATATTTATTAATCCAGGATAAGCTACAAAGGAAGCAAGTACTAGATTTTACAGGAGGTGATGCCAGGTGCATTAGTTTGAAGAAATTTTTGTCCATGCTAATGTTTCATAGCTGTGTCTTCATTATTTAAGACCTGCACTAATTACTCTAGTCATTTATTTCCAAGGCTTTGGTCTTGTCTGGACACAACTATGCAAAATCTCATCCATTATCTAACTTCAGACACCTGATTTGTCATTGAATTAATTTTTAATCTGATCTTTTAAAATTATTCTATCAAAATCTGAACATTTAATTATCTTTCTATATTTTGTTTTAGAACAAAAATGTTTTTCTTGCGTAACTTATGATGAAGAGAAGGTGTAGCAGATGCACTCTAAATCTCTGTCTATCTCACTGATACTTCTGTTTGAAGTATGAGTGGAATTGATGTGACTTAGATCATTGATCTACCCAGTGGTGATAAAAATAGAATGAGAGGTTTTGCTGGATATACTTTGCAGGTTTAGATTAACAGAAAGTTATAAGTTTTGTGTGAAGAAAAATGTGGTTCTAGATTTGGGGGAAAAAAAAAAGGAAAAAAGTCACAGAATACTTGAATATTCATATCTCTAGTAATTCTCTTTCCCCAGATGAGTTTTGTAGACATGATCATTTTGAAATAATGGGTGTCAGGCAGTAATTTCTGTGGCAGAAACTCACAGTGGGAATATAACAGTTTCCCTGTAAGACAGTTTGAAGTAGTGATAGATTTTGTAACTTTGTAATTTCCTTTTTCTTCATATGTCAAGAGAGAGATGAATCCAACTTAGCATATGTGCAAGCATAAAATTGGTCTCAGTATTCACAATAAGAAAATCTAATTTAGCTCTTAGTGATAACTAAGGTTTCACGGAAGCAGGCAGTATGAATTTTGAAAGTCCAAGCACACAGTAACTTGTAAACTTGAGGAAGAAAATTGGTTATTCTGCAAGTGTCTGCATTTGAAACAGGATATCAGGAATAAAAAAAAATATTTGCTTGCTCACATCTGTGTGCTGCATTGGTAATCAGTTGAACCAGATGTTTATGGTGGTGTAGCATAAAAAACCTACAAGTGTTCTGTACATGTTGGGACATATGCCAACCTAACACACTATGAAGACTTTACCTTTTTCTGCTGTATTAAGTGCTCAGTGAGCAGTGCACTTGTTGCTGATTTTTCTGCTGTATTAAGTGCTCAGTGAGCAGTGCACTTGTTACAAAGTTCAAGCATTTTATAGGTTCTTGCATATAATCTCCTTGCACAAGCAGAACTAAGATCTTTGCTGAATGTTTTTCCTTTTATTCTTAAAACAAGGTGTACGTGGAGAAGAAAGGATAAGGTTGGGGGGATTGCTAGATAAACAAAACAGACAGAGATACAAACATAGTAGACATGGGAAAATGGAGACAATGGCAAAGACCTGGGCTCTTCAGCTGTTAATTGATGGCCCATTAAGAACACACAAGCAGCATTTGGAGAAACACATCTGGACTTTGTAACTGATAAGGCAGCAAATATGAAGGTTTCTAAAATATTTGAAGGTAATCAATAAGACTGCAAAATTTAGGAAGAGCTGTTTAGTGGAAGGGGAGTGGGGAAGCGAAAAGTGATGCTAGGGGATTGACAGGTGGAGCTATAAAAAGGCTGGTTTTGCATAACAGTGCCCAGTGAGTGTGCTTGCCTGGCAGCCCTATGCCTGATCACAGCAGTTTATCTTCCTACTTAATACTCATCATTTTTCCTGTGCATGAGTGCTGTAAGGAGTGACACTAGCAACTGGAATCAGACCTCAAATGAAGCTCTGCTGTGTATGTGGTGCCAGCAGCTGGAGCAAGTAAGAGCATCTTCATCAGTGGCTCTGGGCTCTGTGGATCTTAGAAGGATTGACAGTTACTGAGTGAACTGGGGTGAGTGAATTTGAGGCAGGAACTGGAATCAGACTTTGGGTGAAGGAACACACATTTTCTGTACCAGCATCCAGAGCAAGCAGGAGTTTCAGCATCAACTGCTGCTGAAGGACCTTGGGTCATCAGTCCTACATGCAAGCTGTAGGGGTCTGGGTGAAATGAATTGAGGGTCTTAGTGCCAATAGCTGGCATGGGAGCTACAGTTCTTAGGGCCCATGTGCCTAAGCACCAACTGCTGGGGGTGACACTGGAGTCAACATTTTCCCCTCACCTGGATCATGAGGGCCATGTGTGTGTAATTTGCAAAGCAAACTTCAAGCTGGCAAGTAAGACACCCTAGTATTAGGCAGAGGGCCTAAGCAGATAATTGAGGGAACTGCAAATTTTTGTGTGCTTGTGAGTCTAGAGAGCTTCACTAACAAACTTCAATCCTCATCCTGAAGATAAATTATTTTTTTCCTATTTTGGAATAGTCAAACACGGGAACAGGTAGTCCAGGAAGGCTCAGAAGTCTCTGTCTCAGGACATATTTATAACCTAACTGGATATGGTTCTGAGCACCTCATTGATGTTGATGCTACTTTGAGCATAGGGGTAGAACTAGAGAGTCTCTAAAGGTCACTTCCAACTCAAGATAGAAACAGAATTTCTGAGGTTAGAGAAAACCTCTGAGATCACTGATCTGCATTGTTCATCACTGAGCACTGCATTGTTCACCACTAAATCATGTCCCCAAGTGCCAAATGGAACCCAGAGATGGCAATTCCACCGCTTCCCTGGGCAGCATATTACAGTGCCTGACCACTCTTTCAGTGCAGATTTCCTTAAGATCCAATCTAAACTTCTATTGCAACTTCAGACCATTTCCTTTCATACCTTTCAACCTTCATTTCAACCTTTCCCTTGTTATCTGTGAGAAGATGCTGATACCCACCAGGCTGTAATCTCCTTTCCGGTAGTTGTAGAAAGTGATAAAGTCCCTGATGTGCTACCCCCAGGCTTATCTCTAGCAAGCCTCGTTTTATCCCTTTCCCCTTCAAATCTAATTTAAGGCTCTTTTGTTGAGCCCTGCTGAAGCCTATGTGAAGATACTTTTTCTGCTTTGGGACAGGTGTGCCCCATCTGTTGTCAACAGTCTTGATGTTTTGTAAACTGATCTGTGATGAAAAACCACAAAATCCTGCTGGTAACACCAGGCTCAGAGCAGTTATTCATCTGTGTGATTTTCCTACTCCCACTTTCCCCTGTAACTGCCAGAAGAGAGAACACTACTGGTGCTCCAGATCCCTCAATGATTTACCCCAAAGCAGTGAGGTCCCTCTTGATATTCCTCAAGCTTCTTGGGACTTCGTTGCTGCCCATCTGAAAAACCAGTAATGGATGATAATTAGAGGGCTGTACCAGACTGGAAAGTTTCTTGGTTACGTCTCTAACCTGGACCCCAAGGAGGCAGCAGACATCTCTATGGCTTGGGTCCAGTCAGCATATTGATCCCTCTGTTTGTCTCAGAAGGGAATCTTGGAGGACTTTTTTGTCATAACTGAGGCAGTCATGGTGTGTCAGGTAGACTAATTCACCCTGGACTGTTCCCCAACCTGTCCATGTTGCCGTGTGCCTGACCCTCACTCCCAGAGCACATTTCTATTGTACAAGGGCACTTGGGAAGGTGAGATAGGCTGCCAAGGGATTCACCAATTGCCTTGAGCAGAGACCTGGCTCCATTCTCCTCATCTCTTAGGTCCCCCCCTGCTGCCTGGTGACAAAACAGTTACATATTCTTTGCTTCTTATGATGTGGCAGGCTGGTGAACATAATTTGGTGTGAATTTGTAAAGTGCAAAGTATGTAAGTGATTATTAAACATTTAAATTTTATGAACTTATCTGCTGCAAACATATCAAGGTTTGGCTCTCTAATTTGCTTGTGAATGTGTTGGCTGATTTTTGGTAGAGCAGGTATCAGAACTCTTAAGTGAACCTTATGAAGTAAGCAAGCACTGCTAATGTTATCTGGGACAGGAGCAGTGGGGAATACAGCAATACCGACTTTTCTACAGAAATCAACTTAATTGCAAAATTAAGTGCACTTTCCTTTGGCACCATCTAATTAATGAAAAAAAGCACAAAGCAAACGAATATGCCTTTATTATTCTTTGTAACATCATTAGGTATATACTGAGAAATATTCTTCCTAAGTTTGCAGAAATCTTTTCAGTAATTGTGCTTGCCCTCAATTATTGATGCAAGGTAATGACACCAGTGACTGACCATGTAGTTAACTCACATATTTCCACTCAGTTTGCCAGAGTGAGTGATCTGTCATGTTTTTAGGACATTTCTACTGCTTGCAGATTTGTACTCCTACTGGAGTAGCAATAATTGTAAGACTTAAACCACTATACAGGGAAAACTGCCATGCAGCTGCTGGTTGGTGATTTGAATATTTTATTTTGGAGGGTACAGTTGATGAATATGATTCATTTATGCACTTTCAATCTCCTGTTCCAGTCAATTCTTGTCTAAACCTTGAGTATTTCACTTTCTATAGCCCAGCTTTTTTAATATGTGTGAATGTTTGACATGGAATGGACGGCAGTTGAATGTACTTAAATTTTCCCATTTTATTTCTGTGCTAGCTCTCCTACTTTATTCAGTCTTCTTTTTTTCATGTATTTTGTATGAAGACTGTTAAAGTATCTGCTGTGTTTTTCAAATCCTGTTTGAAAGATTTCTGTTGTAATTTTCCTGCATCTGTTACATTTTTGCTTTTCAGCTGTAACAGATGTGGATGATTACTGACTATTAGTGAAGTTTTTTTTAAAAAAAATTTCCAAAAATAGCAGAGTTCACTTCTGCAATAAATTTCAGAAGTCATAATTCAGGATTGTAATAGACAGTTAAGGTCAAATATACATGACAGTAATTTATGGTTTTCAGAAGTTTTTGTTGAAATATGAATGTAATTCATCTTAGCAGACTTCTTTAAAAAGTTTTACTGATAGTAAAAACCCAACGAATTAACAGATGTGTGCATATACATAGCGCAGTATCAACATAATGGAGTATGGATTAAGAAATGGAAGATACAGCTGGATTTCAAAGGTATTATATCCTGATATTAAGCATATTTTAAAATAATTTGTTGGCACCATAGCTCTATAAATGATAAAGTTTCTTTAATTCTGTGGTTTAACATTGGGGAAGTAATTGTGGCTGACACTGAGTCTTGTTTGTGTATATATATATATATATATATATATATATATATACCCACATAAAGGAATTTGCCACTGAAATGTATCAATTTTCTAGTAAATTTTAAAAACTATGCCCAGAATTCTTTTTGTCTAGGTAATATATACCACCATATATGTGATGTCACACTGTTCTAAAATTCTCTCAATAAGTATACTATCAGAGAAGTTGAATTAATAGTTTGAGGAAGAGCACTGCTTGTCAGAGTTCTTCAATGTCCTCTACACCCCTTAATATGTCTGTATATTGAGTGAATGTTCAAATATACACTATTATATCTGTATATTTGCTAGTACAGGATAACTACAGGTATTGGACTTCCTTTAGAATTCTTTCTCTGTATAATTTGTGTTCTCCCATGTACACATATAAATTTGAACCGGTTTCATATCTTTCCCATCTTACCAATCCTTTTTTGCCTGGCAGCTCATCAGCTTTATGTTCACAGCCACATTTGTATCTTGTTTATAGAAGCTTTGGAGAAGAAGCTTTAACCTTAATCTAAGCCTCTCTTTTCTTGATTAAAATCTCTTTAAAACCCATCACTGTCTTCCCCAAGATATAAAATAGTTACAAAGAATCATTTAATAATTCTAGACTCTGTGATACCTTGCATTTCTGCTTCAGATCTATCTTATCTCATACTGATGTCATATCATGTTTGGGTCATTGACAAAAAAATTATTTATACGGCAACATTCCAGCTCTCATGGCTTTTTTTTCCCCCTTCCTCCTAAAATCTGGATAGGTAGCATGTAAAGACTTATTGGCTATTCACAGGCTCACTCTGGTTCTGAGACCTGATGCAAAGTCCTGAGTCTTGCAAACCCTCTGTATGTGTTTAAATGCTACTGTCTGTTTATCTGTGGTGCTGCTGCCTAGATATGACAAGCATGACTTAAATTCAGGTCACTATGACATTGAAAATCTCCTCTGAGAATAATATTTTAAAAAAATAGTATCTGTAAAGGTTTCTTCTATCTTCATGTAGAAAGCAGCTAGCCTACAACTTCATATAGTGACGGAGCAAATTCTGCTTTGTTTAATTTTTTAGGACTTTTCCAATTTGTTTTGAGTTCCTAAAATTTAAAGAAGACAATTTTTTGTCTCATTATATGGCCCTTATTTTCAAAGCTGTATGCATCCCTTTTGTCAACAGTTGATATAGACCATGTTTAAAATCCTGAATGGTATTGGGTTCTGTAAAAAAATCCATATGATTTTTGACTAAAAGTCAGCATTTCAGTTTCCTGGTAAAAACTGCCAGTCCAAAAGGGAAACTTTACATCTTTAACAAAGTGAGATATTAAATAAATGTCTGAAATATTTATAGTTGATAGTTCAGAGAGACTAGTCATAGACAAAACACATGATTTAAAGAATATGCTAAAAAAGTGCATACCCATTCTCATTTTGAAATAGATATGATCTAAATGTTTGTTGCTGCTGGTATCTTTACTAATCTGGTAGTGGTCATGCACTAAGATTCCAATAGGCTGACGGCTTCTATTTGGATTCCTTCTTGCTGTCAGGTGTCAAGTTTTTTAAATTGGTTCATCTGTAATTGAGACAAGACACTGGCCATTCCATTAATATTTATGGTCATCTTTCAAACAGTAAGAATTTCTAAGCTAAACCCTAGAGATTGAGTTTATTATGCCAAAATTTCTTACATTTGTGAACTTCACTTATGAGTTAATTTCTGCAATGAAATTTATTGTAAATTTGTCAGAATGGGTGTCCTATGTTATATCTTCCCATTACTAACTGCTTCACTTGCACCAGATGTAAAAGAAATGGGCAAAACAAACAAAATATATGCAACTATGTATATACGCAACAATGTAGCTTACATTCATTCCTCTGTCCAAAGGGATGCTCCTTCAAAATTAACTATAACATCTTCGTTTCCTAACATATCTAGTGTATTTCTTCATTTGCTTATATAACCTTTACCAGAGGTTACGAATGTGAGAGTTGCAAAGCATGCCAGTTCTGACACCACAACTCATAGAATCATAGAATGGTTTGGGTCAGAAGGAACTTTAAAGATCGTCTAGTCTAGCCCCTGCCATGGGCAGAGACATTTTTCATTGGATCAGGTTGCTCAGAGACCTGTTCCGATGATGGCACATCCACAGCTTTCCTGGACAACATGTTCTGGTATCTTATCACCCACATGCTAAAATAGTTCTTTCTTGAGTCCAACCTGAATCTACACTCCTTTAGTTTAAACCTGTTGTCCCTTATCCTGTCCTTACAAGCCCTGGTAAAAAGCCTCTTTTCATCTTTCTTATAAGTCCCCTTACATATTGAAGCACTTCATTGAGATCTCCCTGAAGACTTCTCGTCTCCAGGATGAACAACCCCAGCTCTCTCAGCCTTTTTGATGAGACCGTTGTTACCACCCTCGCAGCTTCTCTTGACAAGAGAGCTGCTCCAAATCTCTGACTGTTTCACAGCCCTCCTTGGGACCTAACATGTCCATTCTTGGTCTAACATGTCCATCCAGTAATAATGTTAAGGTACTTAGTCAGGGCACACCTTTCTTGGATAATTCCACTTCCTTGATCAGCATGGTGTATATTTTCATGCTTTTAGTTAATCTGCCATTCTGTTAATTAACATGTATGCTTAATGTCACTTCCTTTCTGTCGTGGTTTAACCCCAGCCAGCAGCCAAGCCCCATGCAGTCACTTGCTCTCTCCCACACCAGTGAGATCAGGGAGATAATCAGAAGGGTAAAAGTCAGAAAACCCCTGGATTGAGACAAAGACAGTTTAATAGGGAAAGCAAAAGCTGTGCACACCAGCAAAGCAAGACAAGGAATGAATTCAGTGCTGCCCATGGGCAGGCAGGTGTTCACCATCCCCAGGGAAGCAGGGCCCCATCACCTGGAATGGTGAATGGGAAGGCAAACACCATCACTCCAAATGTCTTCCCTTCTTCCTTCTTCCTCCAAATTTATATAGTGACAATGATGCTATGGTCTGGAATGTCCCTTTGGTCAGCTGGGGTCACCTGCCCTGGCTATCTCCCAAGGAGCTATGCACCTCCAGCTTCCCCACCAACATGGCCATATGAAAAGCAGAAAAAGGCTTTGGCTCTTTGCAAGCCCAGCTCAGCAACAACAAATACATCTCTGTATTATTAATCCTGTGTTCAGCACAAATCCAAAACATGGTCCTCTATCAGCCACTGTGAAGAAAATTAATTCTATCCCTGCTGAATCCAGAACATTTTCTTAAAGAATGGCAGGGCTCTGCCTGATAGGACATGACATTTTGCCTGAGATTCACCTACCTGGTCTGCACAGCTAGTTTACCCCAGCTCTATTAATGAGTCTTCTCTTTCTCATGCATTACAGTTTAAAAATCAAAGGAGTAATTTTAAAAGAATATTTAGTACTCAGCTTTAATGATAGATGATAGATAAATATTTTGAATATTACACTTGGTCTTGGCATTTGGTCCCTTTGTGGTCACTCTCTCATGCTATCTCATTCCCACAAAGAACTGTATAAAGGGAAAGGTGGAGAAAGCTGTGATACAAAGGGCAGCTAACTATCTAAATTCTTCAATGGCAACCACCTGGATTTGGATTAAAAATAAAAAAGAAGTTAAATGGTCAATATTATGCTACTTGACTTTCTGAAGCATTTTTTTATTCAAAGAAGGGTTTGTTTTTGTTTTTGTTTGGGGTTTTTGGTGGAGTTTTTTTTGTGTGTGTGTTTTATTGCTGTATATTTGCTTATTCTGCCTTGCTGATGCCTTGATATAAGATAGGGGAGTATGTTCCAGAGTTATGATTAGGCTTTTGTCCAACCACTGTTGAAGGTGTAGACTGACAACGGAAACCCCAATTCTATTTTTAAAATCTTCTGAGAACTGTCAGAAGGTGCTGTGTGAATTTCCATTAAAGAACTCTGCTGTCATCATAAGGATCCATTTGCAGTGAACAGGCTGTAGTTACTGGGAGAAATTTGTATGCTTACTGGGGGAAGACAGGTCTCAGACAGGCCCCATCCTTGGTACATTTCTACAAAGAAATAGAGGCTTTTAATTTATAAAAATATGTTAAAAACAACCAACAGCCAGTACTAGAAGTAAAACTAAATCTCCTGAGAATCCACCTCTCCCTGACCACCACTGATTTAAGATTGCTCTGGATATTGGTTTCCTTCATTTGTGTGTTTTGTGGTGATTTACAATATGAAGTGCCCAAGCACACCTCTTTTTTAGATTTTAACACATAAGCTTACCAGAAGATTTATTTATAGACATTTAAGCAGAGGAAAACCCAAGATGATATATTTATGTGACCTCTTCCTGTTTCAATTACATGACTGTGATGTCTGTATTTTGGGACCAAAGTATTCATGCAGTATGCATTTCTGTATGGAGGTCCTAATGAATTTTATCATATTGCAGCAGGCCTGTGTAAGCTCTTCTAATTACAGAAGTGAAAAATATAATTTGAAACTTTTATGAACCTTTCTTGGATCATAAGCTGACTCTGATTTAAACCTTGCTTTAGGTTATCCTTGGATACATCCTCTAGTAAACAATATTCCAATATAAATTTATGGAGCAAGTATGTTAGTATTTATTGAAAAATTTTATCTTTACTATTATAAGTGGACAGTGTGAGGAGAAGTGCTTTCAAGAAAGGTACAGAAGATTCATGTCTCTTTGGCAGAATGGCAAAATGTAACTGCTGTGAGACAAAATTGGTAGTTCTGTAAACAGGAAACATTTGCTTTGCTGGCATGTATGTAAGAGAAAAACCAATAAAAATGGTTTAATGACTGGAAATGTAGTTTGGGTCTTTTTTTTTTTAAAGGTAATAATTAAATTTGTCTGGATAACTTTATCTTTCTTAGCAGTTTACAGTTTTCTTTAAATTTTTTCCTATTATTATAATTTATGTGTTTTTTGATGAGCAGGCACAGGCTTTTACTTCTGCTGCCTGATAATATGATTGAAACTCTTAAACATGTAAATACTGAATAGAATATGGTAATGTGGGTACCTGTTTCACAGCCTTTTAAATTGAATAGAAGTATAAGGTTACCTATAAGAGCATTTGAATTAGGACAAAGTATGTCCAAACATAAGTTTGAAAATAATTATTTATTTTCCAGAACTTTTTAAATGTTCACACAGCTTCAACATGGATCATATACATTGCATATTGCCTCTTTGTTCTGTTTGTTTATCATTTTATAAGGAAGCATAGGATTAAAGTTCATACTGCTCATATTAATTTAAAAAGAGGGATTTGAGCTGTTGAAGAACTTGGTGACTTGTCATTGTTTTGATCTGAAGAAGAAAAGAGAATGAAAGAATACACAACAAAACTGTCCTGGAAGACACAATACACTTTATTTCCCTATGTTCCTTCTTAGTTTATGTCCAAAGAGGAGGCTCACAAGTTGTCCTCCTGTCAAAGTCTGCAGGCTGAGGGTGATGGCTCCTGCTGCTTCACATCACCATGTCTGTCTCACACCTTTCCTCGTGTGCTTGGTGAGGCTAAGCTGCCTCTAACAGCCACCCACTATTCAGGGGACCTCAGGATTCCACAGACATTGTAGTTTTGTCTGGGGACTGCTGATCAATGCTGAGCCTTCAGTAAAGACCTGCTAGGTTGCGTTTATAGTGTAACCTAGGTAAGTGTGTAAGCCTAGTAGGGTGTAGATAATTTTTGTTGGTTTCTTTGTTTCTATGTCTTTTGGGTTTGGGTCAGTTTTGAGATTTAAAAGCATTTTTGAGGTTTTATTTGGTTTCCTCTTTCTTTTTTCTCGTGACTAATCAAAAAAAGAAAGAAGTTTCTTTTTACCTTGACAAAGAGTAGGCAAAATGAAAAATCCGTCATACACTAGCTTTGTAACTGTAATAAATTTTTTTTCAAGTGAGAAATATCTTCCAACAAAAACAAAGCCCAAATATTCAAAACTTCAATTAGTCAAATATGTACTGCATAGTATTCATGAGTGTGGATGCTGAGAGAGAGAAACAGATAGTTTCCTAGGCATGGTTCTGGGAAAAGCTGTGAGAAACTCAGAGAAAAGAATAATAAACAATTATCTTAAGTTGCTGCAGCTGGTGTTTGTGAACATGTGGAATGTGTTATGGAAATATGCTTACCAAAGGGTGGTTTCTTAATTAACCACTCATGTGAAATGCATTGATTAAAATGACCAGATTAATCAGGTCCACGTGTGTCGGACTAAGATCTAAAAGAAGACGTCTCAATAAATGCAAGACCTTTTACCAGTTTGCCTTCTGATACAATTCTGTGTCATCTCTGACTCACCAGTGACACAGGAGTGTCAGTCACCGTGTAACAATGAACAATTATTTTCGTTATTTAGAGTGGAATTGCTTTAGCAAATAAATAAAGATTAATACAGTGGAGCTTTTGGAAATTTCCCCCAAGGATTTTTTTGTTGAGGGTTACAATTCAGTTACTTGGCAGAGGAAAAGTGATACAACCATGAAGCAAGACTTCTGATGTAGTTATGTACTTTGCTCTGAATCTGATGTGTGTGTACATATGTGATACACAGTTGTTCTTAATTGAAGGAAAATTACTTTATTTTTGCAGTACAGGAACCTAAACAAACTGAATTGTTCTAGCTAGATGGCAAATGAATACATTAAGTCATTTTTTTGGATCATAGCCTCAAACCCAAAACAACCCAAGATTTAATCAAAGAAGCTTTTAATTTTTATGAACTTAATTAGGAAATGTAAATATTTAAGACTGTGTTGCCTTGGTAAATAATAAATTCAGCAGCCAGAATTTTTCCACATCCTTTATCTGAAGTAGAAGAGCAGCAGCAGAAATAATATGCAATACCAGAATGGTTTTCTGTATCAATTTTATGAAATTAATTTTTCACAGTATAAAAGGGAGAAAAAATACGCATTTGCCAATTGTTGCAGTAACAATAACTGAAGCAATAAATCCCAAAATAGTGCATGAGTTTATAGGTTTGAAAAGTTTTGTTCTTTTCAAATGTGGAAGTAGTGAAATCCTTTAATGTGGTGTTTTATGAAGCTTCTGTTTTAGGATTAGTGGAATAATTGACTATATCTACTAAGAAGCTGGAAACTAGTTAATTATGGACACTTTTTTAATGGATCATTTAAATGGATTTATACAACAGAAGCACATAGTTAACTCACTTTATACTAGTATTTAAGAAGTCTTGGTATGCTTCATCAGCTTGCTAATTTGAGTCACCTTTCTTCAATTACCTTTTTTAATGAGTAAAACAAGGTATGGATGTGCCAGATGTTTCATATACATCATCAGCCTTATATCAGGGGTAAAATTTGACTCTAGCACAGAGACTGGTCGCTCTACCAAAAAAAAAAAAATAAATAGATCAAGTGAAAAAGCACTTTGACTTACTTACTTCTATATTTTCACCATTTTCTGTTGATTTAGACTTGTTTCCCACAAAGCACTGTCTAGACATTCAATGTCTAAGCTACAGCTTTTCTTAAAGCTGCTGTATTTCCTATGATGTAGGTGGATATTGAATATATAATCCTCCCTTGTTTTGTAAAAACTGGCTATGATGCATTATTTTTTTTGAGAGTAAGACTTAAACTGTTTGTGTAATTATTATGGACATAAATAATACGATTAAAAATAATTATTTCCTCCATCTATGTGAAATATGTATATGAATATGTATATGCTGAGAATGATGTCATATGGTCTGGAATGCCCCTTTGGTCAGTTGGGGTCACCTGCCCTGGCTGTGTCACCTCCCAACCTCCCCCACCTCCCCAAATTCCCCAAATTCCTTGCCACTGTGGCCTTGGAAAAAGCAGAAAAGGCCTTGGCTCTGTGCAAGCCCTGCTCAGCAATAACAAGGAACTGGTGGGCGCAAACAAATTTACCAAATCCATCTTTGGACAGAAGATTATTAACTCTGCATGTAGTTCCTTATTTTGTGAAGAAAAAAGTAGATTGCTGTAGATTGCAATTTCCGGTGAACTTCACTTGTTTTCCAAGATTATTCCAGAAAACTCTAAAGAAATGCAGTCCTATAGAAGAATCATTTTGTAGCCAGTGTTCAAATGTTTATTTTCATTCTGTGCTTTGTGATAGAGGGAGAGATGTGAGTAGAATGTTGTCTATGAAAAGGTGAAGGTCGCTGTGGATTTTTACTTAGTTTATTTTTTTGCAGCACTGATCTATAATCAGCAAGTGTCTCATTAATCAGGCCTGTATAGAGCATCAGCTCCATCTGCCTGCTTGTTTTACCATGTTTTATAGATATATGTTGGCTTTTTGTAAAGTAATAAATATTTCTTGAATGAAAGGATGTATTATCATAATGGTTTTACATGGTTTTACAGAAGAATGTACTTTTAAACAATTCTGTATCACTTTGCATTTAAGTTAGTTAATCCTGTGAAAGTACCTACCTGAATGTTTATCATAGCTGTAAGTTATAGGCCAAATATGTAATTTTTTTGAGAAAACTCTTTCTTCTTCTAGTATAATGACAAAATTGATTATCTAGAACTGATTAATTTTAAATGCCATGTCAATTTTATTTTATCAGTTTATTTTTAGCACTGAATATTATATGGATTAGGTATATGTTGACTCAGTAGGTAATAAACTAAATGTATGGTATAATTTTCCAGCAATATTTGCTTCTATATATTTACCCTATTCATGGTTCAGTGCTTGATAATATAAAATATTTTGAATTGTGTCTATTTTTGAATACAGCCCCTATTCAGATTTATGTGTACTATATAAATCACTACAACTCTAAATTATGGAATACATATACAACACAAATGAAGAAGGAGTTTCACTAATTGTTGGAATTTTCTTATTCTCAAATTCAGTGTTGAAAAACTAGTGAACAGAGCTGTAGCAAGGTCATGTCAACAATAAATTAATTCACCTTGATCACTGAATTCATCTGCAGCAAGTCAAGTAATTGAGTCATAAAAATCAATTTTTCTTATGTTTTGTCTTATTATTTTATCACAGAAAGCTCAGTTTAAGTTCACCATCACTTTATATTATAAAATCTGAGGACGAAAACAGCCTGAACATCAAGACAAAATAGTGTTTGGTAATGAACTACTGGACTGTGGTCCTTTAAAAATTAATTTTTAAAGTTATATAGTATACTGCTTAATTCTGTATTGCTGAAGACTAGGAATAAAAGTTTTCTGTTAAAAAAAATTAATGTATTCACAAAAGACATACTTTTGTGTAGAGTCAATTTCTAATTTTTGTAACTTATTCTTACAATTAGGATATATTGAATTTGTAACTATTTTAGAAATACCTTTGTTTCTCAGTTTATATTGACATTACTATATAGTCAAATTTGAAATACAGCTTCAGCTCTAGCTGAAGCAAGTAGAAATTTACTTTTGCAGTGCACAAAATTATGTGGTTACCTATTTTCAAAAAGAACCCCAAATCCCCCAAACTGTCTTTTTCCTTTTTCCAAAAGATATGCCCGTGAATACATGAATGGATTAGCTACATGACACTAGGTAAATTCTGCAGTATTTCAGACCATGTGGAAAATATTTTAGCAATTTTAACATGTTTTAACGCATAAACCTTCTTTGATTTGGGATGGAGTTACTTTGTGACTGTCCTTTTGCTAAAGGGCTGAGAGATGAATCTTAACCAGATTAAAGATTTCTGAACTGAAGGGGAGAACTTCCACTTCCTCTTCATTCAGAATAAAAAAGTTAAGAATTGCTATGCATCTGTGTTTGTGAATAGATGGAATGATGGTAATAGAGAATGTATCTCATGGTTAGCTTGATGATGCCACTGGTGGGAACCAGTTATTACTAAATGATGCTTTGAATGTGTGGACTTTTTGAGGAAGAATAGCAAAAGCAGTTTCTTGTGCAAATGCCCATCTGTAGTGGACCATTGTTTATGGATGTCCTTTCCTCCCTGTGATTGTGTGAACTCTAAGCCTGTTTTATTAAAAATCAACCAAAAAACCACCCAACCAAAGCAAACAAGCAAACAAACCAAACAACAAAACCCCCACAAAAATCCCCCACAAAAACCCCAAACCCCACCTCCCAAAATAAATTAACTAGAAAATGGAAATGTCAGAGCTGCTAGATGAAAAAAAATTGCACTTTAAACACTTACTGAATCAAAATAATTTAAATTTGTTGAATTACTTGTTCAAAAACTAGGCACTGAGAACAAGGTACTGTTGAGACATGGTCTGTGTTTTCATGATAGCCTAGCAACTCCATAAAACTCATTTCTATTAGCATCTTCAGGCCAGAAAAGCAATTACAGGCCTCAGCCAGAATGATGGTTTTTTTCAGTGAGAATATGTTAATACTGAATCATCTTAACAGAGAATAATTGTCTCATTTGCAGATTGTATTGGCTTTGCTAATTCTTTATGCTCAGTCATGAATGACTACTTTTTAAAGCTTTTCTGCAAAACATTCTGAAATACCATATAATATAATATTCTTGCCACTTTAAAAAATGATTGAAGTTTTTTATCCTACATAGCAAATACCCAGCTTGTTAAGTGTTGTAGCACAAAGGAAAGGGCACATTGGCCATTTAGGGGAATAACATAAAACATCAGTGTTGAATGCTGCATAAACTTCTTAAGACGTTCAGTGCTTTTATTTTGAGATTACTGCACTTAATGATTGATAAAGTTTTTCTAATGCCATTGTAAATTCTAAGTGCTTATTTTTCTGAATTCTAGAACATGAAAATATTAATTTTATTATATTAGGAACTCTTGCCATTTTATGCATGTGGATTTAAAAATAAAATAGTTAATTTATTTGATTAATTCTCATTTTAAGTAAGTTTTACACATGTTCATAAAATCATACAACAGTTTGGATTGGAAGAGATGTTCAAGATCATCCAGTTCCATTGCAGTGCATGGGTGGGGAAACCTTCCATTAGACCAGATTAATCAGAGCCCCGTCCAACCTGGCTTTCAACACATCCAGGGATGGGGCATCCACAATTTCTCTGGGCAACCTGTGCCTGTGTGTATCTACTGTAAGCCTTCATTCTTTCAGTTTGAAGCTGTTACCCCTTGTCCTTTAAAAGATAGGATGTGCCCCTGTAAAAAATCCGAAGACATAATTTTATTTTTTAGGGAACTATGAATTACAATATTGGCTACTAATGTACACCTCTGTGGAATGAATGATGAATACTTTAGTGTAGTAGGGAAAATAAATACAATTTCATTTATATAGAAGTAATTTAATGTAATGATAAGTGTGTGCTAAGTAGCAAATCTCAATTTTTTTCTAAATGTTGGTATTCATAAATTCATATTTTAGTATTTTAATATTTTTGCCTCTAAAATATGTATTTTCAAATCTTGATACAGGAACTAGATGATGAAAAATGTTTTAAACGTTATTTTTGTCTTACATAGAAATAGAAGCAGAAGCAACAGGAGGAAAGATAATTTTTTAGCATCAATTAATTCTAACAGAATTAGAATTGTTTGCAAATATGTTTCAAATTCTTTTTTCTGTACTGTTGAAACCAGTACTGATTGTCATGCAAAGCTAGATAAGAAAAATACTGTCTATAACTGCTGATTTATCTGAAATGTAATAATTGCCTATTTCAGTAAGAAGTGGTAAGCAGGCAGTGAAGGGTCACCTAAAAAAAAGCCCTGTAACTTGCACTCACCTGTGAAATCACACAAGTGAAAAACTTTTGATTGATGCTTTTGATTTCCCTCTTTAAAGGGAAAGTGTGTCACTTAGTTCCTTTAGTGAAAATTGCTTTCCTTGTGCCAGCTTTAATTTCAAGTGCCCAGAGCCGTGGCAGTGCCATAGCAGTGCAGTTGCATAAGGGCAGTGTAAATAGCAGCGCTGCTTTTAGAACATAATTGTCCAACTGATCCCAGTGCTCAGCACAGGCGGCTGTTGTGTATCTGCTTTGATAATAATAAGTGACACCAGTAGGACTTTGTAGCTGGAGGGGACAGTGACATATCATATCACTCCTGTTTTATCAGCTTCTGCCCCCTTAAAAACTTGTCAGGCAGTGTCTTTTGGCAAACAGTGACATACATGCCTGTAACAAAAATAAGTGCTTCTACATGCTACTCTCTCCGAGGTTTTTTCTTAGTGGACAAGTTTTGGAAAATAAAATTATTTTTAATTCTATATATAGCTTTGACACAGTCAAACACTAAAATTAATCTCTTTTGGCTTGCTTATATCAGCTTTAGTGTCCATATTAAGAGGTGAAAAAGGGTTTGGCACTTTATGTGTTCGGCATTGTATTATGCAGTGATTTGTAAAAGTGCTTTTCTAGAACGTTCTTACTCTTGGGATATGTCTTTTGAGGACCAAGCTCTTATGACTGAACTTTCACCTGAAAAATGCTTCTTGGATCTTTGGTTGTACACAGAGATTTCTATATTACACGAAAACTTAAAAGTTAATATTCTGCATTCTGAGGAATAGTGTTGATAGTTTACTGTGCTAACAAATACCACTGTTGTTTGCAAAATTGCAGTAAAGGTTTTTTACTGTAAGCATTAAAATATTTAGCTGAGTAACAGCGTGCCTACAGTTTGTTTTATATTGGTAAAGAAACAAAAGAAGACAACAGTTGTAAAAGCCTTGGAGACAGTGTGCAGTCTTCGTCACTTTGATAAAGTCTGGAATGTAAATCTCTATAGAAATCTTTACATGTTTGTAGATCTGTCATAGATATACATCAAAAGAATCTCTGCATACGTACATTATATGATTTAGAAGTATATTGCATTAATTTTCAACAGATGTTGCAGGATTTCTTAACAGTATAGTGTGCATATAACATCAAAATAATTTTTCTTGTTCTTTGTGTTGTGACAGGATGATGAAGTAGTACTTCAGTGTGTTGCCAGCATTCACAAAGAACAAAGGAAGTTTTGCTTGGCAGCTGAGGGACTTGGGAATCGCCTGTGCTTTTTGGAGCCAACATCAGAAGCTAAAGTAAGAAGCTGATACTCTCAACTGGTGTAACTGATCAGTGAATGTTAACCTACTTACTCACAAGCACATTTAATTATGGTTTCTTAAATATGATGCTAGAGGGACCTTATGTATCCTTTTCTTCCTGACTGCATCTTAGAATTGTTTGCAAAAATTTCCCAGAGATTCCAAATAAATTTTTAGGCACACCTGATAAGAGTAGCTTTAAGTAAGAGTGAAATTCTTTAACTAAGAAACTTCCTATAACTAAAACACTACCTATTTTCAAGATTAGGTGTCCAGACTGTTATTAATATTTAAGTTCACTGACTCCCATATTTCTGTTACTGCTGTCAGTTCAATACACCGGATTGATAATTTTAGAAGCATTGTCATCTGTCAGTTACTGGTGTTAAGTGTTACTCCTGACTTCATTATCAATCAGGATGTTGAATGTACAGGGACAAGAATGATTAAGTAAAAGAAAATTTTAGAGGATTAAAAATGGAAAATTGAAAAAAGAAGCCAGAGAAATGTGAAGGAAACAAAAACCAAACCAAATTCCTTCAGGGTAATTGTCAGAGCTGGAGAGGGGAAAGGAGAGAAGGGATGAAACTGTGAACCTCTACTAAAGCATAATGTTAGGAATAAACCAAACAGAGGAAGACCTCCTCTTTCTCTTTGGTTCTCTCTGCATCTTTTTCCTTAATTGTTTTTATTTCTTCACTTTTCATCACCTTAAAATGCAGCATTATCAGGACTTTTATTCTCTCTTGTCAGTCTGATTTTTAAAAAAAGTGCATATCCACTTTAAAGCTCATCCTCAGCCATGATCTTTATCATGAACCACAGAACACAGAGCTGTTAAGGTTGGGAAGAGTCTCTAAAGGTCACCCAAGTGCAAAATCCACTTAGAATAGCTTCAGACAGAACAGATTGCTGAGGACTCTCAGATCAGAGTTTGAGTGTCTCCAAGGGTGGAGACTTTACAGCCTCTCTGGGCAACCTGTTTTACTGTTTACCATGCTCACAGTAAGAGTAGGGCAGTTTTGTCATATTTTAAAAGTATTTCTTGTATTTCACTTTGTATCAATTTACTCTTGTCCTTTTACTGGGTTCTGCTGTGTAGTCTCTGGATGTCTTTGTGCTTTCTGCCATATATTTTTGTACATTGTTGGTTCCCCTTGAGACCTTTTTCTCTTGAACATATCTTTCTTTGGACATATCAGTGCCAAGAAATTGGAAAAAAAAAATCTGTTGTGAAGTTTCATGTTTCATAAACAGCAGACATATTGATTCAGAAATTAGGATTTCCTTAAAGAGTTCATATTATTATGTCATTAAATTCTGAATCTCAGCCATCTAGTTACTACTGTAAATATCTTCTATCAACCTCATACATGGTATAAGATCTTATACTTTCTCTTCTGTTTTGTCAGTGACATAACAGAACAAATACAATGTCCATGGTGTCATTTTAAAAGGCAGGAAAACAATAATATATAGGGGGAAAGTTTTTGCATTTGAACTTGAAGAAGCTTCATTTTACTGTAAGGAATACAGCTCAAGGAAAGTAAAATGGCTGTGTTGTCAATTCATTAAGAATGGATTTATATTGCTTTCATACAGGAGAGTAGCATCTACCTCAAATGCAGATGAATAGGCATTAAGCATAGATCCAAAAATTAAAATAAACACGTTCCAACACACTTTTCATTGTGTTTCACCTGTTCTGCTGATCTGTTCTTGCACTGTTTAATTTATTTTTACAGTATGTCCCTCCAGACCTTTGTGTCTGTAATTTCGTCCTTGAACAATCACTGTCTGTCCGAGCCCTTCAGGAAATGCTGGCCAGCACAGGGGAAAATGCTAGTGAAGGGGTAAGTAAATTGATCTCAAAGAACATTAAATCTAAGTACAGATTTTCCTCATTTCTTTTCTTGTCCAGGATTTTCTAGAAGAGGTTCCTGATGTCATAGTATTCTTGGGACATTATTGCTCCAGTTGTGTAATCACTTTAATTTCTCTTTGGCAGTGAGGAGCTGGTGCAACTCTTTTGACAATTGTGATCTACAAATCCAGAAACAGCATCAATTTGGTTGTTTTGACCCTAATTTTCCAATTTCAGCTCAATCAAATTGAATTGAACTTTCATTCTGTTACAAACAGAGCATGATAAAACTGTCTTTACTTATTTTATGACCTAATGGCTTATTCTGTGCTTCAGATCTTTAACTGGGACATATCATTGCACAGATGTAAAAGATGGAGTTATATCACCTTTGAACTTGCATTGTCAACCTTTGCATACATGGTTTTCAGACTTCATTAATGCAGATCTTTTGTTTTTCACTGCATAGAAAAGTCATATTCTTTATTTTTGAAATTACATTGCATTCTATAAAATAAGTCTTGATGAAAATAAAAACATATGCTTAGGAAATCAAAAGAACAATTTAAAAATTTCTAGAATTTTAAAGAAATTACGTAATTTTTAATATTTCAAAATATTCACCCCAAACTGCAGCTGAAAGATTTAATCTGAGGTTAATAATGATATACGAATATTTAATTTGGAATTGGAAGTAGAAGACATATAATCTCTGATAAAAATGATCACTGTTGCTTAAGGAACAGAAGGCAATAAAAAAGAATGTAATCTGTTGTACTGCATTTATTTTGAAACTATCTTGTCCTTCATTTATTTTAAATTTAGGTACAACCCATTGAGGAAACTGTAATAGGAACACAGCAGTTCATACTAAAAGCAAGACTGAAATAAAAGATTATTTGCTTTTCAGACTAAATTTAGTTTGAACCCGAGTTCTGCTGCTAGTTTCAGATTTTTCTAGAGAAAGACTGTAGATTATTCAATTTGGAGGCATTGTTGTGTTGGTTTGGTTGTGTTGTTTTCTTCTTTTGTTTTTTATTTTTATAAGTCAAACTTGCAAGTGATTAATTTAAAAACTTTCACTAATAAAATAGCAGAAGGGTTTCATTGCTTGTTCTCAGTATTCATGTACTTGTTGCAAACTGAATACATGTAATTTTCTTTTGACAACCTGTTTGTAATTACAATTGACTTTTTTGCGAACTATTTCCTTTTTAATTTAAATAAAAGTTTTAATGTATAAAAGAGGTGTTATAGTCACTGCTGCATACTTTTCCAGTTTTCTTCACCAAACAGTTACAAGTTTCTGCAGGATTAAAAGAAGTTTATATGAATGGCATGTTTTGAATAAGCTTGGCAGTAGTTTAACTTATGTATTGTTCACAGCATGTAAAACCATTTGCCTACACATGTATAACCATTATTTGAGCTCTTGGAATATCCTTTAATTATCTTTGTCTCTTTCAAATGAATCCAAGGATGAGAACTGGCCTTAAATGCCATCCAAAAGGAGCATAAAAGAAATTTGTTCTAAAGGAAGCAAAGGGAAAAATCCAGTTTTGCTTCTCCCTGTCTTGTCATAGTTTTACATATTCAAAATTAATAACGGTACTTGGTTGAAACTGTGGTTGCAGTTGCTTTAATGAATCTGAATTATGTTAAAGATTAATATTAGCAAGTAGATATTCTCAGTATATGCTTAAACTATTTTGGGCAGTAAGCGTGTTATTTTCTCTTTCAGATTTCAGTTTCTGTATATATATATGTATTTATGTTGTTATTTTTTTTTAATGCCTGCATGAAGTTTATAAGAAAGGTAAGTGGTATCTTATTTAACTTAAAATATGTTTTTGGAAATGCTGTGTTTTACCAAATCATAATAAAAATCAGGTAACAATAAAAGTTCTTTGTCAAAAACCAATATTTTTTCCTTTGGCAGATATTTGGCTATTGTTGTATCGACTTCATTATTATTATTTTTTCCCCAGTGTGTTCATTTCATAATTTGTTGGAATATTTGCACTCCTTCCTTGAACTGCCACAGCTCTTCATGTTGTTGTGTAGTTCTGATCATGGTGCACTCAGAGCAGTGGTGTTCTGACCTTCTCCATCCTGTTCTGCAGGCAGCCCAAGGGGGTGGCCACCGGACCCTGCTGTACGGCCACGCCATACTGCTTCGACATTCCTTCAGCGAAATGGTAAGTGAGTAGCATGAGTAGCATGAATGAGAAATGTCTTTTCACCAAAATAAAAAACCTAAAAATTTGGAATAATGCTCTTTCCAAGCTATCTTCTGTGCTAGATGAGAAAGAAGTTAATAACTTGTGGTGTCTCAACCCAATAGAATTGTTTAAATTCATATTCTTGATTTAACTCAGAATTGCAGTTGAAAAGCTCCTAAAATCTATCATTTCTGCGTCTTTAAGGAATCTTTAACTTCCATTAGCAAGAACTTCTACAGCAAATTAATTTGTTCTGATATATGTTATTTTCTCCCCCATCATATTTTATAAGATAAGATATTCCATTTGGCATACCGTATTTTCCATGGATTATGTCCACGAAGATGTTGTCTTCAGGCTGCCTTGTATAAATTTCATCATACTATATTCTACAACTGAAAAATTTCAGCTGTTTTGTATCTTTGACCTACTAGGACCCATGTAAATACACCTAATACAAGGCAGAAGAAATGAGAAGTCAGGAAAACACTTTCCCTCCTTTTTCCTGTACTAGAAAACGCCACATTAATCTTGAAATGCTACATTAATCTTCTATGTTGCTTATGTTTATGAACCTTGAAAATTGTAGTTGCCTTGATATACCAGAGCTGCAAGTATAATTATTACCTTTTGGTATGTTTTTAATGTTTTCATGAATCAAACTTATTATGATAGGGTTGTAATTAGATGTTTGCCTGTTCCTATCTGATGAGCTGTATGAAACTTCAGAAGGTAGAAGCTAAATTGCACAGCTGAAGTGGAAATGTGCTGCAGTGGAAAAGGATTTTGATGTTTAAAGTTCAGGAAGAGCTTCTGTTTGAATAACAACATCATC
Organism: Ammospiza nelsoni; assembly: GCF_027579445.1. NCBI lineage: Eukaryota > Metazoa > Chordata > Aves > Passeriformes > Passerellidae > Ammospiza > Ammospiza nelsoni. The sequence goes on along the minus strand of NC_080638.1, from coordinate 33,481,895 downwards.
TTTAACTCATTAAAAAATTAAATATGATAGTAAGACGAAGTAATGTGAATGTATTAATTTGGCATGTATGTTAATGGATACTGTTGGGATTTTGTTTACAATAATATCACTGTTTTGCAGTATTTGACATGTTTAACATCATCAAGATCCCAGACAGATAAACTTGCATTTGATGTGGGATTACGAGAAAATGCAGCAGGTATGGCAAGTTATTTTTGAAGGAGACTGAGTTACCCATTTCTGGTTTTAGAAGAGACATTGTGTTTAATGCAACTGTAAGCTTATGAATGGGATCTTTCTGTGTTCATCAGAAAAAAGGTGACTGAAAGAAATGACTGTTAGTATTAATGTGAGAGAGTCTTGCAATTAAACTGACTTAACACAGCTGCAATTAAATGCATTATAATGGTCAAAGTAAAATATTTCTGTTGAATAAAACAAATTTGATGCTTTTGTTTAGGTTTTTTTTTTTTTGTTTTCACACTTAGAGTACAGAAAAGCCATATACTGGTGTATTCACAATATACATTGTAACCAGGTAAGAAAAGAAATTCGCAACTTGTAGTGCAGGAAACCAGAAAATATGTAGTGAACACACTGCTAAAAGAGCTGGATAGAAATACATTTGTAATATGGACAAACCAATAATGGGACAAAGTGAAGGAGATACAACACAAACAGGACATTATGATAAAGATTTAAAATCTAATTAGTGTATTTCTGGGAGTACTGCCATTACCATTACTGCTGATGGAAATATAGTGGAAAAAAAATTGTGCTTCCATGAAAGTACATAAAAATTATGAGTTGCCACTGGAGTTATACTAAATAAATTTAAAGGTAACTTAGCCACAAAGAGCCAGAAATAGACTTTAATGCTGCTGTGTATGTAGTGCTCATGGTTACTGAAAGTTATGAGTACTCCTCAGAAAGTAACAGGTGACTCTGTAATAATCAGGCCCATTCATGTGTCTTGAAGGGAAGATCTAAGTATCTGTATACACACTTCATTCATGTAAAGCTCAAATAATGAAATGCTGTTTGTGTTAATATAAATCTGGGTTTTCTATTGTTTTTTCATTCTTTTGAAAATTAAAATCAAATAGACTAATTGATGATGGAGAGGCACTGGCAGTGTAGGTGTTAAAACCTTTGTACATCATAATCTTTGAACCTGTTCAGGTGACTCTCTACAAAATTTGTCTTTTGAATGAGTGAGGTTTGTCTTTCAGTTGTTTATAGCCATACAGAAGGTTGCTTTAGACAGATAGTAGCAGCCTGCTACTTGGCTGTCTTTGATTGTTGCCTTAGATGGAGAAAATTTTCTTTAGGAATATTGAGAAAAGGAATGTATGTGATAAAAGGAATATGTGTGTTTAATCGCTACTAAAATAGTTTCAGTGAAATCTGTTTTTAAAATTTTATAACTTTTTTTTAGAATTATTGTACATATATCTGGTTCTATCTATGAGGTTTTATAACAAGTATATGTAGTTGTTTAATTGATATTTGCTTAACTGTACATACACAAGAAAACCCATGTACACATAAGTAAGATTAACAAAAGCTTAATTGTGTTTCTGCACAGAGGGCTTGTCTGGAAAGCTCATAAACTGAGTACTATAATATTATTTTCCCTTGCTCTACTCCCTCACCTATGAAACTGCTAATGAATCAGTTTCTGCTACAGGAAGTCTTCTTCATGTAGCAGAGGGAAAAGCCATTGGCTGTAAAAAATTATTCCCTTTGAAGATTTTGCATTTTATGTCTGTATGGATGTAACTTCTATTTATTGTCTTCACTATAATTAGTTTGACAACCTTCAGGTTTTGTTTTAAGGAGGTTTTACATGCAATATCCTAATCAATCAAACAAATTTTTCTACTTTGATTCTACCAAATTGCCCTTTATTTTTTTCCCACTTCTTTTTTTTTTTTTTCCCCCACTTTGTCTGGTAAGAAAGTTTTATTCAACTTGTTTTCTTCAAGGTCTTATCTTTCACACTCTGAAGAGTGTGAAATTGTGAAATGAACTAGGTAATCTTCTCAGAATGTGTGTGTGTGTGTGTGTGTGTGTGTGTGTATGTGTGTGTAACCTGGATCTTACGTTTCATATGTAGGAAACGTTCTATGGTTGGCTTGGCTATTTTGTATGGTCTGTAGGGCTAATGGAACTGCTTCTAGGTTTGTTATGCTATGTGATACAGAAGGTTAGGAATGAAATATGACAATTAAACAAAAGAAGTTACAAAAAGTGATAAATAAGACCAAGGTAGGTGTCAGCAATTTCCTGGTAAGGACAGTCTCCAAGGGAGAGCAGTTCTGAGTAGTGTTTTGTAAACAATCCCTTTAGAAGTACTTGAAAAGGGAAATATCATATATGGAAAAGATTATATGACAAAATTTTCAAGCAAAAAGAAAACACCAAAAATTATTGAAAATAGAAACGATGTTGTTTTATAAGGTGAATGTCTTATAAGGCAATTTTTATAATTATATTTTAGTGATGTATAAAGATATACTTAGATTTCTTGGGAGTTGTCTGTTTTGGAGACCCTTGATTAGTGCCTCTGTCATTTAGGTGAGGCATGCTGGTGGACAATACACCCTGCTTCTAAGCAAAGGTCAGAAGGTGAAAAAGTTCGAATAGGTGATGACCTTATCCTGGTCAGCGTGTCCTCTGAGAGATACCTGGTGAGTTTGTTTCTTTAGATAGTGGTCAAATAGTGGGAAAATACAAAGTTCTGTGGGGATATAAGGAGATTGGTTGGAATTCTTATGAATTATTTTTGTCTAATCTATGGAGTAATGTCTCATTGTAATGCATTTTTATTTTTCCACACTGAAAGGGGGCTGTGTGTGTGTGAAGCAAGACTGCTTCCATGCTTTTTCCCCAAATTTTAGAATAATACTAATTTTAGAAGAAATTTGTATATTTCATTTATGATACATTCTCTTCTGTTTATAAATTAACATACTAAAAATTCTAAGTGCATAATTTTCATTGTTTCCTGTTACCATTGTCTTGTTTCAGCATCTCTCCGTGTCAAATGGAAATATTCAGGTGGATGCCTCCTTTATGCAGACACTATGGAATGTACATCCTATATGTTCAGGAAGCAGTATTACAGAAGGTTTGCCATTTTATTTAGACATGTATATAAATTAGACTAATTTGTATGCTTTTGATAAAGAGGAAAGTTAAAAAAACAAATTCCCCTCAGAATGTCAACCAAACAGTTTAAAGAAAATAAAGAAAAGCTAAATGAGTGCTGTAAGTTTAGAGTAACAAACCTTTAAAAGCTGCATGATCAATGAAGGCTTAGTTTAATTTGGGGGAGTAGGAGCTGCAGAATAACTAAAGCCAGAAAACTTAGGTTTTTGCATACAGTTTTCCTAAATACTGTTCTCCCACTACAGACAAAACAGAAGAGACATGAAGGTACAGGCAAAATGAAAAGCAGTTTTCTCAAAGTTCCTATTTCAGTCTCTTAGTTCTGCTTTTTACAGACATTTCCCTAACATCCCAACATTCAGACATGCATCCTTACTGTATTATCTTGTTCAGCCTAAATCCTACACCACAGGGTCAGGATTTCTTTTGGGAAATTTTATGGCACTTCATGGTCATGTTTGAGTCATTGACCATGTTTGTCATGGTCACCTTATTCTGAGAAATGTCTTGTTCTCTACTGAAAGTCTGGTTCACTCAGTATCTCTCCTTATTTTGGTGCCACAGTTTGTCATTAACACTGTTGTAGCAAACACTGTGCTTCACCTTTGCCATTCTCTATTCCAAGTTTCAGCACTCAACATCCACAAACAATGTCTTGAAGTTAGGATCATTTTGCGTCACTTATCTGTAAAACTCAGCATTTTTGATATACTAGTATACAATAACATAGGACATTAACGGAGCTTTAAGGGAACTGAGAGAAATATCCCACTTCCCTTGGATCAGCTACAGTAAGTCTTGATAGAAGATGACTTACCCTGGTGCTAGGCTTAATTTAGTAGTCATTTTTTTTAATCTATGGTTGGGTTTTTCTAACCCCAAGTGGTTTAAATCAGCATATCACAGTATTTCTGTGCACTGGCCCATAAGAAACCTGTCTCAGAGTGTTAGGTTTAAATTTTAAAATCACATGGGATATGGATTTGCTTGTAATACTTTCTGATTGCTTTGGCATGCTGGAGTTTGATATTTAAAAATGGCTGTCTGGAGGCCTATCCTTGTAGGTCAGAAATAGAACAGGGATCAACCCTCAAAAAGCCTGAGTTTTTTCGGCCTTTACAGGTAAAACAAAAAGAAGCAAAGAGAAAAGCCATCCTACAGCAAAGTTTAAAACTTGTAACATATGAAAAATATGAGCTACACAGAGAGATCATGGAAGACCAGAGGTATATTTTAGATTTCTGTACCTGAAGAGATTTGCAGCTAAACTTTCTAGGAGCTTACAGAATTAGAGTAATTGAGGTTGGAAAGGATCTGGTCCAAGCCACTGTCCGGCTGATCCACTAGAACATGTTGCCTAGGAATATATTTAGACAGGTTTGGACTCTCTTCAGAGGCGAATACTTCACAACATGCCTGGGCAACCTGTGCCAGTGCTCAGGCACATTCCCAATGAAAAAGTGTTTCCCGATGTTCAGACCCTACAATGTTTCACTGTGGGCCCATTGCCTCTGGTTCCATCACTGGGCACAGCAGGAGAGATTTGATCTCATAGTCTACATTGATAAGATCCCTCCAGAGCCTCCTTTCCCTTCCTTTCCCTTCCTTTCCCTTCCTTTTCCTTCCTTTCCCTTCCTTTCCCTTCCTTTCCCTTCCTTTCCCTTCCCTTCCCTTCCCTTCCCTTCCCTTCCCTTCCCTTCCCTTCCCTTCCCTTCCCTTCCCTTCCCTTCCCTTCCCTTCCCTTCCCTTCCCTTCCCTTCCCTTCCCTTCCCTTCCCTTCCCTTCCCTTCCCTTCCCTTCCCTTCCCTTCCCTTCCCTTCCCTTCCCTTCCCTTCCCTTCCCTTCCCTTCCCTTCCCTTCCCTTCCCTTCCCTTCCCTTCCCTTCCCTTCCCTTCCCTTCCCGTGTGATACACACCAGCTCTTAATCATCTTAATGGCCTTTTGCTGTATTTGGCACTCTTATACTGAGTGGCCCAAAATTATTTGCATAATCCAAAATACTGTAATTTTAAAAAAAGTTTGGGTGAATAAGAAGAGAAGTAGATTTTTCTGTGTGTCAATCAATTTTTTCTCAACTACTTAGGCTTTGGTTTTATATACATTCTCAGAATGGTTTATGTGAGAGATGGTCATATGTCAAAAGACATAGCAGTCTAGCTCAAGAGGAATGAAGAGAGAGAGAGTGGGATTTCCTGAGTCTAAAACTGGATTAGGAAATAGACAATGCTGTTTCTGTGATATTTGTAAAGCCATCAAGAAAACATAAATAACAGGAAAGTACATTTCCCCCATTATTTCTTTGCTTTGACTTTTATATTAATTGGCAAGATGGTAACTGTTAGTTACAGTTTTCCTCATTTACAAAATCAAATTTATGTTGAATCAGCTGCACAGTATGAAAGCTCCCCTCTACTCTTTCTCCTTAGCGTGTGCTCCTTTAAAAGGCAGTACCTTCACTTACAAGGTCAGAATGGTTTGGACTAGGATGTGATGAGTCATCCTCCTACACCTTCTTTGTCTTTTCATTTTTGATGTGAGGCAGAGTGCCTGGTTTTGACCTGTACTCTTTGTGTTAAATGGGTTGGAAAGTTAGCTTCCATTAAACTTAATCTTCAGATCTGCAAAGTGTTTTTCTGTCCTCTGTTTCCTGCTGCAGCTGTGCGCCTTTGATTTTGACAAAAATCATAAATTTCAGAAAAAAACAATGACAGTATGAAACTGCTTTGTATTGAAATAATTTAAACTGTATTAAGGATGAGGAAACTATGGTATTATCTATTTGGCTTTTACTTAATGCATTTAATTATCAAAGCCATAATTGGTTTTGTTGTTTTAAAGAAGGTTTTAACTTCCTTTTCTGTCTCAGAATCCAAATTTGAGTTTTAAATGTTAAAAGTTTTTGTTTTGTTTTGTTTTAATTTTCAGAAGAATTATTTTTTTTAAGATACTAAAAGTAGTATGTTAACACGTTAATTTTTTTCTTGTTTAGATTTAGTTTTGAGTGAAAATTTGGAAAATAGATCTTATCTGGGTCTTGAATTTTTTAAACTTTTATGGGGGTGTTAATTCATTCATAGTCAATGTTTTAGCTTGTAAATGAGCTTCTTTTTCAGGATATCTTCTTGGTGGGCATGTAGTACGTTTTTTCCATGGCCATGATGAGTGCTTGACGATTCCATCTACAGACCAGAATGATTCACAGCACAAGTAAGTGATGGTGCATTTTTTTAATATTTCCTTCTTTCAGAAAAGAAACAGGATGTCAGTTGAATTTCAGGTTAGGTAGATCTAACACTCTTTACAGCAGTCTGTAATTAGGCAGTGACATTGTACAAGAAATTGAGACCTACTAAGCTGAAAATCTGTCATGAGTTCTTTCATTGTTGAAATTTAAGTAGTTGATTCTCACTGATATTTCATCCTGTTATATTGCTTGTCTCTAGTTCATACTGCTACAAGTAGAGGTAAGAAAGTGTTAGCAGGAAGATGGTAATGTGAAAAAAAAATCCATGAAAAATCTCTGTAAGTTTGGCCTCTGCAATAACTTTCATATTTTATATATAATTTGCACCTTTTTTTGCAAATTCTAAGCTTTCTCTTTTTTGATTAACATATTAAAAAATTACATCATACTAGCTAGACTAAACTACTTTTTTATTGAACTTCTATTTACGGATATCATCTATTATGTTGATTTATTATTTGAATTCTTCTGTATTTTAAAAATTTTTCGTTAATCAGAAGCAAAGCAAACTAGTAATTTTGCTGCGCAAACCTGCTAGCTTTAAAATAATCTTAAAGAAATAAGATCTTTCTACCTATTGTGGCAAATAAGTTATGCTTTAGGTAATGTGATACCACAAGTAACATTGAACTATGTCAGGTAAACTTGTCAGCTCTAAATTTGCCATGTTTACATTTCTGAGGAGTAAAAATGTCTCCAAGTCCTAAAGAGAACCTAAACTTAAAACCAGAAAAATTCACTGTGTGAATTTTTTGTGGCTGTTTTCTTCATATGTGTAAAGAAAAAGAAAAAATATTTTGACCGTGTATGAAAATGTAAACCTAGTATAAAAACAGTGGCAGATATGTTATGTTGCATTTAGACTTATTTTATAAAGGACGTGTTTTAAAAAGGTTAAAATAGATGCTGAGATGTTTCAGTGTGTTCAGAAATGCTGCTCTCTGCTACTTCTCTTGCTTATTTGGAAGTCAGATATAGCTAATATTAAAACTAATTGTAACAACCTATTCTCCAGTGTGATGTGATTCTTTGTGTAGAGTTGATGTGTATTGTTACTGCTTTAAGATTTTCTTCCATGTTTTTTATGCTAAGTAAATAAAAGGGTAAAATTAAAATGTATATCTGTATGAATGAAATCTATATATTTGTAATCCCAAAATTGGAAAAATTGTGAATGCTGTATTGAACATTTTCAAAAGTGTGATAGTGATAGGTGACTTGAAGTTGTCCTGTCTTTTGGCTTTATGAGCTGTGTAATAGATATACGGCCAAGTTTTTATTGTGTCATAGTTGTAGGAGTTATGTTTACATTATCAAAACAAAATGAAAATACAAAAAACCCCCAAATAGTAATAAGAATAGCAGAGAGAGATGTAGAAAATGGTTGTGTTTGTTTCTATCTCTTTACTTAATCAGTTCTATACATTTCATTAGGAATGTTAAATAAGTTAAGTTAGATGAGAGTAAAGATTTCTCTTCATAAAACAAAAATCTTATTTTTGAACATTTCTGTAAATAAGGCTCTTTAACAATTCACATAGAGACTATTCTCTGACAAGAATCCTAAAGTCTTTTTTTGCAGGCCAAATGGAAATACTTGGGGTGGACATATTGGACATCACAAAGGTTAGCTTGGCAAGAAAAAAAACAGATGGGTACATGGAATCAATTAGATGAAAATAATGTTGTTGGGAAAAGGCAGCAATTTTTTTTTACATGCAGCTCTGTTACCCAAAGAGCAGGTCACTAATTCTAGTCCAGCATTGCACATAGAGAAAGCTGGAAAAAGAGATGAATTTTTAAAAGTATAGAAATCTAAAGTGTAAGAGATGAAGAGAGACTATGACTATATCAGGTGAACTGAGCTGTCTCTGTGATACTGAACTACACCATGACAGTCCTTTAGAGACAGAATGGTTGTGTTGGGCCAAGGAGATGTGAAGGAGGTCAGAGAGAGTGGAAATTAATACATAGTTTTGAGCTTAGCTAGGATTTAGAGTCTGCCAAAAGTAAAATCAGTAAGGTCAGTGGGACTAGAGACATAGAATGAAAATGGAGAGCTCTAGATATTTATTATGCATTCAGTATATTCAGAGAATCATGTAACAGCTCAGGTTGGAAATGACCTTGAAAGATCAAATTCATAGAGACTGGAAATTAAGATGAGTTGAAAGGTAGCGATTTTTTTGTTTATTTTTATTCTAGAGTACCAATAGATTTTCATGCAAGATAAGATATGTAGGGAGTTTTACTACCTTTACTATGAGGAATATTTATTCTTATTCTTCTGGTGAACTAACATTTTTGAAATATTTGATATCACATCTGTGCCCTTAAATGTGACTCCTAAATAAAGTAGAGGTGAAAATACAAGTCCACCATCTTATAAAGCTGTTGGGTGCAAATGATTAGCCAATGCTCCATTATGCTTTGTGATTTGTCCAGGATTTAATTTGTTTTGCTCAGGAAAGAGACCCTTAAATGTTCTCAGTAGAAGAAAATATGTAGAAATACTTGCTCAGATATGAAAAACAAAACTTTTGTTTCAAAAGTTGATTTTCAGGTCCATTGTCACATAAGAACAATACTAAACAGCTTTTTAAAAATTTTTTGCCTACTAGCCGTCAAAAATAGGAAAATAATTTGACAATTTGAAAATCTGCATTTCAAACTTTAATCCAGCTATTTAACAGCTAGATTGTGACATCTTTATGCATGCATTTGCTGTATTCAGTCAAGTTTGCCAGAGCAGGAAGGCAGATTTTAAATTCCCTTGCTGCGCATTTTTTCAGACACTTAACTATCATAGAAGGTCCAGTTTCTGTGCATGCTAGGGTGGATTAGTCCTTCTCAGAGAAATAACATGTAAGAAAGCTTTTGGTAGACATTCAGACCTTTCCTATTTTCCATTATATTTCCTATACTCATTATAAATGAGAAAGTATATACAAATTCTGGTGATTTGGTGACAAGACATGAATGTTTATTAAAAACATTAAAAACTTCCTGTTAACAGGGCTAATCCACCATAGTTTTTCTTTGCTTGTACTTGATTATTGAGTGAAATATTATTTGCTGAACTAGAACACGTTACCAATCCTCAGCTATAGTTCAAGAAAACTAAATTATAGTAAAGGCTTAAGCCTCTCACTTCCTGTTTTTATTTCTCTGAATGCATTATCAATTTTGTGAGGATTACAATACAGAATTTTTGTTATCACCACAATTTCTGGCCCTTTAATAAGAAACAAAAAAAAATTTTGGAATGAAGTCTCTGATGTTGTGTTCTCATTGTTTTCATCTGAAAATGTATCTCTTTATTTTAAAATATGGTATGTATTTAAAACCATTAGTATTGTAGATTAATATCTTGAGAACTGTAGGAATTACATATTTTTATGCCTGATTAAATGGCAGGAATGGTTTCCCAGCCACTTTCAAGGCTAGGCATTTTATCAGCTCTTGAGAGAGACTACCTTAATGGAAACAATCTAATTTACCTGGGACATTTGGTTTATTTATCATAGTTTCACTGAGGAGTAGGAATCTTCTGTGCATTCAATGACATTTATTTACTGGGGGAAAAGTAGTGAGTCATGTACAGTTTCCAGAGAAGTTGTAAATACTATATAAGCACAAATAAACATAAGATGGCCTTCTGAATCTTTTCTGTAGGAAAGTATTTTATGAAACTGGAGGAGCTGGCATTCGAGCAAGATCATTGTGGAGAGTAGAACCCCTTCGAATAAGGTTAGCAACTTTTTGTTATATTTTGGTTAGCAACTTTTGTTATATTAATAGAAATTTGATTGTTACAGACCCTTAATACAGAATATATATTTGCCACACTTTATGATATGTGTTAGTAGGCTCTTTGTCAATAATAAAAAGCAATGTACTGTGATAGAATAGATTTTTTTCTGTTTCCCATATCAAAAGCAGCACTACGTATGAGATATGTGTACTTAAAGCATCCCTTCTTTCCAAAAGCAAAATGCATTCCTAGTTTTACTGGGAGTTTTATAAGCATGAGTGGAAATAAGAGCAATAATACCTACCCCTTCTGTATTTCTTGTTTTTTGGGGGTTTGTTAAAGATTATCTCCTTCCTATGTGATTATATGTCTGTTATTTCCCTGCAAGTGAAATTTCAATATATCTCATAAGAGTATGTGTGGTCCTTGATGGCCATCTGAACTATATGTTTTACCCTTAGTGTTTTTGTAAGTGAAATACGCTCATAACTAACACAGATGTAGCATGTCAAGTCCCCACTTACGTTTAATTTTAGTCAGTCAACTAAAATACAGTAGTTGATTTACACATGTAGGATTTTTTATGGGCACCATATGTAACACCCTGATAAGATGGAGAGGGGGTAGAAACAAAAAGACAGAAGCCATACTCCTTTCCAGGGTTCCCTTTGCAAATGAATTAACAGTTTTGCATCTGATTTAATGCAAGTATTGCAATCAGAACCAAAAAACGAATATATATATATATATATATATAGCATACTCTATTTTCTGAACATCCTTTAAAACCTAAAGAAAAAATTCTAGTTCTACTTACTTCAACTATTTTTTGATGTCTCTTATGTTTAGCTGGAGTGGAAGTAACATCAGATGGGGGCAGCCTTTTCGTCTTCGACACATTACAACGGGAAAATACTTGGCTCTGAATGAGGATGAAGGAGTAGTAATATTAGACAGAGAAAAATCAGACACAGCATCCACAGCCTTTTGTTTTAGAGCAACAAAGGTAAATAAAAACAATGCAAATTTGTTCTGAATGTGGAGCACTCAAACACTAAATCTGAATTGTTTCAACAATGGTATAAATTACTTGTAATTTTTAAAATGAAGTTAATGATAGAGATTGTGCATTTAAAGTCAAATGTGTCAAGAATAACAAAGGTTTCATGGAGGAAAAATAAGGGTGATTGACAAACTTTAGAATAAACTAAACTGTAGCCAGTTTTAAAAAGTAGATTAAACCCAAATACAGTGCAAGATATGGTAGTTTAATGTGAATACTTTAATAATTATAGAATTATTTTAGTTGGATAGAATCTCATTAGAGTGTTACATGTTCCAGCTCTATCTGTCATAATTGAATTCAATTTAATTCATTTCACTTGCTATTTTTTATGCAGTGTGCTGATAAGAACTGAACTCAATCAAATTTTTCCTAAATGTAAGGCAAATATGGCAGTGATTTCTAAACCATATGTTTTCAAATTATGCTCTTTAGTGAGCTGCTAATTGCATGTTATTAGCTTTTTCATTATTTCCAGCTGGAAAAACATTACAAGGGAGAGAAAATGAAGAATGGTTATGGAGGTAGGCAAAATTAATAACTTTTTTTTTCCCCAGGATGTGAAAAGTTTTACAATCAAAGATGATGAAAAGTTTTTATGTTCTTTCATGATTTTACTTATAAATAGTTGCCATAGCTGTTACAATGGAGTTTATTTTTAACTAAAAAAGCACTAAATTTTCCACATAATTCTGAATGCTATATGATCATTAAGAAAAAAGAAATCCCAAAGTGAGTCTTTAAAACTAGTTATAGCTAGATAAAATATAACAGTAAGAGTCTTGACAAATGCTAGACTTTTGTTAGTATAATAAGTCAAATACTTCTTTTTAACATCTTAAAAATATCAATGTTTATTAGTGTGACTGTATATGATATTTCATGAATTTTTATTTTGACCAATTAAAATAATTGAAAAACTATCAGGAAATTTTATTAGATTGCTTAGATTTACTTACAACATAGTTTTTCATTTTTTATTCAGTGTAAAGGCTATGCACTATAGATTGTACATATGATGTTATGCTGGAGCATTTATTACAGATGTAATTTTTTGCCATTATTGCAAAGTCATTGGTAAGAATGGTGAGTATCACAGGAGTGCCACAGTTGCTGGTTAAATATTGAGTTAAAATTCCTCTGATATACTCACTGCCTAACTGGACACCAGCTGTCCCGCTGTTTTCCAATATTTTAATTTATGCCTATAAATGTATATGTAAATTTACATGAGTAAATTTACATGAATAAATTTAAATGAGTATGTAAATTTAGTGGTTATGTATGCACATTCATAAAATTATTTATGTTATGTTGAGTAAACATGCCTGATTTTCTTACTCTTTTAGTTGAGGTCTGCTTCAAAGGCACACTAGTGAAATTAAGTGCAGTGCCCAAAATGACTAAGCTGAAGTACAGTAGTAATTGATTATGCATGCCTACCATATTTATACATAATATGGTTGTTAATGTAAATTTTTATATTAAATCCAAGCTCAGTGTCTCATCATCATGTCTCATTTGTGCTGTCCTATACAGAAAATAATTTTTTTACCTCATGATAGGGTATGAATTTGGTGCCAAGAAAATAATTGTTATTTATTGTCTGGGCACGTAAGACCTACACTCTCCCATGAGTGGAGACATTAGTGTTTCCAGGTGAGGGGAGTAAGCAGTGGTAACTTTTTCTGAAGAAAGAAAGGTGATGTTTGGGAAGGGAATAAACCCCAAAGATTGACTTGGACTGTAAGAAGAAAATGGCTCTTAAAGCAAAGTGCTGCTTGCACACAGACTGAGGGGAAAAAGGACCATAGATGTAATAGATAGACTAGAAATATATATATACATATATATACATGCAGGTGATTTTATCTTAATTTCTGCATATAGGTACTTGTAAACATTTTACTGGTTCATTATCTCAATGAAGAAACCTTTTCATTCGCATGTATCTTTACATGGCATGAATGCAGGGAAATTTCAAGGTATCTGTCTAATGTCTTCATTCCGGCTGTGTACAGATTCTTAAAAATAGGGTGCTGGATATCTGTCTGTTGACAGCACTCCATCCCTTAGACTAGTAGAATAATTCTGATTGACAAGGACCTTGGGCAGCCATCTAGTTCAGCCTTTTGCTCCAGGTAGGGTCAACACCAGTTCAGACCAGGTTGCTTACAAGAAGCATTGCTGCTGAGTATCCAAAAGGAAATGAAACATTTCTTTGTTGTGGTATTCTTTCCAGTTTGGAAGCCAGCAAAAGGGTTCTGTAAAAAAAAAAAAATAGCTTTGCCAGAAAGCAGAGCTCTGTGGATAGATATACAAATCCTCAAGGCTACCCAGGAGCATGTAACACATGAATTAAATAAAGTCTTATTTTCCAGCAGTTGTTATAGAGACCCTCTTGTTGAAAAAGCACCTTCTTCCTCAATGCTGTTATATTCCACTTCAGCAATCTTGTGTGTTCCTTGCTTGTCCAAACCCATGATTGCATTCATAGTGTATTTTCTTTCACTGTTTTTTTCTTTTGATGGAGAACACTGGAAATTGAAACACTAATTTTAAATTAAAAAATTCAGATTAGAGCTTACCTTAACATTTTTTTACTAACTAAGAAAAGAAGGGAAGTTTAAAAAAAGTTAAGGTGTAGGCTAAAGAACATTATGGTGCTAATTTCATTGAAAATAACATATGTAATACATGCCTGTTTTGCTTCCTAATTGCTGCAAACTAAACTTACAAGCATCAGAAATTGATGGACCACCTCCCCCTCCAAATTATATCTTATATTGTTTTTAATATAGAGCTTACATTTGACCAAGTTTTAAAATGTCAACCTTTGTATTTTAAGGCAGCAGATCTGTAATGCCTTGTGACAACAGAGACAGCAGTTTCTCTACACCAGATGGAATCCTGTTTTGAAATGGGATGTTCTCATTCCAGCACAGTACTTGGCTCAGTATACACTGCTGAGGAGAGTCTTGGGTCTGCTTACAAATTTCCTTGAGACTAAGCACAGTGGAAACAAGAGCATATTTAAAAATAATTGTTTATTTTAATTTGTGTAGCCCAGAATTTATATTTGAGATTTCATATTTTATTTTTGTGATGGTAGGTACAATTGACAATTAACAAGTTATTGCTATAGTCTTGGTAAGTAACATTCTGACACATTAAAAAGTCATAGATGACTCATGCAGAAGGATTTGATATCATTTTAATATTACTGCCAACATGTAGCGGTCTTAGGGACTCAACATGGCATTAGGGTGTCGTAATAGTATGGTAGTAATCATAAAGTTTAATTTGGTTTTGTGATCATAGGAATTGCAAGGGCCTTTACCTACGTTTGTCTCTAAAAGTTCCAGTACTTATTTTTAAGTTAATATTTCATAATTATATTTTCCTAGTAAGCACTGCATTTCAAATGCAGTATTAAACCCTTGTTTTCTACTTATTTTTTATGGGAAGAGAAAATAAAAGATGAAATGAAATTTGTTTTTTTTTTCTTGTCTACTGGAATGTACAAATGTATAAAGCAAAGTATACAGAGTACAATAATGCCACTAGCAAGCTCTTATATCTGTAGACCTTTTATCTTATTCTTTTGTTGTATTGGAGTATCTATGGCTATACTTTTAGCACAATAACAGTGTGGTATATCAAAAGACAAAACTTTAATTAGCTCATGAAAGTTAGATTTAGTAAGAGTTCAGCAGACAGTTTGTTTTGCCATTCTTAGGACTGTCTAAACAAGCCATTAAACTGGCAAAAATGTTTCCCCTGTGTTTTTATTATTGTAAAATCTTTGTAAAGAAAGTTGAGTTTGTTCTGTTCACATTGCCATTCCTCATATTCCTTTTATCACGTAGGAATCTGTGATAATTCTTGCCCTTCCTCTAGTATATTAAATATCATTTGAAAATATCGTCTTTGACAGCTATGCCCTCAAATTCCTTTGTTCATCTTTTTTTTTGTTTGGTTGGTTTGGGGTATTTTTTGTTGTTGTTGTTGTTGTTATTTTTTTCCTTTGCGACCTTCCAGGCTCATGACGTGATTTTTTTTTTTCTTTCATTGAATTCATAGCCTGAGGGAGTTAAATTGAGACTAGGCTGTGAAAAGAGGATTTTAAAAGCCAAATTGTTTGGATATTTTACTGTTAAGATATGTACAAATATCTAGATAAGAGAAGGTTTTTTCCCCTCTTCTTCCCCAGTAATCTTTATCTGACTAGACTTTTCAGCTGATGTAAAATACACCGTGACTTTGCACACTATGATCAAATTACTTGGCTGAAATCCTAGAGAAGCTGGACAGAGTGCAAAGAGCAAAACATGATGAAGAAGAATTCGTGGTGTATTTTCCAGAGTGAAAACAGCCTTCAGGCCTCTGAAATAATTCTAAAAATTTATTTCTGAAATGGAAAAAATTAGGGTTTTTCACTATGTTTAGTGTTTTCAAAAGGGATCAGTTTCTCTCAATTTTTTCATAAAAATAACTTAATTAGGATTACTTCTTACCACACTATGATTTTTTTATCTGAAGTGTTTGTTGATGCTTGATTGTTGATGCAGACACAATATGTGAAGAAAAAAGTTTGTCTTCAGGTTTTGATGTAAAGACAAACAATAAATTGTTGACAGTGAATTTGTCCTATTTTATTGTATTTTTCACTTAATTTCTTCACTGCAAATGTGTATTGAAATAGTTCATATTTTTCTGTAGTGACAGTGCAGTCCACACAAATACGATGTGACATCTTTTCCCCATAGTCTTGACAATGAAATGGTAGCTCCAAGGAATGTCATGTAATTTCACTCACCTTCACCTTGGCATTATAATGTTACCTCTTTCAAGTGACATTATTGTTGAAATGTGACAGTTCAATTACATATAAATAAAAGCAGATTAGCATAGATATAATACAACTCCTGTTTGGTCCCCAGATGTTGAACATTATATAAACTGAAATGAAATAAAAAAAACTTGTCACACATATAAAACCAGTACAATCACATGTATCCATGACTTGCTGTTACAAACTTTGCAGCATAATTCTGTTCTTATTCGTGAATTCATTTTTTAAAGGACAGCTACTTTATTTTAAAGTGCTGAAGCCTTAAAATCCCCAGTTTTAAATGAAGAATAATGGGATTAAGAAAAAAATTTGGCTTAAAAAATGGGTGTTCCAGCCAAGCATTGAGCAATGTCTTTAAAAGAAGTTTGAAAGAATCCAAATCTTCTTACAAAGTGGAAAAACAAAAACATTATTTATTTATTTATTTGATTATTTATTTATATAAATAAATGTAAAAAATGGAGATGTGCAAAAGTAAAGTAAATATAAAAGCCAAATTGTCTTTTCAAAATAATTAATATTTTCTTTTCTTTTAGTTTTTCAATGTAGAGGCATTAGTCTAAGCAAAGCGTGTACCTGTATATACAAATAAAAAACAAAAAAAAATTCAGCATAAAAATATTTTAGCTACATTGCAAAACAGGTTTATTTTTCTTTTTCATGTCTAAACTAAAATGAAAAATTTTTGACTATATATAATTCTACAGACTGTTAAAAGGTTATTGAATATAATAAGAGAATAATTTAAAGATTTTTTTGTATTAATCCACTATAATGGATTTGACTTGAATTTTTTGCTTCAGTGAAAATGATGCTTCAGATTTTATATTATTTTTAATCACAGTCTGAAAGATTAATTGGATAGAAGTTGATGTTATGTGAATTGAAATTTAGCTGCATCTTAACATAAATAGCATAAATATTGTTCAGTATTGTAATACATATCAGTGCAGAATTCAATGCTTTTTCCTATTCCAATACAGAGATTAAATACCAACTTTATTTTATCTCCTTAGGAGCTGAAAGAAAAGCAGGAATCTAGTCTCAAACGTGACATTGATGGAATGGGAGTCCCAGAAATAAAGTATGGAGATTCAATCTGTTTTGTCCAACATGTGGCCACTGCCTTATGGCTGACTTACAAAGCACAGGATGCTAAATCAGCACGTTTAGGTCCCTTGAAAAGAAAGGTAATGTTTGGGGGGTTTTTAATTACTTGTGAAATCAATTTGTGGCTTTTTCTTTTAATACTGAAAATGAAAGTGAAAACAGTGCTGGATAGTAATGTAACCATGTAATTGAAGAAAAACTGTCATTAAGAAATGTATTTAACTACTTTTTTTCTCAGAAGAAATTATTAGTTTGTGCTCAATTTTTATTTTTTACACCCATAAAAGACAGAAAATCCTGGTTTTGATAATTATTTAAAATCTAAATTTAACTGTTGCAACTGGTGTAAACTAATAAGTAATCTAACATTCACTGATATTTCAGATATTTTAGAATAGATGTATTATGTGAAATGGCAATTAAATTTTTCACTTAAGAAAGGGCCTTAGAAAATTAAGTTTCTTAAGGGATACTAGAGAAAAATTTCCTCCCAAAATGTTAGATGTAATTGTGATGTGACATCAAGAAGGTCTTTCTCTCAGTCTTTTGATTTTAGGGTACAATTATATTCTTAAGTAGTGGCATATGACCTGTTATATTTTCAAATATTATGTTCATATATCATCCAGTGTTATGGGGTTTAGTACTAGCTTCACATAGCTTCATCATTACCATTATTCTCTATTTGTAGATTTTCACAACTTAAACCCAGCATTAGAACATGAAAAAGAAAAAAATAAAAAAAGTCATTTCTGAAAAGAAGCTGGAATTCTTCTTTACTTACTTGCACACATGTACATTCATAGGAGAGTACTCATACACAAGCACAGCAGTACAGAGCAATGAGGTGCTGCTCACACTCCCCAGGAACATCACGTTTATTCATAGGCAGCACACGTGGTCATCATCAATGGGCAGGAAGTGCCCAACCCCTTCACTTCTCAGCAATCTGGCTGATCAGAGAAATTCTTTAAATGCCACTCATATAGAATTTTCTTGATAAAAAATTAAACTACTCAATGATAGCCTCTTCCTTTCCCATGCCACAACTGGCTATGTCATTCTGTTTCCTCAGAAGGTCCAATTTTTCTTCTTGAAAAGGCAATGTGTAGATTCTTCCTCTGTACTCAATGAAGAATTTTACAATAGCTTCCTGTGGCATTCAGTATTTTTTTCTCCAGTTTTCTGCTCAGCAGCAAGGGCCTAAAAGAACCTCCATAATTGCCTGTCACTTTTATTCTCCTTTGAAATGGTTTCCTTCATGTTCAAAGACTTCAAATCTTTTGTTGCCCTCTCAGCTGGGAAATGCTGTCTCGTTAAGTGCCTTCAAACAGAAGACAATCCAAACCTTCTAGCTTCATGCAGTTGATATTCCTGTGAAGGCAAGAAACAGTTTTTCATACCCTGCAATATATGTCACTAGGCAATAATCTTGTAAGAAATTTGATATATACGTCACTTTAAATTTCATATAAAATTAATTTTTGTACATTAGAACTGAAGTAATTGCTTGGTATTCATCCTCTGCCATTGTGTCAGGTGATTTCCACTTTCACTTACTGTAATTCTTTCTGAAGCTGGCCTGCACTTTTTACAACATGACTCATTATCCCTAGGAAGATTGAGAAGTACCCTGTTTTTGCAAGAGGCAAAGGATGCTTTTCTGACATAATCTAGCTGTTGTCATCATCAGCTTCTGTAAAGCCGTACAGAGAACAACTGTAAGATTAGTTCTGTTATAAAATATTAAAAATTTCTGTAAAGTAAAAATTTCTGTTGTTTGGCTTTGGTGTAATTTCATGTATCTAATTATTATACTAAAAATATCTAAGAAATTCTGGTATCATTTGTGAGGTTTTTTTTTCATGATTTCTGCCAGAATTTATATTTTTTGTCTCTCTCTCTGAGATTGTGGTAACCAAGGATTCAAGATTTTGCCAGGTAATTGTGATTACATCAGTATTGTAGTCAACATCCCTCACCATCCAGTGAGTGATGGATGTCTGTCTTTTTAGTTTGCTTTTGTGCAAGCAGTGAACTCCTGTAGAGCTCCAAAATGCTAGAGCTCAGGGAACAGAAAAACACATGCTACGTGATTTGGATCCACACTCTGGAGCCCATTGCTCACAGTGTTGGTCTGTGCCTTGCTGTACTTCTACAAGCAAGGCAGTGCCAAATGCCCCTTCCTACACGCAGAGAAGTGTTTCATCTGAGGAATTGATGTAGCCAGTGCTGGATGCTTCTCCCTGTGATGTACTTACTGGAATTCTAAATAGCACTTTCCTGTCATTGTGATGTTTCTGGATGATTTAGTTGAGGTTTGGGCTGTTTGTTCATTCTCTGGTTAGGTTTTGGGTTTTTTGGTTTTTTGGTTTTGTTTGTCAGAAAAATAGGAAAATTATGTGCTTCTAAAAGCCTTTTCCCTCATCCACACTGCATGCTTAGGAAGAAGAGTGCATATCTGCTCTTCAATAATAAAGGTGCAATTATTTTGCAAGACATGACAACTTTAATACCCTATTTGTCAAATGTTTTCATTCCTGTAGCTCCAAAATCTGGAGCTACATACAATGGCCTGAGGACACATTCTTTAATTGTCAAATGTTTTTCTTACTAGTTTTGTGATGGGAAGAGTAGAACTTCACTTACTTTTCAGTTTCACGACCTCAGGACCTTCTCCATGGAAACAGTAATATTTAAGCTAGCAAAGTCACCCACAGGGTGATTCTATATAAAGAAGTATCTGAATAAAGATGAAATATGTCCAAATTTTAAACTACTCTCCTTTAAAAAAATATTATTAATGTAATAATTCAAAAATATCTTCCCAATCTTCTCCATCCATATTTCCTTGGATTCTGCTGTCCAGATAAACTCAGCATGTTTGAAGGAACAGAGCACATGTGTAGTGTAGATTCTGTCAAACATAGAAAAACATCACTTTCCAGTGCTTTGATACACCTATATGCTAGTATGCACAAAAGCTGTTGGTAAATAACTTTCCCATTTGTGGCAGCAACCACTGTATAACATTACTTGTTTCTTTGTTAACTATTCACACCCTCAGAATTACTGTGCTAACTGGGAACGTGGGTTGCAAATTTTTATTAACTCAAAACTGAAATGATACATTTTTTTGGTGGAGAATTCAGTAGATTGCCTCTTCAGCAAAGAAGCAGGATAACTCACATTTACTTCAAACAAAATTGATGTAGGATTTTAATGACTCAAAATGACCAAGCCTTTTTTTTCTGACACCTAAAAGTGATGCTAGATTTCTGTGACTTAGTGTGTTTTTTCAAAGTGAAAGATTAAAATCCCAGCAAAGGATCTCTGTTATTGCTTGAAGTTCACATGATGCTCTTATCTGGTTCAGATAAGAATACAACATATTGTGTAGAAATAGTTAAATGAATCAGAAGTTGTTCATAAACAGTATTGCTCCTTTAGCAGCATTGTTGTATTTGTTTGTCACTCCAGCTTGATTTTTCTTGTCAATAGTCTTAAAGCACAAATCCTTTTATAAATGATGCTTAAGAAAGTGAAGTTCCTCTTTCCCTAAGAGCTAGAATATAGAAAAAAATGACATCTTTTGTAACATCTTGAAAATGTTTTTTAAGAGTATCTTTTAAAATGGATTGTGGAAGAACAAAAATACATTACATTGTCTTCTCTGAATAACTTATGCGAGACTGATAAACTTGTAGCTATTTAATGGGCGTCTAGATAAAATGGTTAACATATCTGTATATATGCAAATTACCTTTTTCAGTGCAGTCTTGAAATAAACTTAAAAAATTTAAAAGCAACAAGTGTTTTAAAGTAATTGTTGTGATAATTCCTGACTCCCAATAGGTTATATTACATCAAGAAGGTCACATGGACGATGGTCTCACATTACAAAGATGCCAGCGTGAGGAATCCCAGGCTGCTCGAATCATTCGCAATACTACAAGCTTATTCAGCCACTTCATAAGGTAATTGTTACCCTGGTTTTAAAGTATTCTGAAATGATAAGAATTTCTCTAAGAGAATCCTTATGTCCTGCTTTCAAGTGTTTGAATTTAGAAGCTCTTAGAAATATATTTTTAGTGATTGAAATTTGAAATTGTGATAAGTAATGCCATTAAATAGATAGAACAGTTTATGTAAGATTATTTACATGAAATCTAATACCTTGAAGCCAGAAGCAAGCTGCATAGTAATCCAGGTTGAAAAAACATGCTAACTGATCTTAGTCTTACTCTGTTAGTGAGTATTCAATGATACCTAGAACTTTGTGTAATTAAATCTATAAGAATGTATTTTGTACTGAAGAAACTATTCTTTTGTAGTGCTTGGCAGAAGTTCTAATTATGGTGATGAAGTGTTCACCCTTGTAATACTTGATGAAATATTTGATAAAAAATAAAGAAAAAGGTGTTTTTAATTAATTATTTGCTCATCATATCAGCCTGCGTTTAAAACTTCAGTATCTCAAGAACCTGCACCACTCCTTATTTCTTGGGCTGAGGATATAAAACAAAGCCACCTTTGCCAGCAGTCAGTGCCTGCTAGATGATGCTATTTATAGTAGTCAGGCTGTGGAAAACTGGATTATTGCATAATGTTGAGAAAATACTTAAACAGAAAAAGACATTATTTTACTGACAACAGAGATTTCTTGAAATGCTTTTTATTTTTAAATCCCACCCTTTTTATTTACTGTATAAAATAGATACAGAAGATCTAATTTGTGGTTAGGATTACCTGCTTCTTTGTGCTCTTTTCCCAGAAGGCTGTGAGTGTATAGCTTCAATAACTACTCCTGTTATTGTGCCATCACACCTTTAGTGGGATTTAAAGTATCTAAACAAAATCAATTACTGTAGAAAAAGAACTTCAACCTATTTTTCTTCTTTTTGCTGAATTACATTGCTTCTACTTTTTTTTTTTCTTTTAAAAAAACCCCACTCTCTCTTTTTATATCAGCACAGAAAGAGAAATATGATTCCACTCAGGAAGCTCTGAGTGCTGGACAGCCAAATAATAGATATTTGAATGATGTTCAGTTCGGATCATCCGTTGCTTATATTCACATGTCATACATGTAGCAAGACGATTTAGCTACCAAAAGAGAATAGGCTGCCGCATAATACTGTAAATTACAGAGGGAAATTGATTAATGTTGCCAGTCTTGTTGTTTTCCATAGTGGAAACAACAGAGCACTGTCACCCAGCGCCCTGCCTGTTGAGGAGATGGCTCAGACTCTGCAAGACCTGATCACTTACTTCCAGCTTCCCGAAGAAGACCTGCAACACGAAGACAAGCAAAACAAACTTCGCTCACTCAAAAACAGGCAAAATCTATTCAAAGAAGAGGTACAGAGAAAGGGATTTTTGCATTATTTCAAGTGGATTGTCTCACAGACTTTGAGAGAAATTTAGATGAATGCATATTATCATATTATCAAAGTTATGTATTATATAATTGTTGAATTGCTCCTCTCTGAAAATGGAATAGCTTCATTTTTGTAGAATTACTAAACATATTTTATGATGTGTTTAGACACATTTGAATTGCTTCCAGGTTTTCAATACCGTTTGAGTATGCAATCAAAGTGAAGTTACAAATCCCTTGTGGTATTTAAAAGTCTTTGGTTTACAGATATTTTATTAGATAGCAAAACTTCCACCTTTTTTCATCAATGAAAATGCCTTTTTATCTAAATTTAAAGCCTTTTTTCCTTATGTAAGGGAGTTTTTTTGCAAAAAAGAATGTCCTTAAAAATTGAAAAAGCTTTTATTTTCAGGTTTTTATTCCTTATTTTTCATAATACTTATTTGTGTGAGGAACCATATGGAATCATCCTCTAAAATTAATTCTTTTTATACAGAAAAATACATATTCAAATCTTTTAAGTGCAATTGGTTTGTTGTTTGGGGTTTTCTTAATTTAAGATAACGCAGCCTTCCAATTTATACAGGAAAAAGTCTTCAATGAAACAATAGCCAATGCTTTTTCATACGCAGTTCACTTTCCTCTCTCATATGTGTTTAGGGAATGCTGGCACTTGTTCTAAATTGCATTGATCGCCTAAATGACTACAACAGCGCAGCTCATTTTGCAGGAATTGCAAGAGAAGAACATGGTGGTACGTCATGGAAAGAAATTTTGAATCTCCTTTACAAATTGTTAGGTAAGTTCTTCAAAAGTAAAAAAAGTAAGTTCTTCTAAAGTAAAAAAAAACCCAGAGTACCCCAGTAGCATGGAATCCTACCTGCTGCCTCACCACCGAGTATTATTCAGTTTATTCTGTAAATTACAGAATTTCTTACATATAGTTACTGCTAAATAGAGTTTCTTGAGCAATGATACATCAGAAAATTAGATCTCAGCCAGGAAAAAGTTTTGTGAAGCATGTCAAAACCTTTTTTTTTTTTTAATTTAAATGTACCGGTGTTATGCAAACAGATGTGAATTATCATTTTAAAAATTAGAAAAAGTGTAAAACAGTTTTTTCAGTATCAAGGTCAGATTTTCTAGAGCACTGCTATTCAAGAACAAACTACTTCTGTGATGTAGAATGACCATAATTATATAACAGAACAAGTATGTATATGTGTATTTAAATGTCTTATTTGATACCTAGTTTACATTATTCCTCATTTAGGAGAGCCTTGTCTTCTGATGGAGATTAAATACATTCTAGTTTCATCACAAAGAAAGGTAGTCCTGATCCATAGTGAAATAAGGAAGTTGAGAGTCAGCGCAAGAATAAAAGAAACCAAGGGAAGTGTTTTGAAGCATGAGGTTATTCACATGGATGTGGCACTTGGTGCCATGATCTAGTTGAGGTGTTAGAACATGGGTTGGACTCGATGATCTTAAAGGTCTCTTCCAACCTAGAATTTCTGTGATAGAGCAGACATGCAGGTGCTTCTAATGAAATCTCATTGCCTTAGAAACTAAAAAGTTACCACTGGCTGCATTTTACTACAGTCTTACGAGTTTAAAGAAAAATAGGATGAGAAGAAGCTCTCTCTAGTACTATGTGGACTTTTTTTCAGATTTTATCTTGATTTTCATCTGCCAGTACATTTTAACCACAGTGGTTCTGACATAATATTTTTTGTGCTTCATAATAAAAATCATTGACAATTGAATACAAATTATGTATTTTTTGTTACTCTTTTCCCCCCTATGATCTATGACTTCTAGAAGGAAGAAAATTAACAATATTTCTTGAGAGACTTGAATGTTGATGAACTTTCAAAGTGCAGTCTGCACTGCTGAAAGACTAAAAGCTGTGCATTCTACAACCTTGTTATCAGAAAGGAAAACTAAACACCAATATGCCTAATCTGCACTTGAACTCAAACTTCTGCCTATGATCTTCCCACACTTGGTAGGAAGAAACAGAAAAGTTTCAGCCCCATGATCATGACCGTGCTTGATATCAAGCAAGGGCGTTGGCTAACTTCTATTTATATTTAGCAACAAAATAAAACATAAACAAAACATTTTTTTTGCTGAGATACTTGTTTATCCAAGAGACCCTCTTCAATTTCAAAAACTATGTGCTCCTTAGAAATTATGTCGGTTGCTGATATTCAAAGTAGTGGAAATTCCAATTCTTTATTATGGTAACATAAATAGACTTGTCTGTTCATTGTTTTATTGAGTTACTCTAAAAATTGTGTTAAAATACATATAATAAACTTTGTTGATTTAAAATAGAAATCTGCTGTTATAAAATGATACCTTGTGGTTTTTTCCAGCTGCTCTCATTCGTGGCAACAGAAACAACTGTGCTCAATTTTCCTGTAACCTTGATTGGCTAATCAGTAAATTGGACAGATTAGAATCTTCTTCAGGTGAGACTCACCTTTACAATGTAAATTAACTGTCAGTCAATGCCTGTTTTGCATTATTTACATACCAGTTTTCCTTGAAGCCAACACATATTAGAAAACAAACACACTCTTGGTGTTTGGTTTTTTGGTGAATTTTTTTTTGTTTGCTTTTTTCCTTATTTTTTGTTGGTTGTTTTGTTTTGGTTTTTGTTTGTTTGGTTATTTTAATTGGGTAAAGTAATATATTAAAAGAGACGCTCATATGACATTGTTTTGCTTCAATACGTTTGTTATGTGCAATACTACATCCAGTCAGTGCTGAACGTGACCCTGATGAATTAAGGGGTTGGGTCAAACAGTATCAAGAATGGTGTACTGTGAAATTACATGTATTTGTGGCATGCATATAAACCACATATAGATGTAACTTATAGGTTTTTTTTTTTACAGTGGAGTATTCAACAAAATATTAATATATTATACAGTATTCCCTTTACGTCTTCCATTCAAAAGAAGGAGCTAATCTAGCAAATTTCTCAAGTGATTTTGAAGTTGTGGCTATATTCAAAAGAAAAGAGAAATTAGCATTTTAATTATGCATTTATACCTAATGTACCATGTTAATATCATTACTCCTTAGAAGTTTTTTAGTTCTCTTTTTAGGCCAGAGAAACCATACCATCTTGTAAGATAATACTTTACTGAGCTTTTATGTTGTGTTCAGTGGTGAGAGTGATTTAATGACAATGTTTCTGTGGCCTTCATGTAGGTATTTTGGAAGTCTTGCACTGCATCTTGATTGAAAGCCCAGAAGCTTTAAATCTAATATCTGAGGAACACATCAAATCCATTATTTCACTGTTGGATAAACATGGGCGCAATTACAAGGTATGCTTGGAAAAACTAAGAATGTACTGTTAATCTTACAATATTTTGTGGGGGAAAAAGGATGAGAAATATTTTATTCTAAAACCTTTAAAGGAATAAAATAACTTAAAAGTATGCTTGCAAAATTTCTTTGTTGAGGTTAAAAGAATGTTTAATATATAAATGCTGTTCAACAATTTTCAAATACCAAAAATTTGTATGAGAAGTAAGCAGTTAAGAAATATTGGTAACCAGTCAGGATTTGATGAGAAAATGAAGTATTCTGGTAGCTGTAAGAAAGTGGGCAGAATAGCTCGCTTTGTAATTCAGGGCTCTGGAGAATTGGTGAACTACCATTGTATCCACAGATACAGAGAACTATATCCTGCAAAATCATTCCTAACTTGAGTAATAATAATAGCAGCAGAAAAGAAAAGAAATAAAATGAGAAATCAGAAAAATAATCCAAATATCTGAAAACACAGGTGTTCTGAAGAAAGAAAAAAACCCTGAGTTTCCAGAAGATATACTGGATGAAATTAATTTAGACACCCATATGCAATTTATTATGATAGAAGAAGGTGAACAGAGTTTCTGGCTGCGACCAGGATGGCATCACAACACAGACGAAGATATAGGTTTTTGTGTGATTTTCTGATGTGAGTTTCCTTCCTCAATTAAAATTTTATTTGAAAGACTGATAACCTCGAGGAAGAACAGAGGAAGTTTTTGTGAGCTGAAATATCTTTCTCTTGTAAATCACTAATACAGAGAACCTAACCAGTTACAGACACAGTAAAGGAGAAAAGAATTTTTAAGCAGGGTTAAGGAGTATGAACTGATATAATAGGCATAAGAAAAAAAAGTTGAAGTTACAGCAGGAAGTTCAGATTAATATTTTTATCTTTTAACAAGATTACTGTGTTATGCCAGTCACCTAGAAAGAAACTTTTGTCTGAAACATCTCAATGTAGATCTTATAGTGAGAACTTGGAGCAGAAACAGAAAATGTGTACAGGAGAAGAATTATACTGGGTAATGGATTTGTTAATTTCTGTTTGTAGTGTCTTTGGCTATACCTCAGCAAGTACTAAAGAGTGGGTGGGAAGAAATAAATTCATCTGTTATTCCACAAACACTATATCTTGTTCTCCTGCTAGATTAGAGATTCTGTTGAGATTTAGGAAATAAGGAAAATAATGAGTAAAATAGTCCTGGAAATTACTGAGTTGAAGGCCTTTTTAAATTAAAAGCCTTCTGTCAGAAATAGAGTCAGCATATTCACAGAGGTTATTTAAACAGTTCACATGTAAAGTCTGAGCTGCTGGTAATCATTAATGCTACTGAGATGCTTTACAGCTGAGTACTGCTCAGAGCTTATGTGGTTCTTTAAATGGTTATGCTTCTGCTAGATGATTTCTGCCCAATAGCAGAAGGGGTAGAAAGGAAAATGCTGGTACATAGAAAAGTGTTTAAGCAAATATATTAGCTTAAGCAGTGTAAGCTGTCAGTGATGGGTTTGTGTTCAGTTCACTAGTCAGACAACAGGAGTAGCTAAGATGAGGTTCATATTCTGCTGATTCTGGAGTTGTACAATAGAAATAACACAATCAATGGTGTGAAGATGTGTCTTTTGTTGTGGAGGTGGTGTGTAGCAATCTAGACCACTTGGCCTCCTTGCTCAAAGACTGTTTGTCAGAGGTCAAGTACACATGGAAGTTTCTCTGTTTGTTTGTGAAAGTGTGCAGCTTTTCTCAGTATTAAGCAACATTATGTTACTGTGTTTTCTCTTCCAAAACCTCCTGCTCCAGTACTCTGTAAGAATGATATCAATCTCTTTCAATTTTCACACTCAAGAAAAAAAAAAAGAAATAAAAAGACATCTGAAGTTTTAGAATAACATCTTTTTGAAATTCTGTTTTGCTTTATAGTGAGCTTTTAAAGCATCTTTAATTTTATAAAAAATTGAATATTTCTCAAATTGAAACATTGTTTCCAGAAGAGACTAAAAAACAATCAGTCTCATTGTCATTGAGAATTATCCACTTGGCACAGGAATTTTTTTGGGCTGCAGAAAATTTATCAAGGGATTTAATTTTATGTTCAAATTTTCATTGAGATTTAATTAAAAAGTCTTTAAGAATTAGCATAAGGCTGTTTTAACTGTTTTGTCTGATCAAAATGAGAATAAAGCCTCTTAAAGGAAGATTTCTGATGCATCCTCAAACCCTGTGCTCTGATGTTATGTTCCACAAATGATATCCTCTATCAGTAGTACAGACTACACTTGGTTCAAATATGTGAGAAGTATATAGAAAACAATAATGTGTATTATATCCCTCCCCTTAGGGCTATCCTGAATGTAAATTTAGCTGACAACTGAATAATAGTGTATGCTCCTAGCTACCTTTGTCTTACTATTTCTGATTTTTCCTTTAAGGTTCTCGATGTGCTTTGCTCTCTCTGCGTCTGCAATGGAGTTGCAGTCCGTGCCAATCAGAACTTGATCTGTGACAATTTACTGCCCAGAAGAGACTTACTTTTGCAAACACGTTTGATTAATGATGTGACAAGGTATAGTGATATGTTGTATTAGAGAAAGTTATTGCTGTTATATTAGGAAAAATTGAATTTCCATATCTTCAGTAAGTAATTGAATAAAAAAAATAACCTAAGAAATATCCTCAAACTTTCAATATTGAGAAACACACTGTGGGAGGTGATAATGTATTATGTATTAAGTTCTGAAAAAATACATTTTTACTGACAATAGGGCATTTGTATGGAACCTGGGATCAAATAGAAACATGAAAGCTGCTTGTTGCTGACTCAAAACAGGGAACAGAGTATGCAAATATACTCTGAAGTTCTTCTGTGTTTTAAGAGGGACTTGAGTTCCTGGCAACCAAAGACCTGGTTTTGATTTTAGTAAATGATTTTGTCATTTCTCTTTTGACTGTAAGTTTTTTCAAAGCATGGAACCTCTACCTTAGAAGATGGTTCTACAGCAGCTTTATTAATTTATGCAAAGTGGTTCACTTAAAAAATATTACAAGCAAAGTGTGGGTACCTATACTTATATCATACTTGTAAAGAGAATTGGACAATTATACAGCAACATAATTGTCACACTTTATGTTTACACTAACTGGCTTGCATTTTCTTTCTTAGCATAAGACCAAACATATTTTTGGGTGTTGCTGAGGGCTCTGCACAATACAAGAAGTGGTACTTTGAGTTAATAATTGATCAGGTTGATCCATTCTTGACGGCTGAACCCACCCACTTGCGGGTTGGATGGGCCTCTACCTCAGGTTATGCCCCCTATCCTGGAGGTGGAGAAGGATGGGGAGGCAATGGTGTTGGTGATGACCTCTACTCTTTTGGGTTTGACGGCCTTCATCTGTGGTCTGGTGAGTGCCTTGTGAGCTACCACTTATTCTTACAGTTAACATTTATCTATGTTTACCTTCCATTTTTTGTATATATAACTTGCTATTTCATAGTGAGCTACATTCAGAACTCCAGGTTATCAAGAATGTATTTAGAAGTTCAGAGCAGACTACTTGTCTGAGATGTTAGCCAATATTGAATTGTACCAGTTAGGCTTTTTAGCAGATTGCCCAGTTTTCATGATTTTGACCGCAGAATGGCATTTTCCAGATCTAGATCAATGCTGAATTAATTCTATCTGTCCAAAATAAATGGATGTATTGATCTCAGATAAATTAAGTCTATACAAATTGACATTTGCATTATTATTTTACTTTGAATCTGCAGTTGAAGGAAAATGGGTTATTTTTAACCTGTTGAGAGATCTGAAAAATTGAATTAAAGTTTTGATTAATAATTTCATTATCAATTTTATCAATAAAAATAATTTTTTAATCAACTTAATTATTTTAGTAATTTTGTGTAGAGTCTTTAATTATGAACGATCACATTATTTTTTCATCCAGATTTCTCTTGCATGCATAGTAAATGATGGTTATTTTTTAGCTTGCTCAATATGTGACCTGTGTTTCCATGTGCAATTTTCAAGGCATCAAGACAAAATCCTTAGTTTCCCCATATTTCTCCGTGCCTTTAAATGCCATATACATCTAGGTATTCTTAATTGCTCTGAAAGTAATAGAGTGGGGCCATACAAATGAAAGGTGTTTTAATTAGACTGTATACACTGAAGTAAATTTTATTACATTAATTCTAATAATTCATAATCTGAGAGTGTTTCCTTTGTCAATTTTATTAAAATAGTTCTAGCATTGGGTTTTGTATATAAAATATGTGTGTGCAGACCCAAATAATTCAATATTTTATTCCAACACTATTGAACAATTATCCAGTGTCAGAAATTATCTTTTTTCAGAGAAGACTAGGAGGCATCTGTAACATACTCCAGTAGAAATGGCTGAATAAATAATTTTTTTAAATTAAACCTGCTTAATATTCTGATTCCTAAATGCTTTTATCCTAGGCCGGGTACCCAGAGCTGTAGCATCTGTCAATCAGCATTTATTGGCATCTGATGATGTGGTTAGCTGCTGCTTGGATTTAGGTGTACCCAGCATTTCATTCCGCATTAATGGGCAGCCTGTACAGGGAATGTTTGAGAACTTCAGTACAGAAGGGTTTTTCTTCCCTGTCGTAAGCTTGTCAGCAGGTGTAAAGTAAGTACAACTTAATTTTAATTCTTTTCATTGCTGTCTTATCACACAAAATATTGTCCAAATTCTAGTATGATTTATTCTGTTTTGCTGCTTCAGGTCTGCCCAAATAGTAGCGGAAGGAAGGCAGGGAAGTAATGATTTGTTCAGTGATGATTTCACTTAAAAGTGTCACGTGAGCATGTAAACTATTTCATCAAGTCACAATGTCTGAACAGTATTATTTTATGGGTATTTGGTGACCTAGGGGAAATTAATTTTGTTTCATTCCAATTATCAGTGAAAAAAAACATGTTAGAAATGCAGCACCATATTTTGCACTAATTAAGGTTCTCACTGGCTTTCTCAGCAGGGAGTAAAAAACCTAAATCATCATGAAAACTGATACTGTGTTCACAGTAGGAAACAGAACTGATGAGAAGCAGTTTTGGAACCTCTTTACTAATATTCCCCATTTCTTACCTCTTCTATAGATAAATTACTGAGATTCAAACTTACTGTATACAATTTATATAGCTGTCTATGTTCAGTGAATTCAGAAAATCTCCTGAAGAATCAAACAGAATAAAGGAGGGCCGGCAAAGATTTAGAAAATAAATTTCATTTATTCTCCTGGAGTGACCCTACTATGTAGCTGCATTAATACAAAGCTTTTGAAAATATTAATTACTTTTTACTGTAAGAAATTTGCCAAAATTGGTGTAATTATTTTCTTTTTTTTTCATTCTTATTTGATGTTGCTTTTATATTTTGTGAGAGCATTTTTCTTTGTAGTTGATAGTAACATTATAGCTGATGTTAGCAGCAGGTGTATGTTGTCGTCTGTGTCTATTGCTACCAGAGAAAATACTTTTACATGGGAATCTTGAGTTCATGAGTTAAGGAGGGTGTTCTAGGGTCTTTAATCTTTTTTAAAATGTGAACAAAATATGTTGATCTGTTCTACTATTCCTATGGCCTTCTGGTCATTCCATCTCAAAAAAAGTAGGGGTTAATTTCTAGAGATAACAGGATTTTTTTCTTTTTTTTTAGCATTTGTTTACCTCTAGAGTTTGCTCATTTGAGGATCAAAGTATGCAGCTGGATAGTTTTTGTCTTTGTTGTTTCTCCTGGTATATTCTTAAATTTATATGACAAGTCTATATCTGAGGAGAAAAAGAAAATTTTAGGGGTTTACAAAGAATCTTAGTTGTGCTTCTGGAACTCATTCCCTGTTGGAAGATTCAGTATAATATTGTTTGCTTTCTTAATGTATTAAGGTTTTAGTGGTTTTTTATTTTCCTCATATGCCGAACTGTCTGCATGTGTTCACTGAGACGTAACTTTAAAACTTTCAAGTTATGTATCAATAGTCCCAGTAGTATTTTTAGAGTAACAGTCCAATTTAAATTAGATTTGTGTTTCCAAATGCCTTAAATCCATTTAAAAAATCACAACTTACAGCCATTTGATTTTAAATAAGAACAGTATCTGCTAGTATGAATGCTCGGTAACACTTTGGTATTTACCAAAACATGAAGAACACATGCATTTTTGTAAATGGTAGTAAAACAAATGCGTAGGCTTCTACACTATTTATTCATAATGATAGTATATGCTGATTATTTAAGAGTCTAATTGCTTCATTGAAAATTGCACAGAGTTCGTTTCTTGTTGGGCGGACGTCATGGAGAGTTTAAATTTCTGCCTCCTGCTGGCTATGCTCCCTGTTATGAAGCATTGCTTCCAAAAGAGAAGATGAAATTGGAACCAGTCAAAGAATATAAAAGAGATTTTGAAGGAGTGAGGGATTTGTTGGGTACAACACAATTTCTTTCACAAGCTTCTTTTATCCCTTGTCCAATAGACACCGGTCAGGTATGTGAAGTTTGCAGTAATGGGATCTATAACTTATGTCTATTCAAAACTTAAATTTACAATATAAAATCTTCATTCTTTCTTAGCAATTCTTCAATTGCTTAGCAATTCAATTCTTAGCAATGCTTCAATTGCACTAAGTAAACTAAGTGATCTTGGATACAAGGTGGGGTAACTGGAACCTCTTCTTATTTCTGGAATTGTTATGCTCTTTCCTTAGATTGCTCTTCCTTTTCATCTTGAAAAGATCAGAGACAAACTAGCTGAAAATATCCATGAACTATGGGGAATGAATAAAATAGAACTGGGCTGGACATATGGCAAGGTATGTTTTGAATGACCTGCCTGGGTATAGTCACCTGTATTAGGTTAAGTCTCCTACCAGCCCAAACCTTGACTTGGAATTTGAATAGGATATGCAGTGGTGGTCTATACATTACCAACAATGTGACCATGTAAGCTAGAATTGCTTATTTCATTAACTATGGAGGAGCATTTATAGTGTACGTTACAAGTAAATCATGGGAAAAGGAGATTTATATAGTTATGAGTAGCTGTCACTGAACAAAGATAAATACATTGACTTCATTGCTGCAAAGAATTTACTGAGTTTTTACTGTGATTGTTGATTCCATCAGGAAAGTACTCCTTTCTGCTATCCTTTTGCAGATACGGGATGATAATAAAAGGCATCATCCTTGTCTTGTGGAATTCTCAAAACTGCCTGAGACAGAGAAGAATTATAATCTACAAATGTCAACTGAAACCCTCAAGTGAGCTTTCAATAAAAAAGAAAATAAAGTTTTAAATTTTTATTTTTATTCAAGTGCATCATACTGTTGTAAGATATAAAAACCATTAAAATATCTCTTTCAAAGATATTCTGCTAGCTTTACTAGAAGTTCCAGGAACCCAATCAGACTGATGCAGAAAAACTTTGTCTCTATAGAGACCAAATCTTGTTGGTTTTAATGAAGTGGTGGAAATCTCAAGCCATAGATTTGTGCCTTTTTAATCTTTGAAGGGCTTATTTATTATCCTGATAAATGAAAATATTTGGGTTTTTAAATACCATTATTTTAGATTACTTCCATGTTTTTAAATATAGTTTCTTCTGCGTATTTTTACAATGCATGAGAACTATAATGTTGTGTTTAACTAATGCCATTTTTATGCCAGAACCCTTTTGGCCCTTGGATGTCACATTGTTCATGCTCATCCAGCAGCTGAGGAAGATCTTAAAAAAGTCAAACTTCCTAAAAAGTATGTGCCTTATGGTAACAGATACATATTATAATATTTATTATAAATATAAAATATTTTAAATTCATTTAAAGTATACTGGATATGAATCCCATACATGATAAGGTTTTAGAGATCTCTGGTTAGGCCATTACTTGGCTGTGATGATGTTGGCATGTGAATATTGCTGTGCTGCATCACCTTCTGAAGCTGTTGAGAGGCAGAAACAGTCGTATACAGGCAATTGTAGCAGTGTTACATCGCCCTAGAATGGAGACTCCAAAGCTCAATACAACATTGCAGTGCTGTTCTGCCTCATAGTAAAGAACAGTCTATTCATATGATGGTAAATCTATTTACTTGAAAAAGAGTTTACCACTTTACAGAGACAGAAACAGCAAGTTGGACACTTTCCATTTCGCTTCAGTTTATCAACCCACCATATGTCTTTTTGTTCTGAAAGAAATTTATCCATGAGAAACAAAGTCAATTGTTTCAAGTGAGCAGTAAAATACATATTTTTGTGATATGAGAGATGGTAATCTTAATCTTAAAATTGATGGCTCAATTAAAAAAGTAAAATAGAGCTTTACTCAAGATTCATACTGCAGAGAGTATATCATAATACTGGTTTGCTATTATTCTCATTAAAATACCTACTGCCTATATGAAACATCCTAATTAATGGAAACTAGACTTGAGCAAAAGAGAATCTGAATATGTCTAAAAGGGAAGGTTGTCCTTATACAATATAGAAGGGTTGGAGAAGATAATGGCTACTGCTGAAAAATTACTAAACTTTTTATTCAGTCAAAAAGTGGTGAGAACAATAGTTAAAATTTTTTTCTTCTGTTGGGAAAAAATGGCAATGAGGTCCTTACAGAATAGTTAATTAAAATACCATACTTAATGATACATAAGAGAGTTTCATAGGAAGTCATCATACAGATCTTTAAAATAGAAATTACTTGAAATGTTTAAATGACAAATATATACAAATATAAAAAGTTGTCATTCAATAAAAAATTTTATTGCTTTATAATAACCGTTTAGGCATGTAAATATGGATCTGAGTCACATTTAATTAGCTATTGTGAAAGTAGGTGGAAAATGAGATGGTCTAGAATCCAATTTATATCCTAGTCAATAACCAAGTGCAATGGAAGATTTTTGCAAAAGAACAGGGAGAGTAGGAGATTAAAAAGTGGGGAGAGATAATGATTTCCACCCTATGACTCCTTCATAGAAAGATTTAAATACCATAACTGGGATAGCTTGACTCTCTGTTTTGCTTTGTTGACTTACAGTTACATGATGTCAAATGGATATAAACCTGCCCCTCTTGATCTTTCTGAAGTGAAATTGTTACCTTCTCAGGAATTTCTAGTTGACAAACTAGCAGAAAATGCTCATAATGTCTGGGCAAAAGATAGAATAAAGCAAGGATGGACCTATGGCATTCAACAGGTAGGAATTTCTTTACATGCATTTGGGATTAGTAAAGAATGTGAGATTTTTTTATTCCAGAACATCATTTGGGAGGGAGTGTTAGTTAAAGTGACAAATACTGACTGCCCTGTTATAATTGAAAAAGCCAGAGGGGATTGGAAGCAGGAAAAGAAGCCCTACATATAAAAGTCTGGATTGTCAGACCTGTATGTTTGCAGCTGCTGGATGTATGAGAATATATTTCCACCCTTCTCCTTCATTCTTGTATTTAGGTTTTCGGCGTTATTAACAGATAATTAATTGAGCTTGCATTCATATAACTCTTCTTCATCAATGCTGCTTTTCTTCTGAAATCATTACATGATGCCAAAGTATGCTCTGTCTCATTATTCAAAGTCTTTGTGATATCTAAACAGACTTTTCTTCTTGTTGTTTTTTATTATCCCTTTCAGGATCTTAAGAACAAACGTAATCCTCGGCTGGTGCCATACGCATTATTAGATGAACGTACTAAAAAATCAAACAGAGACAGCCTCCGTGAAGCTGTCAGGACATTTGCAGGCTATGGCTATAGTATTGAGCCACCTGACCAAGAGATAGGTATGTATTTTCAATAAGAATCATAGCCTTTTTTAATGACGTTTATAGTTTCTTTTCATTATTAAAAGAGGTTTTTTTCCTCTGTTTATTTTTTCAGCTGACCAAACAGTAGAAAAAGTCAGCATTGACAAGATACGATTTTTCAGAGTAGAACAATCCTATGCAGTGAAGTCTGGAAAGTGGTACTTTGAGTTTGAAGCTGTGACAGGTGGAGACATGCGTGTTGGCTGGGCCAGGCCAGGCTGTCGACCTGACATAGAGCTGGGAGCTGATGACCAAGCATTTGTATTTGAAGGAAGCAAAGTCAGTACACCTTTACCTCTTTTGATCTACAAACAGGCTAGACAGAGGGCTACAACATAGGTTTCCTCTGTGTACTCAACATCAACTACCAGATGTTTTTGATTTGTATAAAGATATCTCGGAGCTCTGTTTCACAGTGGATAGTACCTCCATTTTGGTTCTGTCATAAGATTATGCTAACAAAGAAGTGTT
The DNA here is from genome assembly GCF_027579445.1 of Ammospiza nelsoni. Taxonomy (NCBI): domain Eukaryota; kingdom Metazoa; phylum Chordata; class Aves; order Passeriformes; family Passerellidae; genus Ammospiza; species Ammospiza nelsoni. The sequence continues at coordinate 33,445,682 of NC_080638.1, read as the reverse complement.
GGTTTGTATGTATCTTCCTAGGCTGTATCCAAGTACAGAAGTCTGCCATGATTATAAACAAGATACAGCACTCACTTCCATTTTTCATACATGATGTTTTACAAAAATAAAAAAAAAGGTTCTTTATTCACTGAAAGAGCCTCAGTCTGTTTTCCTGTTTCTGTTTTTTTCTGCATGTACTTTATTCCCCAGCTTTACTCCTAAAGGACTAGAAGGATGACAGTGTGTAAGAAGTTGATCCAGTGAACAGTAGTTCTCAGGTTCCAAATTGCTGAAGTTAGGGTGCCTTAGTCTCTCTATGTCCCTGTTATCTTTAAGGCAAAAGTCATGTTTACAAAGTACTGTTTACAAATTACTTTAATATCTGAAAAATAAAATATCTGGGTTTCTTATTTTATTTTGTATTTATTTTTTAATTTACCACTGTATTTATTTCCTTGGTTTTCCATTTAGGGCCAGTGTTGGCATCAAGGCAGCGGATTCTTTGGACGAAGCTGGCAACCAGGAGATGTAGTTGGTTGCATGATAAACTTGGATGACAAGTCAATCATCTTTACTCTGAACGGAGAGTTGCTTATAACCAGTAAAGGTTCAGAACTCGCATTTGCTGACTTCGGCATAGAAAATGGTAACTTCCCCTTTAAAGTCACAGGGTTATTGGAAGACAAAATAATAAAAAGCAAACAGAAAAACTAGTCTGTCATGACTCAGTGAACTGAGAAATCATATTTCACTGATATGAGCCTTCAGACTGTGCTAGCATTACTTTCATAAAAAGTTATTTTGAGAGTGATAGTGTGGCACAAACTGAATTTCTTTTCTCCTTCAACCACATTAATGGGGTTTCAGAAGTCAGAGTGGATAAATTTTCTCAGTGTTGCTAGGCTTTGTCAGGACTTCAGTGCTGTGAAGAAGTGGTAATAATAAGTGTCCTGAAAAAATTCCAAAACCTGAAAATATAGTCTCTGATAATCTCACTGGAGTGTAAATATACTATGTTCATGTCTGCAAAGGACAAAATGAGTACAGTGCGGTGAGAGTTTGTATCAAAAGAAAGATCTTTGCAACATGAGCCTAATCTTTATTTTTTTTTCTCTGTCCTATTCATAACTTATACAAATATCCCGTTTTCCTGGGATATTTTTCCTCTTCTGTTTTTGGCCTTTGGTTTTTCAAAAAAGTAGTATCTACATACTGTAGTAAAAGAGTTGGGGAATATTTTCAAGTGGATTTGCTTTCTGTTTTCATTTACTTTTTCTTTGTAAATGTATCTCCCCCAACCAGTAACAGCTTTTATACCTGTTAGTAATTGCCAGAAAACTTTGCAGTTGCTCACTGCTCTTGATCTTACCATTGATAGAGTTTTTATAAAGGTAAAGAATGAGTGACTGCCTTAACAAAGCTGCACTTAAGTCTCAAAATTTAGAAGAGAAAATGTCTCCTTTAGAGATTGAACTGTGGGCTTTTCCCTAACTTTGCTCCAAATTCTGGTTTTTTGGGCAATGGTGAAATAAGTCAACAGCCTTTCATCCCTGTGTAAACATATATGGAGATCAAAAAGTTGAGTCATAAAAAATGCTAGCATTAAAGGAGTGTGTATTTGTCCATTGTGAATGATGGAGGAATGAATGCTGGCAAAAAAAATTGTACCTACTCATGAAAAAATAAATTTTAAGCAAATGTATTGAGATACTTGAACCTCATCTCAAAGTTCTTTTGAAAAAATTGGCACTCTCAGAAACCATATTTAACTTCTGTTAATAACTTTGGTCTAGCCAAGGTTGGCTTCCAGTGACCATCTTTTTGCATAATGCCATGTTTATTAGTCTAAAAATGAGAAAGATAACAAATTAAATGGGATAGTGCCTAAGTTCTCAGGTAGCAATTATATTGAACATAGACATTGGTATTTAAGGTGGCTTTAAATTCTTGCTTCTGTCATCACTTCATGTGCATTACTTGTAGGAGCTAAAGTGTAGTTCACATTAGATAGATTGAAAATAAAGAATGTCTGGTTTTAAACCAAGTTATTAAGTTTTGCTGGGTTTTTTTCTTTAGGTTTTGTTCCAATTTGTGCACTGGGCCTATCTCAGATTGGTCGCATGAACCTCGGAATGGATGCCAGTACATTCAAGTATTATACGATGTGTGGCCTCCAAGAAGGTTTTGAACCTTTTGCTGTTAACATGAACCGAGATGTTGCTATGTGGTTTAGTAAACGCTTACCAACATTTGTCAATGTGCCAAAAAATCATCCTCACATTAAGGTAACATTACATGTCAGAGAGACACCTGTTCAATGATTGTTTGTTTAGCAAGCTGAGACATTAAACCCTTACTAATGCTTACTGTCATCAGATAGTTTGTCATATTACTCTATTAAGTAACTCTTAGATAATTCCAGATGATCTTGTCCATCTTCTTTTTCATTTATATCCTATAGATATACCTATCTGGTTTATTATGTGACAATTTATGTTGGGGTTAGCTACTGGAAGCATGTTAGCTATGGGGGTTTTTTGTATTCTACCTTACATGCACTTTTACTTTCTAAACCTTCTCTACTGTAAATTTTTCTTAAATATCTGAAAATTGTTCAGCTGAAGTCTGAGGACATTTAAGTGTACCTGTGGTGTCACAGATTCTTTCATTGTGATACACCAGTGATAAGAATTCCAAAACTCCCTAACTAATCTATCCTAGGGCAGAGTAATATATTCTGCCTTTTCTATAAATTTTTTTCAAATTAATATATTCCAAAATTATATGTTTGAGTTCCTGAGGAGACTTTTTATTACAATCTCTCTAGGCCATTTATTTTAATTTAGGTATAGCCAATTATTCTCTAATTATTGTCTCAGAAAATTTCACTAAATTTCAACAAAATTATTTCAGCTTTTTTTTTTTTATTTTATCAGGATTATTTCATCATTATTCCTGACTTTAAAATATTCTCGACTATAAAATATATTAAAATATCGCTGAATTTGAAAATGCACTTTTTCAGCTCAAGGGAAAGTAATATCGAACACAAAGTCCATAATGACCCTCTGAACAATTCTAATTGATTTTTCTTCTCATTGTGGTGGAAAATTACTGATTCTTGTGATGCAGTTTTTTAATGACTCACGTACTCAAAGTGAATTAGTTTAATAAACTGTATTTTTAAATTTTTTTTTACTCCCGAATGAAACATTTTGAAAATAATTTTTGTAGTCAGGAATCATACTGAATCTGTTGATTCCCTTGCTCTTCAGGTTAAATTCAGTGTCAGAGAACAAAGCTGCATAGTTTTGAAGATAATTAATTATGAAAAATTTAAGTTTGCTCTTTCAATTTTCTCATCCTCTAGTAGCTTAATAACTTAGGAAGTTTTCAGCATTTTGTTGGATAGACTTATTTAAAAATATTTCTATTATTTTTAGATATGGAGAATTGATGGGACCATTGAGAGTCCACCTCGGTTAAAAGTTACTCACAAAACATTTGGCACACAGAACAGCAATTCAGACATGATATATTGTCGTTTGAGTATGCCCATTGAGTTCCACTCATCATTCAACTTCAGCATGGGTGTGGAAAATGCCTCCTCTGATGTTTTCCAAAAACGGTTAGACTTGGGTTTGGTTATCCTACTTCATGCTTTCAGTGTAAATGTATTGTTATATTATTCTTCATTATTGTATACTCAAAATTTCTCTGCACTAGGAACAGATTACCATGAAATGGTGTGTCCAGACAAGAGAGAAGCTTTTCTAAATAAGTGCATCACAAGGTCTATAGACCTTTGCCTAAGCAGCTCCATTTTTTTTCTGAATTATTATGATCTGCAAAAGCTAGTCTGGAAAACCAGCTCAGAGTCTTTTGCCCTTTGGATTATTGCTCACCAACATCATTGCTCAATAGCTCATTGCTACCAGAAAAATGCCTAATTCATTAAAAGAAAAAGATTGTGGGAAAGGTTTTTAAAGATACTGGGTATTAATGGGCGCTGCACCTTTCTGAGTTACCTCTGTCTTTATTTTACTGCTCCCACTCTCAACCTTAATTGCAGTCAACTATTTTACTTGTATATTTGTATCCTGTAAAGTCTTTGCTAATGCATACTCAGTACCAAGCAAAGCTGGTTAGCTAGTAAGCTGACTTACAGTAGTCAGCTTTTAAGTATACTTAGCCTAATAATGACTAATTTTTCACTACTTTTGTTTTATTTAATTATTCACTGATTTTCCTTTATCTGTAGAAAGCACAGCCAAGAAATTGCTCCTCCTTCTACTACAGTAAGTAAATATGTTGAGATGCTTAGTTCTTCTGAAGTTTTGAAGTAGATTTATTTGTGGCAGCATGTTCATTAGAAATCAATATTCATTAGAAATCAATCTGTTGAAAGAAGCCTTTTTAATAATTTTTTATGATACAACACTTTATAAATAATTATGTCCAGAGCTGCATTGTTTGCAACTTGTGTAAACATAAACCTCATCAAATTAAAACACTAGTCTGGTTTTTTTTATTAAGAGTATTTAAAATTACTTATTAGAAGAATGTGAATTACTATTATTGAAGTTTGATATACAGGAGATTTGATTATTCCTTGATAAAATACTTTAAATTTCTATTACTAATATGCTCTTTTCCTCCTTTCAGTATTTTTACTCACTACGGATATTTGCTGGCCAAGACCCATCCTCTGTCTGGGTTGGCTGGGTAACACCAGACTATCATTTTTACAGTGAGAATTTTGACCTAAATAAAAATTGTACAGTGACAGTTACTTTAGGGGATGAGAGAGGCAGGGTTCATGAAAGGTAAGGAATTATTCATAGTGTACTAAAATTTTTATTTTAATACTGTTGTTTAAAAGTCAGATGTTCATAAGCTTGATGATATTTTAAATATTAATTTAAGCTAATAAGAAAATTGTTTATGGAGTATGAGTTTTCTGTGCTCATTTATATCTGAATGTGTTTTAGACAGACATGTTAAAGTGAATTTATCATTAATGTTCTCTTGTGAAGAAAATTTCTTTTGGAAAGAATTTTAAATGAAAGATGCTTCTTTAATTTAATATCTGTATTTACTCCCTATGGATGAAACAGTTTGTTTAGCTGTAACTAACAAGTGCACACAGAAGCCTGTGAAATTTTTTCATAACTATGAAATGGAAAAAAAGGTATTCCTCCATTGAAAAATGCATGTCCACCAAGTTCAGTGGGACCTATGCTTTGTTCTTGTTACTCTTTCAGTGTGAAGCGCAGCAACTGCTACATGGTTTGGGGAGGAGATGCAATTGCTAATTCCCAGAGATCAGGTCGCAGTAATGTTGATATAGAAATTGGATGCTTTGTTGACCTGGCTACTGGAATGGTGTCATTCACAGCCAATGGAAGAGAGCTTGGCACTTGTTATCAGGTATTATCAAATTTTCAGGAAGCTATCTAGTAAGATTCTTGTTTTTATGTTATTTTTCCAGGAATCTAACTGGACACCATTTGTGTGATAATAATATGTTTTCCTATATCATTCTGATTTATCCCTCTTTTTCTCACTCCTTTTAAGGCTATGTTTTTTGAGTTGTTTCAGTATGTTTGAATAAATATTTTTTTTACATCTCTCTGCAGTTCAGAATCTTGATTAATAAAGTTAATTCTTTAAATTGTTTTTTCAACTGAAACTATTATACAATAAAGGGGAAATAAATATTTAAACTAGCTGAAGGTTAAAATTAGACTTTATATATAATTTTTGATATTAATTAAGAAGAAAAATTTACTTCATTATTTACCAGGGTTTGTGTCTTCTGCAGATAGCTGTGATTTAGTGGCCTTGTGATTTGATAAGTTTCAAAACCTAAAATTCAAAGATGCATTAATACAGAAAGCCAAAATAAGTGGGGTGAGCCCTAAATGTTATTAATACCATCAAAACATGATGTCATTTTAAAAGTGAATCAGTGGTTGACTGGAGTTTTCAGCACCAGGTTGTTGAGATTTCCTCTCAGTAAGATCGGTTGTCCATAGTAAAGCACTTACTGTGGAAGAAGTTTTCCAGTATTAGCAACAATTCATTGCTTTCTTCTACATCAACCCCCTCAAATGTGTAATACAGACAAAAATGTAATGTTACTTAACTGGATTTAATGGAACTTTTATACTGACTCCATTGAAAACACAAGTGGCAGGGCTGCACACAGCCTGTTCATGGGGGTGGGAGGTTATGTAGTAGTTGTTATTTTGGAATATTTTGTAATGGTGGCCAGTAACTTCAGTGCCACCCTGGGAGAATATTGAATGTCAGCACACTGGCAAAAGAAAACAGGTGGTTAACGTGCGTAAGCTTTGTTGTTTTTCTAACCAGATACAAATCAGTACAAAAGCTTCTAAGCAAACCCATGAAACTTTGGTGTGTTTCTTTGCAGTGGATGTTTGTGGGGTTTTCTTCATTGACAGCCTTTAGCTGTTCTTATCTTGCTAGGAGATGTATGAACAGATGTGGAAGATGCATGTTATTGAATTTAGTGTAAATAACACTATCAGGTTTTTCCTTATATGATTTACAATTAATATAATCATGTTCTATGTACTAAATGTAAAACTATCTCACAAAATACCATTATTTCTCCTCTGTTTCTTCTCTTTTTCACGGAAAAACACCAGAAGTTCTTTTAGGAAATATTTTCTCAATAAACCTGTTACACCTGGTCTGCTGAAAAATGAGACTATCCAGCATTTTCTGTATAGATATAAAATAGCATAACCCAACAAGATTGTCACAAATAAGAGTGAAATATTTTTATATTTTAGCTTATTTTGAGTAATTTAATTATTTTCTCTCTTTTTGAAAGTAATGAAAATAATATTATGTACTTTTAATTTCCGTGTCTTGAACATTTTTACAATAATGTAAGACCTTTAAAATATTTTAATAAATCAAATCTCTCACTCCAACTGCCACAAATAATTTATATTTGTCTGGTCTAGGTAATCTAGTCTTATAGATTTTGCATATACTTTTCAGCTTTCTTAACTAAAATAGAAGGACAATATTTGTTTGTTGTTTTCATTTTAAAAGGCCTATAGGTCAACATATTTAAGAGAGGAAATTAATTTTTCTGTAGTTCTTGATCTAAGTATTGAATTCCATGGTGATATTCAGGAAAAAACTAACACAACAATCAGAACAGAATGCCTTTTTTTTTCTGGATTTGGGGTTGTGGCTTTTTTAACTTATCAAAAAGGTTGGAATGTTAATTCATACCCCTATATTATTTTGTCTATGTCCATAGTTGATAGATTGTTGTCCTCAAAGTTAGGAGTTGTACTCCGTCACAGCACAAATATGTGTAGCTTATGTACAGTGTCTGTACATGATACACAAAATGCACCATGATGTGATTAATATATTTAATTGAACATCTGAAACTTTGATTTAATTGCAGAGATGTACTTTTTTCAGCCACCCTGGAGCACTGAATTTTTAAAATTAATATACTGTTCTATAATTATATTTTCAATTCTTTATTTCATGGCAGTGTTTCCTCCTACAGGTGTTGAGAGCACATAAGGCTACAAAACACCTGTCTTAAAAACCAGGTGCTCCTATGATGATAACTGCAAATACTTTACTATATTACAGGTAGACACTATTCCACACTTTATTTAGTAAATTATATAAATTACTTCATCATGAAGTGTAAGGTATACAATATTTATTTTATATCATATTCAGAGAGATGATTTTGTTTTTTCATTTTTAACTAAAAAAAAAAAAATTAATCTCATTTCACTTCTAGGTTGAACCAAACACCAAGCTATTTCCAGCAACTTTTTTACAGCCTACAAGCACTAACTTGATTCAGTTTGAACTTGGTAAATTGAAGGTAGGAAGTATTTTTTGTATTCTATAGAAAAACAATCTTTATGTAAATGTTCTCTTTTAAATCTGTTTATTTCCATGTAAATTCCTGCTCAGTTAAATTTGCTTAGGAAGGGTTGAATCAAAGGCATGACTTGTAATTTGACTTCTATATTTACTTCTGTAAATGTCATTATTATATGCAGTTAATTGATTATCTGCAATTGTCAAAATAAACTAATATTGTTTGAGGATAACACCATTAATGTTGGGGGATTTTAATGGATTTTGTACGTTGCAATAACTTCTACATTTCTATAATTTCCTTGTTATTTAAAAGTTATTCTTCCTTTTGGTGTTATGGGCTTATTAATAATTACATGTTTCAAAAATAATTAATACATATATTTGTTTCAGAACACCATGCCTTTATCAGCAGCAATTTTTAAAAGTGAAGAAAGAAATCCTATTCCTCAGTGTCCCCCTCGCCTTGATGTACAAACAATCACACCAGTTTTATGGAGCCGGATGCCAAACAGCTTCCTCAGAGTAGAAACTGAGCGTGTCAGTGAGCGCCATGGCTGGGTTGTGCAGTGCTTGGAACCTCTGCAGATGATGGCACTTCATATCCCAGAAGAAAACAGGTACGCTGAAAATGAGATAAAATTACTTGATGACAAAATATACTGAAAAAAGGTGTCAGTGTACTGACTAAACCTGCCTTTCTGAATAATTACCTTATAGCTGTTGAGAATTTCTGATCCTACTTGATATCATATCAGACATTATTGTATTCATGAAACTTTAATGACATGGACCAAGTTTTGCATGCATAAAATAAAGCATGATTATTTGGTTTTATTTAAATTTAAATTGAAATAGCATCTCTTAAATCTGTGTGTCTTTAAACATGGAGATTTTTCTCACTTGAGAAAAACAAGTATTAAGAACATGCAAGTAATATTTTGCCAATTTTTTCTGTAATAGAAACCTGTAATCTCTTCCTGTTCCATCTGCGCTGAATTTACATGAAATAAGTTCTTGTTCTTAGTGACAAGATCATGCCTTTCTTTGAGTTTCATTAAGTTTTATCTTCAGAGTGAGGATTATAAAGATCTATTCAAATGTCAAATGTCATTACCAGTGAAAAATCAAACTATCAGCAGAAGCATAGCAGAAAGGTCATTTAACAGCTGTACTTTTATTAGTAATTATTAAATTTCTTTTAATGATTCAAAACTCAATTTTATTTATTGTTAATAAAGCTGAATTCAAGGAAAGAGTGAAAAACACTGGGTCTTGTGGAAAAATGAACCAGCAATCCTGAGTAAACTACAAAGGCACTGTCTAGGAACGGTAATAATGCAGATTTTCAGCAAGCCTAATATGCCTATTTTAAAAACAAGTTCTAATTTACAATTGATTCCAAAGAAGCACCTCCATCTTAGGTTTTGGTTTGGTTTTTTTTCCTATGGAGTAATAATTTTAAACAGTCTCAATAAATTATTCCCACCATTTATTGTGTTTTAATGATGCACACACTAAGAGTAATTACCATCAATCTTTATATTAGTGGTTTGAAAAGGAACTGAGAAAATGTTCCTCTTCAAACTACTAATACAAAAGTTGATACTAACTAATCTTAGTATCAAAATGTTCAGAAATTATAGAACTTTACTTTTTCAAAGTCTTTATTCATGGAATTGACTGGTGTTCCGTTTCTTTATTTCATAACAGATGTGTTGATATTTTGGAACTATGTGAACAAGAAGATTTGATGATGTTTCACTATCACACTTTAAAGCTCTATAGCTCAGTTAGTGCTCTAGGTAACACTAGAGTTGCTTATGCACTTTGTAGCCATGTGGATGTATCTCAGCTATTTTTCACAATAGATAATCAATACTTACCTGGACTTCTCCGTTCTGGATTCTACGACTTGCTCATTAGTATTCACTTGGAGCACGCCAAGCAAGCCAAGCTCATGATGAGCAATGAGTTTATCATTCCAGTTACAGATGAAACTCGAAATATTAAATTATATCCCGATGAAACAAAGAAACATGGTTTACCTGGAGTAGGGCTTAGCACTTGTCTTAAACCAGCCTTTAATTTTTCTACTCCATGCTTTATTGCGACCAGCGAAGATCATCAGACATCCATCCCAGAGATACCCCTGGAGATACTTAAATCCAAGGCCATAAGTATGTTGACAGAGGCAGTGCAGGGCAGTGGCAGTCACATACGAGACCCTGTTGGAGGACAGGTTGCATTCCAGTTCGTTCCTGTTCTTAAACTGATAGCAACACTGCTTGTAATGGGTGTTTTTGATGATGATGATGTGAAGCAGGTGTTACTCCTCATTGATCCCACTGTGTTTGGAGACCACAAGGAAGAAACAGAAGAGAGGACAGAGAAGGAAGAAGTGACACAAGTTGAAGAAAAAGCTGTAGAAGCTGGGGAGAAAGCAATCAAACAAACAAAAGCTCCTGCAAAGGGCTTGTTGCAGACAAGATTACCAGAATCTGTTAAGCTTCAGGTGACCATTTATTATTAATATGTTACTTATATTCTACTCTTGATGAAAAAAGGATTGTGTTTTTTGTCTGTTCTCTACTTAATAAGATTTGAAATTCTCAAGGTCTTTAATTCCACTTTGCCTTAAAACCTCAAAATTAAAAAAAAAAAAATTGATGATGATGTGGTTCTTTCTACATGTATCTACACTTAAATAGATATGTGAGTACATACTTATTTCATAAGAACCAAAGGGTTAGACCAGGTAATCTTTAAAGGACCCTTTCAAGCCAAACTAGTGTGTGATTTCTAGATATTTTGGGTGCATGGAGTGATAGATTGTGTGTGCAATATATTAACAATTAGGTAATGAAACCACCATTTTTTTGTCCTTCACAGTGTTGAAACAAAAATATGGGAAAAATGTCTCTCATTTTTACAGTCTGATGCAGTGTATAATGTGTGCTCAAGTTCTCCCCCAGAGTTTGTAAAGCTGTTGAGATTGTCTGTTTTCTCTACCCTAGATGTGTCATTTACTCAATTATTTTTGTGACTGTGAACTACAACATAGAGTGGAAGCAATTGTATCGTTTGCAGACCGTTATGTATCAAAATTGCAGTATAACCAGAAATACAGGTACAATGAACTCATGCAAGCCTTGAACATGTCTGCTGCATTGACTGCCAAGAAGACTAAAGAATTTCGGTCTCCTCCTCAAGAGCAGGTAATATTAAAAAAAAAAAAAAGATTGAATTAAAGATTAAAAAAACCCTTGATGAGGACAAAATAAATTCCTGACTCACTGGAGAAGCAAAATGAATTTTAAAATTAATTTATTCCATGCCACAAAATAATGAATGTCAGAATGTTGAAACTTGTGTTCTAGAACTCATGCTGTAAACCAAAGTTATAAATAGGTAAAGTATTGCTATATACTAGAATAATATGTCCTAAGCTATTTCAGTGTTTAACTGTGTTTTAAATCCCTTAAAGATTAATATGTTGCTGAATTTTCAATTGGGAGAGGATTGTCCCTGTCCAGAGGAGATTCGGGAGGAGCTATACGAATTTCATGATGATCTTCTAATTCACTGTGGTGAGTGGCAAGTTGTTGATACAAGTTTTGTTTGTGTTTTTGGCACTCAACAGATCAGTTGAAAAATATACTAGCACGAGAGGTTTTTTTATTAGATATGCTACTGCCTACAAAATTACTTTAGTGACAAATTTCAGTGTATAGTACAAAAATATGGGAAGCCTGTGCATGGTTTTAAGTTTCACTGTTAAATCTCTATTAAATATTGTCTCATATTATTCTGTTTATACACCAGTTTTAGACTTCCTGGGGAAAAAAATAATCCAAACAAGTAGGTTGGCTTACCTTAAAAAAATCATATAAGCACATGTATGAGTACATGCAGATAAAAGGTGTTGAGGGAACAAAATTGCTGCAAAGCTGAGCATCAGAAATTAAATTTAATAAAAAGCGGATGTGGAATTCTCTGCCTGCTTTAATTTAGTTTTCTCTTCTATGCATAACTGTGAGAGTCAGTCATTATAAAACACTCTTGCACTGCATACTTGAACTGTTCCCACTAATTTAATTTGGATTTCCTGTACAATTTTATTTGGATTTTTTGGTGTCTATTTTTTTGTTAGTTTATTGAGTTTGTTGAGATCTTAGTCTAATTCAGACAATCATGAAATTATTAACATTTGTAGTCTGAGTCATCTAATTATTACTGTTCATTGCCAGCAATTATGCAGTTAAAACTGAAATAAACAAGCTTTTTCCATCGACCTACTTGGTAGATATATTCAGAGTTACTCTTCCAGTGTATTGCTTAGTTCTATGGTTTTTGGCATCCATCTTGTCCAAAAAAATGGGCCAATGTTATTACAGTGAGTTGACAACATCTCAGTCTCTTCCCCAGGAAGAGCATGATATTCCTAATGGTTAGTTCTTCCTCGTCCACCTTCTTGCTTGAGGTCATTATCAAATGTTTACCAATACAGTCTGATATATCTTCCTGTGCTGGTTATCCCTAAAACCAGGGTTACCTGGTTCATGGAATTGTACTTTTTAATGACCTGTAATTACTTTCTGTTTTCTATTTGGAGGCATGGTGCTTCCTATACCATTCTGTGCTTGTATTGTTAAGACTTCTGATGTTATTTTGCACTGCTATATCTGAGTACCCTCTTAGAATCTCAAGCAACCAGCAAGCTGTGATTTCATGATAAGTCAATTGGAATTTTTCAACTACCTCAGCCTTAGCCTCAGCCTCAGCCAAAGATGAGTAGGTCTTCAGGTATCTAAGCTGTGCTCCATCTGTTTACTTCTGAGTGTGTTGTACAAGACGTATTAAAAGTCTTAAAATCAAGATTTCTGTCTGTAAGGCAGAAATTTAGTTGGTTTATCATTACTTGTTTTTCACAATCCTCTGTTGTTATTCATAATTTCTTCTGAGTGCTTACCAAAAACTGTTTCTTTCATTCCATAATTTTTCTTTCAAGTGTTAAAGTGAAAAGTTAGTATCCTCCTAATTACTCCTCTTTCTTTGTTTTTATTACATCTATTATAATAAATTTTTAGAGCCACCTTCATTGTTCAGTTACTTAGCCCTTGATCTGACCTCTGGTTTCCAAGGGTAATGTGCATTTGGCAGCACAGAGTACTCTAAGACTCCAGGATGGACATTATGAAAGCGTTACAACTTGGAAATGTCTTAACTCCACAATCAATTCATTTTAGTTTAAAACCTTGGGGCTGCTCTGATCATTGAGTTATTTTAGCTCCTGCTCATTCTTCATAACACTATTTATTGTATGCATTGAGATTTTGCTTTTTAGGGATACACTTTTATTATTTGTTTACTACATTGTACATGTGTATTTTGAATGAGAGTTCAAGATAGACAAAACACTGTCTCGTTATTAAAATAGTTTAAAGATCCTCTGGATTCTATGCAAAACCATATTCATTACTTTGTACAGATTTATCAGAGGTGGTTGCTGTGGATAAATGCTCCTCATTATCTGTGTCCTGACTTGGTCCTGAAAATCAGTACTAAATAATCACAGCTGCAGATTAAATGAATAGGAGTTCTGCTTGGAATGTTTAATCAGCTTTTTAGCACTAAGTATACTTTGCCATCTAAGTGGAAAACTATGTATGCAATCAAGTAATTAAAGGCTTCTTCATAATGAATATAAGCAAACAGTTACTCAGGCAGTCTTAATCCTAGCACGTCGTAACTGGGAGTGGTTAATTTTGCTAGCAAAATAATGGTCCTCAATAATTTTTTTTATGTGCAATTTCTTGCTTATAAAGAACCAAGGAAATTTACAGCATATTTGGTAGCATCATATCAAACTGACAGTTACCTGGGTTGCAGTCATCACAGTGCACAGACCTCTGCCACTTGAAGGAAGCAATTAGCCAGTAGCAACAGCAGACAGTCAGCTTCTGAATGGATTGCAACTCTAAGATGATGCAGAATGAGTGACATGGAAGAGTAGATGAGACCCCACCTGGAGGAGTCACAGACCTCATCTACCCCAGTCAAACATTGTTTTAACTCATGATACCAGTTCATTTCCTTCTCTCTGTCCATTTCAACTTCTTCACAGTTCCTCTCCCAGTGTCCTTCTCTTGTGTTCAGAACCCAGGTTTTATTTCAGTGCCAGATATTTGTTCCTTTAATATCCTTGTCTGCTTTCTCTTTCCTTTCATTGCTGGTGACATTTCTTGTTCTTGCTTTCTTTCAGACTGATTGTATCCCTTCTTAACTTTTCATTTTGCCAAGCCAGTTCCACTTATCCCATTTCTTAAATTCTGTATTTATTGTCCAATTTCAATTTTGACTTCCTTCATTCCCTCTCAGTTCCTTTGAATTTTATCACTTAGTCACTCCTAGTCATAATTATCCCTCCCCTTTTTGTAGGTGCCGGCAGCAAAGTTTCTCCAGCTTGTTACCACGTGTCTGTTCTATTTTCTTTCTTAGTTAACTGTTTAGGACCAGTTTTAGCTACTGCAGTTTCTTCTTTTCCCCCCTGCTTCAGGTTGTAGGTCTAGTATCCTGTCTGAAAAACTTTTCCTTTTCTCAATTTCTCTTTGACAAGCAAACTGCAAAAGCTTACATTTCTGCTTGGTGCAATCTCTGATCTGGAGAGAGCCTGCTTAGTTCTTTGCTTCTGCACATAACACATGCGTTGTCTGATGATCACTAAGAGGTGTGAGAGACTTTGAATGGTTGTGAAGCAGTGTAGTGAACTGAACTGAATTAAATTAGTCATTTTGCCAGGTATTAAACCACCTGGTAAAATGACATCCTGCCTTATTGTATAAATTTTCATGAAAAGCATGTATTATCCACATAATCACTGAATTTCTGCCTTCTTACAGCTTTCAATTCAGTTAATATATTTGTTTATGGCTGCTAAATATCTCAACTGAAAAACTGTACTGTATTGGAAGATACAGACATACACTTCTTTCTTTAGCCTACATTCTGCAATATGAAACAAAGGACCACATATTTAATCAAATATGACTGTGAGTCATACTTAATTCCCATAGTAGACTCTTAAAAAAGTACCACCTCTTTGGTCATAATAGTGAAAAATGAATACTATAAATCTGAATGTAAGAAGTATGTGTACTGAAATGAACATAATTTGAGGAGTGCTTCTGGTACTGTGTGTTAAAGCTGCTGGCCTTACTACTTCTACTTTTATCCTGTATGAAATTTGCTGGTGAAAAAAATAAATATTCCTATAGCAATTTTAATATGGTTTAAATATTGAGGGAGTTAAACTTCAAACATTAAGTTTTGTTTCTAACCAGTTTTATTTTATGCTAAGGTATTCCACTAGAAGAAGAGGAAGAGGAAGAAGAAGATTCCTCCTTGACTGGCAAACTCCGTTCATTAATGTACAAAATCAAAGGTCCACCAAAAGCAGAAAAATTGGAGCCTAAAGAAGAAGAAGAGAAAGCTCCTAGTAAGTTTTCTTTCCATATAAATGCTTTCATGGTGCAAATGTTAAAGTTTTACACAGTCAAAAGGAATGTATTTTCTAATAAAATTTTATAAGGGGCTGAAGAAGGACACTGCCTGTTAAAGTTTCTTCTGCCTCTTAGAAATATTATTCTGTATATGGAACACCTCAGATGCATTTTTAAACAAGAAATTAAAATGAGTGGAAGATTTTAGATCCAGATCATTAACTCTGGGGTTAAAAATACACATATTCTTTATAAAGAACTGTGAAAAGCTGATTATGGCACAATAATCTAGACTCAAGCATTCTGAACTTGGGAAGATCTAATTTTTATGGGTTTTTTTAAAATATAAAAATTCTTCTGTAGAGCTTATCTCAATTTCCTTCTATTACCTTTTCATGTAGAAGCAAATACAGACAAGGACATAACCCCCCAAAACACTTGTAATCACGAGTGTTTCTTATTCTTAGCAGTATTCCTGTACATATCCATTCTCATACCCCCTTCCATAAGATGCGAGGGATGTTCACGGTCTATGCAGGTGAGATTGGTTCTGTGCTTGCAATTCCTCGACTATTTGCACAAGCCTTTAGTTGAGCCTCTTTGAACAACTCACCTGTTTCTCATTGCCACTGTGCTCACATGTCCTATGAGAATTCATCCCAGTGAGGGTGATGTATGGTATGAATCTCACAAACTTTGTCTTTGCTGTTGATACGAGTTTTCAAACCTTTGTAGTGACTAGGGATGGTAAGGAGCAAGTAAGGCAAAAAGCCAAATTCCTCCAGGTCTTCCTTTAGGACACTTTTTTTTTTTGAGGTTTCTTCTTGCCTTTCTGAATCAGGATTGGGGCTCTAGCTCTAAATTTCTGTAACACCATACAGATATCATGTGCAGGATTCTCCAAGTGACTTCAGGTTGGTCAACCAGTAACAGTTCTCTTTTTTTCCAAGTTGTTCAGTTTGTCAATAGGGCCATGTACAGATGTGGAATGGTTAATTTATTTCAGGCTCAATAATTAAGAGTTTTGTGGAGATTAGGCAGCAAAATTATTTTATAACTCATGACACTTCTTACATGATCTGCTTGCTCTGGAAAGCACCTTAGAGTGTTTGCCTGGTCTGAAAGCATATTTTGATCTGTTAAGCTTGTTAATGTGTTTTAAGTACATTAAATCTTGTAACAATGTGATATGCTGTATGAAGCAGGGCTTCATTCTCCAGTGACTCATCTGTTAGCATCTGCTTTCTCTTTAATAGTAGCAGGAGCTACTCAGTACCTGGTAGTATCATTTCTTCTCCAGGTTTCATGTGGATTTTATTGTCATGAGTCAGGAAGTATTCACTCATAAGGCCTCAGGGCACACGGTGTTTGGTCCTTGGAACAGGGCAGTTCACTTATTTTATGTACCAGAACTTTGGGTTACAAGAAATGTGGGTTGGAAAATGATCCTACAGTGTCTATTTTTCTAGAAATTTCAGATGATTTCTTTAGGCTTGGGCCTAAAGAGTGGCCTTGGAGTGATGCATAGTACAAATATGCACATGGATTAAGTCATTCAAAGCATGATGAAAAATAATATAGATATATTATGTTATATACTTGACTGTAGCTGGACACTCTGAGGTTTTTAGTCCATGTGTGCACTTCCCCTTTCTGCATCAGAAAATTTGGAATTCAGACATTAAAGGAAATGGATATTAGAGGTATCCCCAATCCTCTTATGTGCATGAAGAGGTGTGGTGGTGTCCATGATGTGTACGTATTTCCAAGATTTAAATCTCTGGCCTTGATTGTCTTGGTTTTAGTCACACATACTGTGTGAATATTCATAAGAAGGAACTGTTTGCTACAAATAAATCTTCCTTTACTCTAAGCTTACATTCATTTCTTATCACAATCAATCTTTTACCCAAGTGAGGAATGCCAGCAATTTCAACCTAGTATTAATTATGAATCAGTAAATTTTGTATTTAAAAACAAGGTAGAACTCTGAAAATAAACCCATAGAGGCAAATAATTATTATTAATAATGATTATAGGGTTTTGTAACCATCAAGTAAAAACTGAGATAAACCATGACATACCACTAAGAGTAGGGCTATCTCTGTGAAGTGCAGAATTTGTTCCCACAGGTTGAAAGCCTAATTATGGAACAGAACCTCAGAATTAATGATAGGTTTGCATAAATACAACATTAAATAAGCTAAGAAAGTGTTAGCAAGTGAAAGAATAGCATACACACAAACCCCAATGGATCTACACTATCTATAAACACTTTAGTGATGGGAAGTGGGAGTGTTCATGCCATTGGAAGAACTTTGGGAAAGTCAAGGGGTATGTTTGCTGGGGATAGAAGAAAGAAATTTGCATTGCATTGTTTTATGAGGTAGGGTGGTTATTCCTGTTCTACTTGATATCAAGCATGAACATTTGTTGGAACAAGGACTGGAACATGTGTCCAGTTTTCAGGTAAATTCCCTAAACTTTGGGCTCAGCAAAACTGTTTTCGGCATCACTGAATTTGCAATGTCTGCAATACAGGCACATCAAGCAATTTTTATTCTGTAGTTACAAACAATACAGTATTTTTAGAAAGTGCATTACCAAGTGACAGTGACTTGACCTGAAATAAGGAATAAATTGAAAGCCTAATGCTTTAGTCTACATTTAGTCTACAAGGATGATTCTCAAAATCATGGTCAAATTAAAGGTTTTCATTGTGAACAGTGCTGGTGTGGACTTGAACCCTAAGAAGATGTTTATTGTTTTCTATCTCTCAAGAACATTACATTTATCTTGAAAAAATCTGAAAGTTGCTTTTCCAATTTAAAAAACCTGTTCAGTCTACTTGTGGTTTTTACAACCTCTTTGTTGTCTCCTGTTACATATTTTACAATAATACATGTTTTTGATGTTTTCTGTTGGAAGAGCTAGTAACATGTAATGTATTTTGCTTTTAGCTACACTGAAAGAGCTCATATCGCAGACAATGGTGCGCTGGTCCCAGGAAGATCAGATCCAAGATCCCGAATTAGTTCGGATTATGTACAGCCTCCTCCGTCGGCAGTATGACAGCATTGGGGAGCTCCTGCAAGCCCTGAGGAAAGCATACACCATTAGTGCTGCCTCTGTCAAGGACACCATTAATCTGCTTGCAGCACTGGGCCAGATTCGCTCACTGCTCAGTGTGAGGATGGGAAAAGAGGAGGAATTGCTAATGATCAATGGATTAGGGTATGGAATTAATGGAATTTTGTTTTTAAGTTGGTGTGAAGCTTTTGTTATCTTAGTAAATCCTCAAATTTTTGTTCCTAAATGAAAATTAATGCTGTACTGAAGTGTAAATATGTACTAGTGATTTACACTTTCACATATATTTCCACGGTGGCTCCAGCTATCTCTCTAACAGTATGAGAAGGGTCAAAGTTTCTGTGAACTAAAGCATTATATAAAGAAAAGGGACTCCTTTTACTCCAGTTAAGCCTGACGCTTAAACCTTAATCAAAGGACAAGTTTTAGCAGCTCTAGAGGAAAAGATCACTAGAATTTTTGCTGGTGTCTACCTATACTGCATTTTTCCCAAACTTAAAGCCCATTTTATATTTCATGTATGAGTGGATAAACTTGCTGGTGTCTTTTCAATCGCAAATTCAGAAGACATTTGTTTTATGTAGCACCAGATGATGTGAGATTATTTTCTGCATCTTTGCTATAAAATTACCTCTGTTGTGCAGTGGTATTGCAGTGCATTTTTCATGTTTGTTATTCCTCTTGTGTGACTGAATGATGGTTGGGCCATCTAATGTTGGAAGGAAAAAAGAACACAGAAAATAAATTATTTCAATTAAAATGGTGCATTTAGAGAGAGAATTATAGTATTGTTACCTGAGAACAATATTTATTTGTCTTTTTTGGGAATATTAAAAAAATTCTCTCCCTTACAACAATTGTAAGAAAGTTCCATTATTTTTACTATTTCAATGTAAAATTTATACTGTTCTTGTATAAATTGCAAAGACTAATCTCTTTATATGAATTGATCTGTTCATGACAATGACTCATTAGGCAGTGTGCAACAGTATTACCCAATTTGTCCTTGATGCTGATTTTGTAAATTTGCTGAGAATTATATGAGGGATAAAGGATAAATTTGCCTAAAGATGGTATGGATATAAGCACCTTCCAAGAGTTGCTCTATTGAGACTCATTCATTCTCAGTTTTCTGTATTTCTTTAAAGCAGGAATGATGCCTGTTATTTGCCATGTGTTTTTAAAAGATTGTCCTAAAATGTTAGAAATCCCTGGATTCTGTTGAAATCAAGTCCCTGGATTATTTTGAAACACATAAATTGTATTCTGGATTATGAAACCAATACAGCAGATTCTAGAAAATGTCGAGAGAATGGTGGGCAGGTGAAAAAGCTAAAATAGTCCTTCATAATGGACCTGTATGCCACTTCTGACAGAATTTGAAAATAGTGATGAAATACATATAATGGATTACCTTAAAGACTAAGTCTATTTATTATCTTTACTTTGTGATCTGAGGAAATTAATTAAGAGGTTACTGCAGAAATATGATTGATTAGATTTCATTTTCTTGAACTCTGTTCTCAACTTAAAACCTAACAAAACATATTCTTTTTCACTTAGATCATCACAGATTTTTCTTTTTAAATTTAAACAGAACAGATGGTAGGAGCAATTTAGAGATGAAGAATTACCATCTCAAAATAATTTTGAGGTTAATATTCTTCTTATGAAGAATCTACAAGAATTAGAGGAATGACAACATATTGAAATGTGAAACATTTTGTTCGCACATGCTTTTGTATTATGCTGAATTCTAAGAATTTTAAGTGGTGTTAATACAATGAATGCATACTTCTGAAATCTCAATGCTTCAACTTAAATTAATTTGGGGTTGCTTAAAAGCAAATTGTCTTTTCTTCCATTTTAGGGATATAATGAACAACAAGGTGTTTTATCAGCATCCTAACTTAATGAGAGTCTTGGGCATGCATGAGACTGTTATGGATGTGATGGTGAATGTGCTTGGAGGAGACAAATCTCAGGTAATTTCACCACAATTTGCTATGTGTTTTGCATTTTGAACCTTCCCAAAAATATATTAGGATGTTTAATAAGTGAACAAAAATATATCCCATGTAAGCTAGATTTTGCTTGTCCAAATGAAAGTATTCCTTAATGAAAAAAGTAGAATATTTTTTATTTTACTAGAGGGAGAAGCCCAGTAGCTGAGCCTTGATTTTTAAAACCTGAGATATTTTAGGTGTTTTATTTTTCTTTTAATAGGATAGTAAAATGTTTTGTTATTAAATATAGACTTTAACTGCATTTATTGAAGGTGTAGCTCTGGTAGGAGAATTTACCTCTTCATCTTAAATGAAGTGTTACTACCAATAAATTATAATAAGAGACTAAACCCAGTTTATATTTTAATGCTCAAATTCATGTACTTGAATTAAGCAAAAATTTTCTTGCAGTGTTATGTTCTCCCTTTTCTCTGTGCCATGCTGGAATATATATATACATGTTATTTTAAAGGCAAAGTGACATAAATTTTGAGAAGCCTAACTGAAAATTTTCACTTCTGAAGAAAGTGAGAAGTGAAGTGTTCATATTTTCTATCTTCTCTTTGCTCATGCCTCATGTTTTTATTCTGTTGCCTCCATCCCAAAAAGAGATGTCTCCTCTGATCCCAGTATTCCTTATCTAATATCCTTTCGCCTGGTCACTCATCTTTCTTATGTATTTGTGGAACAATTTTCAGCCCAATATTCTACCTTTTGCTTATCTTTTCTTGGTCTTTCAATTTTTTCGTAACTTGATTGTCTTCTATGTGCATCTGCACCACTCTTTGCCTCTTGAATCAGTAATTCTCCTAAATGCTTATACATTGAATCTGCCTATACCATTGCAGTTTTACAAAGTATTCGCATACAAGTTTTAGTATATCTGTTGCATTTCAAGGCAAGTTACAATTAATTATAAAATTATTATTACTTTGCTAATTTATAGGTACTACAACACCCTGGTTTTGTTATAACTTGTACATAGAGCCAAAGGTGATAAAAAACCCCTGAAACCCAAAACAATGACAGCCCCCAATGCTTTCTAATTTTATTAAAAATGTTTTCCTAGAAAATTTTAATAACACAGATCTACAAAAATGCTTTACAGAAATTACCATGATATCCTTCAAAGGAAACGCAGACTTAGAAAACTGTTTAGTAACCTGGTGTTGTGTCATTAAACAGCTTGGCCACCCAAAATAACCTATTTTATATCTCTGTTTTTATGAATTGTATGTAGACAGTAGGTACCTCATGAATATTTCTTTCTGTTCAGTGTTGTAGCTTCAAGAGATGGAATGAACAGTCATGAAATGTAGTCTGTGGCTTAGGGATTGGGCATTTTTCTAGGTTGTGGCAGCAGATTCTTTAAGCTGGATCTCCAGCTCCTTGGAATAAATGGTTAATCATGAGGCTGTATTGAGACATATATTGTCTCTGAAGGAATGGTGGGAATGTTAAAACTTGTCAGTTCAAACTGGTATGTCACCTACAGTTCTCTGAAAAATGAGTTTTCAACACTTTAATGGCCTAATGAATGTGAGAGTTAAAAGGAAATGTGAGTCCTTTCTAAAGTAACCGTCAGTTGCTTATCACCTTGGTAACTTCACTGTACTTTCCTTGTGAGGAGTGCAGGAAGAACTGGAACAGATTGGTAATTAACATATTTCACTGCTTTGTCAACTTTCCTCTTCAGCAGATCGCTTTCCCAAAGATGGTGGCAAGCTGCTGTCGGTTCCTGTGCTACTTCTGCCGCATTAGCCGGCAAAACCAAAAGGCCATGTTTGAGCATCTCAGCTACTTACTGGAAAACAGCAGCGTTGGACTGGGTATGCCATGTAGCTGCAACACCTAAAAGCAAGAGTAGGAGCAACTGTGATATCACAAGACTGGTGTCTAGTTTGTATAGCAGGCTGAAACATGCTTAAACCACCTTGTGGTTTCACCTTTAAATATTTTTCTTTTTTTTTTTTCATTTTTGTTTCAAGCTAATGTGTCTATGAATTATATTAGGAACAGAATTGAATCTGTGTTTTTATACACCTTGAAAAAATTAGTATTGAACACATGGTTTCACATTTTTCCATTCAAAATAGTTGTGGTTTGAAATCTAAGATTATATAGACTCCTTATGGTCTATATAATCTTGCCTCTTTCATCTAGTTTAAATTTCCTTGCCTCCACAGTTTAGGCTACTGAAGTAAATTTCATATTTCTCTTTTGAACACTGACTCAGTTTTTTAATGCATTAGACTTTGTAACACAGGAAAAATTTATTAGCTGGATAGATGGTTATAGTAATAAGATATTTCAAGGCAGGATAGCTTGTGATTTCACAGTGATTTAGCTGTTCATGTATGAATTTGGCTACAAAAAACCACAGAAAAACGGAAAATATTAAAGAAAGAAAACAGGTGATTGAAGCTTGAAATGTCCCTTTGCTAAAGATAGGCATGTTTTAAAATCTTGACTTGATAAGGCTGTGCAGAATTATGTAGCTAACATGTTGGTCTCCTAAGAAAATAGTAGTCCTCCAATTTGCTATATTCTATTCTGATTCTATTTTTCATCTGAGTATCTGTATTTAAAACCACTGTGTTTGAGTATGCTTACAGAAAAAGCCAGAAAAAAAAAATTCAGCATTTCCACATTATTAAAAAGAGTTGACTCTGTTCTTGGATGAAGAACTGCCCTAAAATGTCCTATGAATATATTTGCGTTCTAGATTCCAGCGTGATTGCTGCCCTCTGCTGCGTGAATGTGATTACTGCAAACTCCCTTTAATCGTTATGTGTTAACTTTTTTCTGCAGCGTTTCCTTCAATGAGGGGTTCGACACCACTCGATGTGGCAGCAGCCTCTGTGATGGACAACAACGAACTTGCACTTGCATTGGAGGAGCCAGACCTTGATAAGGTGGCCACTCTCACCTGTTTACCCATTTATTAAATGCTGTACTTGTGCTGAAAGAGTTTAAAAGGGCAAGCTTGATCATAGTAGTTTTTGAATATGTTGTCCTCAAAAATACCCACTCTAGTTACGTGTTGTTTCAAGGTGAGGTTGATTGAGCAGTATTTTGCCTGATTTTGCCTTATGCTTATTGGGAGGCAGAGCAAAAAGAGATTTATTTCTATTTTCTGCATCCTTTTACTATTGTTATCATGTAGAAAGGAAAACAAGAAACAGACATGAAACAGGAATATCAAGAAGTGTTTTTTTGGGGAGGAAAAAATTGGGAATTAAGAAGAGAATATTAAGAAAAGGACACAGGTCTTTTGGCTTAAATCATAGAGATTTATGGGCATGGAGATTAGAATTAAGAGAATTGAAGGACAGGTATTTCAAGATGAAAGGTGAAACAGGATTTTAAGGGTAGGGTCAATGGGAGACTGAATCCAGAACTCAAGTCATTGGCAATAGTTAGGAATAAAGAAAAATGTGAGGATAGGCAGGATGAACTGGGAAATACAGTAAAATATAAAAAATTACATAAAAGTTGTATATCATAGGAGGAAAACAGATTAAGAGATGGAAGTGCACAGTCAGAAGAGGAGGAAAGCAGATAAAGGAAGTTAGACATGCTAGCAGAGCATTGGGGCGCAGAAAACAGAAAGCAGGGTTTAATATAAATGGAGAGAGTAGTTAAACACCTAAATGATAACTTAGCACACGGGAAGTCTCTGTGCATGATGACAGGATCCTGAGATGACAGTGGAACTTGTGGGACTGTTTGTGATTAGTACGTGGTGTGGGAGAGGAAAAGTTGTGAAATTGAAATAAATGGGCATATTACAGGGATAGCTGGGGGAAGACAGGCAGGAATATGAATGGAAAGGGTGTGAGACAGCACAGCAATATAGTTACCAGGCAGTATGTTCTTAAGAAGTATTAGCAATTCTCTATCACCTGCAAAATTGCTGCATGCACTCTCTCCTGTCATTAATAAAAAATTAAATGGCATTGACTTCAATCCTTGGGATACAACACTAGTGACTGGAACACAGGTATGTATTCACTTTATCTTCTGAATAAATGCTTGAAAACTATCAATTCCTGTTAGGAATTATATACTTTTTCCTCAGAGTGCTCTGAGTAACTTCCTTACTTCGTACTGCAATAAACAAGTTTTCCACATCAACCCATTTTTTCCACTGTTGCAGCCTTTTGGAGGCAATTTGTGTACTGTATCAGCTGACATATAATTCTTCCTAAATTCACAACTTTTTCTCTCTTAGGACACTGGATAATGACTAAATATAATCTCTTCATCTATCTCCCTTTTGCCATCTATTTTGACTGCCTGCCATTTTGAGAAATTATAATTTGTATCTTTTTTTACAAATTCACAGAAGATTCTTCATGGTCATTACCCATTTTAAGTGCTATAATCATGCTCATGTGTTGTCCTTTGCACAACCATATGATTACTTATTTTATTTGAAATGCACAGTTATCTGCAAATTTCCTTTTAGATGAAAGAGGAAATTATTCTGCATATATTTCTGAAATTCAATTTAATATAATAAAAATTAATCATAATTTCTTAAAGATTTCTCTTAATTAAAGATAATCCTTTTGATAAGAAATGTTGTGTTAGAAATTTTTGTTTTACCAAAATTCTTTAGTGTTTCTGATTTCAGACTCTTAAAGCTGTTCATTCTTCTGAAAAATTGTGATGGTTTGCATATCCATTAAAATTAGAATTACACTATATAAACTTTTTATGCAATCTTTATTTTGCTATTTTAGCAAGTAAGCCATACATGGTTATTGATCTGATTTTAAAGCTGTTCAGTATTATGGTTGTCATGTATGTACTGTCAAAAAGATCTGGATTATACAAGATTTTATTCTATTTTTCACATTCCACATTTGTTCATGTTGCTGTATTTTTGTGTCATCATATAATTAGGTATTTTCAGAAACAGAGAGTGCTAACCTTTTTTCATTAAATAAACCCCTATGACTGATAAAATAATGAGCTATATTGTTAGATTCGTAGGTTAATTGCCCGGAATATAAAAAATCTTGAAAAAAAATACTGTTCTCATTCTAGTTTATAGTTATTTTTAGAAACATATTTCTAAGCATATGAATAAATTATTACTTCTGTATTGCAGGTTGTTACCTACCTGGCAGGTTGTGGCCTGCAGAGCTGTCCAGTATTGCTGGCTAAAGGATATCCAGACATTGGATGGAACCCAATAGAGGGTGAACGTTACCTGTCATTCTTACGATTTGCAGTTTTTGCTAACAGTAAGTCTAATTTCTTGGCATCCAGATTCCATCAAAAGGTTTCCTTTAAATCAATTTCCTAACCATCAAAATATGTTAAATCTGAAGAGAGGTTAGTGCATACTGTCCTCATTAAAAACACAAGACTATTTGTGTATGCTTATTATTGTAAATTTTTTTTTTTTTTGAATCTTCATAGTTAGCTGTATTTTTTCTTAATTTTTTTTTTGCAAATCACATAATTGAATAGATTAACCTGCAGCCATGGTAGTGAATCATGTTAGGAATTCCTTGGAACATGAAGACCAGGAATAGGGGTTACATCAATATATTCTTGTCACTTCTCTGTGAGACAAGTCTTTCCCGTGCTCCAGCATGTGGTCCCTCCCATGGGATACAATCCTCCACAACCTTCTCCAATGTGAGTCCATCCCATAGGCAAAAATACTCCACAAACTGCTGCAATGTGGGGCATTTTTCCATCGGGTGCAATCCTTCCAGGACAGGCTGCTCTGATGTGAGTTCCCCTACGAGGAAACCTGACCAATGTGGGCTCCACTCTCCACAGGTCTGCAGGTGACTCTGCCAGGAGCCTTTTCCAGCACAGGTCTCCCACGGGTTCACAGCCTCCTCTCAGGCATCCCCATGCTCTAATGCAGGTCTCCTCCATGGGGTCTCCTCCATGGGCTGCAGGTGGATCTCTGCATCCCTGTGGATCTCCATGGGCTGCAGGTGGATCTCTGCATCCCTGTGGATCTCCATGGGCTGCAGGTGGATCTCTCCATCCCTGTGGATCTCCATGGGCTGCAGGTAGATCTCTGCATCCCTGTGGATCTCCATGGGCTGCAGGTGGATCTCTGCATCCCTGTGGATCTCCCTGGGCTGCAGGGGCACAGCTGCCTCACCATGGTCTGCATCATGGACTGCAGGGGAATCTCTGCTCTGTTGCCTTAGGATGAGGACTTGATTTCTATTTTGCAACAATTAGGGGAAAATGCAGCTTTCTTCTGACTTAAGAATACCTTTCAGGAGAAAATATGTGTAGTGCTTTTTGGTCCTCAGGTGAAAGTGTTGAGGAAAATGCAAGTGTTGTTGTCAAGCTCCTCATTCGACGGCCAGAATGCTTTGGGCCAGACCTTAGGGGAGAAGGAGGAAATGGTTTGCTGGCTGCCATGCAGGAAGCCATCAGGATCTCAGAGAATCCTAGTCGTGACCTTCCTTCCCAGGCATATAAAAGAGAAGGGTAAGTAAATGTGAATGCTTGTTTGGCAAATGACAATTTAATAGCTGGTTCAATCATGCTTGCAGTATGTGGATAATAGACCCTGTTGTGTAGGGCATTAGACAAGCGGGGAGAATTAGAGATTCACAACCACAAGCAGTTGTCATATGGTATTCATAAAGCATTAGCTAGATAAAAGTGGAATACGAGTTACAGAGAGAAAAAGCCCGAAGGACAAAACAAATGAGAAGACTGCTGTGGAATGAAGCTAAAGTTAAGCTAAAGTAAAAGAGGAAGGTAGAAGGCTCATGTGAAGTCAGCTATTACAGTTAGCCTGCGTGCTTACCCTAGGGACAAAAATCCTTTAGTCTGGAGCCAAAGGGATGATTATGTCTGGTGAATAGTCTCTGGATCATATATCTAGCTCCAGACAAGAGCTATAAAATGTAGATTAGCAAAAATGCTTACTGTTATTTTTAACTTTTTAGTGATGAGGAGGAAGATGAAGAGGAGACTGTGCACATGGGAAATGCAATCATGTCCTTTTACTCAGCTCTCATAGATTTGCTTGGACGCTGTGCACCAGAAATGCATGTAAGTTCATTCTACCACTTGCTCAGAAAATGTAAGGAGATTTCTAAACATAACTGTAAACAATTTGTAAACATGTCTCACTAAACCTTTGTCTATTCAAAGCCTTCTTCCCTTCAAACAGTAGACTTTATGGTTTCTCGCTGTATCTAAGTAGACACAAGCTGCAAGATGTTTATAAAGAACCGTGGTCTTTTGATTACTTTATGTTTTTTTATTTATCTAAAATTTTGGTAATTTTTACATTACTATGAAATAAAGCAAATATGAACTACAAGTGTTGCAAAATTAAGTGACCAGTGTAATAACTTCTGAAATTGACCCTTTATTATTCTCTAGAAAGCCATAAAATAATTTTTATAAGAATGTGATAGAGGGCTGCTTTTTGTGTGCATTCATTCTTGGATAAATTGAATTTCTGTACATTTTCTTCTGGTGTTTGAAAAAAAATCATATTAATACAAATATTTTGAGGAAAACTTTCTTATGTCCTCAATACTAAATTTGTTAACTGACAAATTTTTCTAACAGCTTATTCAAAGTGGAAAAGGGGAAGCCATCCGAATCAGGTCAATTCTTCGATCCCTAGTGCCAACTGAAGATTTGGTGGGGATTATAAGTATACCACTAAAGTTGTCCACAGTTAACAAAGGTAACTTCTTACTTTTATTAGACCATTTATTTTTTATGAAAGTCCTTTGCCACATTAGTCTTCAAATGAAAAACAGAGCAGTTTTGCTAGTTGAATGTAAGCAGAGAATTGTTCAAATTTTTATTAGATCTGCAACAATTAGAGCTGCTCCAGTGGCACAGATATTTGCTCCTGTAGAGCAGAGAATGTAAGAACGTAAGAAACACTTTAAAGGATCACACCAATGGGCCAATACTTGGTCTCCAGCAGTGGCTTTAGAGACATTATCTCCTTAGGTAAAATATTTAAACTTGGCTCAGTCTCTTTGTATTTCCACATTATCCAATCATCTGTAGAATATTGTACCATTAATTTCTAAGCTTTCATTTAAGAGTGAAAAATAATTAAATTGCAAAATAATAGGGGTTTCTAAAGAATAAAAAATTTCTGTTCTAACTGATTTTTTTCAGCATAGAACAAAACAGAAGAATGTAGTTTTCTTTGAGTATGTGATTTTACATATTAAATGTAATTGTGATGGGTTTCATTACCTTGGTCTTTCTCATTTTATCAGTTACCTACTATTAAAAAGTGCATTGTATGTTTGTGTAGATGGCACAGTAAATGAGCCAGATATGTCTGCCAGTTTCTGTCCTGATCATAAAGCACCCATGGTACTCTTCTTGGACCGTGTCTATGGTATTAAGGACCAAAGCTTCCTCCTTCACCTACTGGAAGTTGGATTTTTACCAGATTTAAGAGCTTCTGCCTCTTTGGATACAGTACGTATTTCACTATTGAGTTTAGATGAAATGGTTGGATATAATGGCTCTGTAAGTGTAAGAAAACTGGAATTTCAAGTCAAAACAGTCTTTAATAAAAGGCATTGTAGGCTCACTATAAAAGAAAATCAATATTAATTCACTATTAATTGATAGTGCATAAGTTTGATTTAAGCATTCAGTGTACAAAGTGTAAAAGTAGTTTAAAATCTTTTGATACAGGCTTTACATTAATTCAATAAGTACATTGAGCATACTGCAGTAGGCCTGATAATTGTTTTTATTTCATGTTTGTTTTCAATACTTACAGTGAAAATCCAGGTGTGTGAAGAAATTGAGATGCTGAGTCTTATTTAAAACCTAGTGGGGTTTTCTAACTTGTTTCAAAATAGAGGCTACATATTAATTTGTGCTGCTGTTTGTTCAGAGTGCAGGGGTGCAAGGGATGGAATATAAATTGATGGCTTGAATTTTCTCTTGCTGAAAAAGAAATTACTTTAGTCCTCGTGTAGATACTGGAAACATCATTAGCACCCAGCCACTCAGAGACTTAAGGACTACTACATTTTTTAATGTTTTACAGCCTTCTTATTTAGTGACCTTTATCCAATGTGACACTAATGCTCTTTTGCTCCTTCATACAGGTTTCTCTAAGCACCACAGAGGCAGCTCTTGCACTAAATAGATACATTTGCTCAGCTGTGTTTCCACTGCTCAAGAGGTGTGCTCCCCTCTTTTCTGGAACAGAGCATCATGCCTCTCTGGTTGACTCCATGCTTCACACCATATATCGGTTATCCAAGGGACGGTCCCTCACCAAAGCTCAAAGAGATGCTATTGAGGAATGCCTGCTTGCTATTTGCCAGTACGTATGATTCCTGGGTACAAATTCATTTCTTTGCTGCAGGATAGGTATTTTAACAGCTTCTTTTGTTGCCTGAAGTGTAGACCTAAGACAATTTTATTCTTATATAAAATAAATGACCAGTGTTATCTCAAGAACTGAAATGTACATTTGTCTGTTCACTAAGAGGCTTCAGAAGCAGCACAATGTTCTGTGCTATATCCTTAGATAGTGAGATTCCTTAAGCGCCTAACACTGTTTTTTCACAATATTTTTAATGAGTGTTTTGTCTCCCAATATGTAAATTGACTTCAATTTTTATTTCATGTACATTGAACTGTATAAATTTTGCTAGATAACATAGATAACATCTATTTTTTAAAATTACAGCCATTTGCGTCCCTCTATGCTACAACAGCTGTTGAGAAGGCTGGTTTTTGATGTGCCCCTGCTCAATGAATACTGTAAAATGCCTCTCAAGGTAAATACTTTCTTTTCTGTACATGCATCCAGCATAAAACTTGAAAAGAAAATATTGTTTTCTTGTTTTTAAGAGCAGAATGGGAAGGCTAAAGCAATGTAAAATTACATCTGAATTGAAAATAATGTTATTGTTTTGTAGTCTTTCAAATTAAATGTAATGTTTGCAATATTTTTGAAATCATGCTTAATGCAAAGAGTAAGGTGATTATGATATTTTGTATAGTGAGCTGTTGACTTTCCTGCCGCTTCAGCAGAAGAGTATTTCAATGTACCAATTTAAATGTCAGTGTTATCTTGAGATTTCTTCTTCTGCTATATGAACTAAAATAACTCTTGGTGGGATGCATGGTCCAGGAACAAATTTTGAGTGAAATCTAAGAGACAAGATGGAGGGAAGAAAATTCACTTTTATTTTTGAGTAATCTGTAACTGAAGCTTTATCTAGTTTTTTTCTAGTTTTTCTTTTGTTTTCTTTTTCTTTTGTTCTGTAAAAATAGAATTATAATTGTTAGATGGTAAATGAATCTTATTTAGAACTATTCTGTCAGGTTTGTTTCACCTTTTTTTTGGGATAAAACAGCCTGATCTACAGTCTGCATCTTTTTCTGAAAGAATTGAAATTTTATCATATTTTAAAGCAGAGCTGCCATAATCACATACTCTGGAGCATCAATAATTTTTGATTAAAAGTCTGGTGTAGAGGGAGTGTTCAGTCTGGTTTTTAACTATATATATAGAGAGATATATATCCTTTCTTACACAGAATTGTAATAAAAAATAAAATGTCAAGATTCTAATCTGATACTAAATGTAATTTTTAAAATTTCTATGGGATAAGAATTTTTAGTTGTACAAAAGAAACTGGTAGAAATTTGAAATTACATGGAAAGTGCATATGCATAATCATCTATACTAGCTGTTTAACTGTACAGATTTCCTGTATGATAGGTTTTTTTTCTGTCAATTTTTCCAGAGCTGAGCCAGGAGAGTGTACTGCAGGTGTCTTTTGCAGTGTTTAGAGTAACATTAAAGAAACTACAAATGACAGGAGTTAAATCAATGTGAATTTGTAAAACTTTTCATGAGAACCTCCATGTCTGGCCTTATACCCATTTCATTGTCTGTGTTTTTGTCCTGTGAGCTAGTCTGTACTCCCATGGTGACAATTCTGAAAGTTTGCTACTCCCTGTAATCACTGAGAATCACACAGCTGGAGCTGGAGATAATACAGGCTTTATACTTTCAGAATATTGGCTCTGCTGCTCTTTCAAAAAGAAAAGGAAGGAAAAAAAGGCCATTATTCTGAGCCATTGGAAATGAAGAGACAGACATGAATAATACTACTCCTGTAACTGTTTAGCGTAGCAGTGTTTTATTTTGTTAAATAGCAATGTTTCACAAGCATTTTTATTTCTTGAAAATCTAGCTTCTGACAAATCACTATGAGCAGTGCTGGAAATATTACTGTCTGCCTTCAGGAATGGGAAGCTATGGAATTGCAGCAGAAGAGGAGTTACATTTAACTGAAAAACTTTTCTGGGGAATATTTGATTCCTTGTCTCATAAGGTAATGGCTGCAATTCACATTACATTATGGGGTGGGTATAAAAGCATTACAGGGATAATTTGCTGTGCCAAGATCAGAAAATTCCTGTTTTAAGGGTCGTTTCATCTAATATGGGAGATACAGTAATGAATGCTTTTAATGAAGTGAAAAATTGAACACTGAATCTTGAAAGATTCTCTCCAAGCCAATGAAATTTCACATCTTTGCTTGATATACTCGTAAGCTTTACACTATTAACGAGGAGATATGTACGTGTATATATATATATACACACACACATAACGTTTAGTTCTACCTGCACTAATATGTCAGTGTTGTCTGCTCTCCTATCTTGGCTGTACTAAACATTTCAAATTACTTTTTACTGACATAAAATTAATTTTAATAAATATGTGTACTTGCTTATCAAATTGTCAGTATGTGCAGAATAAATTTACATTGATTGTTTTCAAATATATATTTGTATTTCTTTAGTTTTCCAGCTATTGCCCAGCTGAAGAGATATGATGCAATATACTATGAAATAAACACTTTTCCTTTTTTCAGTTGCAAAATGTATTATTGGGACATTTAAACTTACTCAGTTTTTCTCTCAGTAAGAAAAAGTTGCATTTCTGATACAAGATATGTCTTCTTGAGTAAACAGTTTTTGTGCTTGCTTGGGATCAAAATTTAGTCCAATTAAAAATCAGTTTTTGCTTTAGGACAATAAAAAAATCCTATTCATTGTGTCTCACTGAATGTAAGTTCTCTTTCTAAGCTAAAGATTTAGATGATTGCTCCATTAGGCATTCTGATTTGTAATATGGAATAAAAATGGTCTATGCATTACTCTGAAATGGCTTTTTAAGCTTTATTTTTATTTTATTTTAGTAACATTTACCCCTCTCTTAGTGCTTTCACAAGTGTGAAGAGTGTCAGCAGTGCCTGACGCAAATCAAATGTTTCCAATTAGTGAATCTTAGATTTTAACAGATAAATTAACATTATATGTTTCTGTCAGTACTGGTGGCTCTCTCTAACAACATTTTTATTTTTCTGTAAATGGTTGTTAGCCCAATGGTGGTTAGTGAGAGTTGTGTAAATCTGATCTGCTGACCTACAGTATTCTCCACCATTCTTTTTTGTTCTAAACTATTTACAGGTTTGATGTTATTAAAAATAATGAAATTAATTTACTACAGTGAATCAAAATTTCCTTTAATGAGCATATTTTAAAATGAAACAGTGCAGGGTGAAAAAGAGGCAAAATGGCAATGGCTTCTGCTAATTCTGCAGGAATTAGTAATTTGAGAACTAAGGCAGTGTTTTACAGATTATCATGCTTTTTAACTAGTCAGACAAGCCTTCATCCTCCCTGTACAGGCCTTCATGGCCTGAAGAAAGCTCGAGTTGAACTCATATTGCATACACATACAAAGTGTCAGCACACTCTTATGTCAATCTGAGTAGTCTTTAGAATATATCATGTTGATGTAATGGAAAATACATGTCATGCAACAATAATTTTGCTCTATGTTTGAATTTTAAATGTGACTTACTGTTTGTTTGCATCTTCTAATATTTGTACATGGCTATGGCTGCTTGGATTTCACTAACATTTTGCATGTTTTTCTGTTGGGTTTTCCAACCAGTTCCTATCTCTCCTGCAGAAGTATGATCCAGAGCTCTTTCGAATGGCTTTGCCTTGTCTAAGTGCTATAGCTGGTGCCTTACCCCCTGATTATTTAGATACACGAATTATGTCAACTTTGGAAAAGCAGACTTCAGTGGATCCAGAAGGAAATTTTGATCCCAAACCTGTCAGCACATCCAAGTGAGTCATGTAATTCATAGCGGTTTTCTTCCCCTAAATATGTTTTAGACCATTCCTTATTAACATTTTTATCTTCTGTAGGGAGAGCTGGCTGGTGATTGACACGTTGGTGGTATTAGGACTTTCAGAAGTAATATGGGGATTTTTGCTTCCTTCTGTCAAATACTTCACTGAAACCTGTCCTGTTTACCAGACATAAATCTTATTCTTCTCAGCCCTGAACAGATGTTAAATATTTCCATTTTATGTCTGCAGAAGAAATAGTAAATTCTATATTTATTATGTACCTGTTGTCTAATAGTTCAAATGTTTGGGATAGATAAATTAGAAACCATCATTATTTTGCATGTGCTTATGACAATTTGTACGTTGCAAAAATCTGATGATTCAGTTGGTCTGTAGCCCAATTTTTTATAAAATCTTCACTTAATTTTGAGAGTTGAGCTGTAAAACATAATATGGCAAAATAAGCAGATCACATAGAATGATTAAATAGATTTGGCTTTCCTAGTAATTTTTTGCTTCTAAAATACAGACTTTATATTCAAAAACTGAGGATCAATAGCTCAGTCTTGCTATTAAAGTCTTATCCTTCCATCATTATGCGTTGTGAAGCATCCATGTTAACATTATTCTTTATTAAGAATTACCAACACATTTGCCTGTAGAAATGGTGAAGCAGGTTTCTGTTTCTTTGCAATTGCAGTTGCTAAAAGTGTGACTGTTATGTACTTAAAGGTTCTCTGCAAGTGCCATTATAGCTATGCCTTTTTTGTGGAATTTCTTTTAAAGAACAGGGAATTATCATGCCAAATCCTTTGCCTTCATTTGAAAGTGAAGTGTTTTTGATTGGTGCTGACATTTTTTTCATAAATCAGACTGCAGTAAGTTATAATTGAATGACCACAGCCCTCTCTGCTTACAGCCTTGTACTTCCTGAGAAGCTGGAGTACATTGTAAGCAAGTATGCTGAACATTCTCACGATAAATGGGCCTTTGAAAAGGTAGGAGTTATTTTAAGACTGGCAATTGTCCAGGACTAGTAAATAATTCCTAGGGTGAATATTGAAATTGAAACTGGGCAGTTTAACTGTTCAGATTGTATCGATGTCTAGATATTTATTTTGGGATATGTGGAAGAAAGCTCTTGCTTAGGAAAATACATTGCAATTAGTTACTTTTTCAAAGAATTTATTAGGAGAGACTTGAGGGGACTGAAAAAGAGAGAGTCTTGTTTGGGTTGGAGGAGGGTTTTTTGTTTGGCAGTTTGGTGGGTTTTTCTTGTTCTTTGGGGTTTTAAAAAAAAATTAGGTAAGGATATACAGCTCTTTAGGCATCACTTTGTCTGGTAGTGGTGCTTTTTGACTGGGAGTCAGAGATTCAGTTTTACTGCAGCAGCTCTATGATCTAAGAAAGTACAACCTAATGTATTTTTTTATTTCAGATAAGTAGTTTTAAATTTTCTTTCTTCCTAGCTTTAAGAACCCTGTTATGTACTGAATTTCTCTATAATTTTCCTAATGGTCTGTCACTATGTTGTGTTTCTGTTTTGTTATTTCTAGAAAGCTAGAAGAAAAGACAGTGAATTCTTCCATAATTTATTATAACAATTAATAACAAATGCATAGCAATTTTATGGAAGAGTTGTACAAAATAATTCTCTTGTTTGGGAGGGCCTATGTACGCAAATTTGTAGAGGAAGGTACACTTATATTCTTTACATATACTTATGCATATGTAAATATATACAGAATAATTTCAAACCATAAATTTCAGTTCCTTTTGTTTAAGGTAAAGGATTCATTAGTTACATCCTTCAGTTCTTGATCTGGTAATGTTACATATTCTTCTTTGTGTTTCTGACTTTGGCCTCCCAAAGAACTGGGGCAGTATATTTATTTTATTTTGGGACAGTCAGTGCTGTCTGAATGCATGGGTCCTCTTGAAAGGGGCAGTGTAAGTTAGGCTCAGGACTGGTGTTGTGAGACCCACTGCTCACAGGTGGCATCCCTTCTGTCTCACACATGTTTTGTTCCTGCACATCCACAGATCCTCCCCTGTGGCACTGAGCAGCTCTTGAAGTGGGTTAGCAGCTAGATGTGACAAAGG
Organism: Ammospiza nelsoni; assembly: GCF_027579445.1. NCBI lineage: Eukaryota > Metazoa > Chordata > Aves > Passeriformes > Passerellidae > Ammospiza > Ammospiza nelsoni. Next base: position 33,409,927 of record NC_080638.1, on the reverse strand, counting down.
AAACTGCTTAATTTGCTCTCACTCATCAGCATTGTTCTCATCTTATTTCACTGGGGTTTGCAGTTGTTTTTTTTCTCTTTTTCAGACTAACAGTGGATGGAAATATGGTGTTTCACTGGATGAAAATATGAAGACTCATCCATTAATAAGGCCTTTCAAAACTTTAGCTGAAAAGGTAATAGAGGAAATTTCAGCTGCATCAATATGAAGTAGATTGATTTGTGTGCTTTAAAGATCAATTTCAAATATATTCTGTTAAATGTCAGGCTGAGGAACCAACAAGAATTCTTACAGTTAATAGGTACAACTTTACGCTGAAGTGATTTTTCAGTTAATCTTACACTGACTCTTGTATAATTTACTTCTATTAGGCATAATGTTAATTGTTTCTTCATAGGCCTGGGCAAATTTGAATTCAGAAGTATCAGTAGCACAGTTTTTTCAGGCTCCCATGGATGAGGAATGACTGGCAGAAACTCCTGGACCTTAATGAAAGTGTAATTTAACATATATTAAGGCAAATTTTTCTTCTAGAAAGCTGGTAGAAAAATGTAAAAAATGTGTAGGAGATGATTCAGTTGAAAATGCAGAAAAACATTTAAAGTATTTTGAATTTCCTGACTAGGCACAAATGTCTTCTAGCTGTCAGAACAGTGAAGCAAATTTGAATTCTTTTACTTATTTTTGTAATGATTCACTGGGAGACACAAGTCAATTACATATGTCCCTCTTCACCACATATTTCCTGTTCAGAAAATAGACATTACAAGAATCAAGAAGGATTAAAGAGGTTGAGTTTCCTAGATGTTGAGTTTCTTAAGGTTTGTAAATTGCTTTGGAATCTTTGGAGAGGAGCCAAAGCATTGTTGGTTGCTATTTAAGCAGTTCAAGAAGAATTTTCTAAATTGTCTGAAATTAGAACTTTTCAACATAAAAATCAGGCCTATTCCTAAAAGCTGTCATTTTGAGCAACTGGTTTATGATACAACCTGAAATACTGTTATTTAATTGATTTGAAAAGTCTTAATATAGCATACTCAGAATTTTGCCACATATTTTCAGGCTTTTTCTAACACTTACTTTTCAAAGGAGTGTTGGAATATGGGCTGTTGTCTATTTTTTGATTGGTAACTGTGTTTATATGAATATGTGTGTAGTTCAGTAACCTTCTGTATCTGTGAGTGGATATAAATACAGGAAGACTAAAAAAAGGTCTTGAGTGCTTGATGCATTTGAAAATACATACTTGTTTAACTAATTTTTAGCACTCACAAGTACCATCATTTCTTTTATTATTTTTTGCTGGTGGAATTAATGAATAAGTTTCCAGGTCCAATCTACATTATTGCTCCAGGGCTCATTGCAGTGCTGTAAGTTTCTAACACTTATCCCAGCAATAAATGCCACTAAGAATATTTTTTTTCATTGAAGGTATTTCAAACTTTTCTCTTGTGTAAAAAGAACTATATTTTGTGTTCTCATACAATATACAAATTTTCTATAATTTTGTGGTATGTGACACTTAGTAGAGAAGGACAGAATATTTTTATTGTGCTTTGCCTACTTACTAAATACAGAAAAATTTTACATTATTTCTCCAAAGGAAAAGGAAATTTATCGTTGGCCTGCCAGAGAATCATTGAAAACCATGTTGGCCTTGGGATGGAGCCTAGAAAGGACCAAGGAGGGAGGAGAAGCAATGATACATCAGCGTGAAAATGAAAAGCTTCGCAGCATATCTCAGTCTAGTCAGGTAAGGTAGAACATCTTGATTTTAGAAAACAAAAGACTTGTTAATTAATTTACCAATAAATTATAAACAATTATGTCAATTTTATATTTTTTTAGTGAGAAGAAACTTTTAATTGTAGAGTTCTAAGATTGGAAGTCATGTCACTGTAATAAAAACTTTGCCACACTAAAGGGGGGATTCCAAAAAGCTTTTAAGACAATGAGGCTATAAGAGACCATAGATATTAATTATATTAGAAGAACTTAAAAGCTTTTTAATATAGTCATTCAAAGAAAACAGACGAAGCATTTAAAGTCTTTAATTTTATAAAAAAATAAATATAGCAAATTTTTTTTGTTTGTTCAAACAGAAGAGCCTAACACAGGCTTTTGTTAAGGTTATAATTATGACTGACAAATTAGACTGCACATTTGATACAGTTTTGGTTTTTTTTTAATCTACAGGCAAAATTTTCAGGCGATGATAGATTATTTTTTTCATTTGTAGATTTTTTTAATCACATGTTGAGACTGCTGGTCAATATGTCTTGGAGGAGGAAAGCTGCTTAAAATTATGACGAATGTTGGGGAATTATTATTGTACCCCTCAAGGTGAATTACACGCATTTGTACATAAATATTGTGGGAGTTAAGAAGCAGTACATTGGACACAAATCCTGGATGGAGTGTGCAAAGCTGTGTCACTGTGTCACAAGCTAATTTCTTACGTACACTTGCACCAGCACTGATCCTGTGAGCATCAGCACCTGGCACCTTAAGCCTGTGTTGGATTCCTTCTCCAGGCCACTATTTGCTCGCCAAAAGGGCCCCTGAGCACTCTTTACAACATAATACTTCAGTATTTCTTATCCCTTCAGCAAACCTCACTCCCTTATAAGAAATTCTGCTGTCTCTGGAATCTCTGCTTCCAGCCAGTTGAACTTGCTCTGCAGTTGCGCCTTCTTGGCCAAGAAGATGCCTGACAAGGACATGACAGAGTAGAGGCTTTCAGCACATAATTAACTTGAGCAGACATTTGAAATCACTGATTTATATGTAACCATTCACATTTGGATGCACCTCTGACAGGTTTTTGAACTGGAGCTTTCTCACTTAAACCAGTTGAAGATTGTGTTCATATATTACTCACCTGATTTTTCTTAGTCTTTAATTTCCTCAAGAAAATAATTTATCTTTTTGTTGTATTGTCTCATCCTTAGCACAGGGCTCACTCAGGCTGTTCCCACATGGTTCTGTCATGTTTTGAAGGCACATCTTGTATGTCTCATGACTGGTTTCCTCTTAGGCTAAAAGCTTAGTTCTTTGCAGCTTGCCATCTATTGTGAATAGAGAGATCTAAGTATCTGCAGCAACTTGCATGCTTCCACACTAGCAAGCCCATTCCCTTGATCATCCAGTGTCTTCAGTACACTGCAAAATAGGTGAACGGTTTCCACAAGAAAGTATAAAATTGGGAATCGTATTTGTCTAATCAAGTCAATAATAGAGATGCTCTAATTGAATATTTGGTTCTTTTATCTGAAATTATTTTATCTGAGATTAATTTTCTTTTCCCCTACAGGGAAATGGGTATAGCCCAACACCACTTGATCTCTCTAATGTGCCACTTTCTAGGGAGCTTCAGGTTTGTATTTGTGTTTTGCATATATTATGCTGAAAGGAATGAATGTATTTAGTCTCATTATTATTAATGAGTTGAATTTTTATAGGTTTTATGAGTGTATTTGTGACTGTCATTATGATAAGCTGTTGTAGAAAGGGTGCATGCTATTTACAGTGAAACATGAAATTTCCACTATTCATGCCATTGGTACTTCCTGAGTTCCCAGAAAAAATTAGGCATGAAGCTAGGGAAGGGGCTGTCAATAGCATGTTATAATATGTGTATCATGTGCTTGTGCTGACTTCAAAGAACAGAAGAATATAGAAATTCCACTTAACTATGCTGTTTCTGTATCGCAAGAGCATAGACTTAAGACTATGTAGAGTCGTAGAATTTAATAGATATAGAATATAGAAAATATAGAATATAGAAAATAGAATAGAGTTACAGAATTTTTAATCATCACCAAATATTACATACTGTTTTTTCTGATGCTAATGTAGGGAATGGTTGAGGTAATGGCAGAAAACTACCATAATATATGGGCCAAAAAGAAGAAAATGGAGTTGGAAAGCAAAGGTAAGCCACAATCCTGCGAATCACACCAAAAAAGACAAGGAGAATGAGGGAAAAGAAACAATCTGAAAGATAACAGTGTAAGACAATAAAAATGAATAGTTCCTTTTGTACATGAAGCAGAATAAATCTTAGAGTAGAAAAACTTACAGTTCTTTCAACTTACTAAAGGTGGAGGTAGTCATCCTTTACTGGTGCCTTATGACACACTGACAGCCAAGGAGAAATCACGGGACCGTGAAAAGGCACAAGAGCTGTTTAAATTCCTTCAAGTCAATGGTATAATCATATCTCGGTAAGTTGCACCTTTTTTTCAGATGCTTGCTTGCATTCAGTGCCCAAACCAGCATGTTAATCTTACCTCCCTGCAGACTGGCAGTTATTAACATAATTACTGTTCAGCATGTCTTCTATCAATTAGAGTTATTCTCATGTTCAGACTCTTCTAAAATAGCATGTTCAGGCAACATTTTTAATAAGTATGTGATCATAGTAAATAAAAAGTGCAACAGTAGGGTAATTAAACAAGAGGATAATTTAAAATGTCTAAGTTAGCAGCCAGCAGTGTCAGTAAGGATCGTGGGAAAATTAATCTGAGGTCTGATACTGAAACATATCTATGTAAAACTGCCTTTTAATCAAGTATTTTTAAAAAATATTGCTTTGAGATCTCTAAAGTAATAAGACAAAGTGGCTGTACTTTGTGGGCGCTAACTTCTACTCTATCAAAAGCACAGACGTCCTTAGTTTTACTGCAACTTGAATTGCTGTGTCTCAAAGTAAGCTGGTCTGTGAGGACTTCTTACTGTAGCATGTTGCTTTATATGATGGAATTGTGAATTACTATACTATAACTCTCCTCTTTCATTTGATGTGAAACACCTGAACACATAGGAAACCTCAATTTTCTGGCATTAAGCATTTTTGTGAACCAAATTGTATCCATGAACAAATTTTTCTGTACATGCATAGAGTCAGATCTTTGCTATTTTCATTTTTATCTACCTTTCAAGTCTTTTACTCTATTGAAAGTATACTCAGAAATTTATAAAAACCCATTTTTTGGATCTTCAAAATGTAACTTTGTTCACTTCAAGAATTAATAATATTTCTTATAGATGAGAAAACAGTTCTAAATACATTTCTGTAGTTCTACAGAGAAAAATTCCTTCCTGCCAAATATGTAGGCTCTCAGCCTGTACCCAAAATGTAGGTATGCCACTAAATATTTTTATAACCTTGTCATGGTTTGACCCTGGCACAATGTCAGTGCCCCCATGAGAACACCCTCTCCCTGGTGTCTGCTGTGAGATGTGACCAGGAATAAGTAAAGCAGGCTCCTGCTTAGGAATTAAAGAAAACTTTATTAACTACACTACAAAGGAAAGGGAAAAAAAAAGACACACACAAGGAAAATTAAAACTTCACAAAAGCATTTTCCTCCTCCCCCCACCAAATTTCCAATACAATACATCTCCCAAATCACCAACTCTCGGTCTGGCACCACCCTTTAGAATACTCAATCCTCAGTTCATCAAGAGGAGAAGGAGTCCTTTGTGCCATGGCCTTCTTGTCACACGTAGCACCACCTGGAGATCATCTGCCATCGTGACATCTTCCTTCCATGCCCAGTGCTCTCACCACTGCGCGTGGACCAGGGCTGCTTCTAGGGTTCCTTTTAAGGATGCCTTGTCTCCTTCCAAAAAGGCACAGTCTTAACTTTGGGACATCTGTCCCCCCCATGTTTTTTGCACCCCTTGGGGCTGAGGGGTACCCACACTGAACCCTCTTGGTTCTGAGGCATTGCCACCCCTGGAAGGAGTCTCTGTATCAAAAGGAAACAGTCCATGGCTATACAAAAAGGAGTCCAGCAAAAAATGCCAGTCCATCTTCTCCGTTCTTCCAACATCTCTCTCTCTGCCCAGACCTTCATCACTCTTCTAGGAAGGGTTAATATTCTGTAAAGTTTTCATTGTCCACAAAGGGGTTAAAAGCTCCCACAAGTGGATGGACACATCGCTGCCTCCTCTGCCTCCTTCCCACCCCCCCCCCCCCCCACCGTTTCCTCCTTCTCAGCCATGCTGCCTGCTGCTGCACATGTTTGTCAAGTTTCAAGGTAACTCCCAGGCACGGCTCTGACTCTCTCTCTCTCTGTCTCTCAGAAGGAGTGGGGAGAATACTTCTCAGTAGTTCTTCCATGCTTCCACCCTTGGGCCCCTCAGGGTCAGGCCCACCTCTCCCAGGCCACGTGGCTTTCCCCTCCCCCTGCTAGGGGACAGATCGAACTCTCTCCCGCAGGAAATCCAAGGAGCCGTCCAGGGGGGAGCCCTGCTTTTGGCCTGTGTTCTCAGAGGCGTGTCCAAATGTCCACATCAGATGCTAATATTAAAATCTGAGCACCCATTGGTTTGACTACAGCATCCCAGAAATCCCATTTCCGGTCAAACCACCACAAACCACCATAGTTGCTTCAGAGCCATTGAATAAGAAAAGCTGGTCTACGTAATGCAAATGAATGGTCTTCTGAAACACCAATGGAAAGGCTCAAATTTTGCAGCTGCATGTGTTTGGGTCAGGAAATAAAGTTTTTCAGTGTTACATCATGGGAAAATCAACTTGAAAAAGCATGTTCAAACTCTTCGTTGATATGGGCAAAGAGTTTGCAGTGATTGTCTGCATCAGGTTGAATCAAGATTATCATCTTTTCAGTATTTTCTTCAGATGAATATATGCATATATATTAAAAAAACCTTTTGAAGTACTCATTGCAATTATCACATTTCAAGATGTCATTCTCGAAAATGTTGGACTAATCATTAAAACATAGGAATTGTTTATAATTGGAAATGTATAGGCGGAACAGTATGTGTAATTTACGTGTACCATCTGCCTCTGTTTTTGGGTTTTTCTCTTTGCTGAGAACATTTTTGAAACGCTTAGTGTGTTTATGACATACAGATAAATCTTTCAGGCCTTACTCAAGTATGTATTAGAAACAATGTAGTATTTTGTTCCACATCTTTAAATCTCTGCAAGCTCTTTGGATATTGTTTTTTATACTTCACAGGCCTATCAACATCTTTCAATATTTAGGAAAGTATGTGTAATCTCTTAAGAGCCAGGACTTCTTATGAACTAAAAAACAAAATATTTGCAGTGACCTCACTGAAAATACAGATAAGTACTTAGTCTCCTTAGTGAAAGTGAAGCAGCAGAAGATGCCTCTCAAGCATACATGGCTGTTAATTCATACTAAATAATTTGATTTCACAGGTGATAAATTAATAGAGAGTCATCAAAGCATACAAACTAGAACTCTTAAAATAATTCTTTCTCACAAATTAAACTAAGATAAGAGGTTAGAGTCCTACTAAGTTTTTGTTTAAAATGGGATTGAAATGTCTTCCTTGGTTCTCTGGCTTTGTTCCTCTAGACTATAACCATTTCTTTCCTCTTAGCTGTGTTCTGACATGGTCAAGAGCATATATTTTATTATTAGATTTTTTTTTTTGTTAAAATTTCTGCTGCATCAACCTTCTCTCAGACTTACTTTTTTTGCTTGGATTTCTCTCACAGCTGTTTTTAAACTGCTAATCTAATATTCCATTTTACCTCCCTAATTTACTCCCATAGCAGTGGTAAGGACTCAGTACAAATGATCATTTTCTCATACCACAGAAGTGAGTCCAGCAACTTTTCTTTTTTCTTGTTCCTTTCTTTCTTCTGCCTCAGTGCCTCAAACTACCTGTTCCTTCCTTCTTCCCTACTTCTGACACACTGGCCAGCTCCTCTGTAGTCTGCCTGTCCTTTGGCCAGGTTATTTTCTCTTAACTGATAAAGGCTGAGTCTTGCTATCTGCTACTGCTTGAAGAGGCTGTATGGAAGCAAATGAAGTAGCCATTTATGATTAACCAGAGGTTTTCCTTAATGTCACTCAGTTACTTCCTCACTTGATAAAGCATTTAGATGTCCCGGGTGTCACCCACTATTTACCAATAGCAATCTCAATCAGAGTTTAGTTCTTTTGATATTGGAATAAAGAGACTATGAAGAAGCTGTAGACTAAACAAAAGTAAAAGAGAACTTCAAGGAAATGAAGATGAAAGAATTAATGACTTGTGAAAGCAAGTATGTTTGAAAAAAGAATGAATTTTAAAATGTTTAAAATTAAGTGCCTTCAAAAGGGTAATGAAAAAAATCCCTGTTCTTGTCCTGGATGCCAAGACAGAAAGCATTGTTTGCAGATTTGTGAAATGAACCCTTAGCAATGAATTGGAGATTCTGGCTACCCTTCAGAAGTGCTTTGATAGTCTGGAGAAATCGGCTGACAGGAATCTTATGAGATTGAGCAAAGGTAAATCCCAAGTCCTATACCTGGGATGGAGTAATTCCAGGAATAGGGGAGCCAAGCCTTACAGCAGATGTATGGAAAAGCTCTTTGAATTGTGCAAGCTGAACATGAATCAGAAATGTGTCCCTGTGATGATGAAAGCTGACTGTGTACCAGGCTTTATCAGTGAGTGTGTTCTGCAGGTTAATGGATTATGAGATTCTCTCAGGATATGTTGTCCCAGTTTTGGTTCTCCAGCACCAAGGAAGACATTGTGAACAAAGTCACTCAAGTGGGAGGCCACTGAGATGCTCTGTGGATGGATGCCAGGAAAGGCTCTGAGGAGTGGTTGGATTTTTTCAATCTTAAAACAGAAGGCTACAATAGAATTTATATCCGTCTTCAACTACTTCATGCAAGGTTATAGAGAAAATGAGGTCAAACACTAACTCCTCAAAAGTAATAAGTTGTTACAAGAAAAATTCTAGTTAGATATAAGAAAATATTTCACCATTATTTTTTCATGGTGAGGGTGGCCAAATATTATGCCATCTCCATGGTCATTATGAGATTTTGATCCTTGAACCTACTCCTTCCAACCTTAATTTGTGTGTGATCCTAAAGAATTTTAGAATTTTGGTCATGTAAGTTTCATTTGTACTTAAAAAATCAAACCCAGTACTTTAAATCTAGGCCCAGACAACCACGTGTATTTTTATTCCTCTTTAATATCTTGTATGATCAGCCATGATTTATGTATATGAATTTATCCTAAAGAATAAACAATACATGACTCTTTAGAAATTATTGTATTCTGTTGAAATTTTTCAAATACTTTAATAATATAATAGTTTGTTACTTACATTTCAGTTTTCATTTAGTAGCTGAAGTAATTTTGGCTTTGTTCCTTCATAAAATTAAAAGACAAAATGAAGTTTAACAGTGATCAATGAAATAAAGGGTAGTACTTAGGCTGACTTTGTAAAGATGCAACTGCTGACTTCCCAAGCACTTGGAATGTAAATGTGCCAGCAGTAAAAATTGAGTGACCAATGCATTACTTTGGTAGGTTCAGATGCATAATGGCTTTGTTTGTGCAATAAGGTAGCACTCTAAAGTCCTTATCCTAGGATGCATGTATTTTGGATACTTTAATCATAAGCTATCATACCTCTTATGAAAGTCAGTTCATTTTTCTCTATTTCCTCCTAGATAGTTGATAATTAAGTGTTACCATTGTCATTTTCTCCATCTCATGAAAATTTACCCCAATAAAAAAATAAGGCATGAAATGCTTTGTAGTACCGTACCATTTGTACTACTGTCATCATCAATGCTACTTCTCTTAATCCTTTTAAAAACAGGGGCCTGAACGACCTGGAGTTGGATGCTTCATCCATGGAAAAGAGGTTTGCCTTTAAATTTCTGAAGAAAATTTTAAAATATGTTGATTCTGCTCAAGAGTTTATTGCACATTTAGGTAAGTTGCAGATTTTGTTTTTAAAATAGTTAGAATTGTTGAAATTTAAATGTTTGATTGATAGGTTTGCATTTTTATTGATCACTATTTTTATTGCATTTAAGAAACTTAAATAATGTCTTTTAATTTTCAGATTAAATTATTGAACATTTGTAACTAGCTAAACAGTTCCTGCTCTTTCATTTTTGAATAAAACTAATTTTTCAAGTCTATCTGAAAGATCAATTGTGTTATTTATTATTAGACAGCTTCTTATTTGTGTTTGCCTTGATTGTATCCTTGCAGAAGCCATTGTAACCAGTGGAAAAACTGAAAAATCTCCACATGACCAAGAAATAAAATTCTTTGCTAAAGTGAGTGATTACTTCATGTTCATATATGTTCCACTATACAGAATATGTAAATGTATAATGTTAGACTGCTTTTCACATAATGGAAATATATATTTTCCATTTTTTATGATAAATAATCAAATTTACCAGATATTTTGAAATTTCTTCAAAAATATCTCAGGATATTTGCTCGATTCAAATATTTCAAAATACTCCAATATATCTCTTTCTGTATGAGAAGGAACATAACATTTAAAAGGCAGATTATTCATTACATGATATTAAATACTCTCACTGAATATATAAATTAATCTGATCTTTTGCCACAAGATATCACTCTAATATATCATATTCATTATGATATCACTCTAATATATCATATATCATCTAATTAGCAGAAGGAAATGCTCCTATTGGATCCAAAACAGATATCTCCATGGCAGTCTGTTTATTATTTATGTAATTTTGAATACAATTTTAAGACTTCACTTTTTAATTAACATGAGTTTGTGTTTAAAATAAAAAAATACAGTTGTTAAGGAACTAAAATTCTTTGTATGAACTTTGACCTATCAAAGCATTGCTGCCTCATTTACCATTGTACTCTGTAAAAAATACATTTTGTGTCCATATTTCTTAGGTTCTTTTACCATTAGTTGATCAATACTTTACAAATCACTGCCTCTACTTCCTGTCTTCTCCATCAAAAATCCTCAGTAGCAGTGGATATGCATCAAATAAGGAAAAGGAAATGGTAGCAAGGTAAGTAAAAAAAAAAAAAAATTATCCATAGTAGAGTTTTATTCAGATAACCAAAGGTCTCTTAGATTGTAGAGAAAAACAGAAAGTTCAAAAGCTTTTTTTCCTTTCTGGAAAGTGAATATTTTATTCTACATGAGAATGGCAGTGAGTGAATAAAATTCCTCATCTTTGTATTCTTCATTTTATATATATATATACATACATACACACAATTAAAGAGTTCAGTATAGATAATAAATATTTATTTTACAATATGTAATTGTAGATGATAACATCAAAATACTAAAAAACTTTTCTGTGAGCAGTTGAACTACTTAGTTTCTTATGGGGTTTTGTTTCATTGTGGGTGGCAGTTTCTGGTTAAAATTCTTTCTTTTTTAAATGTTGGTTCATTTAAATGGTCTCACACTTATGTAAATTTTCAGCTATTAAAAAAGTGTTAAAAATACCATGAGACAGCTTTTTAGGGGGAAATACAGATTCTACACAAAATTACTTCTGCCCCTGCACAAGTGTTACTGGAATCTCATAATTTTTGCATCTCTTCACTGTTTGGATGCAACCAGCCATTTGACACAAAGTTATTCTAGCAAATTCTGTTAAAAATAAATGCCTTTTAATTTAGAATGCTCTGCCTATATGAAAATAGGAATTTCTCCTTCCTATGATTAAAATTTGAAAATAATATTAAATAATATTTAATTGTGTTTTAATGATGACTTTAATAATCTGCCAGGTTTTTCCTTCCCCTTGAGGTATGCTACTGTTACTTTCTTTTGGAAATTTTGTATCATAGTATTTCAAACTGTTTTACTGTCATGCTTTCTTAGTTTAGCTGCCAGTTTCTCAGATTTCTTTAATTTTCCTTCACTTTGTTGACCAGAGTTAACTGCTTTTTCCAGTAGAAAGTAGATATAAAATTTGAAAGTAAAGGTTATGTGTTATTACATAAGCAGGCCTAGGACTCAGCTTCCTAGATTCCACTCTTCAGTTTATCTCTCAACACATTTTTGCATTTCTCTAAATTATTATTACCCTCTGTTTCTTCTTTGTGTGTGGCAGTCCTTATAGAGCAGTTGTGTGTAAGAGTGGTAGGTCCCCAAGATTCTGCTTTACTCCGCTCAGACATTTACAAACCTGCGAGATAGTCCTCCAGGAGCTGGGAAGGACAACTCAGGCTCAGGGGGATGGAAGTGTCACTTCATTTCATTTCAATTTCATGCTTCCTCTCTGAGTACTCCTGTTACTTCTCTAAAGTCATTCAGGTCTTCATGAAGATAGGAGGACGTGTTCTAGGGCTATTAAAGTGGCTTTAAAAAGGCACACGATGAAGTTAGATGTGTAGCACAAGTACCTGCTAGTATAACTGCAGAAATATCTTATAAGTCTTTGTGCATCTTTCACTGAGAGAAGTGACTATCTGCCATTTTCATCTTATAGGAAGTATAGTATCTCCTTACCATTGTGAAGATAACAATAAAAATCTGTGGTTAGTATGAGACCATACCAAGTCCTAAGGTATATGCTTCATTTTCTTATGCCCTAATTCCATTTGTAAAGTATGGCCCAAATGATATGTAAGTCTGTCAGCTGTCCTTGTTGAAGTAACCCCTTTAATCTTTAGGGTGTTGGTGCTATATTCTCTTAGTTATCCCACTATTTTGACAGGTAGGTTAGATATGCAAGTATCTGATATACTTGCCAGAAGCTCTTCTAGTGTGTATATATTTAGGATTCATATTATCATCATCAGAGGGTAAATACAGATTTATTTATTCAGTTACAAAGGACATCCTTGCAAATTATTTTAAATAGTATGAGGATTTTAAAAATTTATTTCCTGCAGAATGCCAAGTAAAACACTAAAATGTTTCTCATTTTTTCTTGTCCTTACAAAAAAAATTCTTATTCAGAAATAATAGCCATAAAGAATGACTCAGCCATATAGTACACAATTGTTGAAAATCACTGTCAAAAAAGTTTGAGATTTCAAGACACCTCTGAAGTGGTGAAGTACAGAAAAGGAAAGATCTCAGGAGCTTCAAAACGTTACTCTGCTTAATGCAGTTGACTAATCATCACGTATCACTCAAAGCACGCTTTCCAGGAGCTATGCTGTGTTTTCCTTTTCATATTCCTACTGTTCTTTACCTCCTATTCTAAATAAGTTTTTCATCTTTGTCTTGTTTTGCTCTCTCTTTTCTTCTCTACTTTAGCCTGTTCTGCAAACTAGCTGCTCTTGTTAGACATAGGATCTCACTTTTTGGTAAGTAGTTAAGAAGGATCTTGATAAAAATTTAAAGAATACATAACCATTGTTTCTCTTACCTGAAGATTTTCACTACTATAGCCAAAATTCTATTAAATGCTCCATAAGCTTCTAGTGAAATCAGTAAGGTCATTGAACATGGCTCTGAAGCTAACAATAAAATACCTAAGGTGTCAAAACAGGAAGAAACAGCACATTGTCATATTTCCAGACTCCATGAAAAAAATATCAGTGGTTTGCATTTACTTTTTGCTTTTCAAAACTAATCTTACACTAATTACTTTGGTTTCTGTCATCCTAGTGTTGAATCCAATAGACTAATTTCTCAATGGATAAAAGGGGATGTAAGGAAAAATAACTCCAACAAAGATATTGGTAAAAAACTTTAAAAAGAAATATAAGTGCTACAAGATACAGAGTTCAGAATGTTGTGAGGTTAGGTGGTAAAAACGTGCCCCAAGTAGACATTAGTTATTCTGTTTAGTTCCTATATGGAAATTGACTTTAAAAAATGAATAGTTATTTCTAGCATCAGACTTAACTCCCTCCTCAGTGACCTAAGGTAGGAGACTCAAGTAATGTCTTGTTTAAACTGTGCATCTCCAGTAAGGCCATTTTGGATCATTATATGATGCTCTGTTTCCTGTGCTATTGTGCTCTCATAGTATCTCTTTCTAACCAGGAAGTGATTCTGCTACAATGGTGAATTGCCTGCACATCTTAGCTCAGTCTCTTGACACACGGTAAGTTTGCAACTTTTGTACCAGCTGCAAACTACTAAGGTTTCACAGAGCTTTTCAGAGGCAATTGGATTGCTTCTGTATTTTTTTAATCTTTATTTGTAATCAAAGATCTTAAGAGCATCAACAATTCAGATATTGCCCTCCACAGTAGGAAATTTTGTCTAAAGTGTTTCACATACATTTTTCTGCTCAATGTCTGTCCAACAGTGAAAACACGTGTCAAACTTTCCAAGTTCATTTGAAGACTTTATGGGGAGAAATTAATGACATGACCATTGAAACTGAATGTAGTCATACCTGCAGATATTAAGAAAGTTTAGTGCATAGTGTAAAATTTGTCATTAGAAGTATGCAGAGCATATTAATATATGGGCATAGTTATATTTAATAACTTTTACTCCTTATCATTGAAGTGATTGTGTAGATTAAAACAGAGCAAGAAAATTTTTTTAATTTGAGCTGTTTTCTGGTCTGGTTAAGTTACAGAGAAGCTTGATAATGAACTTATTGTGAACAACACTGGCATCTTCAGTAGGTGTCAGAGGAGCATGCATGAATTCAATGAATGGGACTGTGATTCTGGCATTGCAGTTGCATTTTCTAGATTTAGGGGCTTTGAAGTGTCCTGATTTACACACCTAGCTACTGTGGCTCCCATAAAACTATATATATTAAGAGTTTGGGGGTTTTTAGCATATTTTATAGAGAAGCTTTCTCATGACTTTTGATATTTACTGAGAAGGAATTATCTTGTTCAAAAGCAGACCACAAAAACCTGGAAAGGCAAGACTGTGGAATCAGTAAATCAATAACTTTGTTGTTGTTATTTTGTATTAAATACTCAAAGGAAATAGTTGCTTATACTTCTATTTAGATGTAAGTGCTCTCTTCTGTTCCTAATGTGAAGTTCCCTGAAACATGTGGGTATCTTCAACCACTGACAGAATGTAAATAACCTGTACATGTATTTCTATACAACTACTAAATATCAAGACAAAGTTGGTATTTTTTCCCTTATTTTTTTTTCAGAACTGTTATGAAATCAGGATCTGAGCTTGTTAAGGCAGGATTGCGTGCCTTTTTTGAAAATGCAGCTGAAGACTTGGAAAAGACTTCTGAAAATCTTAAACTGGGAAAATTTACTCATTCACGAACACAAATCAAGGGTGTTTCCCAGAATATCAATTATACTACAGTAGCATTGTTACCAATCTTAACATCAATTTTTGAACATATTTCACAATATCACTTTGGAATAGATTTACTTTGTAAGTATTTTATTTTAATGTTGAATTTTATTGTGTTATAACGCTACAAATGCTTTTTAGTAATGACTGCATGGATTCAGAGAATGAAATTCTGTTTTCAGTAACATGTACATTTCCAGAATTAATTCTGAAATTAACAACATAGTGCCTTATTTCTAGCACATGTCCAAAACAATACTCAATAAGGTTAATTATGTACAATATTTCTTCTAGCATTTAGGGGGAAATGAAAATATGCCTTTTAGTGCTCTCTTAACAAATGTGTGTATGAGACTAGTTTTCCATACAAAAGTACTGTTTCATTATATTAAACAAGACAACTCACTATAAGTTCCCTGTGGATTTTCTCTTACATGGGATAACCACTGCAGGTCTTTGAATTTAAATTTTCCCTGTTTTAGCGTCAGTTAGTTTAAAAATACTGAAATTACTCTTTGAGACTCAGCAATATGCTAAATGGTTTTATTAATTTCTAATATCTGGAATTATGTTCCAAAATTATGTATGTATTTAGGTCATAATTAAAAGATGGATAACCATGAAAATAATTTCTTTAAAAATATGGAGCACCTTTAGATCATTTACTTAAAGGTTAGAGACACACACAGAGAATGATGTAATTTAGCTTAAAATTGGACTCTGCAAGTGTGATAACCTGGAATATCTTATGAACAAGTGTCTGCTGTCCTCTTGGAATATCTAATGATCTGGTAGGCTTTGGAATGAATGTAGATGATAGACCAGGAATTAGAGACGTTGAAGGTAAGTACCATGTGGAGTATGTACACTCAGAATGTTCAGTGACATATGTGCTAAAAGTTTTGGATACTGTTTAAGATATTGCATAAAACAGATGTTTGATATTTGAAAAGTAATCCTTAGCTGAATAAATACTGATAATGCATTTTCATTTTCCTATAGTGGGTGATGTACAAGTTTCATGCTACAGAATTCTTTGTAGCCTCTATTCCCTTGGGACTGGAAAGAACATCTATGTTGAAAGGTATTAAGTGTAAAACTCAGCATGCAAAATTTTCTTTTCATTAGGAGTCTGTTGCTTAGGTAATAAAGCATTTTGGATGAAAGGTGAATTTGAAAGAGTGAGAGATATTTAAAATACACTTTCCCTTGAAAATAGTTGCTAAACTTCAGCATTCAATTCCACAGGGAAAAAAACTTCAATAGAAGTAAATAACTTATTCTACATATGGCAGTGAATCTTCACAGTCTATTTTTCCCATAGGAAAAGCTAAATTTTTCTTTGAGTTGCCATTAGGTTCTCTAAGTTTTTCTGCCACATATTGCTGTGATAAGTAGGCTGAGTACTAAGTAGGAAGCATCTGTTTCACACCTAAGTCTATAAAGGGTTCTCAAAAGAGTTGTCCTGAGCATAAAATCCTGACTTATGTAGAGTATTCTGACAACCATTAGCTCTACAAACGAAACCTCTAGTTACTTGTATTTAAAAATGACCAAGGTCTGCAATTCCTTGAGGCATCTAGTTGCTCTGCTATGTTTCAAGTCTCTTCTTCCTATAGGAGGAGATCAAATCTGTGTTAGCTCAGAAAATAGAACCCTTATTGCTTTTCTGTGTATCACAAGACAGGAACCACAATAAGGATAACCCATCATAATACTTGTGAAAGTTTAGGCAATTTTTGCTGCCTTTCTTCTGAAAAGGTAAGATCCATAGGGAGAGAGAGAGTCTAAACTGGAAGAAATTCAAGTCTGTAGTCTGGTTAGGAGGCTTTGCCTAGTGTGAGGAATGCTCATCTCCAATTCCTTCCTTCCAGAGTTTATTCAGAATTCTTTCATACAAAATGCAAGAGGTGTCTGGTGGACAGATCTTTCCTCCCACTCTGCATGCATGGACATGTGTGCACAAGCTGTGTGTTCTCATTCAGGCATTTATGCATCCATCTCTAATCACAAAGCTATACTCTTTTTGTTCTCTTTCTGGGCTTCAGAATTCTAAGTGCTCCTTTACATAATAGATCAGATAGGAAAAATAGGAAGTGCCTTACCCCTTATCTAGCTAGCAGTCAGGGTCTCCTCACAGGAAATGAAACATGATTGTGTTTGAGCTGCCTTTCAATAAGAAAAGCTCAGAGCACAAGCCTCCACTTGATTGGCAAAATCTGTAAGCACTGGACAACTTCCTTAAACCTATTGAAGCTAGCATCATCACCTTTGCCTGCAGCAATTGTCTTCTTAGGATGGAAAAGTGATCAGATTGGATATATCCAAGGAAACTAATTATTCTCCTAAGGCTGTGTGAGAGGTTTCAGCTGTGGATTTCATTTAGTTTATTTTTCACTAGTCTCAGACTCCTAAATTACAGTTTTAGGCAGACATCAGAATCTAGGTGGGAAGTAGGATTTCAAACACAATGCTTAATGTTTCAGAAAACTTAGAAGTGAGTGATTGAGCTGACTTGAATAGTTATTCAAATTAAGCAATGTTCAGTTTCAGGATCAAATTGCACATTTTTCTCCTAGTGAATTTTGGCAGGGACATTAAGAAATTTTACCTTTCATTGCAGAATGAGTCATAGTGGACTTTTCGTAGATAAATATCTCTTTTTATGGCTGAAATACCTCTGCTGGCTGCAGGACTCAGGACTAATTCTTAATTCAATTGCTGCTGCTGCTCTGTTAAGGCAAACTTCTTTTGTCAAAGGTCTTATCCTTTGTACAAAGACTGTTTAGCTTCTTTAGGATGTTGGAGTTGTTTGTGATTTTTTTATGAACATTTCTTCTCTAAAAGTCTCCATTTATGATTAATAAATGTTGAGAACTGGATGCAAAATACTGTAGCTCTTGATTACTTTGAGCCGTAATGCTCTACTCACTGGATACCTTTCTTCATGGTGTTTCTCTTGTCTCGGTGCATTAATAGACGACCCTTGAAAAGATACCTTTTCCTCACACATGCCAGGAGTTGCCTCCAGATGCTGAGAGTTTCTGCCCCTTTACCAATCCCTTTTGCAATGCCCACATCCCAGGTCAGGGATCCCAGATCCCAGATGTTCACCTTCACTACCACCCAATTTCATATAGTAGGTCACGATATTCCCAGCATTGGAGCAGTCAGGTCACGAGGGGCTCACCTGACTGCTGGATGAAATCTGTTCACACAGCTCACCCAGGGATAGGGGTCAGGGGATTATCTCTCACCCCGAGTCTTCCTCCTTGTGAGGGTCCTACTTCCTCTTCCTCCCTCACTAAGAAAATTGATTTTGTCTGTCTTGTATTTTTTCTTCTGTGTAGGGGATACAGCTAATGGCACAGGTTGTTCCTCTGGTTCAGCTGCAGTTTGAGTGGCCCCAATGCATTGCTTTCCTCCTTCTCCTCCCCCTGAGGGTGCTGTCTAGTACCAAGCAGTGCACAAAAATAGTAGCTAGAGTCCAGCATGTTGCATAACTTTGCGCCTCCCTGAAACTGCCACAGCAGTTTTCCTTCAAATATTCTGCTACTTTATCAAGCACTGTAGTTGCTCTGGAGTAAACTTAAAAACCATTGGAGCAGAATCATCCTTCAAAGGTTGGCCTCTTTTCTTCCACTTTCCATACCCCTTGTGACTATCCAACCTTGGGGCATATCTCCCCTGAAATACTCTCCTAAAAATCTCTTTTGTAACTCCATGGTGCGGACCAAAGCGAGGGGACCCAGGAGACCAAGCAATAAGAGCATCCTTTTCTTAACAGCCAGGGGAAGTTCAAAATCCTCAAAAGCAGAGGTAACAGACCTGAAGGAGGTTCAAGGGGGGAAAAGCTGGGGAAAATTATCCACCCTCTTCTTCCCACAGGCTGGGTACAATTTTTAATGGACTCCCTGAGGTAGTGCCCAAGGTAAGGGCAGAAGAGCAGCTCTGAATACACATTCCAAATGATCTTCATTGTCCTTGTTATCATGTCATAAGCTGATATTACACAATGTAGCAACAAAGCAATCCTCATCCCTCTCTCTCCCTGCTGTGAAAAAATATCACTGTGAGGGGCACATATTGCACATAGGGGAATGTATACAGGGTTAGGTACCACAACCATGTGACCAGTGGCTCTGGACCTAATACAATAAATGCTTAGATCACTTTTGCTTCCTACCCACTCTGGTCAGATATGTTGTTATCTCACCCTTTACTGCCCTGTGTTGAGTGCCAAATAAGGGTGTTGGTTTCAAAATGGAACTCCCTAAGTATTTCCCACAGAAACACTCCAAACCATGTGCCACTTGCTCAGTCCCTCCTCCCCTGTCCCTGTGGTGGATGGAGGGAAGAATTGAAGGCATTAAAGTAAGTATCATGGGTTGAGATAAAAGCAATTTACTGGAAACATCAACAAAATAAGGCAATGAACAGTATGAGCAACAGTCCTAACAATGGTGTACAAGAAAGAGACAAACAATTCCCATGTAATTGCTCGCCATCACACAGGATCCCTGACAATGTCTGACCCCCAAGGAACCCTGTCCCTGGCAATGACATGAGGTGGCATAGAATAGCCTCTGGGTCTTATCCATGCCAAAAATTAACCTTGTCCTGATCAGAACCAGAACATTGGTGGAGGTGGGGTTTTTAAAACTGTTTTTCTTGCACCACTGTGATCTCCGGTAGTTCTTTTCATCTGATAAATCAATTTTTTCTAAGTTGTCAGTTCCTAATGTTTAAAAAAGATTTTAAAAATCAGCTGTAAATACTAATACTTCTTTTTATCATGTATGCCAGACACTGAAAGCCTGGTGAAACACTTTTCCTCTCAGATGACTTTTAGTGTCTCTCACCTACAGGCAGCGGCCCGCGCTTGGTGAGTGTTTAGCATCTCTTGCGGCTGCTATTCCAGTAGCATTCCTTGAGCCTTCTCTCAACCACTACAATCCACTGTCTGTTTTCAACACAAAAAGTGCAAGAGAAAGAGCAAGTAAGTACTGTTCCTCACAAAAACAAAAAACAAACCCCAAAACCTGTTCACTCCACTCCAACTAAATAATAGAAGTTGTATAATGTAAAAGCCCTGAATGTATGCCTCAGCAGAGAGGTCCTCCTACTGATGTTTCATTGCTTGCCATTTTAACCTTGCTCTGCATTATATAGACTGTGCCAACAATGTTCTCTTTCTCCTAGTATCTTTTGATATTTTTCTGAACATGATGTTTGAATACTTTTCTAAAGATGCATACTGTAATATTTTAAGCTTAATTGAAGAGGTACATACCTGCATTACAAAAACTTTTTGGCAAAATACAGTTGTGTTTATGTAGCCAAATACAAGAGGTATAATATCTAAGTGGACAGGAAAATAATTTCTATGCTTTTGTTGTCTAACCAGTGATCCAAAGCAGTTTGGTGCAGGGAACTCCCAGCAGAATATGATTAATTCCATGAAACCTCCATGAAAAAGGGACATTGAAAAGTTGGACAGATGGGCAGAGAAGAACTGCCTGAAATTCAACAAAGGCAGGGTCCTGCACCTGGGAAAGAATAACCCCATGGACCAGTGCAGGCTGCGAGCTGACCTACTGGAAAGCAGCTTTGTGGAGAAAGATCTGGGGGTACTGGTGGACAACAAACTCTCCCTGAGCCAGCAGTTTGTCCTGGTGGCTAAGAAGGCCACTGTGACCTGTATTAGGAAGAGCATGGCCAGCAGGTCAAGGGAGGTGATCCTGCCCCTCTACTCAGCCCTGGTGAGGCCTGACCAGCCCTGGTGAGTGCTGTGTCCAGTTCTGGGCTCCTAAGGACAAGAGAGAGAGGGACTGGAGTGGCTCCAGTGAAGGGCAATAGAGATGATGAGGGGATTGGAGCATCCCTCTTATAAGGAAAGGCTGAGAGAACTGGGCCTGTTCAGTCTCATGAGGAGATGACTGAGAGGGGACCTCATCAATGTATACAAAATATCTAAAGGGGACCTCATCAATGTGTACAAAATATCTAAAGGTTCTAAAGAACCTGCCAAGAGGATGGAGGCAGGTTCTCCTCAGTGGTGCCTAGCAATAAGAAAACAGGCAACAGGCAGAAACTGATGCACAGGAGGTTTCACCTAACATGAGGAAGAACTTTCCTGTTTGGGTGACTATGCATTGGAGCAGATTTCTCAGAGAAGTTGTGGAGTCTCCATCACAGGAGACACTCAAGAACTGTCTGGATGCAAACCTGTACCATGAGCTCTAGGAATATCCTTGCTTGACCAGGACCAGATCACAGAATCATAGAATAACCTGAGCTGGAAGGGACTCACAAGGATCATTGAGTCCAACTCCTGGCCCTGCACAGGACTCCCCAAGAATCACACCATGGGCCTGAGAGTGTTGTCCAAATGCTTCTTGAACTCTGTCAGACTGGTGCTGTGACCACTTCCCAAGTAACTAGATCAAGCTCCTCATAAGGCTTTCCCTTCCCCATCCCTGTGACCTCCCTTTAGGTACTCTCTAAAAGCTTGATGTTTTTTTAATATTCTGCTGCCCAAAACTGAGCACAGTAGGTGAAGCCTCACCTCCAGGTGAGCCCACCCCAGAGCAGAGCAGAGGGGACAGTCCCCTCCCTTGCCTGGCTGTGATGCTGTGCCTGATGCACCCCAGGACACAGGTTGGCCCTCCTGGCTGCCAGGGCACTGCTGACTCATAATAAACTTGCTGCCAAACAGGTCCAAGGTTCCTTTCCATTACATTGCTTTCCAGCATCTCATTCCCCATCTACACACAGAATCCACAATGGCCTTACCCATTTTCTGTTTCTATTGAAAAGAACATGAATCCTTCTACATTGAATTTCTTTGCTTGCTTCTCTCCCAACTTACTCTCGATGGACTCATATCTTAAAATATTTCAGCATTTTCCTCACTGATCTACGAAAGAGTCACTAACTGCCAAAATCTCTGTACCTTTAAACAAACAAACAAGAAAAATAAATAGGGGTAGATTTATTTCATATGTTTCGTGAAGTTTTTTCCATATAAAAACAGTTATGTAAATGCTTCTGCTAGCCCTTCCTCACAGGTCTGCTTTATAAGAGCTTATTATAACCATTACCATATTCAGAAATAGTGGAAGAATTTCGCTTGAGTGACTGTCACTAGATTCCAATGTGTTGTTAATTGCTGAAGAAGCATCTTTTATTTTCTAATACAAGCATATGATAACTGGAATCTTTCCTGGCATTTTTGTTGGGAGATAGTTTTTGAACTAATTACACTTCATTTTAACCCCATACTTTTGAATTGTTTCTTTCTCTTTCCCCAGGGTGGATTTAATCTTTGGCAAACCAGCATAAAAATTGTGAATAATTATGAATACAATGTCCAGAGTATAACCAATATTAAAATCAGCTTTCTCTTCTGCACATTTACATAACTCACCAGATAATTGCAGGACACCTTAGGGTAAAGCCATAGCTATATGGCAGCTATTATTTACATGATTGTATATATGCACATCATCCCTAAGACACAATTTATGAAAGGAGATACCCATGCATACCCCAAAGTGTTACTATAGCTCTGCCTGTCCAAGATGGTGAAGGAAAAAAATCAGAACCATTTGTATTTAGGGTTTAAACCTAGATGTTCTCTTTCATTTTGCTAATTAACATTTTGGTTTTCTACCCTTACTTGCAGTTTTAGGTATGCCTGATACAGTAGAAGAAATGTGTCCAGAGATCCCTCAGCTGGATAGACTAATAAAGGAAATAAATGATTTAGCAGAGTCTGGAGCAAGGTATACTGAAATGCCTCATGTAATTGAGGTGATCTTGCCCATGCTATGCAACTATTTATCCTACTGGTGGGAAAGAGGTTCTGAGAGTGTTCCTCAAAGTGCTGGGCCTTGCTGTACAATGATAACATCTGAGCATCTGAGCATTGTTCTTGGAAACATTCTAAAGATCATTAACAACAATCTGGGAATAGATGAAGCCTCTTGGATGAAAAGAATTGCAGGTACTGTAAATATTTTTTTAACAGTAATTGTACTAATAATATTTAATTACTTTGCTATGATTTAGCTTATTGTCCAGTGATATAATAACAAAAAATTGTAACTAGAACCATCAGGAAAGAAAGATAAATAAAATATAAGTAACAATAAGAGAAATATGTTTATGGTTTATTATTAGTTATATGCATGCATTGTACCATCACCATAAGTAGAGATATTTCTATTCTCCATAAGAGATTTTGAAAATCTTCTTCTCTATGCACTGTATAAGACCCTTAGTGCTTAATTTGGAGTCGTGAATTCCCTTGATTTTCAAGACTCTTGAGTAGAGTGAATTATGTTCATGAAATATCAGGACAACATGGAAAGAAAGTGCAAATGGTGAAATAACCTCAGGAGTAACCCAAGTTCAAAATTAGTTTGTTTGCCTGAATAAATATGTGAATATCACATAAGATATAGTATTTATCCTGCTAAAGAAGTTTACTATATCCAAATTTTATCATTCATATTATACAATGTAAGAACATAATGTGCAATAACACAGTTCAAGAAAATCTATGTAAAGGTAATAATTTCCTGCTAAATTTGAGTAACCAGTACCCATTAGTACTGTGTTTTTGGTGTTTTAAATGCTAGAAGGTCTTAAATAATACAAAGGATTCCATCAAAATTTAGCAAGAAGTTTGCTGTTTAGTTGTAGAGAGTGTTTCCAGCAGTTTTGTACTGATTGTTCATCTACATAAGGTGATAATATACTCATGTTTTCCTTGCAAGGATTTTTTGGCTTGAGTAGTTTGCATTTTGACTTAAGTAGTTTGCATAGAAGTACTTGTACAGTCGATCTATGACCTTGATTTACTCACTCATTCTCTTCATTTTAACTTGCCCAAGGCAGAGAAGTGGCAGAGAAGTAAAGGACTTCTTCCAGAATAGTATCTTCTGGTGGTTTTCTGACATTGAATACAAAAAAGCCATCCCAGACACAAAAAAACCCCAAACAAAACAAAAAGTATTTTTCTGAGGACTTTGTGTCTCAATCCTTATTTTGTTTAGGTTCTTACTTAGAGACATGGGACTTGCTAAAACGATGACAGTTTAATTTATATTCGACTGAAATACTTATAATCCAAATCTACAGTCTTTTAATCTCACAACAGACAGTTTTTATGAAGCTGCATTCATAGTTTTATTAATAATTTTATGGTGTGACATTTATGAAGCCCCATAAACTTTACTGTTCCTAGAACTTCGGCATTCATGTTAACACAATGAAAAACACCAGTTATGCATTATTCATAGAATTATCTATATTTTCATGTATAGTTTATGCTCAACCCATCATCAGCAAAGCCAGACCTGATCTTCTCAGATCTCACTTTATTCCAACACTGGATAAATTGAAGAAAAAAGCTATGAAAATAGTGATGGAAGAAGAGCAACTGAAAGCAGACAATAAAAATGACACCCAAGAAGCTGAGCTACTCATTCTTGATGAGTTTGCTGTACTTTGTAGAGACCTTTATGCCTTCTATCCAATGTTGATACGTTATGTTGACAACAACAGGTAAAAAACCTAATAATTAAACTCATATTTATTACTTAATATACCGGAATCTATGATCAGACAACCAGGAAGAACACAGTTCACTTAATCTTAGAGTGAGAATCAAATCCTGCATGTTTTAGATTCTTAAATCTTAATCCTGAATAATTTGATTCTTAAAGAAAGCTGTACCTTTAAATAATACCTTTTGCTCAGATGCAAATTCCTAGATTAACTAGAAAAATGTTACCTGATCTATTAAATAGGGATCATTATATTAAACTGTCTTCTTTTAAGTATCTTCTTTTAAATTTCTCTTATTTTTGTAATTAGAGCTAATTGGCTAAAGAAACCGGATGCAGATTCTGATGAACTCTTTCGAATGGTGGCTGAAGTTTTTATCCTTTGGTGTAAATCACATGTAAGATAAAATGTGCACTTTTCCTTTAATTTCATTCTATTTTTAAATATAAATGTTGTACATGCAGATAAGTTAAGCTTCTGGTGATTTGTTGTTTTTTTTTTTCCTTTAGAATTTTAAAAGAGAAGAACAAAATTTTGTGATTCAGAATGAAATCAACAATTTGGCATTTTTAACAGGAGACACCAAGAGCAAGATGTCTAAAGTAAGTTAATAAAAAAATTGTGGATCAGGTAAATCAACACTGTGTATTTGTTATGTTGAAAGAAGGCTCTGAAAATCTACTAAGATTGCAGTTGCTTTGCTGTTAGAAGAAAAATAGTTTTGCTTCTTGATGACAGATGTGACAACTAATATGCAAAATATAGTCTGTGTACCTTAGAATTACTTACTAAATGTCTGCTAATACTCAAAGACACAAGATTAAAATAAGTATTGATTTGAAAAGTTGCACACATAAGAAAATATGGGCTGTATTATAAAGTGTGGGTTATTGAAGATTCAGGAAAGAAAAAGGTGGACTATTTTATAAAAGCAAGTGAAGAAATATTACCTCATCATTTTTCATTATATATGCGATATATTTTTATACTCTTTGTTCTGTCAGCTTTGATGGAGCACAGATCTCTTTACATATACCTCTTTAAATATATAGTGTTGCTAAATGTGCACCATTTTTCTTGATTCTTATCAATTAAGACATTCATCTATTTTTTGCTGATTTTCAATATGACAAGATGCTGATATGATGGCTTCAAAGTGCATCTTGTTACCTGTACAATAAGGAAATTGTCAAGGTAATTGTCAAAGGCTGCTTTGACCTTAGCTGAGGATACTGCCTTACTCAGCTAAAGCCAGATGAAGTCTAATTCCAAATTATTGTTGGTAAATATACTGAAGAAACCCTTTCTTTTATTTCTACTTATAATGATTTTGGAGTAATCCTATTCTGAGGTTGTGACAGAGAAGTATCATTTAAAGTTTTGCGTTTCACTATATTTTGTTTTCCTGAAACCTAGCTACTGTAAGTCCATTTTCAAGCAATAGAGAACCAGATAAAATGTACTGTTACATTTCTTAATTATATTTAAAAATGTGTTTTAAAATGTGTTTAAAACCCAAGCTTTTTTTTTTTTCTTTTTTCCTGTGAATTTTTAAAGTTTTGAAACCTGACTAAGCTCAACCCTGATACTGGAATATTATTATCTGTTATAAAGCAAAAATGTTATTATCTGTTCATCATTAGTTCGTGACCAGCTCTGAAAAACAAGTCCAACTTTATAAAGAATTCTGTATTTGGAGACAAGGAAATTTTTAACCTCTTTCTTGTTGTTAAGATGCAGCTTATCAAACTTGTTTGATAGAATTGGAATGTTTGTATCATCCTTATTAACAAGACATATAGTGGGCACATCCAGGCTATTTGAGGAGCAGTTGCACAATATAACAGACTAGAATATATAGGTCTGTACTTTTATCATATGGCAATCATTGCACACCCATTTATTATGTGTATTTCAACATTTATAATTACAGCTGGCCTGAGGAGATGAAAAAATAGATGTACTTTCATTTTTTAGACACCATAGATTAGAAACAGTATATTTAATCTAAACTGTGTCCCACTTGAGTACTGATAACAGGATAATATGAAGTAAAGTGTTAGTGCCATATTTTTGTCAGTCTGGCATGGCAGGAATAAAAGGCACGTCTTTACAAAATAAGGAATAGGTAGGGTCTCCTACTGTACTACTTGCAGATTTACAATAGTTAGAGAATTTCATATTAGTATTTTCTGCAGGAATTTTAGATCTCTTCTTTGAGAGTATTTCAGTTGCATAGAATACATTTCCTTTGGATATACTGAGGTAAATCAGGAGTGGATTTTGATAATATCACAGGAATTTAACATCAATAATCTCTATTACCCAAATCTGACTTTGAGATTATATTTTCAAAAGCCTAATGTGTATATTTAAGTATGCAAATATACTATGTATGAATAATTGTATGAATATATTTGTAAAGGGGTGTAGATGCATATGTAAATATGTTTTTATTCCATGGGTATATAGTACAGAGAGATTCTGGGGATTTTGTATGCATATAATTTTTTGTAAGCAAATCAATGTCAATTTATGGTGTTCCAGGACACTGTGCATGGTTACTGCTAATAAAGAAAGAAAGAAAATATTGTATTGTTCATGACTGAATATTTTATTAATATGATACTGTAATGGCAGGCATGATTGCAGAACAGTTGATATTTTAGATGCTTGTTTCATGATGACTTGAATACCATGAAGAAATATGTGAAGTGTCCTTTAGAAGGGTTGTATTGGTTTTCTATATATGATTTCTGAGCAGGAAATTGCTAATATTTCATAATATAAAATATAAGTGGTCTAAACCCAGCACATCCAATAAATTATAGATTTACATCTGTTTTGTTGGCTTTTTTTAAGACTGCGTAGGTTAAAATAAACAAGAAATTCTCTAAGTAACTGAATTTCAAGTTTTCTTGCAGGTTTGATATTTATTTCCATCCTTAGACATTGATCAGTAGAGGACATTACATTGGGGAACATTATAATTTCTTGCTTTAATATTAACGTTTATCTCAAAAAGTAGCAAGTTTACCTAATAATTAGCTCTGTCCTCTCTATCACTTATTCCTCTTTATTCACATTATTTCTCGTGGAAGCAATCTTATCCAATATTTATCAAGCATGACAAAGTATAGAAAACTGAATAGGAACTTTGGCTATTGGCAGTGGGCCCAGGACAGAGCATTTTGTGATCCCCCACAGGAGTAAGGCCCAGGCTGACCTCAGACTGCCTTAGGTAACAGAGATTCAGTGTTGTTCCTGATAAAAATACTGGGGTGCCATCAGAGTGTAAGGTGTAGTATATCTTGTACAGAAGGTTCTATATCCTTACATGCCATAAAAGAAAGCAAAGGAGAAAGGAGTAGCATTAAGTTACTTATTGGTAGCTAATTTCCATGGTAACAAACTACTCATCATTAAAATCAAGAAATTAATTAAGTATCCATTGTATTTTTATTATACTATATTAACTTTGTTACTAGATTTTCAAATAAATGTATTAACAGCTGAGAATTTAATTTTTCTTTTCTAAATATATGGCAGCAGAATGCTCGGAGGGGAATGGTAAGTTAGAGAACTTCCAGTCTGAGAGAGACTGGTAACTTAGATCACATTGAAATACCAGATTTGTGATAGAAGTGTTGAAATGGAGAATTTAAACACGTTCAACTCCACTAGTCTGTTATTTTGCACCCCTTCATAGGTTTCTTGATAAAATAGCCTTTTGGTTAAGAGGAAATTATGTCCTATAGTGTTTTTCATTTAACTGGGATAGAAGACTGAATGTATACATTCACATGTACATAATAATTGTGTAACATGTATGTGGGCTATTTTTCTGTGTCAGTTTTGGAATCTAAATGAATGTGTGGCTAGATATACACCTTCAGTTGCTAAACATTTACAAATCTTACTGGAGTTTTTTTTTACTTGCCCTTATTAATTTTTATAAGCTATTCTTAAGAATAGATTGAGTAAACTTATTATAGAAGTTAGAGGCCATCATAAAATGCAAGTTCTTATTATGAAACACAATGGTTGTTTGTGCCCATCTGTAACATATAGTACATATTGTTTGCAGATTTACAATAGTTAGAGGATTTTATGTTAGTATTTTCTTCAGGAATTCTAGATGTCCTCTTTGACAGTATTTCAATTGCATAGAATGCATTTTTTTTGGATATACTGAGGTAAATCAGGAATGGATTATTTTTATGGTCAGCTACAATAAATTAAATATAATTAACATTTCCTTACCTTTAGTGTATACATACATGTGTATATACCTGCTGAGCCATGTCTATGCAGCATCTACATATTTCACACAACTGAAATTTTAAATTAAATATGAGAGTTACAGCTGAGTTTATAATATTGTTTTCAAAATGGGTACTGCTGAGAGATGTAAGCTGAAGTTTTCTCTCAGGCTGTCTTGGAAAGAGTAATTAGCTATGCAATGGGAAAATACATCTGTAAATTAAGTGCTATACCTTGCCAGTGATAGTTTGATTTCTAAACACATTTTTTCTCAAATATATTTTGGTGGGGAAAAGAGGTAGAAAGAGCTATTTTTGTGAAAATGTGAATATTTTTCATTACTGGATTATCCAGAGTTCCAGACACCATTCTTCTTTTAACAAAATTGGGAAGAGATGCAGTAATCAGTGTATTGATAGGTTAACTTACTGGGTGTCCTTAAATGTGAAAGCAACAAATGGAAGTGTATGGTAGAACAGCAATAGAAATTCAATCATTCAATAAAGATTAAGCTGATTTCACTAAGATCTCATTTGGTTATGCATTTACAATCTATTGTTTTACCTAGGAGCTTACTGTATTTTTACTGTCCTCATAAAGCTGAGTAAGTTTTTAAGAAACTTGTAAAATTATCATCCTTTCATCTCTTTTACTTATGCTTTTTTTCCCCTTTATTTTTCTTTCATACAGGCCATGCAAGTAAAGGTACAGGTCAAAGTGCATGATGTGTCTTTGTTTTAGATTTAGAGACGATCAGGCTCCAAGCACTCCTTCCATTGATCATAGCAGTGGCGTCACAAAGTGAAGCACCAGGTTCCACCTACTATAAATTTTGTCCCAGCTAAAGTGGCAGTCTTTGACCAGAGCAGATAAAATTCCCTTTGGCACTCCTAAATATTGCTTAATGTGAAAATGTACTAAAGCTACCTTTTAAAAACTATTTTAGATGTACATTCTGCCTCTGCTGTCCTTCTGCATTCTATTTTTTTTTTGCTAAAATAGTGAAGTAGACATTGTAAAAGTAATGTCTAAGTAGAGTCATTAGAAAGATGTATTTGGCTTATAATATTCAAGAAGAATATTTGAGAGAAATGTGCTATAACCTCTACCCCATTTGTAGGTGAATAGAAGATTGTATTCAATCCAATAAGTTTAAATAAGATATACAGTTCAAATTCTAGCTTTTTACAAAAGTAAAATGGTTTTTACTAAAGGTGTGAGGCGTGACACAGCTTTAGAATAACACTTATTTCTTTTATATATTTAATGTATTTGAAGATTTCCTTCAGTGAACTACAGGTCACTTTCCTTTGCATCATTCATATTATTTTTTTAATATGAATTTCTGAAATAGACGAGTACTTTCTGACCTATGATGCATTCTTCATGGGTGAAGTAGAATAAGCAGCAAAATGGAGCATAAATCCTTTCATCTTTCCCTTTACCCTGTGTGCTGAGAAGCATACATGATGCTGTGAAGAGCTTTTAATCAATTAAACTGGAGACATGAGTTAAAAAAGGAGAAGCTCTGTTAAACTAATAACCTGATTTCATGCTTTGTTTGTCAAACTTTCCAGGTATACAGAGTAGGATTTAATGACTGCCCTCATAGTAATCTCAAAGAACAGAAGCTCAAAGGGGGATGGAAATTCAGAAAATATTATATCTATAATCTTAACCATTTTTAGCTGATTTTTTTGTGTAAATAAATTATTTCTTCCTTTTCATTGTGTATTTAGTTATTATTAATCTACTAAAGAATCTTAATTGGTTTTTGGTATGTGGATTTTTTTCAGAAATATCCATTTGTATGTTTAAATCCTCAGACAAGTAAGACTATTACATGCTTTTAGGCAACCAAATTATATCATCCCTCCTGTTGAGATCCTTATAGCACAGTTAATTATTTAGGCAAAATATATCTGATTTAAAGCTCTTTACATATGCAATACAGGTATGGTGTGTACATGGGTGCATATTAGAACTGAAAGAGACAAAATTCCATTGTCATTGAGGTTTCAGTCTGTGACTCTATTTATACATTTATCAGCTGGAGAAGTGAATTCACAGGCAGCAGAATTTATGGCAAAGGCAGAATGGATCTTCTTTTCATATTTTGAAAATTCTCCAGTTTTAAGGTTCACAATCTTATTAATTTCATATGAACATAAAGAAAATTGGATGTGCAAAATGTCCACTGGTATAAAAGATGCAGAAACCAGTATGCCTCCCATTCCTTTTTTTTCTTTTAAATATATCTATTACATATTTGGTTATTCCTTATTTAAGATGCATAGTGACGCCACTGGAGTACAGTGATACATTGTGGGATTTGTTTGTCTGCTGTCAATGTAGAGTACAAATAATGTCATTATTAAAGCCATTGCATCACTATTTCTAAGGCACTTTGAAAAGCAAAGCTTTGAGGCCAAGTACTCTCCTGCAATTGTTAGTTCCTTCAGAAAGGAAGCCACATCCATTGCGTGTTCCTTCACACTTCAAAATACTTAACACAAGCTCTGTACAGGGAGATTTCCCATCTAGAAGACAGAATTTGCCAAAATTTATCACCAAATAGAATATGTACAGCTGCCTTTTTTCTTCCAGTGATTACTGTGATAATAGTGAGGCATTAATTGGGAAATAATGAATTGCAATGGATTCTGCTGTATCCTTATGTGGAACTACACAATCTATTATAAGAACAGTAGTTTGTAAATCCTAATTGACATAAGGGAAAGGATATGGAGGGTTAAAAGAAAGCATTTGTAATTTTGTAGTGTTGTACAAGCCTGGAGGCCTAGTCCTGAAATCTTATCTTAAGCAAAACTCCCCTTGAGTATAAGTAGGAGTTTAATCTGGGTACAGAATTCAGAACTGGGCTGTTTGATGTTGTTGCTGTTTACTGTGTGTTCATTAAGTATATGGGTCTGTTTGAAAGATTTTGGTTCTCTGTCTCATAAAGGAAAAGTTGGATGTGAAATATGTTGTACAGTGTCTGTCATAAGAAGATAGGGCAGATGTTATTCTGTTGTGCTGTTTACTCCTGTCTCTTTTGTTTTCCATGATGATATCCAAAGATACAAAATTTTAAATTTTTTGCCCCAAATTTATTCATATTATCCAAAGCCAAAGGGCAGCACTTTCCCAGAGGCACTAATTAATTTGCACTTTATAACATTGAATCAAAGCCTTTTAAATATACTGTTTTTCAGATGAGACAAGTCAGGCAATATTCATTCATTCAGACCCTGGATAACTATCTTTATATAAATCTCTTACAAAAAGGTAAACATCCTAAATTTGTCTCTGTAGCATTGGACAAATAATAGTGTCCCCTGAGAATGATTCAGCTTTTAATGGTAGGGTTGTTTCTGATTTGAAAGGTAAGATCCAGAAAGTATTGTCAAACTAATATGTATGAATGCACACAAAAGTGTGTGACTCCTATTACCACATTACTCTTACTGCATTTTCTGCACTGGTGCACACCAAAAGTATTCCTTTACATTTTCTGACCAAGCCTATACACCCTTCCTCTAGTGCTGCATTTTTAATTATTTGTACTACATCAGGAACATAGTTTCCTTGGACCATAAGGGGAAGAGCGTGTTGGAGAAATGTGTCATCAGAAAATTAAAGTAATTTTTCTTTTTTTCTTTTCCCCCTTTTAAATTTTTTTTAACTTATAGTCTGGAGGACAAGATCAAGAGAGGAAGAAATCAAAACGTAGAGGGGATTTGTACTCCATACAAACATCCTTGATTGTGGCTGCACTTAAAAAGATGCTTCCTATTGGTTTGAATATGTGCACTCCTGGAGACCAAGAGCTCATCTCTTTGGCTAAGGCTAGATACAGCCATGTAAGTGTGTGCTTTTAATAGTTTTTAATGCAAAAATAAGCAGAACATTCTAAAATTAATTTTGGAGCATAGAAATCTAAGCAGTCAATATGATTAAATATCTGTATGTACTATAAGCAATTATAGCTGCTAATTATTGTGCTTTTTTTTTTAAAAAAAGAGTGTATATAGAGGAGCCATACTTTCCCTGTTATTTTCCACTTGTGTACCATATGCAATTTTATATATTCATGTTCTTTTGCACCAAATACTGAACTACAATTAGTTAGCTTTAATTCCCTTCAAAGTTTAACCATTGTTTTATGGTTAAATTAAGCCTTTGCCCCTTCTGGTATCTTACATACTTTGAAAGCAAAAGAGTTTAAATTTCAATGTTGAAATATAAACTGTTCTATGTTGTAAAAGTTCTTGTGAAATGAATCATTATCTGATCTGAAAAATACTTCTACCTTTCTACAGAGGGACACAGATGAGGAAGTCAAAGAACACCTACGCAACAACTTGCACTTGCAGGAAAAGGTAATATAGAAAAATCTGTCCTAGATGCCAATGTGCATTTTCAAAACACTGAAGGTGCAATCATTTTTTGGGGATTTTTTTTGTGATACAGTAACAAAAATAATCCAGAAAACTATTAGAAACGTTTCCATTTTAAAATTATTCTTCCTGATATTTGATTGCAATAAATACCTTATTTGTGGCTTTGTTTGGTATAGTAAAGTTTCTGGAAGATCTGTAGAATAGGACAAGTGTGAAGAATTGGGATACTAGTAGTCTTAAAGGTCTAATTACTTAGAATTCTAATTACTTAGAATTCCAACTTGATCCAAGAAGAAAATAAAATTGAAACTCTACTACTTCAGCTTTTCTGCTTGAATCTAGCTTTCAATAATGATTAAATTAGGTGTTTCTAAAACTATATGCATTTTAAAGTGACTATAATAAAATATTAAAAGCTTTGTCATTTTTGCACTTGTGAGTTTTACAAGTACATTTATATTCCTACAATTCATATGCTGAATACACAGTCAAAGGTAATACCAATATGGACAGTGTTTGAACACAATAAAGTAACTCACCTGTTATGGAAGTTGACTGTCCATTTGCTATAAATTTATGCTTGCATATATTAAAATAAGCACAAGAAGTACTTTAATGTGGTTTTCCTATTTCTGTCTTTAAGGAAAAAAAAAAAGAAAAAACCAAAAACTTTGGCTATAACTCTTCACCTACTGAAATTCCACCTGTCTTTTCCAGACTCCAAAAAACAGCTTTACACTCTCAGTACAAAGGTTCTGCAAACTGAACTCAATCCCAGTACTAAATCTGCTTCCTTATTTTAAATGGAGTTAAAAGGAATAAATAAGTTGTAAGGTACTTTATTTGGTTTAATGAAATAACAATACAGAACCTTGCTTAAGAATTTAATTCAATTGTCCAATAATATGTGGAATCAATGCCATTTTTTGGACCAGCTAGCAGATGTTAATTTGGTCTGAAAGGGGACAGAAACTGAGAATATTTATAAGTTTCTTTATTATACGATGGGAGTAGAAGTAGTGTCAGTCAAATTCATTGCCTTCATTCAGCAGCTTACAAATGAAATATGTTGGGTTTCAGTCTGATGATCCAGCTGTGAAATGGCAGCTAAATCTGTACAAAGACATTTTAAAGAGTGATGGACCTACTGACCCTGAGAAAAATGTGGAGCGTGTGCAGAGGATATCAGCTGCTCTGTATCATCTGGAGCAGGTAAAAAGCCAAATGTCTATAGTGTGTTTATTTTTGAAAAAAAGAGATTTTTCCTGGCAGAGATTATTTCAAGTACAGTGACTACCATCATTAAAGTGTCCAGATAAAACTTAGGGGTTTGTACACGTGTGCATGCAAGTACCCATGCACATACAGATGTGCATATATGAAAGTTTTCAATGTAATCTGTTGAAGTGCCTCCATTTAGCTGCAGGGAAAGCTCAAGATATATTTCTGCAAAACTGCATGAACAGTCATATGAAGTAAAGCACACAAATTATCTCCATGCTGTAGCAGAACACCATTTTGATTTTAGGAAGAGATGTTTGCTTGTGCACTTATTTTTAATATATTGATTTAACCTGTCTCCAATTTCTGCAGCATAGGATGCTGTAGCAACTTTTGACTTGCTTGCCTGTTCATCCAGTTGATGCAATTCAAATAAAGGAGTTTGTGCTCTTCCTACATGAAGTTAATCCATTCCATTCACAAACTATATAACACAGAAATATCTTCACTTGAACAACTGAATATGTATTGTTAGAAAGAGAAAAAATAACAACTTTTGAAATTTACCAAGTGGTCCCACATGAGGTATTCTAACATCTTTAATATTCTAGTCTGAGTTAACGGAGAGATTTCTATATAGAAGGTCCCCAGTATTTTTCCTTATTAATAAAAAAAATAAAACCCCAAAAGAACATTTTTATCAGATGATGCAGAGCATTGGTAACATTTTCTACTTTGCTAACTAGCTAACCACTAGCTGTATAGAAAATATTTTGATGAAAGTTGAAAAGTTTCCATTGCATATACTATAAGATATTTTCCTATAGGTTGAACAACCACTGAGATCAAAAAAAGCTGTTTGGCACAAACTCCTGTCAAAACAACGCAAAAGGGCTGTTGTTGCATGTTTCAGAATGGCACCATTATACAACCTGCCAAGGTAAGTGGCTGAAAGGTTTATTTCTTCATAACTTTTGTTTGCATTATTTACTGAGTGCAAACACTGCCTGTGTGTTTACCTAGGTGTTTGTTAATTGTTAGGTGTATGTAATTTTAAGAGACAAGAATTGATTAGTCATCAGCTAATTCCTCACAGGAGCAAAATAGTCATCTCATGGCAAATAATCTGAGTGGGGAAACACCCTAAGAATTACATGCTTCATTTTTGTCAGTTATTCTGTATAGTTCCTCAACTTGTCTGTGAAAACCATTCAGATGTTGCTGTTTCTGTCCATTTTTTGTCTCTGATTTGTTGCTCTTTTTACTCTTTATTCTCCTGTGTTTTACTCTTTATTCTCCTGTGTTTTGTCTTTGTTTTTTTTTTTTTTTAAATTTTGCTCTTCCTCTCCTCTTGCATGAACACTTCATGCTCTGTAGCTTGTCTGGGCCAATCTTCAGCTACTACATCAGAATGTTATATGAATTAAAGTGACTATTGGGATATAAAAATGATATTTTAGACTCTGCTTCTTATTCCAGTTGAATGCATATACCACAAATTCCAAAATAAAATGCATCCTGTGCCTGGATCCAATTACTGCTTTAAGCAGAGTAATAAGATGATATATTACTGGAGTAACTTCCTTTACTCTGTTTCTTCTCAAAAAACCTGAGTTTTATTCAGATAAAAGTTAAGTGCATGTTTAATTAGGTTTGCTTCTCTCCTTCTGCAATTTTTCACTTTTTGTGTTTAATATTATTATTCAAAGATTTTTGGCAAAGTCTTTAACTGAAGGGTTGTGTTGGATTTTAAAATCCGTTTATTAAAGAAAATATACACACTTGCTGTAAAGGTCTTTAGCTGAAGGTCTGTAGCTGTGCCACTAACACACTGGAGGAATACTAGGTTTGCACAGGGCAAATAAAAAGGCAGTTTATACCATAAAAAGCACACAACCTTCCTTTACAAAAATGAGTCGTTCTAGACTATAACTTCTCCAAGTTATTATGCTACCACCAGGCCATCTTTAAAGAACCAAAAAATGGAGAGGATTAAATACAACATAAAAAACTGCCCAGTATCAATCTTTGCATCTTCAAGAGCTGTGTTTGGCAAAACAAGAGGAAGTGGTATGAAGAAACACCATTTCAGTGCAACCGTTTTATGAGCAAGTTTTTTTTTCAAAACCATATTCTGTGTTTGTAAATTCTTAAAATGTTTAGAATAAATGCATGACCGCCCAAATGTTAAAAGGGCTCCTCCTTTTTTTGCCTTACAAAGCACTCACTTTTACTTTTTATATTTGAGGTTGACAGAACACTTGCTAAGAGGCAAAGTGGGTTATGAATCTTTAAATTCTTGACTTTTTAATTTTCAATAAAATATGGAATAATACCATATTGAAATTGAACATTTACATGTATGTAATTTTTTAAAAAATGTTTTTGTGTTAAAAACTTTCCTCAAGCTTTTTGTTCTCAAACTTCTGGAAGATTTTGTGGAGCAGTTTACTCCTAAATTAAATATGAATATGAGGCAAATCTACCCTGTTGTTTCATTTTGTAGTTGCTAAAATGGAACCCTCAT
The DNA here is from genome assembly GCF_027579445.1 of Ammospiza nelsoni. NCBI lineage: Eukaryota > Metazoa > Chordata > Aves > Passeriformes > Passerellidae > Ammospiza > Ammospiza nelsoni. The sequence continues at coordinate 33,372,903 of NC_080638.1, read as the reverse complement.
AAAAGTATTTTTGTCAATTAATTGTGTTCTCTGCACTTCAAAACAAACAAGAGTGAAAACACAGTTTAAACTTAAAATCTTAAAGTCGTGGAAAAGTTTGGGTTGGAATGGAGGTCATCTATCCTGATCCTGCTGCCACGAGCAAACTTCTGGATATATTGCTCAACTGACAGATTCAAACAAAAGTTTTAAAATTCACTAGCTTATAGTCACTTTTTTCCTAGACAAATTATAGGATCCTGACAGGAAAATAAGGCTATCACACTATTATAACAATCTCCATCATCTAAATTGACAGTGTTGCTCAGACATGCCTGAACCCTAGGGAGACTATTTCAAGTGGAGTATGATTTGTTCTAGGAGCTATTTAAATCTCTTTGATCCAGAGTTTAAAATGCAGCCCTCTATCTTGTCTATTTCTTCATTTTAGTTGCAGCTTTGTATTGGGAGTGTTAGTTCTTTGATGCTAGAATCAATTCATTTAAAGTGCAGTAAACAAATATTATGGTATTAACCTTTCCTTTATCCTAGAAAAGATAAATCTTCAGTAAATAATAAGCTTACGCTTTTGAAAATTTTTCAGATATTTAGATGGCTTTCAGAATAGTTTAATTTTAATCTCAGAGCTTAAGATAATTTTCTGCAAAATTCACTCTAATGTCTATCAGTTTTTAGGAATTTCAGTAAGATATTTCAGAAACAGACATGTCTGTTGATATGAAAGTGTTTGTTAAATCACTGAAAAATTACTTTAACTTCTGCCACAAATATTCCGAGAACTCCTTTTGATGAAAAGTTTTGCAGACACAAAACAAATAGCTATATTTAAAAATATATATATTTTTCAATTAAATTAATTAAACATCATTCAAGTTAGGAAGTGGTAATTCTTCATGCTCTGTGTTTATTGAATGTACATGGCTTTGAAAAAGTGTGTTATGTGATGAGTGTTTTCTCTGAGATGTGTCTATGTTTGATGTTTCAAGGAAATTAATTTGAAAAAACTTTGTCTTATTGTCTGTCATCTGTATATGCACATAGATACAGCAAAGTTGTACATGGCAATTTTTCAAGCACGGTTTACGATACATTCTATCTGAGTACTTTATTGAATTTAACTTGTGCCTTTCTTCAATGAAAACCTATATGCTTTTCTTCAGACACAAAATTAGCAATTTCTTCCTGAGCACCTTTCAACGTGTTTGGCTGGAAAAAGTACATGAAAAAACTCAGTATGACAGGCTTATACTCAAGTTAACGGTAATGTAACTTGTGGAGAGCCTCTTGCTTATGCGCCCACTTCTTCCTTCCCAGCCATGATTTGATATTATCATAAAAACATGAATTTGTACAATTTTCAGAGGGGATTCTGATTGGTCAGTTTTCAAAATTTTATAATAAAACAACACCAGTGTCAGCAAGTGAGCCTAAAGTGTTGACTTAACAGCTATTTCATTATAAAATACTGATTCGTGTGCACATTGTATTTAAAAGGTATTTAATGGTGTATATGTAGCGCATTTTTATAGCTTTTTTTGGTGGCAACTGATAAAAGTAAATGAAAAGGCTGCATGGAACAGCCTTTCTAGCCTCATGTAGTGCAGCTCAGAAAAAATTTTTTCCCCAAAATAATGTGAAGACAGATTTATTTTGCCATTATTATGTGTAGTCTTATTGCCATGAGTTTATTTTCTGTGGAAAGTTAAATTAATGAATAGTATACAGTAGTAATTAATATGACTTAGAGTTTTCTAAAATTGGTCATTTCGTAGAGCAGGTTTTTATATTTCTAATGCAACTCTTTGAGGACATGCTAATACTGCCCTGATTTAGAACTGGAAGACAAGAAGCTGAGATTAGGCTTCTTTCTGTGGAAGAAGGCAATGATTGTCCTTAGATACTATGCTGGAAAGCACTTGGTAGTTATTTTGGTGTTGATGGCCAGTGTCTGCTGTCTTGATGTTCTAAATCTAGCAATTTGGATTTACACCTTGTAGATGTATACCGCACTCACTCATTCTCAGTCTGTTCAAGTGTGTGTTTTTCTCATGCTTGCATTAAGGTATCAGTCGTGCAGTTTCATGTATAATGTATTTTAAGCCTCTCTTAGCCTTCAAAATAAAAAGTAATGTATACATATGTGTATAAAACCAGTAAGAATGTTCAAAAGTACCTGCAGGTTTGTCACTGAATGTTAGTTATGTTTTGCATTTTGTTTCACTGACCAATCAGAGGATCAGAATTGTACAAATAAGTATCCTTACTAACCATTAACCATCTGAGCTGTTATACTCTGTTCCGTTACCCCTCTTGATCTCACTTTCACAACCCCCCCAGGCACCGTTCTATTAACCTCTTCCTCAATGGCTATCAGAACTTTTGGATAGAAACAGAGGAATATTCATTTGAGGAGAAACTAGTTCAGGATTTGGCTGTAAGTACTGACATAACTGGGCATATATTTCAATGCCCACTTCAGTGTGTATTCTATGTATCTATTATAAAACATATTTAATTTTTGTGTACTGTATGCATAAACTTATAAAATATTAATCCTTATGCTTCAGAGCATAGGGTCATTTTCTGCTGTGGTCAAAAAGACATTGTCCTTCGATGCACACTGAAGTGCATTAAGGTGAGCTGTGCCTTCAGACGAGCTACATGATACTCATTCTTGGGAAGAGAAATGGATTAGATAACCAGTCAGACTGTTGTTGTTGTCATTATGGTAATTCCTATGCTTGTATATATATTATCTTATGGGATTTTTTAAAAGCTTGATACTAGTGATCCTTTTCCCTTTTAAATTTTTTTATGCATAATTAATTTTAACATTTTCAGCTTTGATACAAATTATTTTTGCTGTTTTCCTTTTTGATGCATCATAAGAATAAGTAAATATATGCAGCCATATTCAGCAAAAATGCAGTTTACCTGTGTACTTGATAAAAGTGATTGGTAAACTTTGGGATTTTGGTAGTGAACGTCAGTTCAGAATGCCTACTGCTCTTTCTCTTCCCTCTGTGTAGTTAACTTGTCAAAAATATCTCCAAGGAACTTATCTCCCCAGTCTCTAAAGACCAGGAAAGTTAATATACAGCTTCACGGATCACATGAAGATGCATCAGGAAGTGCTTCAGTGTTAGCAGAAGCACTCATGTTGTGCTTTTTAAAGAGCCATTATACCTGATATTGTAGAGACACAGAATGCTTGGGTTGGAAGGGACCATAGAGATTATCTAGTTCCAACCCCCTGCCATGGGTAGGGACATTCTTCACATGCTCTGGACAATTATATGGTCAGTCTGATTGACTTTGTTGCTTCCTGCTAAAGGAAAGAATGAGGCCATTAATCAAAGCAATTCTTTCAGATTTCCTTGAGAATTGAACTTCTATAATTAAAATAATTACTGTAATTACAATAAATCTACAATAACTAGTAACTGTACAAAGGTGTGATAACACAAGTAAGGTAAGGGTAATAATCTGTTCTTTGGCCAGCTCTGACTATGTTGTATTTTTAACTGCCAAAAAATGTTTGAAGTTTACAATAATGAGCATTAATTGAACCAAGGTTACTTGGAAATTATATATGAAAAGATTGTGGCTAGTGCTAGTCTGAATGGGATGTATCTGATGATGTTATTAAAAATTACTCCAGTACCTACTACAAAATAATTGAGCTAGAACTTCCTTTCAATTCAACTGGAGATGCATGATTTCTCTTTAATAAGGCTTCCCCAAGATTTCCCCAGTCTCATTCTCAATACCTTGCAAATGAGAAAATTCTAAAGTTACAAAAATAATGAATAAAAACCATATATTCTTATCTCTTCAGAATCAAACAGGCACATAATGTTGCCTGTTTCAGGAGTTACAGGTTATGCTGTAAACTCCTGAAAAGATTAATACTGGCAGTAATGTAAATTGGATAGAATAAAATTACTGAAATCCTTTCCTAAGCTTAATTACAGATTTTTTTTTTTTTTGCTTATGAAGCTTAACTTTTATATTCTAAATCTTGAGACAGACATCTCCAAAAAAAGATGAAGAGGAAGAAGAAGAGACTGAGAAAAAGCATCCTGATCCACTTCATCAGATTATCCTCTATTTTAGTCGCAGTGCTCTTACAGAGAGAAGGTAAAAGAGCTGTGTGAAAAAGCCCATTGAATAAAAGCACAAGTAACTGAATTTTTAGAAACATTACCAAATGGATTTAACACAAGTGTAGTTCATTATTGTACATGGTGAATACCTTTTTCCCTCTTAGTTTCATTAGAGTTTTCCTGTATTTAAACTGAATATAACCTTTACATTGAGATAAATATTGACTATTTTTACATTTTAAAAGCTTAGTAAATACCCAATGCAGAAATGATTGAGCATGACTTCTCCTGGAAACATGAATTCTACAGAAACTGCAGGTTTAATCAGAATACCTTGCCCTGGTTTCTCCTGGTAATTAATAGATGTGTGTTCTTGGTTTTGATATTCATTACATTTCACAATGTAAGTCAGAAAAGGTTTTGTTGATGTTTATGAATCTCATTGCCAGCTTCTGTTTTGACTTTAGATGGTTGATTAGAATGATTAGATTTTTATGAGTATTCCAGAGTTTCATATACTTTTTCTGTATGACTAATAAAATCTTGCCATCTAACAGTTATAATTATTCTAATTTATATTTCCATATTACTTTTCTGCACCTTCAACAGCTAATGATGACCCAAAATGACTAAGTTGAATGCACAAATATACCTTTAAATTGTTTGAGTAAAAACTTAGAGATTTGGATTTAGATAAGAGAAGTCCTTCATGACACAATTTTCAAGATTAATAGCTTATCAAGTAGACTACTTTAATAAAATACATTTTAATAAAAAAGGCATATGAATTCTTTATATTAATATATCATAAAATTAATATCATTAAAAATATTTTTTACTCTTCACAGCAATCTAGGACATGATCCTCTATATATTGCCTATTCTGCCATGATGGCAAAGGTAAGCACATAATTTCAAGCTCCATCCCTCACTGCATTTAGGTACTTCCCACTGATTTTAGATGTTTCTTAAATCTTTTCTTTCTGTTTCTTACATGGACTGCTTGATAATAACTTCTATATTTTTAATGAAGCAAATGCAGTTCAGAGTTTTACATATACGTATAATGAGAAATTTCCTATGTTAAAGCAGTACTATAACATTTCAGTAGATGCAGTCCTGTTCCTTTCACTTGACACTTTTTTTCATATAATTAACTCCTGAGCAGTTTAAACCCATTAGTTATCTTCATTCTTTGGTTAATGATTTTTGGGTTAATACTTGAAGTCTGTCAAAGATAGGTCAGTTTTTTGCAACATATTGATTACAGCTGACTTGTGATGAGAGGTTGACTGTGAAGAGAAATATCATGGATATAGTGATATGGCACAAGTGTATATAGCTTGCAGTTACAGGGTGTGTATGTAGTTGGATGAATACCCTGAAATACTCACATGTTAGGGAATATCAGCTTCTTAGTGCAGATAAGCACAAATATTTGCAATTAAATGTTTTTAAAATCTTCTTAATACCTTCAGTAATTGCTTGAAAAATTATTTGGCAATTTTGTAGAAATAGTATAGCAAAAGTAGGCATTATGTTTCTTAATAAGCAAGATCTTGTGATTTCTGTTTTTAACATCAAAAGAGCTGTCAGGAAGAAGAAGAGGGAGACGAAGATAAAGAAAAGACATTTGAGGTGAGAGTTTAAATAACATTTCTTTCTCATAATCTAATGTGAAAGTACTTTAAATATGTCCAGTGGAATAAATGCAAAAATAGCATAACACATTGTGTGTTGAACACAGCGAGCTGGTTTACTGGGTTATTCACATTAAAGAAAGATGGGGTGTTTTGAAACTTTGGAGTCAAACAGCCCATGGATTTTGGAGGCAGATGGTCTTCAACAACTTCAGATTTCTCATCTTCCTATTTTTCCTGGATCCATTCCAATCTGTAGTCTGTTTTCATTTTGTTCCCAAACCCAGGAGAAAGAAATGGAAAAGCAGAGAACTCTGTATCAGCAAGCTCGCTTGCATGATCGTGGAGCTGCTGAGATGGTCCTTCAGATGATCAGTGCAAGCAAAGGTAATGCTCTGTGGTATCTTTGAAGCATAGAGAGGAGTGTTATGTCATTGTACCTATCATGTAGCTATCATAAACAGCTTCTGTACAACACTTAATGAGCCAAAATAAATGCCAGTAGCAACTGCACTAAGTAAAACTTCCAGACTGTGTTTCTGATTGAAGAGCTCATAACTACAAGTTTTAAGGAGTGTATCCTTGTTTTGACAGGTCATACAGGACCCATGGTTGTTGAAACACTGAAACTTGGTATTGCTATTCTAAATGGTGGAAACACCATAGTGCAACAGGTAATGCATTTCCAACTACTGTGAGTCTTGCTTGCATAAATGAGGCAAGCAATTTTGACAATTTTAGTATCCTGTTGTTTAAGTTAATGCACTTAATTTTAAGCCAAACAGTGAAGAAATGTCAGTGTATTTTTGGTGCAAGGGCAATTATATTATTTTTTTGCCAGTGATTTGCATTTCAAGGAACTAATTCAGGAACTTTTGAATTCTTATAATTTCAATATCATTAATTATAAGGGCACTTATTAGCTTTACTATTTTATTTTAGTTTATAAATACTATTAATAATTAATTGCTAGTTATTTTTTATTGTATATTGTTAATGTTGTATTTTTTCCCTTCAAAAATACACAATATTTAGAAAATGCTAGACTACCTGAAGGAGAAAAAGGATGCTGGATTTTTTCAAAGCCTCTCTGGCTTGATGCAGTCCTGCAGGTAAAACCATAAGTCGCATTATTACAGGTTCTGTTTTAATCATATTTACTGGCTTACTGCTCAGTTCAGGTGGATGCATTAGATTTAAATTACAGGAGTCACAGGTTGTAGAACTCTTGTGGGAAGTTTTGGGAATCACAGGAACAGCCTGTTAATCTTTTGTAGTATTCTTCCAAGGGAGAAAATAAAGCAAGACTGCACATGCCTTTGAAGACTTAGTTTGAAGAGACAGAAAAGTAAAATGTAATGGCTCCTTTACTGATCCTAGATCCCCCAAGGTTTTTGTCTGGTAGGTTCCAACGATGGAGAAGAGCCACCACTAAGGGAGAGACAGGCCAGTGGAGCTTTACTAAGCTTTCAGTTCCTGCACATTTCTGGCGAGTTGCGTAATCGCTGTCTCTTGTGAATCCTCTGCATATATATCAGCTTTGTTTGAGTTGGCATGTGACCAGTGCGACTCTAGCAGTCCATTCCCTTGATAAAACAGTTCAAATTAGTTGGGGTAAAGGACTCCCATGCATAAGACAGAAAATTTCTGGTGTTTTTGATTACTCTTACAGTAGACAACCTCAATTTTTCAGCCTTTTAAAAAAGAACCAGAAGCATTCTGAAGAAGTAGACTGGGAATTAGAAGTGGAGGGGCTGTATGAATAGAAGATAAAATGTGGAAAGAATTGTGACTTGTATTGCAGAAACTATTGTTGAATAGTTGCAGCCTAATTAAGTAATATCTGCCTTGTCACTTTTTCATTTATGTAGAACACTTTAGCAGGGATTTGCTCAAACAGGCCCTGCTGTCATATTAGTACCAATTGTGTATATGTATTATTCAGGACTTCATTAAAAGAGGTATTGATAAAATTACTGGAGCAGATAAGAAATTATAAGAAAATAAAATGATGCTTTAAGAAATGCTTTTGGTTTTAATGATGTCACTAGATTGAATATGTGACTGCATTTCTATTTAACTGAACTAAAATTAGATAATGATAGAATTTTATTGGAGGTTTGAATTAAAGTATTCTAACTGGGTGGTGAGAAGAATCATGATTTGCTATTCCATGTGCTGAGCTATGCCAAGTTAACAAAATAAAATTCAGATATCAGTGTCTTTTGACCTTGGAAGAGATGGAACCTCTCAACATTTCTTTCTTGTACATATAGAATCAGGAATTCCATACATTTTCTGAATAATATAACCATGTTATATTATAATATTGTAATATTCTGTAATAATATATACAGAAACAACATAATAAAAGTCATAGTGACAACTTAGTGGAAAACAGTGTGAGAGAGAAACAACAGCAGTATTCTCCTTTAGTGGTAGGTTTAAATCAACATAAAGAGTAATATTTCAGGCTCTTTTTACACTCCTCATTTGTACATGACACTGTGAATGTCATTGTCAGGAGTGAAGTTAGGTAAATGGTAAGACATGACCTGAGACTCATTTCTTGTCAGAATTGGACACTGGACCCTTAGTTTCATCCAAAGCTCATTTATTTAATAAGAGTATTAAATAAAATATGAAGCAATGCATGTTGTTGTGGGTCAAGAGTAGTAGTTGAAAGCCTCTAGAAATTTTGTAGAAGAAAATGATTTTCCATTGTTTACTATAGTCCTTTTTCCTGTTTGTGCTGTTGTTTTTCTTTTCTTTAAATATAAGTGTTCTTGACTTGAATGCGTTTGAGAGACAGAATAAAGCAGAAGGCCTGGGAATGGTCACTGAAGAAGGAACTCGTAAGTAGAATGAAATTGATTCCAGTAGTGCTTTAAACATTATTTGTGCTTCCTTCTTTAACTTGAACTGTTGTTTACTGTGGCTTGAGGTTTCTCTTGTTAAACTTACTACAAGTAATTCTAGGCTCTGGGTTCTGAATATGCTTCTTTTTTACACTATCTTTAGCAATAATTTTTAAGAAAAATATTGTAACTTCCAATATTCTTATCTTGTATTCTTGTTATTTTTCTTTGATCCACAGTCATCGTTCGTGAGCGTGGTATGTTTGGGTTTACAGTTTTTGATACTATTGTTGCAAAAGTGTGTTGCAAATACAGAGAGAAATCTCTCATTGCATCTTCTCAGATAGCTTTAGGTTTAGCTTTATGGTCTGCAGCAGGTTGTGTGTTTAGCTTGGATAAAGAGTTTGATGCTTACTAAAGAAGTGTCACTCATATTTAAGGCATGATTTTAGTTATGACTAACAATTTACTTATTAGATATATATCCTGTTGCCTTTTTTTTTTTTCAAATTAGTGTTCTTTTTTTAACCATGGATGCATTGGAGTGCTAAATACTTTGGCTCTGCTTTTTCTGTCTCAGTTTTTCTTTTCATTATTATCAGTCTGTTTCTTTTAAATTGCTTTAACGCTTTTAAATACTGATTCTTTTATTAAAATTCCACTTTAAAAGGTTACTGTAGGATTATGTGTTGTGCATAATTAATCATAGCAATTGTCACATAATCATTGTATTTATATATTTTGAAGGTGAAAAAGTCTTGCAGCATGATGAATTTACTCGAGATCTGTTTAGATTTTTGCAACTTCTCTGTGAAGGGCATAACAATGGTAAGAGAACTGAATTAATTTTGTAGAAAATGTGTGGTGAGTCTGTTCCTAAACAGAGTGCAATAAGAACCAATGTTTTCCTCTAATGCATTAAGTTTCCTGAGGGGAAACTGGCATGACAACAATTTGAATTGAAGAATTCAATTTGATTTTTTAATTCTTAATTTAATTTTGGTATGTAGCATATTACTAGTAAAGCCTGTTCCAAGTCACCGGGATAACAATTGTCCACTTATATGTACACTGGGTCTAAAGCTGAATTTCTACAACGTAAGCATCTGTATCCAACAAGATATTTAAAAAGAAGGCATTCCCCATGACAGTAGAAAAATAATGTATTTTTTTTCCTTTGTATACTAACCAAGCACAAATCACTTCTTATTTCAGATTTTCAAAATTACTTACGTACTCAGATGGGCAACACCACAACGGTGAATATTATCATTAGTACTGTTGACTATCTCTTGCGTCTTCAGGTGAGGAAAAAACAGATGAAAATGGAGTATAACATATTAGCTTTCCTTCACTTCTTTAGATTCACATTTTATTGGAATCAAACATGAAAATTCTCTCTAAAAGATACCTAAAATGAAGAATTTTTAGTTTTTTCGTATCTTCTTTCCTTTGAAAACAGATGACATTTCAGAATTCTGTGTGGAATCAGATGTCTGATAATGGTTTTCATTGTTCACTTCTGAAGAAAGTGAAAAATATTATTGTAATGAGAAATAGATTGACACAGATATGCTAAATTTCATCTGAATTACTGATTAAAGTTTTGGTGATACAAATACAGGCAGTAAATACGGCATAGAGAATTCAAACCTAGAAAATGTAACATTGTTTTTTTCTTAGGAATCCATCAGTGACTTCTATTGGTACTATTCAGGAAAGGATGTCATTGATGAATCAGGACAACGTAACTTTTCTAAAGCTTTGGCTGTCACCAAACAAATATTCAATTCTCTTACAGAATATATCCAGGTAAACAGAATGTGTTTCTCAAGATACTAACAGAGAAGTTCCATGCTCACACAGCATGATCATGTTCTTTCATCAGTTTGTAAATGCTTTGCACATAATTTTTTAAAATTTTGATAAAGTTACATGGAATCACTGGACCAGTGTAAAGTGAGAACTAAAACATGCAAACATGTATGTATTTAACAGGATACAATTTGGTATTTGTGCACTAGATACCCAGAGATCTTGGAAAACCTTCTCATGCAGCTTCATGGCTGCCTGAAACTTCTTTTTGATTTGTTTTGGTTTACTTGACATAAATAAAAAATATGTTTTTCTTAATTTTTTTAGGGCCCTTGCATAGGTAATCAACAGAGTCTGGCTCATAGTAGGCTGTGGGATGCAGTTGTTGGCTTTCTTCATGTGTTTGCCAATATGCAAATGAAACTTTCACAGGTATTTTCAACATTAATTGTCTGTGTACTCACCTTCACTAAAACCAAACTTGACATTTACAGCTCAGTTATACCTTTCTGATAACAAACGTGGCAGTTTGGTCCCTTTCTCTCTCTTGCCAAAACTGGAGGATCTGTCAGAGCAGAAACACCATTAAAAGCACTGAACATAAGTGGGTAAAGAGAAAAGCTGAGAAAGAGCCAAAGAGGGAGGGAGTGTGATATTTGGTCAACTTATCCAGTTAATTAATCAACGACAGAGAGCACGGGGACACAGGCACTGTTCATTTCACTGTACAGAGCACAGTCCCACTCCACAGCCTCAGGATTCTGTGTTCTTCTGTGACATCTGCTTAATGCATCCATGCTCTCAAACTCTGCACTGAATGCAACAGTGCAGAGAGTAATTTCCTTTCTTACTCAGTGTCTCTGCAATCCTCTGACTTACAAGATTTCTTCCCACCCTATAGAAGTATATCAGAATTTTGAAACTAGTATTTAGGGCCTTAATGTCAAACACAAATCTACATTAGACTTAGCATGTTCTAATCAGTTCTAGTTCTCTTTGAGTGGTAATGCATAATGCCATTAAATATTGCCAGTGAAGTGAAAAAGGATGGATTGCCTCTGAGACAGATACTTTCAGATCTGTGTAGCAACCAATATTTTTTGGTTGTTTCTGCTGTCCCTTACCTGCACTTTGGTACTCCTTAATGCTTTATTAAAGCTTAACTTTATGGTGTTAATACCTCTGCTGCAGTAAGCTGCATGTTGTATTAGACTTCTGATTGCAATCATAATACAATGACAATGAAATGTTGCTGAATAATTTAAATGAAATTTAGCTGATCATCTTTGATACCATTTCTCTCTAAATTTATTAAGTTTTCCATATAAATACAAATTTAAAACAATCTTACAGTCCTTTGTTTTTGTTTTTTAATAGGACTCTGCTCAGATTGAATTGCTTAAGGAGCTGCTAGATCTACTAAAGGATATGGTAGTGATGCTCTTGTCACTGCTTGAAGGTTGGACCTGTTTTGCTTTTTGGTCAAATACGATTATCTCCCTTTCCTATTGTAAAACACTTCCTAGTGTAAAGACTTCCTATTCTCACTTCCTAGTGTAAAGAACAATTATTACATTCATCTTTCTAAACTGCTTTTTAATTGCCTATATTTAATCTTTGGGTAAAAAGACTTTCTTCATATTTGTTTAAGAATTATTCTGGAATATACGTAGTCCTGAAATAGAGAGCTGCTAGAGAAAAGCATGTTGGAAGAAAAAATACTAAGATTTAAGAACATTTTTGTTCTGTTTTCAGCAGAAATATGAAATGTCATCATTTAAAATGTAGCTGTCAAATAACTTTCTATTATAACACACTGCTTAGGTAACGTTGTAAATGGAACTATTGGAAAACAAATGGTGGACACGCTTGTAGAATCATCTAGCAATGTAGAAATGATTTTGAAGTTCTTTGACATGTTCCTGAAGTTAAAAGATCTGACTAATTCAGATGCTTTCAAAGAGTATGATCCAGATGGTAAAGGAATCATTTCCAAGAAGGAATTTCAAAAATCAATGGAGGCTCAAAAGCAATACATACAGTCAGAGATTGATTTCCTGCTGTCCTGTACAGAAGCTGATGAAAATGACATGTTCAATTATGTTGACTTTGTGGAAAGGTTCCATGAACCAGCCAAAGACATTGGATTTAATGTAGTAGTATTGCTTACAAACCTTTCAGAGCACATGCCTAATGATCCACGCCTTCAGAGCTTACTTGAGCCTGCAGAAAGTGTTCTTAATTACTTTGAACCATACCTTGGCCGTATTGAAATAATGGGTGGGGCCAAGAAAATAGAAAGAGTTTACTTTGAAATCAGTGAATCCAGTAGAATGCAGTGGGAGAAGCCACAGGTGAAGGAATCTAAAAGACAGTTCATATTTGATGTTGTAAATGAAGGTGGAGAGCAAGAAAAAATGGAACTCTTTGTGAATTTCTGTGAAGACACAATTTTTGAAATGCAGTTAGCATCCCAGATCTCTGAAACAGATTCATCTGAGAGGCCTGAGGAGGAGGAAGAGGCAGAGCCTGCCTATGTAGTGGATATTGGAGATGATGAGGAAGAAGAGAAGTCCCTGGAGCCTGCTTCAGCTTTTGCAGTGGCCTGTGTTGCAGTGAAAAAGAACGTTGCCAACTTTTTGAAAATGGTCACTGTGAAGAACCTTAGGAAACAATACAGGAAAGTAAAAAAGATGACAATAAAAGAGATGGTGAAAGTGTTTTTCTCCTTTTTCTGGATCCTATTTGTAGGGACATTCCAAATGTTCTTTTCTATAGTGTGGGGGATATTCCAGATTCTTTGGAGCACTGTATTTGGGGGTGGCCTGGTTGAAGGAGCCAAAAACATAAAAGTTACAAAAATATTAGGGGATATGCCTGATCCAACACAGTTTGGAATCCATGATGATGTTATGGAAGCAGAAAAAGCTGAAGGTGCTGAGCATGGCATAAGAGCTGAACTCGGGGAGTTTGTGAAGAGTGAAAAAGGAGAAGCTGACATAATTGCAGACATTTTTGGCATTCCTACAAAGAAAGAAGGATCAAAACATGGTCATGATGCTGGACTTGGAGATATTGCAGAAATCCTTGGTACTGAGATCCAAACACCTTTGGAAAACACAGTTCATAAGAAAAAAAGATTACAGGTAAATTAAAGAGATTTTTGTATTTTTTAAGATAATATTAATAATTATAATTACAATAATAATAAATTACTGAATTTTAATAACAGATTTATTTTATATTTAACTGGTTAATATATATTGTCAGTAAGAACTTACTTTATAATCTCTACACATTTGAAAACCAACAGGAAATTTTAGCCCAGTTTTTAGATTTCAGTGCAGTAAATTGTTACTGTTCTTTTGGACTTTATTCAAAACATAAACTGCTAGCAAATTTCTAGTCACAGTTTTTGCTTTAAATTATTTATGGTCTTGTTTATTCTGCATACCCCATTTTTTCATAGTATACTTCAATTACTTTTACAACTTATTATCTCCATAATAATGCCTTATCATTAACATTGTTCTTCTGTATGCTGTACATGCAATAGAGTATCCTGTTTTCCTATTATTTGAAATATATTGACCTGAATTTATTGTAAGTTTAATGTTTATTGTATAATTATTCTTTACTCTTTTTCCGGTTTACAAACAATATATTTTGTTCCACTCAGCTGGACTAAAGAGAATATTTTTCTGTGTAAAAATAGACAGAACTAAATGTCAAAACCAATTCATTTATCATATTTGGAAGGCACTATGTTTCACTTTACATCTCAGGTCTGTTTCTAAGTGTTATTCAAAAACATCTTTTCTCTCATCGTTGACTCACCTTTTTATGATATATTTTCCAGATATCTTCAAGATAAATCTAAACTGTGCAACTTCTTAGTGCATTATTTTCTCTTAATTTGTATGTTTTTCTCCAGATTCTGGTTCTTGCCTAAATGGAACTACATTTTTTGCATTTGTTTTTCATGTGTGTTTATTAAAACATTTTTATATGTGGACTTGAAAATTGCAGTCTATTAAAATCCTGTCTCATTTAGCATAAATATAATGTGGTTGGTATTTCAAAATAACTTTTAACACAAGAATCTTGGCAGGTATAAGTAAACACATTAGAATTTTCTTCAATAGTTGAAGTAAGTATTTTAACTCAGATCTGAATAAACACTTTAGAATATGCTTTGCTTTACTTTGATTTATACATTTCTTACAGATGTGTTTTATACTGCTGATGAAAATGCTGTGTAATTTTTGCAGATAGTTTAAGTCATTAATGTGAAGTCAGTTTGCAATTTGCCCAGCTTTTACCTTTGATATGTTAGGTAGTGAAACTTACCAAAGCAATGTTTGCACTAATTCTGTATTATAGGAATTGCTATTCATCTCACATTGTGTATATAAATGCTCACATAATCTAGCTAGAGGAGTGGTTATAAAGACTATGTGGAGCTCAAAGCAGAAATAGCAGCATAAGAATCAAAAATTCCCTTCAAGAAGTCACTATGTCTTTCTTAGGCATCTGCAATGATAAAATTCACACAAATGGATAGAAATACAAAATCAGGTCTATATACTGGAAAAGTGTACTGATAAGGTCAGTGACATTTACCACATAGCCAGAGAAACTCCAAAATATGGAATCATACATGCTGGAGCCTTTCAGGAGTTTGCTTTTACTGTAAGGCTCTGCAGGAATCTCCGAGTTATGTGGGTTCACAAATTAGAAGAGTAGTAGTGACATAACAGTTTGCTGATAAATCTAATTATTGGTAGCAATAAAATCAAGAGCTAACTGTGAAGTTACCTTAAAATAACAGATAAAAATCAGGAAAGTGATCAATACAAGAGGAAAATTATAATTTTATCTGTAAAATGCTTCATTTTGATCTCATTGTTACCGTTCAAGTATGAAATCTTGGGAATATAACTGAGTTGTACAACATTATTACTTCATGATTATGTCAGTCAAGCAAACTTAAATTTTGAATTGTTGAGAAAGGAAGAGAGAAAGCCCCCACATTATTATGCTCCATTAATGTTAATTTATCTGTGTCTTGAAGATCAGGTTCCCTCAGTTCAAAAAGAGTGTGACAAAACTGGAAAAGATTCAGTGAAGATCAATGAGCTGGTAAAGCTGGATATGGAACAAATCTTGTAAATGGAATTGAGAAAATTAAGGTTTTTCAGCCTGGGATAGAGAAAATTGAGAGCATATATGCATAAGATGAATAGTGATTTATCATTCTTCTACCACTCCATCCCTTAGAAGAACCAGGCATCATCAAATGATCTCTCAATTATCCTCCACCAGCTAGAGATCTTAGGGGAGATTCTTTGTGAGAGAGTTACACCTCCATTGTTTACTAGGTGAAGTTCCACCTGACGTCCTTGTGTACGTGAGATACACAAGGGAAGATCAACTTAATAAATTCTTTCCTATATCCTTTTCCCACATACTTGTGGAAGATAGGCATCCAGATGAGTAGTGGCAGAAACTTTAGGTAAGTGTATATTTGTGTTAACTGGAAATGTAGGACCAAGAGAAAACTGCTGTCTAAGCACTTCAGGAGACTACAGGAGAGGATTGAGTTAGGACAGGTTTTTGCAAAAGGGAGCGGAGACAAATTTAGATTTCTTTTTGAGTCAGGGCCTGCATCTCTTGGACTTCCACTGAAGCTTAGATACTCAAACTGCATTTGAAATGAGTTTACTTTGATCTTGTAACACCCAGCCTAAAGGTGTGTGACATCCAGGCCCCATCTTCTTTGCTGCAGTCAGCCATCTGTAAAATTCTGCATTGGTTTTTCCTTATCTCAAGGGAAAGCTGTAAACACAACACTTAAGAGGGTTGTGTGGTGTGCCAATAAAGGTTTAATGAACCATCAGCCCAGATAAGATAAACTGCTTGAAGAAAACATCGTGTAAGTAGAAGTTATTTAAGTATTTGTTTTCAGTTGCATTACTTGATCACAGCCAAGTAATTGAGTTTTGTAATATCTGATAATTACAGAAATGTTTTTCAGATTTTTGATGATAACATTAATATATTGTTTCTAGTTTCAATCAGTAACTCCACTTTGTGGGTGACCTTAGGATCAGGATATGATCTGGGTGTAGTTACCTTCATCCTCAGCTGGTCACATAATTTGCCTGATCACTGTGTATATTTAAGTTTTTCAGTCAACTGGACTAGTTAGAATATTGATAACATTATACAGAAAAAATTCTACCTTTTTCACTGTTAAAATATAGCCTGAGCCCCCTATCTTTAAAAATCAAACACTAAAAGTGCACAGTGCTATAAAAATATTATTAATTATTTTGTTTGTTTCTTAGAAGACAATACCTAAAGTTACCAGAATTTTATCTGAATGGATCCATTTTGACAGTTAAAATACTTTTTCTAGATATCTGAAATTGCAAAAGAAGCTGGAACACAAAGAAAAGCAGAAGCTGAGAAGGCTGAGTAAGTTAATTTTACAAAATTCCTGTTTAACTCCTTGGTACTTCCTAATGCTAAATAATTTGGCCAAAATAACACAAGAAATGCTCAGTATTCAAAGAACTTTATGTACACTTTGTCTCATCAGTATTTTGAAAATATACTAAGGGGTACATCCTAAGTATTTTGCAAATATACTAAAAGATGGCAGACCATGTCACTAGGCAACACAATGGCAATTTTGTGGCCCTTGACAATTTTGCATGTATTGATCTGTGGCCATTGTCTCTTTAAAAATTCCCATAACTTCCTTTAAAAATGAGCACCAGTCTTAAAAACCTCTGCAACTTATTATGCTTTCTGCTTTCCCTACACCCCACTACAATTTTCATGGAATTTTTATTGGATCATTAAAACACAAGATTTAACTAACCCAACTATTTTTATTTATTGCTGTTTTATCAGACCTTGACAGCAGATACATTCCTTTGTCCAGTCATCCTATATATGACTGCTAAATAATATTTAAAATACTCACCTTGCTTTAGCAGCATCCTACTTTTAAGGAGCATCCTGTCTGCCTGGAGCTGCAGCCACATTGTAGTAAAAGATTAAAATATTTTGCACAGACAAACAAAAGGTGTCCAAGAGATTCTAAGAGATTCAAAAGCTATACATAATTATATTTTTTTTCCATTTTGTTTCATGTTTAAATATTTACCTCAGAGTCATTTATCTTTCTCCTATCTGCCTAAGTTAATTTTTTAAGCATCTCATAAAGGTCTATACTTTAAGACATTCATATTGATACCTCAACATCATGTCACACATATGGAAGCCCAGGTTTTGAAGTTTTTTTGTTAGTAACTAAATTCCTCTAATGCTACATACAGTACAAAAACTAAATTTAAGGCCAAAATTTATGAACTCAAATTCATTTGAAATTAATGCATTTACATTTGGCTAGATATTTTTGTTTAGTTAACCTTTCTTCTAGTATGGAAGATGGTGAGAAACAAGATAAAGCAAAGGAAGTACAATCTGAGCAGCTAGAAGAGGGAAAAACGAAGAAAAAGAAGAGAAGACATGGACAAAAAATTGAGAAACCAGAGGCTGTTATGGCTAACTTCTTCAAAGCTTTGGAAATTTATCAGACAAAAATGCTTGTAAGTTTGTCTTAAATTCTTTAATAATTGAATTTTCTTTATAGAACCATTTTTTGATAATTAGGAGAGAAATGTCATCATAAAGGAAAATTGGGTATCAGTGTTCAGATGATTGGCTGTAGTCAGTCTGTTGTGATTTTATAATACTTTTTAGAGTTATACAATTGAGTGTTTCTGTGTGTAATTTGTAACAGGACAGATTAGGCTCCTGAGCTCCTTTTTAGGAGCTCCCTATTTTCCATAATCTAACTTCTAGAGTCTTTCACTCTACTTTGTATTTTTCTTTGTTTTAAAACCACGAAATGTTGAGTTCTCTGAAAACTCTCAAGCAGGTTTTTTGCAGTATTCTAACATATCTTTCCACACTTTCTGTTTCAGACTCTCTGACTTATAATTCTAAGGCCATTATTTAAATTCCATTTATCATGAAAGAGGGGAATAGGCTGCCAGGAAATGCTCTTGCTCATTGTAAATGATCTATGAAAGAAACACAATTATGTATTTATGGTTTTAAAAATCTTGCTATCTGTTTTTCTTCTTTTGATATTACTCATGGGCTACCTTTAATTACTTTTTATTTTTTACTTTCAGCATTACTTGGCAAGAAATTTTTACAACTTAAGGTTTCTTGCTCTATTTGTTGCATTTGCCATCAATTTTATTCTTCTGTTTTACAAGGTAAGATAACATTGTTCTTTAAATATTTTTGTTAGTACCAGGAGATACAATAATTTAATGTTTGTACTACTCTGTTTTTATTTTATTCAGGCTGAATGAAAAGAGATTTATTTAATTTCTCCTTTGTAGTTGAATTTCTAGGCACTTTTCCATTTAATCACATAAGTCTGTTGTTGTTTGGACTGTTGATCTTGTTCTGTGAAAATTGAAATCGACTAAAATAATTCAAATGTCAAAACTGTTGAAATATTTTTCTTTAATTTGTTCTCAAGATATTAAGAGACTTCAGTTAATCTGATTATTCTCAGTTACTTCATTTTTTTATAGTAGGCTACAGCTCTTTTTGTCTAGCTCACTGATGAAGAAGGCTATACATTCACAGTTTAAACTTAATCTTAGAGGTTCACCTGAATATAAAGTTGTTTCAGGTTCTGGTGTGTAACACCAGATGATACAAAGTAGAACATCCTCAGCAGCCTGTTCTTTTTCTTTAATTTCCAATTAAAGAAATTTCTTTAATGAATCATATTTTGTAATGAATCTTCACAGCCTTGAAATGAAACAGGTTAGAATTCAATAAAGAGAATTCCCATTCATAAAAGCCTCATTTTTTCCCCCTTTCCACACTGAAGTCTGGAATAAGAGCTCTGATTTATCCATATCCTGCAATCTGGACCTTTTAATTTTCCCCTTCTAGATATAGAATGAAAGTTGTAATGAGCTGATGAACCTTGTGTTTTCCAATATTACATATTCTATTACATATTCTGTTACTTAAACCAAAAACTTCAACAACAAAAGCAGCTGGCTGAACATTCAGTCTAGAAATAACTGAGTGCTGTTCTCAAATACCTTGAAATGCAGCTCCTATAACACAGTTACATTCTCAGAGGCAGGGCAGGTAAAGATGTACAGAGCTCTTGGAAACTGGGCAGAATGCACATTCCACGAGAAAGATGTCATGGCTATTTAGGGCTTTCTGCTTGTCTCTTTCTTTCTTTCCCACAGGGTTAGAGAAGATGGACTTGAAATATACATGTAGAATTCTGCTTTTGTCTTTTCTCCCCATTCTCTTCTGCTTTTCTTTGAGTCTGATGGGTGACGACCCATTCTGTGGAAGAGCAAGGACAAAAGTTCACATCTGTCAGTGCAAGTCCATCTGTCATACATAAGAAAGGGTCAGTGGGAGTCAAACAGGACTGAATAGGACTTTAGCTTTCAGACAAAGCTGTCCAAAAAGCACCCATAGGGGTTTCATTTTAAAGGGCAGGTTTTCAAAGTCATTGGAAGAATTTAGGGCAGTATGTCAGCTGATGAAATGCTGTATATAGTTTGTAAGCTCTAAACTGAGTCATGAAATGAAAAGTTATGGACAGTGTGTACACGGTTGATTATATGAAAATTATATTAAAATTTTGCTTCTTTTTAGACTCGAGCAATCAGGAACTATATAGATTACATAAAATACCCTGAATTCAGTCATAATAGATAACCCTTTCATTCCTTGCTTCTTCCAAGAAATAGTTTTTGCATAACTTTTTCATATGTTTTAGTTTTGCTATGGCATTGTTAGAGAGATTTGTAAACTGCCTGTATTTTCTTTCTCCAGATTTTCTTTTCAGTGACATGACGTGATGTGGAGACTTATGCTGTGCAAATGAAGAATGTTTAAAGCTAATGATCTATCATCTTCTTTGAGCAGGCTTTGAAAACATAATTTGTCATTAAAGGAAAAACTTTTAAGTTTATTTTTCAACAAATTCAACATGCTTGAATTTTTCTCAGGTGACAGAAGAGCCACTTGATGAAGTAGAGGAAGACTCTAATCTCTGGAACTCCTTTGCTGAAGAGGAAGAAGAGGAGGGCATGGTGTTTTTTGTTTTAGAAGAAAGTACTGGCTACATGGCACCTGCTCTCAGAGCACTAGCAGTTATTCATACTGTCATCTCCTTTGTCTGTGTGATTGGATATTACTGCCTAAAGGCAAGTTCTTAATCTTACTGCTAATCTGTTTGCTAAACATTGGCTATGTCCCAAGGTGGTTGGTGGTGCTAATACTGAAATAGCATTTGTACCTAGCTGTTTACAAATTCTCACTGCTCAATAAGTAGATGTTTTCCTCCTGTATTCTGGCCAGCAGAAACGGAGCTAACTTTCTTCCTAGCAGTGTGATTGTGTTTTGGATTTGTGGTTAAAATGGTGCAGGTAACACAGCCACATTTGGTTATTGCTGGAGAGTGTTTGCACAGTGTGAGGGCTCTGGCTTGGCTTTACCCACTCTGTGCATCCCTCAGCAGGTATGTTGGGAGGGGTCACAGCCAGCACAGCTGAGCCAATCAACCAGAGGGGTATTCCATGGCATGCAACACCATGCTCAGCAATAAAAAGCTGTGTGTGGGGAGGGTTGGGGCTTGACTGCCAAGGTGGCCATTGCTCAGAGGCTGCCTAGGCATTGATCTGCCTAGTGTGGGAGATTCTAGTGTCATGTTTGGTCTCACATCTTTGTGTTACAAAGAACCAAAAATACATAAACCATTACAAAAATGGCCACCACCACTTTCACAGGTCCCTCTGGTTGTATTCAAGAGAGAAAAGGAGGTGGCTAGAAAGCTGGAATTTGATGGACTATACATAACTGAACAACCAACTGAGGATGATATTAAAGGACAATGGGATCGCCTTGTTATCAATACTCCGTAAGTAAAACTGGACTCTATGTAAACTGCTTATAATATTATAGCTCATTAGCCACTGATCTAGAACCTTTCCTGTCCACCTGTCACTTAGTTCATCTAAAAGAAATGCATTTAGCCCCTTATATTAGATGCTCCAGTAGTAGACTCTAATGTGAAATCCACTATTATCTGTTTATTTAATAAATATTATGATAACACATATATTCCATTTCCTTCTCATTTTCTAGGGTTTGCAAGGATTAGGTATTTTACCTCAAAATGTCTCTCCAAGACATTTCACATATTAGTCTCTGTTGAGAAACTTTTAAAAAGATAACTTCCATCCTTTCCAGTGATTATTTCATTTGTACAGTGCACATATTCTACTCCCTTTCTTTCCCATTCTTTGGTAAAAAATTTGTACATGACAAGAGGAGTAAATCTAGTGAAAAATAGCATTCCTAGAATTTGAGTAGGTCTGACAGGAATATCTGTCAAGTTGTGGCATTAGCAAATACTGTAGTGGTTGTATACTGGTTCTAAGAGTCTCGGTAAGCTGCAGCAGTTTGTAGGAGTGGCACAGACAAACACAGCAAGTCAGCTCTCTTCCCACAGGAAAAATGCAGGGTGCTTTTCAGAATGTGCTGGTAGGTTTAGATTAGCTATTAGGAAGAAGTTCTTTACTATAACAGTGAGGCTTTTAAACAGGCTGCTCAGAGAAGTTGTGGATGCCCCAGCCCTGGAAGTGTTCCAGGCCAGGCTGGATGGGGCTTGGAGCAACCTGCTCTGGTGGAAGGTGGCCCTGCCCCTGGCAGGGAGTTGGAACTAGGTGATCTTTAAGGTCCCTTCCTTCCATCTATGCTTCCATGATTAGGATTTCTAAAATACTGGAAATTCTTGAATGCTTTGTTTTCCTACACCTAAGTATTAAGAATTTTTCCTAATTTCATTCAGCAATATGGACTAGCACATATTATTAAAGTTACAACCAAAGCTAATTGGGAAACTGGAGAGCTTGCTTATTTTCCAACCAGTTTGTATCACTATTGATAGCAACCCATCCAGATACCCATTAAATGAATCTTCAGCAAACAGAAGAAAGAATTAATAAAATACACTGTCAACTTACTGCTAATGACATGCCGTACAGTCTGTTCTCAGCATGTTGCACTGTCTACTGAGGTTAAACAAAAGATTAAGACTAATTTAAGCAGGCTAATCCTTCCCTCTAATGTTAACCGAGTCTCAAGGTTTAGTACAAGTACAACCAGAATAACCACTGCTTGAGGGTACCCAGTGTTCTGTATAAACTGAAATGTGCTTTCTATAATGGGAAAAAAAGTAATTAAAAGTACGAAAGATGTACCCTGACAAATTATTGGAGTTTCTTGTAAGAGATAGACACAAGCTGGCTACACTATGACATATTTTGCTTAAAAGCCTGACAAATCAAGCAAAAAAATAATACAGAGCATTGGAGTAGAATATACCATGCATTTGAGTTACTAGAAGCATTTGCCTTTATTTGGATTAATTTAATTCAGAATTCTAATTCAGAAAGGGAAAAGTTGGAGCATAGTCATTGGGAAGTTTGCCTCACATCCCAGCAGAACACTGTTGTGGAATTTCATTTTTCTTGTGCTAGCATTGACTTTATATTACCAATACTGTCCTTTAGTTTAAGTAGTTATTTTTCTCTTTTGCATTCCTGCATATTTTCTCAATTCAGTGTTATTTCCAGGAAATAACGAGAGAAAAATCTTAAATTTTGTAGTGTTTCCTGCTAACTGGCATTCCTCAAAATGGGTATAACAGATAGTAAGATCATTAGAATGAGTTCCAGGATATTGCTATATATATATATATTTGCTATATATTGGCAAATGATCTTGAATTTTCTTGGCAAGTTTGAGATTTTTATATATTCTGTTGGCGAACTGTTGACTGGTTCTCAAGTGTTCAACCTCTGTTTGAAATGTAATCCAATAAACTAAAAAATGATTTATCCTATAAGATTCTCCTATTTTTCTCTGAAATCTGGTTTGATTTTTATGGCTAGGGGTGATAAAGTATTTATTTAGTAGATGAATTATATTACAGTGACTAACCTGCTACTAAGGAATTGTTAAGCTTATCAGGTGATAGTATTTAGCCTGCTAACCTTTTGTAGCCAGTCATATTTGTGAATGGGAAAAACAAAGAGGGTTTGGAGGGGAAAGATAATATTGCAGTAAATTATGATTAATAACAGCTGTTGTCCCCATGAAAAAAAATCAGTCTCCTAATTTGAAGTGCAGTGAGTGAAAAAAATTTGCAATGATCAGACATGTGGCATTTTCTCTTTTTTTCATTGTTTTGTTTCCTTTCCCCTAACAAATTAAATAATTTGAAATATTTTCACCTTATCTATGTAGGTCCTTCCCTAACAATTACTGGGACAAATTTGTGAAACGGAAGGTAGGCTTTTTATATTTCTATTATGCTTTCCAGAGCAATAAACTACTATTTGGTCAATTTGGATCTCCATATGCTTCTGTACACATAAATACAGAAATAACAGAGAACTGGAATTTGTTTTATGGAAGTTGTTGTGTTAAATATCTCAGCGAAAAGGCAGCTGTGGTGTAGGTGGGAGGAAGGAGGAAGACAGAAGGCTGTAGTTTCCTTCCTAGACTCAGACATTTGAAATAACTTTGTCCTGTCAATCAGCCAGCAGGTCTAATTTGCAATCATTGTCATCTTTAGGATACAAAGCCCCCTCATCGCCCTAAAAAAAGAAAAACATGCCAGCTTAAATGACAGAAAATTATACATAAGCTTGCAGATAATAGCCTTTAATGCTTCTATTTTTCTTTTTTATGCTCCCCAGGTTTCCTGGGAGCTCTTACTGTTCTAGTAGTGTTAATTGTGAAGGACTTTGTTTTTAATTCCTGAAAACTACTGGTCTAGAGTTAGGTGAATGTCACTGAGGAGTTTCTGTGATCAAAACCTTCTGTTTTTCCCCTTCTAGGTTATTAACAAGTATGGAGATTTATATGGAGCAGAGCGCATTGCAGAACTTCTGGGTTTGGACAAGAGTGCCCTTGATTTTAGTCCATTGGAAGAGAGTGAACCAGAAGAGGCATCACTGGTGTCATGGTACGATTTCTAAATTTCACAGACAAATTATGTGTTGGAATAATTTCATCATCAAAGACAAAAATGGATTTCATTTTGAAACTGTTGTGATGTTTTCCTCAAGATGGACAATTCGAATGGATGAGTCTTCCTAGTGTGGA
The DNA here is from genome assembly GCF_027579445.1 of Ammospiza nelsoni. NCBI lineage: Eukaryota > Metazoa > Chordata > Aves > Passeriformes > Passerellidae > Ammospiza > Ammospiza nelsoni. Next base: position 33,348,231 of record NC_080638.1, on the reverse strand, counting down.
AGTAAAATAAAACAGTTTTTTGTTTGTTTCAAAACACAGTTGTGTTATAAAAGTAAGGAAAAAAATCAGTGAGTTTATGCTGACTGATATAGTTGGTCACTCTTTCATTTTAAACAATAATTAATGCAGCATTTTTAAGGTCTTATAACAAAGTTTATAAACCAGTGGACTGAAAAACTGATAATACTTAGATAACAGGTGTCTAGTACAGATTCAGAGATGTTTTCCTTACTTAGTCAGTAAGTCAAGATGAGAGCTTGAAATTGTCCCAGTCCCAAGTGATTTATGCTCCTACAGGAGTTGGTTTTCTTAATGGGTAAGATGCACAACAGAGATTTCCCTTTGCATGCCATCCAATGGCTCATAAAATATTTAGAATATTGCAGAAGGCATTACCTTTTCTCTTGGTTATTCTGGGAATATTTTACACTAAATAGAACACTTACCTCCTCAATTTAAGCAATCTGTCTTCCACATTTCACTACTTTTGGCATAACTCTGGAATATAGGAGTATCATTCTTCCTAAAATTGTTACATCAGTTTTGTTGGATTAGAAACTCTTTATTGTGCTCAGAATTAATAAATACTCTGAATAAATGAAGTACCTGGATCACTCAAAAAATGAACAATCTATATCACCACCTTCATCAAAAGTGCCATGACTAATGTATGTTTATAAATAGAGAATTCAATATTTATTTTTGACATTTATGCTTTTCACAAATTGTTTATTTCTTAGGCTAAGCTCCATTGATACCAAGTACCACATTTGGAAGCTCGGAGTTGTTTTCACTGATAATGTGAGTATGTTAGCCTAGATGAATATGCTTTGATTTACTCTAAACATGTATGTCCTCCACCATCTGCTTTTATTTTCAACAAACATACACAAATAATATTGCATTACACAGCCATTTTAAAATATTTTTTTCTGTCTTGTGATTAGACTAAAGGTTGTTTTACTCAGAATTATATAGGCACACTATAGATGGTTAAAACTGCTATTATAGTACTTTATTTATTAAATTAATGTTCTTAAAGGTAGCTCAATAATTATTGTTATGTTACTTGCCCACATCAGTGACAGATTTCTTTGGTTCAGCCTCAAGGAGTAACCCTGGGGAGCATTCTCATTCCATTGAAGAATCTACACACACCTCTGGGGGTGCTAGAAATCCCTGCCATTAAAAAGTGGGACTGAGATTTTACAACATAAAGTGATTGAATGGAATTCACATGTTCCCAGGCTAGTCATGTCAGCTCAACAGAGCACCATTCATCTTAAAATAAGTTATTAGTACCACCAATCATTGGTTGCTCTATCAGGAAACACCTGCCTTCCACATCCCTGCCAGTGCCAGTAGCTGTCAGGATACACAGGTTTTTCACATCCTTGTGATGTCTGTTTTTGGGGTTGGTGAGTCAGGTCTCAGCATTTTTCAACAGTAAAAGCAGGGTGACCTCCCACTCCATCACTGGTAATTTTCAAAAGCTGGGTGAAGCTTCAGCTGTTTAATCCCCATGTAGGCAAAGCATCCTACAACAACTTGAGTGACTTAAAAACTCTATTTTCTGGATCTAATAATGCACATCAGCACCTGTTAACCCTCTGCCACTTTTCACTTTCTCTGCAGTCATTCTTATACTTAGCTTGGTACACTACTATGTCTATCCTTGGGCACTACAACAACTTCTTCTTTGCTGCTCATCTGCTGGATATTGCTATGGGTTTTAAGACACTGCGAACTATTTTGTCTTCAGTCACTCACAATGGCAAACAGGTAGGTGCTACATTAAAAGGTTTGAAAATAAATGCACTTTGTAAAAGTACTGGAAAAATCTTGTTGTGAAGGAAATATTGGAATGCAATTCATTTATATCATGGTAGGATTGATCATATCTTCTGCAGCACACTTAATGTATACTAAACCCTATGGAATTATAACAATGTAAACCCACCAAGTGATGACAGATAAAGTGTTGTACGCAATAGAAAACACATAATTTTGGAAAAATATAAGAATATTAGTTACTTCCTAACCACTTTGTTCTGTATCCTCAATGATGAGGTGATTGGTGATAGATATTAAGAGTGCACAATCCCTCTTTAGCTACAGCAGTAATATTGATTTGGGCACTGAGATTTCAATACCTGGCTAATAAGAATGTGCTTAAAGGTGTGGGCATTCTGCACTGTGGAATATGCTTCTATGGCCTTTTGTCATGCAAAAATCAGGTTAATAAAGTGTAATTCTAAAACTAATTGTTAAAATTTCTGCAGGGAATCATGCACTGATCTCCAAAGAACCCATGTTCCTAGCTAGAATAACAACAAAAAGCAAGATTTACAGTTACTTTTAAACTCACATTTAAGAAATCTAAATTCCCCAAAATATAATTTCAAACATATACATTCTATTTCTTCTCAAATGCAGTAACATACATTCTAAGCCCACACCTATGCCCTGCTAGATTTGTCAAAACATTTTATAGCATATGATGTTTTGGAAGAGGCATAAAAATATACCCACACACGGTGATGATGTGTTATCATCACACAAACAAATGAAATCTCTGATTTTATACTATTTATTTTACTTCAAGAAGACCAAGTCCATATTAGTTTTAATGATTGTAATGACTTATGTATCTTCCTTATGAATTGCTTAAAAAATGTCATTGTCAAAACTGAGCATAATTGACAAAACTGTTTTAACTCAAGACTGTGGCTTTTACATTCTTAAATAGCAATGAATAATTTTTCTAATCTTGTTGCTTTTTTGGCAAGTAAATATGAATACTGAAAGACAGCTGCAGATTTCTGCATTGAAATGTTCACTTTGGGAGCATGCTGACAGGTCTGCAGATAGTGATAAATGATCAGCTTGTCCTTTAATACTCTTATGTTTCTTTCAAAGAGTAAATACTGGTTGTTGCATTTTTTAAAATGTGTAACTGTGAGTAAACTCCTCTCCAGAGCTGCATCTTCTAACACCAACTTCAACAGACAATATAATCTGGTCTCATTAATTGCTAAACTTTTTCCCCTAATGATTTTATTTGCTTACAGGCAGGAACTGAAAATTACTTATTCTCATCTAAAAAAATTTCTCTCCATTTTAGCAATGGCTTTGCTAAACAGCTTTGGAAGAGAATATACTCCTTATAAGTCCTAAGAAGTCCTAGTTGAAATGTTCAAATTATCTAAAGGTTTTTATTTTTATTATTTCATTTTTATTGTATATCCAGTGTTTTAAGTTACTATAATTAATTTTTTAAACTAAAGAGTGCAAAAAATTGCCCTGGTGATACACAGATAACTCCTATCATTAATTTCCCTATTGGGAAAGGTACAATATAACTAATTTTCAAAATGTGAGGCAGTGCACCAAGCAGGCATGTCTCTTCTGTCAAAATGATATTGAAACCGATTTTCATGTCATGTCCCCACACACAGCTTGTGCTCACCGTGGGACTCCTGGCCGTGGTAGTGTACCTGTACACTGTGGTGGCTTTCAACTTCTTCCGCAAATTCTACAACAAAAGTGAAGATGAAGATGAACCAGACATGAAATGTGACGACATGATGACGGTAACTAAAACATCACCATGTGCCCCAAATATCATCCGGAATTTTCAAATGTATACTTTAGACAGAACCATGAGTAAGGAGGGATGTGTTTGTCATTAAATCTATTGGGTTGTTCTTCTTGATACATATCATTTTGGAAATACAAATAGTCTTGAAATTCCCTCTGTGTTCTCCAGTGGCCTAAACTCAACAGCAAACAGATGACACATAGCAAGGTATTCTGAATTTTTTTCCTAAATACTGTGGTTTATGATGTGCCACAATGCTTTTGCAGCTGAGGACGGCAAACCCTCAAAGTAAAAAAGGAATTTCTGGACAAACTAGTCAGAGCTTCAAAAAGAAGCTATGCTGTCACAATAAAGAAGCCCTATTTGTTCCCAATATTTGCAAGTGTGCAAGCTCTTCCTGTCCTTATTTAGGTTATATGAATTATGGGATATTAATAGCACCGGTTATAAAACTATATTACATTTTAAAACACACTATTAAGTGAGGTAAATAAATTCTAAGCTACATTTTAAAGTATTATTAAAGTAGCACTAGCATCTTATGTTATCAGTAAAATTGCATTATAAAAATGGATGCACAGCTCTGTTTAGTGTTTGCTAATGCCAGGTTTTATACTCATTATATACACCCTGATATCTAATGTGACTCCAAAAAACTGGCTGTGGTTAGAGATTGATATTGGTTTTAACCCACACTGTGTGGCTGAAGGTGGTTTAAAAGACTCTGTAGGAACATCCATAGTTTATCACTCTGACAGAAGAGTCCATTCAAAAATACTTTCAGAGCTTAAATATACACATTATGAAATTTTTTTTAAATTAAGATTTATATATTTAAAAATATGACAATACTTTTGTAAAGTGATTTCTTCTGCATTGAACTGAACAAAGGTCATTTCACAGATCAGAACTAATTTACAATATAATAAATCAGACATCTAGTATTGCAAAATTAATTTATATAGAAACCTACAAACAGCTAGATCTACTTGTGGATATCCCCCTATTCATTTTATGGCAATATTTTCCACATTGCTAAACTTCACTGCAAGACTTTAAAAGATGTCTTCTTCTTACTCAGAGCAAGACAGAACCTTAGAAATCAATACAAGGAATAGAATATGGTTGAATACAGTTACAAATACAAGAAAAATAACCCCAAAATAGTCTCAGTCTGAAATAAGACCCAGTGAGGGAGGAGCAGGTAACAGCTGATGCTAACTCCCCCTCTTAGTAAGTGTACCTGAAGGTGGTATCACATTAGTTAAGACAGTAACAGATTTTTGGTGCACTGTGCTTGATACATGAGGAATGATATTATGTCTTCTTGTTACTATTTGTTTGTTACTTAAATTGTCAAGAGAATTAGCAGAGCAGAATAATTTGAAAAACAAGAAAAAAAAATCCCAAAAGAATAGTTCATGATAAATGTATCTGTAATTTTCCTCTCTCTTTTATAGTGTTACCTGTTCCACATGTATGTGGGTGTAAGAGCTGGTGGTGGCATTGGAGATGAAATTGAGGATCCTGCTGGAGACCCTTATGAAATGTACCGAATTGTCTTTGACATCACATTTTTCTTCTTTGTCATTGTTATCCTACTGGCCATTATTCAAGGTACCATCACTTACCTTAGTAGACATTGTTCAAAATTAATTCACCATTGAAAACCATATTTATGTTTGAGGTAAATTTAGCAGTATTGCTGTAAAGACTTATTCCTGAATTCATAATATCCTTATTTCTGAAAGCAATAATTTTATATTAATTTATACATAATATGCCTTTTCCCAAGTACTACACAAAGTCAAAGCACAAGGAATGTAATGTAGGTGGGTTGCAGTCTTTATGAACACGTTTGTAACTATCCAACAATAATGAACCTTGTGCAGGAGCGCTGTTCTCCTATACTAAGCATTTAAAACTCTGGAGAACTTGTTGAAGACACTCTTCTCACTTTTAGCCTGGAATCACCACAGCTGCCTGGGGGAATGGAGACTTTCCAGTTGGAAAGAGTAAATGACATGGAGAAAGTCACCATGGGCACATAGCCATTTAACATCCTGATGTCTAATGTGTCTGCAGAAAACTTTCCTCCATTTCCTCCTTTCTTCAGAGGCTGATTTCAGTTTTAATTGGGTTGCAGTTGTGGTTTGCAGCAACCAAGACCCCTCTTCGGTGATGGGCAGCATTCAACACTCATTGCATAAACTCTTTAAGGCTGATGGAAAAAACCACACTATTTTATGGCAACCTTGTGGCAAAGAAAAAAATGTAGCACATCTATACTGAGCAAAAGTTACAAATGTCTCAGTCTCCAAAATTATCCAATTCTTTTCTTAAAACATTGAAAGTGGAGGAGTAATACTTCAAATGCGAAGCAGACTCACTAACTGTCCAAGGTGGGCTGTGGGAGCAGAGCTGTCTATTCTGAAAAAGACTTGGGATATAAGAGTTTAATGAGAAGGAGAGTGAAAATTAATTTCATATATGGGAACAAAAGAGATGAGTTTGTGTAAGGTTAAATGAACTATTAAATAATAATAATATTTATATAATATATTAATAAATAATATTAATTTTAATAACAAAGGACAAAATGTCATTCCACTCTCAAGATTGTGCCTGTATGTATAAGTACACTAAATTCTAGACACTGGAGGAATGACATTAATTGCAATATGACTATTGCTAAGTACTGAAGTGTTGCTACTTTTCTATTTGAAACAGGTCTGATTATTGATGCTTTTGGTGAATTAAGAGACCAGCAAGAACAAGTGAGAGAGGACATGGAGGTAGGAAGCACATTACATTTTTCATTGCTCTTGTTCACCCAGATTGTCACCAATTAGTGTTTTTGAGTTAAAATTAATCTATAACCACAACTTTTGCTTTCAGACCAAATGCTTTATTTGTGGAATCGGCAATGACTACTTTGACACAACTCCACACGGCTTTGAAACACATACTTTGCAAGAACATAACTTGGCAAACTACCTGTAAGTACATTTTACAATTGGAATTATGATAAAGAGACCTTTCAGATGTAGTGTCATTTAGGTGCACACATTGCTGAAAATCCCAAGCCAGAAATCTAGAAAACTGAGGAACATTTCCTCTCCTTTGGGGTCTCCCCTCCTCTATTCCATACTGATTGTTACTTTTAAGGTGCTCACCTTGCACATGAAGTACCTTAGTAGAATAAGACCAGAAGGCACATCAGCTCCTTATTCTGCTGGGAGGAAAGCCAGATATGGGGAAGGATAGGGAACACTTTAATTAAGTTGCTTTAGTTTGGAAGTTTTGGTTGTGACTTCTGGTGGCTTAGTAATACTGATGAGACCAGAGAAAACCGGCTTCATTTTAGAAAAAAAAGAAAACCCAAACCAAAACAAAGCAAATAAAGGCACTTGTAGAAAGCTCTTCAAAGGTAAGCTCCAAAGAATAGTTAACTCCATTCCTATAGTTCTTCAGTGGCAGTGGAGCGTTTTGAAACCTTGAAGCACTCAGGAGCTGCACATGTATCAACTCCCTGTATCCCTGTTTGATAGACTGTATCAAACTCCCAAGAGAGTGCTCTTCCACTTTCATTAGTAAATGAGGACATTAGTATTTCATTAGTAAGACAATATTAAAAAAGTTATTCTTGTTGCATTAGTTATTCATACAACAAAGATAATTAATTATACAAGAATTGCACCGGTAGAATGAAAGGAGAAGCTGGTGAAATCTTATAGCAGTCTGGCTTTGGAATACTGCATCTGAACTTCTAGTTTTACTAGTCTGTAACATCCAAGCTTTTCTTACTGTATCAAACTGGTTAGTTATTACATGGGAACCTCTAATTCACCGTAAATTAAAAATGGCCATTTTCTTCATAATAGAATATATAGTGAACATCTTTTTATCAGATTTCCCTTTAATTAGACAACTGTTAAAATCAGTGTACTTTCCTTCCTTCACAATGAAAGCACATAGCCTCATTCCAAATTCCCTGCACCAAAACTGACCAATCATGACTAGTTACCTCTAAACAGACCACAGTTGACTCTCTACAGTCTTCCTAATGAGTTGAAGCTCTCAACATTTGACTGAGCTCAGGTGTTGGGGAAGGACAGGCTCAGCCTATGAGCCGTACAGCAGCAGTGCTCAGAGCTCCTGGTGCAGCTCACTATTTACCACACTTCTCACGCAGTAGCCATGGTAACCTCTTCCAAGGTGACTTGTTGGAGCATATGTGCTCAGAATTTGGCATATGTCTAAGTCAGGTATTGCTCCTCACACTGAAACGAAGGAAATGCTAAATTGCATTTTTCTGCTTCTACAGATTTTTTATCTGCTAGCACTTTCACAGGAGACATGCTTCAGGACAGAATTTGCTCCCTTAAATTAAGCACTTTAGATGCCTAGTAGAGTCATTGCTTTGCTGGTTGGCATTATCTTCCACACAAGCCCCAGACTAGAAAAGGTCAGGCAGAGAGATCATGTTTCCTCCATTAATACCCACTTCATGTGCTTGTTTCAGGTTCTTCTTAATGTATCTAATTAACAAGGATGAAACTGAACATACTGGCCAGGTGAGTAGAAAATAAAACTTAAGAAAAACCATTAAGCTTATCTTTCAACATGTTTATCTTCTCAAGCCTTGTAGCTGTGTACCAGCAGGTGGAACTGATGTACCACTGAGAAGTGTGGATGATGCCAATCTCCCCAAGAGGCTACTGCCAGTGAAAGAAAAGAAGGGTTAAAACAAAAGGGAGGGGGGAATGCTGCACTGCTTCACTGCAGAGAACTCTGTCAGAAGTCAGTTAGTAGTAATCTTACTGTCATCTTAGCTCTGAAAAGAAAATGCACCAGGTGTAGTTTATTGCCAAGAGGCTTAAGTAGTTAAGCTACTATATTGATAGTCAAAATCTAGGTATATGTGTAGATAGATAGGCATTTGGGTGACCATATATTAGCATTGTTAAGCCCTAAAGGTAAACAAATAAGAAAATAACTAGAACTTAATTATATCTTCTCTCTAATAAGAAGCTCTTAGGCAAATGCTACAGAACTACCTTTGTTTTCCATTCAAAGCAAAATACATTTGCTTATATACAAATTTGTCAACAGGTTTGCTCTGATATAAAGAGATTGATTAATTTATACTTTGATATTTTACTAATAGAGCTTAAATTTCAGTAGTACTGAATTAAGAGAGGTATAAAACTCTTATAAACATTGAGTTACAATATCTTGAGTTCCAGTGTCTATAAATTCTACTCCATGGTAGCAGGCACAATATGTGGTTATTGTTAAAAGTTCATCTACAGCACTAACTGCACAGTGACTGGTAAAATAAATACTCTTTCTCACTTTCAGGAATCATTTGTGTGGAAGATGTACCAAGAAAGATGTTGGGATTTTTTCCCGGCAGGGGACTGCTTCCGAAAACAGTATGAGGATCAGCTTGGCTAATATCACAAAAGAAATTATTTATTCATGAACTGCTAAGATCCAGTATACAAAAAAAAAAATCTGTTCTTTTCACGGCATAATTTCACAGCTTGTATTTGCTTTAAATGTCTTCAAAGTTCAAGACACACATAAAATTTGACACTATTTCAGAGGCTTTTTGTACCTACCACATATGAAACAGGTCTTTTGTTGGAATTTTAATTAGCAAAAACTATGCCAGATTAACTTAAGCCTTCCAGTTCAAACATGGCCTAAAATTATAACAACTTTTTAACTACATCATTAAGCTGGTGTTTGGCAGTACAGTTGAAAGGGCTAAAAGGCATCTTAATTGCACATCTGACATTGAAGAACTTGAACATCAGAGACTGTACCTCAGAAAAATAGTTCAACTAACTGCTGCCCAGTTTTTCCCCACAGTATTTGCTAGTGAATGTATCAAGATACAGTTTGAAAAGCTTTAAGCAGTTAAAAAGAAATCATTTTCAAACACTTTGTCAACCTTGAAACATTAAAGTGCCTTAAAACCTCTGTAGACATAGCTATGCAAACTTTTTGTTAGTGTTCTAGATGAACAGACCCATTAACTGTATTGCTTTTCTGTCTTTCTGTATCAAATTGCACTTAAAGTTTGTTTATATACTACTTTCAATAACAGCTTATTAGATGCTGCTGTTAAAAGACATACACTGTATGAAAATGAACCCAATTTAAATCTTAGGCCAAAATAAAACAATGCTCTGTGGTCACCTGCAAGTAGAAGTTGCTAGGATTATGCTTTTTTTTTCTTCTAATAAAAAGTGCCCACTGCAATAAAGTATTATAAACCAAATATAACTGTTGCTGTCTTGTTTCCCATTTTTCTACAACACAGAGTTTTTTGACAATGGTAACTAAACACACATATATTCATTGTTCATCCACAGCTTTATTTTAAGGACTACATAGAGCAAGTACAAGCTGAAATAACTGTTTTATTTCTGCATTGTAGTCTGCTTTTTTAGCAAAGAAAACACTATCACAACTTTTAGACCTTTCTAATATATCATTTGTCTCCAACAATTTTCAATCTTATCTAAATTCATTTTGGTTGCACAAAATTTTAAGTGCCAGCAAAGAAAAACAGGCATTTGGCAGACAGAAAAAGGAAATAACAAGGAGATAAAGAAAGATTCAAGTTTCAACATAATGTTTGCTATATTCAGTTATTCATATGAGGAAATTTGAGCTTCAGGCGATCATGCTGTCCAGCCAATCTTCAAGCTCTTCTTCAGTAACATCTTTGGATGTACTTTGCTGCTGCTGTGATGATGTGCTTTTCTCTTCAGGCATATCTACTTTTAAAGGCTCTAGAGAAGCAAAAACAAGAAGACTGAAAATCTGGAAAGCAAGCAATACTACCTCTGTCTTGTATAATTTTGCTTTCAATGCACAACTGACTGTATTTAAACACAATCTCTCCTTCCTGAAGAAAAGCAAGTCATATTCCAAAAATAGTTTCCATGCTAAACTTCATTTTGTAAAATCAATGCTAGTAAAGTTTGAAAGGAGAATTTAGAGAAGCCATCAGAAATAGTTGTCAATTCTTCTGTACACTACTAGCCCAGTGAACTAAAAGTTGATACAAATACTTTATCTTCCCTGCAATAAAACAGCAATACACTCACTAGAATAACACTTTTTTTTTAAATTTAAATTTTTGCTAAATCATAAGCCCAATGCTGTTTTGCAGAGGAATTTCACTTAATGTTTTAAGTGAACTGACAATGGTAAAACTTCAGGTTAGTGAGGAGTTAAAACTGAAAATGAACAAACGGGCCAGAACACAGCCCCAGATAAATGAAATGCAGTCTGACAGAAATTATGATAGCAGCACTGTTGACTTGCTAACCAAAAATTCAAAAACATCACCAAAACAGAGACCAGTGAAAATTAAATAAGGTCATGCTGGGGAGAAAGCTTACCATTTTCCTTACAATCCATTTTCAAATCTTTCTCAGTTGATATGCTGCAGGATAATGTACCCGACACAGGTCCATTTTCTGTATTAATGGGAGCCTCTAGATTCAGGAGACGATCTAGTTCTTCATCCAAATGGTCAGTGTCTTGATTTGATAGTGGATGGACTCTTTGGAATGATTCTCTTGCATTTGCCCTAGAGACATTTTTACTCCCAGGTTCTGATGGAGCAAGAGAATTACCAACAGGATGGGAGACCAGCCCGGTTTCACTCTGAGCCAGAGACTGCCGGAACAGCTGCTCTCTCTTGATCCCATCTTCAAAAATTTTAGATTTCATCTGTGGGATCTCTAGAGGTGTTGATGCCTATGAGTACAAGAAAGGACTTGAGTCCTTATAATTATTATCTATTATTACTATTCTGTCTAATTCAGATTATAATTCATACTTGCTACACTTGATAAGGTACAGGAAATTTGAGCAGAATCAAATTCAGGAGTAAAAACTAAAGTTATCTTGATACTTTTGCAATAGCAAATGCAAAATACAAACTCCTTTTATCTCTTATTATAGAATATGAGAATGTATGCTAACACTAGCACTGACAGAATCATAGAATGGTTTGGTTTGGAAGGGAACTTAAAAATTATCTATTCTAAACTGCCTGCCAATGGGCAGGGAACTTTCCACTAATCCAGATTGCTCAAAGCCTCATCCAACCTGGCATTCACTGAACACTTGCAGGGATAGATAGTCCACAGCTTCTCTAGGAAAGCTGTTCCAGTGCCTCACCACTCACAGTCAAGAACTTCTTGATAGCTAATCTAGAACAACCCACCATTAGCTTAAAGCTATTTCCTTTGTCCTATCTATACATGCCCATGTGAAAAGTCCCTCTCCAGCTCTGCTCTGTAGGTACTGGAAGGTGCTTAAGGTCTCTCTGGCACCTTCTGTTCTCCAGCCTGAAGAGCCCCAACTCTCAGTCTGTCTTCACAGGAGAGGTGCTCCAGCTCTCTGATCGACTTTGTGGCCTTCCTCCACACTTACTCCAAGAGGTCCATGTCTTTCTGTGCAGGGGACCCCAGAGCTGGATGCAACTCACCAGGTGGGATCTCACCAAGGCAGAGCAGAACAGAGCAGAGAGTGAGAATCACCTCTCCCGATCTGATGGTCAGGTTTCCTTTGAAACATGCCGCACATTGCTGAGTCATGTTGAGCTTTTCATTCACAAACATCCCCAAAGTCCTTCTCCCTAGGGCTAGTCTTAATCCTTCTGTAAGGGCCATACTTTTCCTTAGACAAATGGAGCCTTTTAAGAATTTTTTTTTATATTTAAGTCTCACTGGCTCTTCTTCTCTTACATTAGTATTTTCTTTTTCACAGTTTGAAGGAACACTTTACTAATATTGTTGCTATCCTGCCACTGGTGAATAAATGACACTTTCTTCACCTGTACAATTGACAGTTTTACCTCTAAGGATTGATTCATGGAGAAAAGCATGTTTGTTGATATTAGTGATGTAGAAGATTAAATCACAATTAGTATACTTAGCAGGAAGAATGTGAAAGCACTTAAAAATTTCGGTGCAAACTTTTAACAGCTGCTAACAAGAGAAGCAAACACAAAAACAGTGCAATCATTCCATGTCAAACATTCTGATACTCAACCTCTAATATACTGCACATCCAGAGATTTTGTTTAAGGCCAAATAGGCACACAAAATATGTCAATAGAGAGGTATCCTTCATTACATGCCACTTGACACACCTGTCTAAATGAATGCATTTACTTATATAATACAGTCTACTTCTGTTTGAAGACTAATCATTCTCACACACATTATTTCTCCTAAAATGGTTGCATTTTCTTGTGAAATTTCACAGCATTACCTGCACAAGGTCAGCAGCTATATTCAGCCTCAGATGTAGAGGCAATTCCTGAAGGGCCTGGACCAAAGACTGGCAGTCAACAGAAAGTGCAGAAAACTGAAACATAATTAAACATATAAGTAAAGTATACTTGGTGGTGAAAAAAAAATCCACAATAACCAACAAAACACAAAACCATTCACCAAATCAGTTATTACATTTTCCTATCACATACATTCAAGGAATTTAATGGAATGCACAAATTAATAGTTTAAAATACACTTTTATGAAGCAACTTGGCTAAATAATAACATAAAAACACCTAAAATGCATATAATCACTTAAGGTTAAAAAACAAGGTATAAATAGAATGCTCCTTAGACAGTATCTTTAAATTTCAAATAGGAAATAGTTCAGGAAGTTGACAATGGCACAAGAAGCTTTCCCAACTGAAACATCTTCTGAACTGTGAAGATTTCATGCAATGTGAAATGCCATTATTTAATGAGCTGCCACTACTTGCTAAGCAATCATCCCATGCAGCTCCTGTGCAGTTAAATTTACTGTCTCAAGAGAGGCCTCTTCATACTTCCCCATCTTTTCAAATGTTTTGATACTTCCAAAAGCAACAAAGTGTATAGTTACAAACACTTCTAAAATGACGCTGGAGAAAGATATGCTACTGCTGCTAAATGAGATTTTATGACTGTGACAGGTATTGAAGTTGCCATTTCTCTTGACCCTTTTTTAAAAAACAAAATCACACAAAATGGACCAGCGACATTTGTAGTTTCTACAGAACAGACCAGATTTCAGTAGTTTCAAAACAGATTTCAAGCTCAGAGTACAACATAATATTCTGAACATGTTCACCATGGATAAACTGGCAAAGATAAATCTGATATCCATCACGTATTTTAAAATCTGACAACAAAATGCTTAAGTTCAGTCTATGCTCTCTGTCTGTATTTTCATGGAAGTAGAAAAGTTGCTTCCAAATCTCACTTTAAGAGACAAAAATTTGTCCCTCTCAATATGATGTAGACTAGCACAGACATTTAGTAGTCCAAGTACTCATAAATTAGGAGAGTTTTGTGACATATCATCAGAGATTTGTCAAAGAAATTCGTACTGCTTCCAAAAGCCAGTCATCACCTTTTAACAGGCTCTTAACACCTGCACATGAAGCAAGAGCAAACATCAAAGACATAGTGTGTTCTGACAGTATATTTACAAAATTAAAATAAATTTTAAAAAGAAACAATGCAGTTGATTCAACGGTTTGTATTCAAATACAGGTTCTGGTATCCTTTAATGTGAATAAAAGGACTAAAAAAAAGTAACTGATGTAAGACTTATCTTCTGTACTGGGAACTTCATTTTACAATGGGTTAGTGATCACCATCAAAAATGATTGACTGGTGAAAGTAACCTCAGAAAGTCTTCAGCAAATAATTCTTATTGCCCAGCAATGAACTAGATGTGCAGAAAATACAGTTACTTTGATAGATATTAAGGATCAAATGTAGCTTCTGCACAGTTGCAAAAGACAAGGAAACTGTTTGAATCTTGAAACACAAAAAAATTCTAGAAAGTATAATTGAATAACAAATATTTAAGTGCATTTTGGAGGAGCTATGTATATTTGCAAAAATATTAACATGAATGAACATAGCAAATGAAGGTAAAAAAGTGGGGATAGGAAAGAGGAGGAAATGTTGAGGATAAAGGAAAAGGGGAATTTTGAGAAATAACATAATAGAAGAAGGAATTTGATATCTAAGTAGAGACTTCTCTAAAAGTGATGTTCTAATAAAAAGCAAAGGGACAAAAAGCAGTACTTAATAGATTATGAACACTTCATGGCACATAGCATTATTTGCTCAAAAGAATTGTGGAGGCATACTTTGTTGCTGGAATTACCATTTTTTATTGAAAAATCCAAATGACTAATAACTGTGCTTTTTCAATTGTAGACCATGATATGAATGAGACCATGATTTTTATTGCATTTTATCAATATGAAATGGAGCAAATGTAAACCTACTTTTTGTGAAAATGAAAGACAGTATTCTTAATAAATTGAAATTCTGTTATTGTTGATGTCACTGTAACATTTCCATTCCACATTTGAAACTGATGCTTTGCTATTGCTTCCTACAAAAGATGGAGAATGAGGAATATCTAATAATTCTGCAACTAGTTCTATGTCTTTTCTGCTTTACTCTGTTTCCTCATAACCAATATACTTCAGTATAAAATTCTTAATCCTGTACATAATGTGTAGACAGGCAAAAAACCTAGAAATAGGTGAGTTAAGAGGCAAAGGCCAGGAATTTGGCAAATGGTATCTAGGATAAAAATTGGACTTGGATCTCCCTTACAGGGAAAAGAAAGATGGGTCATAAAAAAACATGAGATACCAGGCGGAAGATCAGAGACAATGTGGAAAATTAGATAATGCTGTGAAACCATCTGGGACAGGATTCTGGATTAAAATAAGAAATCAAAGGAAGGGTAATGGTGACAATATGTAGCTTCAGTCTGCTCACAATGGCTTTAGCCATTAGGAATTAATTATTGTGTTCTAATCACCTAAATGCTATAATGAAAATCCTCTGAGGAAATCCTATGAAGAAATTAATATTTGGGATATTGACACCATCCTGCACACTAGGAATGGAAGAACCGATAAGAAAAAATAGTAACTGAAAGCCTGTGTTCCACTAAAGAAACAGGTGGTGGTTTAGACAAATGCTGTGTTTGGGTTCAGTTCCTCACTTTAATTTGACTTTGCAACTCTAAAGTATCTTTAAATACCACTTCCCAGGGAATAATTATTGTAGTATTTTAGAAAATAAATAGCAAATCTTTAAAATTTGAATACATGTGGATGTTACAAAAGACTCTCAAGCAGAGTTTCACAGCAATTTTAAGAAAAGCCTGGAAGACTTTTCATAATATATTTTGCAAAAATTTAGGTGACTTGGATGAGGAAGATAGCTGCAGAGATTGAGACACTTTAAGGCATCCTGATAGAGAAAACAGGAGACTTCTACTGCTACCCTCCTTTTTATTCAAGCACAAAGGATTCATATACAATAAATCTAGTTGGTGTCTTAATTATATAGGGCATGATGTTTCAACCAGAGGATATGGAGCTGTTATTTGAAGGAACTAGAACGCTTCGCAGTCCAACATATGAATATATTCCTACAGGTTTTGTTATAGTCATTCTATTAAACTCTTTTCTCTTGAATACAGCTGAAAAAGGAAGGCTGAATTCCTGTGTCAGTAAAGCAAAGAGACAGTCATATTTCTCTTCACTGGAGGCCTTTCTTATTCTCTCCTCCCAACATAACTTAAAACCAAGCCTGAGGCTTTGATTAGTCTTCACTAGAAGAAAAGGACAATGCCCAAGGACAAGAGCCTCCAGCATTAGAGAGAAGTCGATAAAAATATACAAAATAAAGAGTGCTATTATTGTATTAAGAGTTTGTTGCTGAAAGTACAACTGCCTAGATATTCAGTCCCAGGTGATTATCTATATAAAATCATTTAAATGATTATTCTGTTACCTGCTTTTGGCATATACTTTCTTTATCCCATTCTTTCTCATCAGCAAATCGAAACTGTGTAAAGGAATCTCCTAAGGAAAAGAAACAAAAAATATTTATATATATTTAAGAAAGAATAAAGATGTTTTTCTGAAGTTCCCAACCCCAAAGAAGTAAATTCAAGAAATAAATCTCACCTCTTCAAAAATTTTCAGTTAATATTAATGCTGCTTGTATTCACAATATTAAACTTATTTGTGCCAAACTTCTATAGGTCTTTTAATCACTTATTGCAAAACAGCACTAAAAAGGGCAACCAATACAAAACTGAATGATGAGATGTAGGTGCCATGCCAACATGCAAGATTTTCATTCAAATGTCCAATCTGGACAACATACTAGGAATACACACAGTATTCATGGCGTGAATGTCTTATGAACAGCTTTGAAAGTTTGTACATAGATTTTCCCTTACCAACATGGGAATATTTCTAAAAATGGATTATAAATATTCTTTTAAATCACTTTGTACAAGCCAAATAAAGATTTCCTGTTGTCTGGTAGCTATAGTCTCTCTGTTCCTACTACTCCCTCCTCCAGCACATCATCAGAAAAACACACTGAACCCCAAATTCCAATTCATATGCAAAAAGGACTGAATTAAAAAAAATCCTTCAATAGGACTAATTAAGTTAAATACATAATTACAGAATCTTCTGACCAATCACATTCCTTCAAGCCAGTAGAAACTTTTTCTTACTATCCTTTTGCCTGAAATACAGTATTTATGCAATAACAGTCCTATGCTGCGTTGCAGAAGACAGACCCACAAATTTATTTCCTGAAATAAACATACAAGAACTCCAGTAACTCAAAAAAATAAGTAAGGTCTGTGACAGAGGAAACATGAAAGATTAGGGTTGCAAGAGATGACTGAAAGGGGATCTCATCACTCTGTAGGCATCTGAAGGGAGGGTGTCAAGACACTCTCCTTGGTGGTGCAAGCAATAGGACAAGAGGCAATGGGCAGAAACTGATGCACAGGAAGTTACAGCAACGCATGAGGAACAGCTTCTCTCCTGTGAGCACTGGAACAGGCTGTCCAGGGAGATTGTCCAGAGAGTAGTGATATTCAAGAACCACTTGGACACAATGCTGTGCCATGTGCTCTGGGACCACTCTGCTTGAGCAGGGAGGTTGGGCCAGATGACCCACTGTGGTCCCTTCCAACCCATGACCCATTCTGTGATCATCTGTAAATCACTGTCATTTATTTCAGCAGCTGGCTGAGAAGCTAGAGCTCTCTCTAAAAAAGAATGAATGCCCTAGAGGAAGTTTTCAATGGCTTTACCAACAATTGATCATCTAGTTTTAATTCGGCTCCTACGTCCTAATTGCCATTCATACTTTTGATGATTCCTGAATCATGCCCTTAATCCTGCATACAAAATCTGAACATACAATCTGCCTTCCCCAAAATGGTTTCTTTTACATTGTCTGCTTCTCCCAAAATGTAGGAGAGTGCAACCTTCCAGCAGTTTCACTCAATAGTGCAAGCATCAGCTGACTTCTGTTATGCAAAAAAAAAAAAGGAATAAGCAGCAAAATGGCACAGGAACTGGCTATTTCTTTGCCAAATAATGAGAAACAACAGATCTAATCATCCTTCAGGTGGAATTAAAAATTTTTTTAATATCTAACATGCACTTCTAGTTCATTGCACTTCAAGTATTGTGATTGGGTATGCAAATATAGTCATATGCTAGCAACACTGAGTACCTGGCATGTCCACCATTATCGTTTTCAGTACCATTACAGCAAGAAAGTTACCTTCTCAGCTGAACATTTGTATAAATATTTAAGGCCATTACCATGTCCAGCTTGAATATGTATTTCTTTGTTTTCAATTGCTTTATCTAACATGGCTCAGCAGCATTGTGGGGATATAGAACCTTGCCTGGTCAGCTATGTTTAGTTTACATTCAGCATCGTCAGAGAGAACTGTTTTGAAAACAGCCCCTAGCAAACAGTACAAGTGCCAGTAATTAAAAATAAGCACTGAAATTAACAATTAGATATCTAATAATGTGGTTAACTTTACAGTTAATGTTCAGTTCATACAGTAAAAACATCAAGTTTCAAGCTTTTTCTAGGGATGCTCAGCAATGTGGAAAAATAAGACTCTATATCTTTATGCATCTATCTGCACATGCAAACACTTAACTTGAGCACTCACAGCTGTCTCACTACTGACTCACTACTCCCCCTTCATTGCTCAAGAGGAAATGCCTCTGTTTCAAAAAGAGTACTGTTAATACATAATAATTAATTCTGAAAACTAAAGAAATAAAAATATTAGTCTCCTGATTTTAAAATGGGTATGAAAATGTGCAAATTAATGTTTTAACAGATAATATTTTAAAGGCTCTATTTAGTTAAATTTGCAAAGAAGTCCTACCAAAACCAAAATGGTCCTCAAAGTCTTCCTTCCAATATACTTTCTTCCAATATTCCCAAGACTGCTCTAGTTATTGCTCACACTGCATCAAGGAGGACATAGGTTTCTCTACTCTTATAAAATAATAAAATTAAACTAAAGGATTAGCTAAATGCTTTTAGTATCAGAGAATGATCAGATGTAAACTAGCTAAATCGAACTACTTCATGTGGAAAATCCACTGGAGTCAAGAACTGGTTTATGACTGTCCACACTCACAGAGTTGGTTATCACAGATTCTCAGCTTGATATTGTATTGCTGAATTAAAGAGTATGACTGAAACTGCAGTTTAATTAGACTCTTTAAGTAGGCTAACAAAGCATGCCTTTCAAATGGAAAAGCATAACTACAATTCACAGTAGCATATTTAATGCAAATTATGTCAATGAGAATGTTAGTCTAACCAATTATCTTTTCACAAGTTCCTTTACCCTGAAAATAACCTTTTATTACAGGAATAGTAATCAAACCACTTGCAATAACTCTTGAGTTACTTTCAACATAAAAAACTCTTATTCTTGAGAATAATTTTTATGTTACCTACAAATATCATTTGGCCTTCAAATACAGAGTAGATGAAAATAATGCATTCAAGTAAAGCTTACACATGGTCTTTGGTAACAGTCATGATAAGCACATATTAAACAACACTGTTTATTGTTTAAAATGTGAAATTATTATGAAAATGGCAGAACTAAACCAACTATGCTTTCCTACCACTCAAGTATATCATAAAGCTACATCAATTTATTTAAATAAAAGGTATCTTTCAGCTTTTCATTATCCCAATCATCTTTTCCTACAAGTATTCACTGAATAGCAGAATCAAAACACATCCTACCTGTAATCTAAAATAAATATTTTCTCATTTTGAAATTTAAAGACTAAAAATAGAAAAGAATGGAAGAAGACCCATTTTCAGGAGGAAAAATTCTATTAGTGGAATGATTTTGTTAATTTAAAACCTCTCTCAATCACATAAAACATTACTGAAGACAGAAGAAAAATACTCTGTAGTCTTAGAGATTAAATTGGAGGATGAGAATAGCAAGGAATTAACATGATCCTTCTAAGATTGCCATGGCTGTAAAGAAGTGCTGCAAGTGCAAATATTATACTCTAAATCCACTTTTTAATCATAATCTCTCTTTTAGCCCTCTTTGGCTACTGAAAGGTGCTATAAGGTTTCCCCAGAGTCTTCTCTTTCCTCAGGCTGAAATCCCCCAACTCTTCCAGCTTATCTCCATAGAATACTGATAGCAAGGAGTCTGCACTGCAAGACATTTTAACCAGATTCAAAAAGAATAATATTCTACATTATTTCCCTGGCATAACTATGCAACACTACTAGTCACATTTTAAAATAAAAACATCTGACCAAACAGCAGGATTATCTGACCACAGCTAAATGATGTCTTCAAAATTTAAAATGTGTCACAGAGAAAGGAGTGAGAAGGATCTGTTGAAATCAATGCTGGTTCTGGAACAGAGTGTCTGTTCAGGAAGAACAGAACTAATTTAACGCATAAATGAACTGCAGCCTACTGAAATCAAAGACAGATACAAATTTTTTCAAATGAAAAGCAGGGTGAAGCCAACAAATACCAAAATACACAATGGTTCAAAAAGAAAAAATTCCAAAACCACACACAAAAAAATCTCCCAGGAAACAAATATTAATAAAAACTAAAGAAGAGGCTCACAAGAGTCAGGATCTGTGTGATCTAAGACGACTTCTTGAAGGAAGCAAAATATTATGCACATAAGCAGGATCTAGTTCATATAATTTACATGCACTTCCAAAAGCTCTCACTGACATCCCACTCCCTTTCCCACCCAAGACTTCAGAGCAGCAAAAAGAAGAGAAGGCTTTGTATGAATAAATAATTATCTTAAAGTAGAAAGAAAAGAGTAAATTGCAAGTTTCACATGAAAAGAAACAACCTGTGCGATTCTCTGTGTGCAAAGCAGCAAACTCTGTGTAACTCTAAAAAAGGCAGGAGTGAACAGCAGACAGAACATCATTAGACCACTACCATGTATTACCTCAAATACTGTGGAGAGTCTTGGTTTCCCAAGCCCAGTCTCTAAAAATGTAACATTAGAACAGGCATAGAACAGATTCTGGATCAGAAGCAATTCAGTACCTTGAGCCAAAGAAGGGGAACCAAGGGAACATGAAAGAGATCTAAAACCAGGAAAGGCATAAAAAGGGCAGATGGGGACTAACTGCTCATTGTCTCCTCTCACCTAGAGGCAGCAAACAAACCCAGCAGGTAACCGATGCAAAACAGATAAAATGTGGCAAATCTTTATAACCTGAAGCTGGGTTGTGGGATTCCATGCCACCAGATAGTGCAGACAGCACAATATACAAGGAGGGATTTAGGATAACTATTTCTAAACACAAAGCTTGCACATCTGGCTCAGATGTGCCCCTCTGACACAAACTATTGCAGGTCAAGAAAGTATGTGGGAAGGTAGCTTATAATATAGTACATTCAGGTGCCTTAGCTCAGGTGTCTCCAGATGGACCTTGGGTCTCCTTCAGTAGAACCAACCCCAAACCAAAGCAAATAGCTAGGGTTTTTTTACCTTTAGAGCTTTACTAGTCTCTTAATTGGCTATCTTTCTGCAAGAAAAATAAGGAGGAAAAGTAGGCAATTCACAAATTTATTTTTAGTCTGTAGCTATGTTCTTTCAAGCCAGTGCAAATTTCCCTTTTGTATTTTTTCCACATTTCCTTATATTTATCACTATTTTTCATACATAATTTTCTATTAATTATGTCGTTATTATTATAGCTTTTGGAATGCTGCAAAAATGCAAAAAATTAACTAAAATGCATTGAACAAAAAAGTATATTCAAGATTTCTCTCAACTACAGTAGCCTGGTAAGTAGCCTTATTCGTAAGCACCAATCCCATCTCCTACAGTATTCACTTTTTTTAACTGAATAAATAATAAAATTATATTTAAGGTTAAAGTTAACTGATTTCCCCATAGGTAAGCTTAAACTTTTCATTAAGTTTAAGCTAGTCACCTTAAATATTTACATTTTTCCTGATGCTTTATGACATTTTCTAGTGTCATTTTTTTGAGGCCATTAATTTATAACATACTTAGTGATTTTTAAATGTCACTGCAGCCAACTTGCAATATTAGACAAAGTATATAAATCCACTGAGAATACTGTTTTTTGAGCAGTATCATTCAAGTAGGCTGGAAAAAAAAAAGAAAAAGATTGCTGCATAACTTAATAATAAAAATGAAGCTTAATTACTGCACAAATACACAAGATCAATGAAATCTGGGATTCTTCCTAGGGGTAGGGACAGAAACTCCTTTGGGTAAAAGGGAGAAAAGTCATGTATTTTGATAAGACTAGATCCTACAGAGGAAAAAGTAGCTTAACAGAAGAGTCTGTGTTCCACACAGACTGACAGCTTAAGGAACTAATGATCTGGCCCTTTGTGAAGACACCGCCTTCCTCAACATCATATAAGCAACTACTGTCAGTCCAGCACAGGTCCATATCAGGATGCAAAGCTGAAATTCAACACTGGAAGAAAAGAAGAAATGGCAAGGTTCCCACCCACAAAGAAAGATTTGCATAACGTCAAACTGCCGAACCCAAAAGAGGAATCCATTTGCATTTGCTGGCACAAGGTTCTCTTTAATTCTGGCTTGTGAGAAGAGACATCATGAAAAGAAAAGAATCCAAGAGGAATAACATTCAATCAGAATGAAAGACAGTCATCCCAAAAGATCCCTGGTTTACCCTGCCTATTTACAGGAACCACTGTGTGGCAGCCACAGAGAATGGGCACTGAAGGATGAGAAGAGCAAAGAAGGATGCACTCCTATGCATTCTAGTAAGCAAATCTACTGCCTTGAGACCTTGGAGCAGACAGCACCTCTAAGCTTACACAACCACTTTAAAAGCAAAATGAGACTTTGGATGAACAGTTTAGTTTTATACTGAAGAGAGGTTAAAGCTGAAACAGCACCCTTCATTGATACTTTAGACTGTACAGCTTGCAAATAATTCATCATCCTATCCTTCTAAGATTTTACATTTTGAGTAGCTAAAACATACATCCCACAATGGGCAGCAAAACTTCTGTCCTTCTGTAGGAAGGTTTTCATTTTTTTCTAAATTACACACAAAGACCAATTTTTGCAGTGTTTCCAAATCCAAAGTTTAAGTAAAACATGTGTTTCAAAACCACAATAAAACTACTACTGTTGTTTAGATACCTCATTTCATGCTAGATACAAGAAAGAAAAACAGAAACTGCATGTCAAGAGCTTTTGCTAAGAGGCAGACTGGCACTCATTGGCCTAGGTTCTTTACCTTGTCCTATTTAAGAAAAGTTCCCCCCAGTTATTCTTCATTAGGATTATTGTTCACTATATCTCCTGTGTGAGCAGTGCCCACAAACACATTGCTGTATTGCATCCAGGAGGTGAGAACATCATTGGACCAGATTTATTCTTACAATTTTCCATCTAAGAGAACTTCAAACCTGTCATGCACTTAGATATACACTGCTCTTAGGTAGCTAAGATTAGCTGCATTGCATAAATTTACACTAGCATTACTACTGTTTTCTGTAAGCAGGCTGTCAGAACATTTTTTCTGAAAACTTTGAAATTCATTACACAGCTTACTTGTCCAGAAAAGGCAGGAACATATAAAATAAGTCACCTTTATTCCACATTGTACCTCCACCCACAAAAAAAATCAATTTTTAGGAAAAAAATGCCCAAACTCCCACGACAGTAATCTTAGAGAAAACAATGAACAAAATTAATAAATACTACATTTTAACCAGCTTGCTAATTTTTAATTGCAATAATAACCACTAATTGACACAATTAGAGAAAAAAAATCTCATATCTGCAGTCCTTACATGCCACATGAACACTGGAAAACTTCTCCTTCACTATCCCTCTTCCTTTAAATTTTACAGCAGACAAATCATAGCGGTTTACAATACATTTGACAGTTGAACATTCAAACTTCCAGTTTAAGCATTTAAAACCATTCTTAATGTTGAATGGGAAGTACACATGTAATTTGACACCCCTCACATTATTAGAATTTCAAAACAGAAAAAAAATCTGGATTCTTCTAAGTGCTACAGTTGATTCCTTCTTTTTGACAGAACATTTACAACAAAGAATATAATAGTATGATTAATAAATATTCTTTATGATGCTGTTCTGACTATTTTTAATATCATCGCATCCAAATTAGTACTATCATTCCCTAAAGCATAATTCACTATTCATGTAGGTGGTACATTATGCTCTGTCTATGGGACTATCTTTCAAAAGTATTCATAAATTATACACAAATGTGCAGGCCTAAAAATACTCAAGCAGTTTGATACAGTGAGTATGAGGCTTGGTGGCTTTCTTGCATTTATGGGGGGTTCTGCAAGATATGAGAAGTCATAGTACTAACATGAACTTGCCAGATTTTTTTTAATGAAATAAGAAAAGTAGCTTTAGAAAACAGGAGAATTTTCTTCTGAAATGTTAATAAAATGACAAGGATAACAATTAGCAAATAGCAAATATTGTAAAGCTCCTGTTCTATAAGCATGCAAGAGTCTGGAAAGCATTTCATTGTGTGTGCAAGTTACTCATATCCCTCCAAAGACAGTAGTGGATTGACTTATCACAGAATTCTGAACATCAAATTAAAATTAACAGCAGATTGGTAAATCTTCACTTGTGGTGAAAAATACAAGGAAACAGCATATTGGCTTTGTCTTATCAAAGACTTAGAAAGTCAATATATTCTTTGTCCAAAATTTACAAAAGTGTGCTTTTTATAATTACCTACAGTGGAGTTTTCCCATTGCTACAGAGCAAGGGTCAATGCAAAGTTTCAAAACCTGTATTAAAAGAAATTAAGAGTTCTTCTGCAAAGTGAAAATTAAAAAAAAAAAAATTACTTACTATTTACAATTCTTTGTGCCATGTTAAAAGGAAATTGTAGCCACATGCAAGCTTCTGCTAATCTTTTGTATTAGGTACCTTGAGGGATTTTCCAACAAATTTATCATAAGTAAATAAAGATGGGTTAGCTCAACAGAAACCACCAGCACTCCTCATGCTAACCTCTTGTGCTTTTGTCTTGAACATTCTACATTCTATAACTTACAATGCCCCTTAGCAACAAATCCTGTAGTCTTCTTATGCAAGTTCTCCTTGTATGGAAGTGACAAGACCTTCAGCTCTCCCACAAATTAAGAAACAAGAATTTCTGGTGCAGAATGGAGAATTACAGTTTTCTGGATGACAAATACCATCTGGGCTATGTATTTACCACTGACACACAGTGTTTTTCTGGTCTGAAAAATGCAAAAGTATTGATTTTTATTTAATGATATCCTGTATTCAAAGAGCAGAAAAATTAAATGTGCATTTTAATTTTGATTTTGAAATATTGATTTGAAGATTTTAGTTTCCATCACACTATTGACATTCTATTAAATAATATCATATCGATATCAAAATTCAAGTTCTAAGATATTGAACATTACATATCTGGTAATGTTGGCTAAACTGAAAAATCATCTGTATCCCAGCTATTCACTAGACATATTTCCTTTCTGTTGTTTGTATTTTTAGTGTTTTTTCTATTACCCAGTTCTATAGAGTTAAAAAAAATGGCTTGCACAACTTTGGCCCCCAAGGACATTACATCATGATTTATTTTAATGTCATGCTAAGGCCTCCCCCGCCTCATTCATTCATTACTCTGTTCTGCTCTAGCCCTGTTTATGGGGTTTCTTTTCTCTTTTAATCTTGTTTAAATCTATTCTTCCAAATTTCTGATCATGACTGTGGTATTTTAAGCCCCTCTAGTCTACTTGAAACATAATAAGCAGGTGCTAATCAATGAGTTTGTTATTTTAGCAGGAACTGATCTGTGAATCATGCAGAAAATACTCTTTATTCTCTGCTCTGCCTTTTCAAATTGCATTGCTATTTCACTGTGCACAGAAATATACGTGACATTTATCACATATTATTCTCAGTGTTTGATTTAATTCTGAATATGTACTTCAAAATAAAAGGTTACAACATTTTTTTTGTTTACAGGAGTTTCAGAATGCTTCCCTTTTTTCTTTTGTTTTCTTTATTTTTTATTTTTCCTTTTCCCCCTCCCTTTTTTTAAAGTCTTCAGTCAGCTTTGCCTTATTGGGCATGTTAATTTTGCTCAGTTAGCAATCTGAGAGGAAGAATTAGCAGACAGTGAAAAGTTCTTAGAATAGGTCAAAGATATTTAGCAGCTACAAATCTTCATGATACACAAGCAAAAAGGAAAAATAATAGTGTTCACAGAATAAGAAAAAGCATCCACCAAGATACTGCTCCTGCCCATGTGTTTTCCCACAGATGAAAAACAAAAAGACCTTTTCTCTAAGCATACATTCAGGATTTTAATACCACTTATGCTTTTGGTCAGCACCTTTAAAATGAACATTTGTAAAACACCTTTGTTCATTTTGCTTTTAAGCTTTGGAGCCTAGAAAAGAATCAGATTCAATAAATTTTTTAGGATGACAACAAGGTCACTTAGGCCTCTACTCACAGCCTAAGATGTACAGCCTTCAACTCTCTTTAGATAGTCCAGAGGAAGTTTTTTCCACAGGCTTAGCACTTCTGAAGGTCAGCCCCAAAATGGGAACAATTTTCTTATGTGAAAGAATGTACTGGGACAGGATGGAAGGGAAAAAAACCTCTCTCCATTGTGACCAAGAAATCTATCTGGCTCTACAGTGTCAGTTCTTGTATTTGTCAAATATAGCCTGTTTACAGGCTTAAACAGTTCTTTCTAAAGCACCTTAGGATCTAAGATCATACAAATGCTAAGATCTAACACCAGTATTTGTTGTCAGTCCTGCCACCACCAAAAACACATGTTCCAGCTGAAGCCTGATACTTCAGTTACCATTTCAAAACCACTTAAAGGTTTTGGCTACTGCAGAAAAAAAGAAAGATAAAAGGTTTGAATGAACGACAGCCTAGTTAATTAACCACTCAGAGTCTAAAAAATAAACCAGTAGAGCTCAACTTTAAAACAGCTCTGCTTTACAACAATCCACAGCTCTCAAAGGGAGGAACTAATTTTTCTTTGCCTTTTTCACATCATCAATCTTGCCTTTGCTTAGTGCAAATACAAAATGCAGGTGTTCTACTAATGGTTCTAAATTTTTCAAAATTGAGTTTAAACAGCAAAGCTAGGCTTTGAATTATTTCAGAAGTGAATAAATAAATTGATCACCATAATAAATAAACTTCAAACCACAAAATCTTCTGGACTATTGCATTCCCATTGAATATCTCTCAATGTTCAAGGGACAGGATTCAAATTACTCAGAGGCACAAAATAATTGTCCAGTAATACCATGAGGAGATTTATAGGAGAAGCAGTTCCCTGATGTCTATTTTCCTTCCACAACACATTTTTGTATGTGTTTTCAAAGACACAGAAGTGACAGTGAAATGAATATTTCCTACACAAACTTCTACAGGTTCTTAAGTTTGAGAATACAACAGGAAACTGCAGTAAGGTACCTGAGCCCTCTCAGGGGAGAGTATTTTGTCACACTGACTAAAAAATATTCAGAATAGAGCAGAAGTTCAATTCATTAACAAATAAGTGACAATATGAAAACTAGAATAATATGTCAATCAAATGATACATATAAAAAGTGAAACTTAAACTTAAGAAAACAAAAAAAGAAATTTCAAGGCTGAGTTTCAATTCAACTACACACAATTTTATCCATTCCTAATTTCTTTACTCAGAGAACTTTGTATTCAGGATTTTTAGTCATTGGTCCTATGTACTACCTCTCTTGGACCCTGAAAACGGTGATGAAAGCAACATGAGACTGTGTAGAGTCACCACTGGATTCCACATCACATAGGGGGAAAAAAATCAACCAAAGATCTGCAAGTAAAAAACTAAAGTCCATTCAGGTCAGTTTAACTAAATTGCAGTAATTAAATTTTATAGTACATATGGGGATTTCAAGGGTTTTCTGAAAATCCAATTAAAAATATACTTGAATTGTCAAAGCTCACTTGCATTTTATTCATTTTTGGTTCTGAGGGGTGAGTTGTTCTAACCTGCTGGCTACAGCTTCCTTACCTTACATCAAATCCATGATGAGTCAGTGAAGAAACTAGACATACTGCAAGGCTGGTTTTGATGGATGACTCAGAACTAAGAATTAGCAACTATTGGAGGGATAAGAAAAAAAAACAGAATTTGGAAAGGACACATATTTCTAGATATATTTGAAACTAAAACTTAACTCTTCCTATGCCCTCAAAGGTCATGCTGGGGAAATATTTGGACTAATGTCAGGAGGAAGTACAGTACAATGGGCTGTCATACTGTTGTACTTAGTGATCAACAGATTGTTGTGCTTTTAGAATTTCTTTTTCATTACACTGTATAGTAGCACAATAGCCAGGATTAGTAATTTACCAGTACTGCACCTAAAAAAAAAAGGTAAAGAAAAGCATACATACCAAAAAAGACCCCTAACTTTAACTACTAAAAAGCCATGCATCTCTCTGGTTCTATAAAAATAAAGACAATACAGGCTGAAAATTACTCTCATTTAAAATAGACTTTTGAAAAATATTATTATCCTCACTTGAATTTATTAAGTTCAGAAGAATAAAAAAACTGTTTGGCAATTGATCATCTTAGAAACAAGCTCTCTTTCTATGATTGTCAAAATGCACACTAGGAAACTTTGGAAAATGCCACCTACTGAATTCATGAGCAATCTCTGTGTTTATCATGTCTGTGTTTTACTAAGAGACTTTCTAAGTAGGATAATAAAAATAAGATAAAAATCACTAGACTGGCATAAAGTCAGACGCATCCTCACTATTGGCTGAACCTGCAAATGGGAAAGCAACAGCCACATCCATCAGCCTGAGCTGGAGAGACCCCAGGGCCTCTGGGCTGAGCAGAAGGAATTCCCAGGAGGTATTGGAGGTGGTGCTTCTTACAACACCCCAAAACAAATAATCAAGGAACTTGCCCTGAATTTTTTGTTCTGAATAAAAACGGTAAATCTGGTTTTAATTATCACAGAATATATGGAAGAAAACTAAAGTACAGTGCAATAGGTCAATTACAACCAGCAATTGAATTCAGTAATACCAAGTTCAGTAATTGTACATTTAAGAAAGGCTTTTTTGCTTCAATGATGTAAGGGAAGTATCTTTGATGAAGAGATGTAGAAGGAACATGCTTAGCAGATGAATGTCTTTAGGAAAGAGCCAGTTTCATGACTTGACTCTCATCACTTTGGTATAATGAGAAATGTTATGTCTGTACAGTACTGCTGTAAATGAACATGAAAATGTGCATGTCTGCTGGAGAGAACTATACATACATGCTAGGTACACACATGCTAGTTCCTGACTTCCTAGAGAAAGCATAATCCAATGTACTTGATAATGTTAAGTACAAAGAGAAATGTGATCCTGATTACATTATTATTTAAATCTTTTAATCTGAGTGTGTCTTCTTGCATGATTTTTCTACAATTAGAGAAGTTGAATTTAGTAGGTGTAATAAAATGTTTCTCACTCAAATTGAGTAAGATTTTATTGGTTATAGTATATCAAATTGCTTCCTCGAGCTTCTGTTATCAGGTATATCCTGAGAATCAGTCATATAGATTGTACATGTTTCAAATAACTCAGACAAAATTGCTAGGCCAACTTTAAGTTATAAGTAACTTTAGTTTACTTGACTGTAATAGCTCAAGGTAGAAAAGCATGTATCACCTGATTTGGTCATAAAAAAGTGACTCCATACTGAGCTTATCTTCCAAAATTCTGGAAAGTGTTGCTCTCTCAAAAAAGCCCCCTATACAGTTTCTCTACAATGCACTCATCCAGCCTGTAGATTTTTTTCATTTTGCTTCTTCCATGTCTATAAATAAATAATGAAAAAAGCTATTGCATGAGGTGCTACATGTCTGTAAGAGGTCACACACCCTTAAAGGTGGCCAAGTTCATACTGGAAACTGCAAACTTGATTTCACAGTGCAGTCTGGCATCCATTAACAGTGCATTTATTCATGCTTCTGTGAGCCCAGAATTGTGGCCATAAATTTTACAGGGCCGACATAGTCAAAATGTCTTTGTAAGAGGCTACCCAAAGGAAAAACAAAGGTAGTCCTCTTTATCTACATAGTATTTTCAGGCTTCCTTTGCTACCTTTGAGATTCTTATACCCGACTAATGACTGCATTCTCAGCAGTCTGTGAGTTTGCTCACAGGAAGTGTCTTTCATAAGCCAGACATCTTCATATATGAACAACTGCACAGCCTGGCAGAACACACATGAGTCACATTTTCCTCCATGTTCTCACAGCTACTGGAAGGTAAAAGCAGCATCCTGTACAGCTGCTTAATGTATTGTAACATAGCCCAAGTGAAGATCCCAAAAGCTTTTTGCTGGCTAGAGCAGCACTTAAAAAAGTAGGTACCTCTTGTATTGCTTTTAATCCGATAATAGAAATAAAACAGTGACCAATGTGAATACAACACACCAGATGAAATCATTCCCTCAGTTGTATTCACCTCCTTTCTTTGAAAGCAGGAAGTAGCAGTCTCCTCATCTGAGATAAGAAGATACAAATCCCACGCCTGCTGCAATGATAAGGGCTTATTTTCTCTTTGAATAACTTTACAGTGAGACACATTCATAAGATTAGGGAAAGAACAGCTGGAAATAGTATGTGCATTTTGTGGCTTGTTACTCCTTTGATCTTCATTGGGGTTCTCTATGAGCAATAGAGGCCATTTTTCTTATGAGTACACGATTATGAAGAGCAGCTAGAGTTAAGATCAAACCTACAATCCAAGGTGTGCTACTTGGGGAACACTGTGTCAGCTGACCTTCCTAGGACTCTTTGTAGATTTTAAACACATAGAGAATGCAGCCCCAAAAATCTGATAATGAATATCCCTGTATTAAAAGTTCATCAGATAATTGTCTACTGATCAATTTTATAATTGCTTCTCTAAACAGGTACAGGTACTTTAACACTTTTTAGTTACAGGAGAGCAAGAAATACCACTGTTTTGTGCAACAAAATCAATTATTAAAACTTAAATGAAAGTAGCTAATGCTTTGTTCTATTATCAGCTCAAATAAGACCGACACATGCATAGATGTTTTACATTCCCAGAAACAGAAAGAACAATGGGTTATGTAAAAACTCTCAATGTATTTTTTATTCTATCAGTCAGTGAATTAAATATTAGTGCCTAGTGTTTTACTGAAAAAAGCAACAGTAGTAACTTTTATTGAAAAAAATACTTCACATTGTTAAATAGAACTCATTGAAATCTAAAGTTTTAACAGCATCTATTTCTATTCCTGAAGCATATGACATTTAAGTATAAGCTATAATTTTCATTTAAAACCTAGGCATAACATAGAGAACTAGTGTATCTGTTAAAATGGAGTTTTGATCTCAGGGTACTAAGTCCTTGGAGAGGAACATGAAAAATGGATGAGGGATGAGAAAATTTAGTTCACATACTTTTGTCACTGAAATGACAGTCAAAGATTAATTTTGAGAACAGAAATATGAACTTCATGGTCTCAGATTATGACAACCAACCTCGCTGATGACACTTGATTTCTTCTCCCTGTGGGCCATTAGAGCTTAGTTCCTAAGGTTAGACCCTCTAAGCAGTTATAAAGGTCTTTTTTATGAATTGAAAACTTTACAGGATATTCTAGTTATTACTTACAGGATATTGAAAATCATCTAAGACAAAAAGTAAATGCAATTTTTTTAAGCCTGAAGAAAAAAAATTTTCTGTTATCTCTGCTTTTTCATTTAAAATACTTTGTATCTAAATCTACCATCAATAAGGGTTCATTACTCTACTTGGCAATGTTTCTTCTGTGCGTTTTTCTGCTGTACCTACAACACTTACTGGCAGATATTATTAAAAAAACAAAAATTAATATATAACTTATACAAAAGACCTATGAAGTACTGACAAAGCAAAAGGTCACAAATTAAGGACAGGAGTAAAACTACCAATTATTGATTAGATTTCTGTAATTTGTTCCACCTATTTTTGCAAGTGAATATTTTGTAACACTTGATTCAAATTAATATAAAAATGAAAACTGTTACTAACAATGTTTTGGTCTCTTTTGAAATACCTGATTAGCTGCAGTAATATAATGGAAGTTTCAATAAAAGTTAAAAAACAACTAGTACCTGACAGTCAAACACACATAAAACAGAAACACAGAAGAAAATCTGGAATGAAAATAATAGCATTCCAAATAAACACAGTAGTTGAAAGTGAAAACAGAGAAGTTTAGGAAATTGCAATTAAGAAACAATATCAAAACATTTTTTAAAAATCTTATTTTAAAATGAGTAAGATGGTCTCCAAGACTGCTGCATTTGGAAGTGTACAAAAATGTAAAATAATCTACTTCAACTAAAACATTGTTCAATTGGCCCAGAAGTTTGATTTCCACAATTAAATAAATTCCCAAACATTTGTTCTCTGACCCATCTCCATCCCTCAGCTCCATTACCTTTAGTTAATGTCCTTAGGCACATAAAAAGGAAAAAACATTTTGTTTAGCAAAATAAGAAGGTAGCAATCAGACATTACAAAATATTTAGGCAATTTTTACTTCTGGCTACCAGCAAACATTAGACCACTTCATTTTAGGAAGCACATGGTCGTGTCTATGATCCTACACTTCTATTCTAAAAAACACTGGTTGACTTCCCATATCATTAATATTTACTGTGCGAAGTTTATGGCAAAAGGATTTTTACATTAATCTGCGCTGTCATCCTTAGTACCTAGCACAAGGGTGTAAATGGCAGTGCCCAGCACAGCATGGCTGCCGTACAGGTGGCACTGTAAGCACCAAGCTGGTGGCACAGAGCCGGCTGCTCAGTCACGGCATTCGGATGTGTGTCCCACTCCTCCTGCTTCCCTGCAAGCAGCACCTTCTCCCTCGGGCTGCCTCTGGGGGCTCTCCCACTCACGCCTCCTCTTGCTCAGGCCCCAGATGTACAGCTGCAAATCCTCCTTCATGCTGGATCCTTACTGAGCTGACTCACTTTGGTAAACCATCAGAAAAGCATTACTTTTTTGGTTGCCAATTAAATTTTCTGCCATTTTAGCAAGCAGATTCCAAGAAGCATGAGAGCTGGCACAGCAGGAAAAAAACTGGATAAATGCTGTCAGAAGCAGTGAAGAGAAATGATAAACTAGAATAAAGCAGAACACCAGCTCTATTCAAGAGCAGACTCTTACATGAGGTCCTACCATTGAGCGTCTAAAATGGAAGAAACAGAATTGCAACAAGCTCAATTACTTAGAAATCAATGTCTGAAAAGAGTATTAATTGTTAATATTTAAGAACCCATTTGCTTTAAAACTAAGCATATTATTTAGATGGCAATTTTTTCCTAAGAAAGTATATAGAATATTTACAAAGCTCAAGCTGTAACATCAAAGCACAAGTAAGAAATTGGCTTGCAGGTCTCCTGCATGTGATGAGGTCAGCATAACACAAGAACAGCACTACTGGCAATCACTTCTCTCTTTCTAAAACTTTTTCCTCAGTGTGAGAGAAAAGCATTAACCCATGAATAGTCACTGAAATAGATATAAATATTTCAGAATATGTTTTTCTGACAAAATTGGGTCAGAGTAACCATGGACTGGAATTTGTACATGTTGATCTATGTTCAAGGATGTATGGGAGGAAAAAGGAATTAAAAAACATTGCAAGGAGAGTACTGTTACAAAAAGCTTTAACAACAATAGCTAATGATCTTAAAGAAAATGCACCATTTCCATTAGCAAAGCATTAAGCAAACAATTTTTACTATATTCAACAGTAAATAACGATTTCTTTTCCCCTATGTAATTTCCCTATGAACAAAAATATCCAATGGGCGACCGCATTACTTTTAAACATATTAAATACAATTAATATGTTTAAAATTAAACTTATTTTAGAGCTAGAAAAAGCTAGAAAAATCTAGCTCAGTAATTTTAACCAAAACAACTCATCTGGCTGTAGTTACAGAAATGTGATGTAAATTCTGCCGATGACTGATGTTTTGTTTAAAAGACACTCATGGCTTTTAGAATAAAAATGCAGCGTGCCTTTACCAACAGAACTCTTTCGAAAAGTCCTCCTGGGTAGAGCCACTGAATTCCTTTCCAAATCCTACTACAATGATTGTGTAGTCATGGTTCTCACAAAGACATAGATACATAGCTGTGGTATCAGTCTGGTACTACAGAGATCTATTCTGTAGAAAGACAAAACACCCAAACCTCTCTCTTGGTCTCCCTAATGCTAATCTTCAATTTAAAGAGAAAAATCTTTTTCATCCATGAAAAAACGCATTTGCATGTAAGTGCTTTTCTGGAAAATTTCAGATAAATGCACATAAAACTAATTTTCAGCATACACACACTTGGTGCAGAAAGGAAGTTAATGTCTGGAAGGTAATGTCTGTAATTTGTTTCTCTTGTTAATTCTCTATTCTGCAAGAACTGTTTTACCCTTTTCAATTAAACTTGTCTCTCAACAGCTTTCCTACCCCACAGCTAACTTGAGAAAACATTAACCCCTATCAAAAATCAATATTGTTGCAGCATTCCCTAGCTTTTCACTTCAAAATACAGTAAAGGTCATATCAAAATGACTGGAACTTGCACAGAAATTATTTTTAAAATGATACATCTGAAGAAGCTAAACTTCCTGTCTCTTTATGAGAGAACAACTGCATAACTATCAGAAGTTCATTACCTACGGATATGTCACATAAAAAATTAAAACATAGCACAAATTTCCTGACATATACAAACACATCAAACCTGTTGAAATCAGTACATCCTGAAACCTAAAAGGAAGTACATCAGTTTGAGATGCCTACACCATCTTTTCTCACAAATAGTTTCTATTTGTTAAACTAAACACACTGGAAAGAAAAACTTAGTACCTTTTCAAACAACAAAGTTTTCATCAAAAGTTTGCTATGAAGAAGTCTATATTTCTAAAACAAAGTCTGTATTAACCAAAGGATGAGAGTATGAACCAAATCATAGTAATTTGGAATGACTGTGAGGTTCTCTTCAATACTTCATTTCTTTACCCAAACTAAAACACCAGCAAATATGTGTCCAGAGCACAAAAATCGGACAGCTCAGAGACCCTTTTCTATACATATATGCAGTAAGCATTGTGTGATCATACAAACCCTTTCCACAGAATGAAAAAGCTGGTTTATCCTGTAAACCAAAACCACATAAGTAAAACTCATGACCAAACTACCATTTAATTTGGCTTCTGTTAAAGTAACTTTTATTTCCTCTGATTTAAGCCCTAGATTAAAATAAACAACCAAGATTCAATATCTACAGGCAAAATTATGGTGAAGCAGTGGACTGACAAAAATATAATAGCGAAGCAATAACAACACTTAGACTCATCCTGGGGCTCCACATATTTTATTTGCTCACATGGCTTATGGAGTGCAACTGGCCACACTTGGACCTCTTGGAATATGTCTGTGGGCAGCAACACATGCCCAGGTGTCACCATTTCTAACACCTGCCTTTTGTACATTTTGCTTTACTGAGATCTCTGCAGTTTATGTTTCCTACTTTTCACAAATAAGGTAGTGCACTAGTACTTCACAAAAAGCATCGCTTGTGAATTTGCAACACTGAGACTCCTGAACGTACTCAGCATTATTTTTATGAACACTTCATAGAAAAAGTATTTTTACTTTCAAATCTTATGGGTCAAATTTAAGATTTAAATTGATATCCAGAAATAAGATGAAAGCTTAGATACTTTGAGAAATAGAAGGTGAATAATTTTTGTATGAAGAGAAACCATGGCACTTCATATAATTTAGTGAAGTACAATGTCTTCCTAGTCCATTAAATTTCAGCAGCCTTTTAATAATTGAACATTTTTCTAAATAGCATGAAGCTGAATGATTAAAAACTGGGTCTTTCATTTTCATAACAAATTAATCTAATTTTTTTAACGAGGGTTAACCAGGCTGGTTTTTTTAGTGTCAAGGAGGCTCATGGAAGAAGGCAATTATTAAACAGCTCTAACTATCTATAAGTAGGCTGGCACAAACATATTCTAAAATGATGACATAGTCTCAAAACACTTTACCCTGAAGTATTCCACTTCTATAGTGGAATATAGTACAAATCTAGATCTGGAAAATCCTGATTAAAATACTATGGTTTTTAGCAGCTAAATTAAATTGCATAATAGCATCTATGTTGCTGCAGAAGTGACATGGCTATGCATGGATAAAGCTATTTATAACTCAAAAGTCCTGTTAAGTGCTTGTGCTATCACACAGCAGTCTTGCACTAATACTTAAAAAGCCTCCCTAATGAAGTCTATGTTACAAGGCCTCCTAGCTCTTCAAATACCAGAAGCTTTATAAAATATTTGCTAAGGACAGCCAACTTTCTATATTGTATTCCTTTTTTAGTGTTTCATGTCTAAAGGTCCGCTGGCCTCACTGACCACAATCAGGACTTCAAGGACATCATTTCAATAACTGAACAGGTGTCTACTGACTGAATGACATCCAAAACAAAACCCCCAGAGAGACTGAGTTCTCTCTTCAAAGGAATCAATCCCAACTGGCCACACAGCACTAGTTTAATTTTAAATTCTAATTCATACAAAATAAAGGGTAGAGGTGAGCAATCATCTCTGAGGTCAAATTTATAAAAAAAAAAAAAAGCAAAACAAGGATGTAAAGTTCATTTCCTCCAATAAAGGATAGATACTATAAATTTGTTTCATTACTAAAGAAGAGTGAAAATGTGCTGCCCACTTCTAAGTAAACCTTGTATTTCAGCTTTTGAGATTTTTCTCTCTTCATAAATCCTAGACAGCACATTTTGCTTTTGCTACAGTAACATGAATTTCTTGAGTGAGTCTCTGTTGTACTAACTGCATTTTCAAACACAAATTATCAAGCCTGTATTCTGCCCGGAATTACTCTCTTCAGTTTTAATCACAGGAATAATTCTGTCATTTCCTCTACACTGACATTGGTGCATTCCTTTGTCTCCCAAAGAAATGTAGCTTACACTCACTCCATGCATCAATAGATGCATAAATACATCAACATTAAAATAAAAAAAAATCCACAATTACCTATATCTGAATTGAAAAGCCCTCAATCAGAACCTGAGCTGGACAACCATTAGCAAAAGGAACCAAGTGCTTCTGTTTTCCTGAATAATGTAATGGCTAAATCAAAAGAATAGTTAACTATCAAATTATTATTGATCACACAAAAATGTAACAATAAGCCTATCAGAAAATGCATTTTAAAAACATTTTGAAATATATTTATTTAATTAGAAGACTAATTCTTAATGAAATATGGTTTATGAGATATACCATTTGTCTATCTGCCTATAATTTTTGAACTATGTAATAAATTCTAATTTAATGTAACAGTAGGTGAAGCTTTTGAACATACAAAGGTCCACATTTTGTGACCCAAACTCACCAGGTACAGATGAGCCCTTGAATGTGTTTATCAAAGGAATAAATTAAAACTCATCCTCTTATTCATTAAAAAAAAATGCGGCAACCAGCAGAGCAATTAGCAAATCTGTAAGTGTAAACCAGTAATAACATAGAATGACAAATGTCCAGAGACATGTACATGTAAACCACCTGTAAAGAAAATAAACTTAGTCGTTTCCTTGCCCATAGGAAAATCTATTTTTAAGAAAAACTTTTAGAAAAGTTTTGTTTGTTTTCAGGGTATTATGTCATAGAGTTACTAAAACAATTTGCTGTCACTGCCAAATCTAGGACTGACTACACAGTCTTACCCTGATTCATGTTAGTAACATTCCAAATTGGAATCATTAAGACATGAAAGACAGAAGGCTATACAGCCTTCACCAAATTTTAATTTAAATCACAGGGAAACAACACATTCATTCACATTTACTTTCTACTTTAGTTTTTATACATTGTGTTTCCTAGTTACAAGCTGAGGTTGGTAGGAAATTAAGTATATTACATTTCTGAATGTTTGGTTTATAATTTCTTCAGAAAAAGGAATTTACCTTCCAATGAATCCTGCTGTAAAGAATACGGATGCTTTTATAAAATAAATAATGAATAAAATATAGTGAGGAGAGCTAGAAAAAGTTCTATACCTGACTGATTTACAGTTCATACCTGACTGGCTAATGACTCTCTTTTACCTGTTTCAGATACTTTCACTATCAAGGCTTTTTGACATACGTAATCTATTCCTCAACATCCAAATGAAGAAACAGAGTATCAGGGAAAAAGAGAATGGAAACAAGATGAAAGGCAACATCAGAAAAACTCACACTTCCATCAATTATGCACAAGTACTTAGATGAGAGAGCAGAAAACAGTACAATGAATTTAAAACTATATGACTAAATCAAGGGAAACAAATAGGCTCTGCTTCAGTGGAATTTTACCCTTACAGTGGCCTTACAAAAACCAAAGAAATGCTTACAAAACAGGGCATAACTTACTATGAATGAAAGTGGCAGAATCTATTCTTTAATGATATTTAAAGGATTATTTGTACTACTGCATCTAGTAAACTAGTTTGTAAAATGTATTATATAAACAAATTAGTGACATGGATTTTTTTCTTCAGCTTATAAAAGGGACGGAGGAAAGAGCAATGATTCTTTCTGCTATTACCATCATTAATATTGAAGTTAATGGCTGGAGAAGGGAGTGCTTAAGCTTACATCTCTCTACCTTAGTCTTTAAAATGAGCCTCTGATACATAGACCACATTAGCAGTAAAAATTAAATCTATTACCAGTGAATTTCACTGATGCTCAGTTAAGACACATATAAAATACTGAGTTTGGGTAATACAAATTTACCAGGAAACATTTTTAAAGTAACATATTAGCACAGACAAGGCTTGTTCTATCTGAGTCTTTAGGACACAGTCACTCATAAATATGATCAGCCATGCAAATGTATTCAAAAACCTCAAGATAAAGCTAGCATTAAAAATTAATATCAAAACTACAACATGAACTTCCTATTTCTCCAATTCCATTAAGATCAAAATTTCAGTCAAGTGTTTACCTGAACACAACTGAAAATACTGAAACTAAACTGAGGAACTGGAGGAAAGGAAGACACCTTTAAGTTCACATCAGCCTCTTCCTTGCCTTCAGGCTAACTACTCTTCACTCTGCTGACTTGGCATTTTTTAAAGCCACATTCTGCCTTTCACTGAAAGGCAGAAAACCACTGGAGACAGCATTTTGGGACCTCTAAGAACTGCATGGTAAGGAACTAAATAAAAACTCAATTCAACTCAAGCTACTATTTCTAAGGGGTTTTTATCTTATTGCTTTTATTAAATAGGGTTAATATTTTGTTCTTTTAGAAAAAATGAACCATTTTCTTAGGCAAAACCCCCTCAAAATTTAATATGATAATAACAGTATATTGATATAGGATTAGTAGTAAGCAATCATTTTCTTTGTAATTGAATAAGCAACAGCAATTAAAGAACAGCAGATGTCAATACTTGCATAGATAGCCATAAAGCTCCAAATCAATACCTGCTTCCAGTTCCATTAATGAAGACACACTCTCCTTCCCTAATGGCTACTTAAAGTGATACAAGAGGAAATACTTGCAAGTTTTGTAGAAAGTTTACACTATTTGACTTTTTAGTACCAAATTATTTTATGAATTAAAATTATTCAAAAAGAATAAAAAAAGATTATTCAGAGACTAAAAGTTACATAGGCTTTTAGGCACATTTTTTAAGCAGTCCATGCTCCTGGGGAAGGAGATGCTTCCCTGTTGCTTCTTCTCCCAATGGGGTGACAAGCAGTGGAAGCCCACAGTTTTACCACTGGCATCACCTTAAGAATGTAGAGTTTACACCAGATTTACTGAAGTAGAGAGATAAATGGAATACATTATAAAAGCAAAGACTGATATTTGTGTACAAGTTTAAGAGTTTTATTTTTCTTTAATAAGGCAGTTAATTGTGATATATCAAAAATCAGAATGATGGTAGGTAGCTCTTAAAGAAGTTATCAGATTTAGACATAGTTCATGTATTATACACATAATCTTCCAGAATGGAGAGAAGGAACTTTATTAAAGCAACTACCTCACAAAAAAGCATTTTAAACTTTAATGTATACATTAATATACATTAGAGTTTTCAGTGCCAACATCATGCTGATGTTTTCTCTTTTTTTTGTATTCTAAAAAGTTAAACAGATATGGTTAAATCTTACCTGAAAACATTTTCCATTAATGAACATGTTTGAGAAAATGCCACTATGGCATTACTCTTCCAACACCTGATAGGCCAAGACATACTTGCTCCAGAAATTACTATAAAATGGCACATTGGTAACAAGTATCAGTTAACATTATTGAAATTATAAAATGGCTACCAATATTAAGATGTACAGAAAAAAATATTTTAAGAAAACTCGATGCAGTGCATTGAAGACTCATTTAAAAACTGTGGACTGCTCAAGTTACAATCATTCTAATAATGTACCTTCAACTGCCATTAAAGAACTCTCTCAACTTGTTTCCACTTTTGCCTGCTTGACTCAGGTACACAATGTACAAATCAAGTATTAATCCTTTCTTTTTGAGGGGAAGGGACAAGATGGAGGGAGTATGACTACTCTTGTGTTCATCTATTCAATGGTAATCTCTTAATTCCATTTCCTACTTCCATGACCATTCACAGGGAAATTTTAAAATCAGGCAGTTAAACAAATATATATTAACCTGCATTCTTTACCCCTTCATTCCACTTTGTTGAAAGCTACCAGGTATCATGGTGACAGTCACTACAGAAATACTTAAAATACTGTGTGTCATTCTGTAGTGATCCTGACACTAACGTCATACTGTGGTTAAGTTATGGAAATGGCAAAGACTACCATCATTGGGAAAGGTCACGATGACAGTTTATGGTAAGTCATTTGGCTGTTTCATAGCAACTAGTAAAGAATCCTACTTTCTAAAAAAAGGAAAAAAGATTAAAACAAAAGAAAAAATCAACACTACTCTGAAAGATTCATATAGTGGAACGGCCTTTTCCTCCATATGAAATTAATAAATTATGCATAACCACTTCTAAATCTCCTAGGGTAAGTAATTTAACCCTTAACAGCTAGAGGCAGAGAAATAAAATCATGAATTTTGATCATGTATCTCCTCACTAAAGCTCAAAAGAGTGAAGACAGAAGAATGAGCTAATACCTTCCACGTATGCGTGGCAAAGTACTGGTAACCAAGCAACAGGCAGGAAACGTGTCAGAAAGGAAAAGCATATTTACAGTCCTAACAGTCTCTCATTTATACACAATTACAGATACCAGTTACAAGAGGAGAGGATCAGACTGCACAAAGCACCTTTTCTTTTTTATTTTTCCATTTTGCTCTACTACAGATATTGTCTG
The DNA here is from genome assembly GCF_027579445.1 of Ammospiza nelsoni. NCBI lineage: Eukaryota > Metazoa > Chordata > Aves > Passeriformes > Passerellidae > Ammospiza > Ammospiza nelsoni. The sequence goes on along the minus strand of NC_080638.1, from coordinate 33,306,682 downwards.
GGTTTTAATTGGATTAATCTCCCATGACAATATCTGCCTTAATTTGCTTAATTCATACCAGAATAAGCAACTTGCCTAAATTCTCCATGAATAGATGCATAAATAGAGAATGCATCCTGAACTTACCCCCTTCTTGTTTGGGTTTGTATTTTAATATGATTCTGTGTTACTACTTCATGTGAATTATTCACTTTTTTTTTGTATGATCAGCAGAATACTTGGGAAAAAGAAAATATATATCATTAGACAAACATAAATATATTGTGCATATATATGTTCAGCATGATTATTCATGCAAAGACAGTTCTTCACATACACACACCTGCTTAGAGTTTTATCTTTAACCTTGAAGTTCTTGAGACTTAGTCCAAAGTGCTCAAGTTTATAAAATCCCAAAATTGAGAAATTCCATTTTTTGTTAATTCATTTGTCCCTTTTAAACATACAAATGGCAATAGGAAGGTTTTCATACACAGTCATATTAAAGCATTTCTGCAAACACAAGTATAGCAGAAACAATGTCTATCAATGTTTCTGCAAACTAAAGCATTCTAAAAACTCAAGGGAGTAGAGTAAGCAATGAAGTATTAAATACATTTTTAGTTAGCATTTATTGAAACACAACCTTTAATGCATGTCTTTCAAGCAAGCTGTGGAAGCAGTAGTGACCCTGTTCCTCATTACAGCTGAAAGATCCTTGCCAAATGCACCAGAACACGTTCACGCAAAAAGACACAAGTCTTTTGGTTTAAGTTTTGGTTGGAGCCATGAGGAAGAAGAGAGATCTTTTCAGGGTAGATTTCTGCTTCTTCAGAGGCAAACGCAATGAATTTTATTTTCACATAGAATATACCATTTTTTTTATACAAATATAGGTGCTAAGTCTAAAGTCAATCACTTAAATGGACAAAACTGACAAGAGGTATTGCTACTAATTTCTATTAAAAATTTCAATAAATTATATTTATAGCTTTGTAACAAAAATTTAGAAATATGATAATCACACAGTCATCTGGAAGTCCAGTATATAATTTGATTTTATTTGATCACTATGATATGTGTACTCTTTATTACAATCACAAGTACAACTTAAATCATGCTCACTGCATTACAGGCTATTAACTCAAAGAAGATTTAATAAAATGACAATATAACCAATCTGAGTCTGAAATAAGTCTTTAAAAAGTAGACCATGAAGGGAAACAGTGAAGAAATACAAGTGGTCATTCTAGGATTGCCAGTTGCCTCAGACAATTCTTCTTTCAACTTTCAGTGATACAGTAACATTTTATATGCCACAAGAAAAGAACAGTATTTTGAGAAAATAGATTATCAAGTCCAACTTTTGACTGGTCACCACCTTGTCAATCAGACCACAGTGCTAAATGCCATGTCCAGTCATTTCTTGAACAACACCTCCCTGGTCAGTCTGTGCCAATGCTTAACAAGCCTTTTCATGAAGAAATGCTTCCTGGTGTCTAAACATCTAACATATAGAGACAGTCAAACATACCAAGACTAGACCCCCTATTTAATATTTTTATTTTCTTTATTACATAAGAATGGTTGTAGTTATTCAGACTCATGGTCAACCACGCACTATCTCACATCCATGACTTGGGACAAGTAGCTGCCTAAGGCAAAGTGAAACAACAGAGGAAGGATACTCTCTCCTCCCTAATATTACTTCAACTACGTGGAAATTTGAAACGGCTAACATTTCCAGAATTCTCTAATAGAACCCACTTCCAAGTGCTGTTAAAAATATGTTAGCTATCCAGTCAGAGAGGATCTATGTGAATTTATGCAAAAAAGAAGATATTCAAAGCATTCATTTTCCTGCTTTCACCTGTTAGCACCTTTCCTCCCTACTGCCTCTTGGGCAATTGCTTTGCTCATTTTTATTCAAAAACCTACAACACAACAAATAGCAGAGATAATTAGAAAAGAATGTCATCTTCAATTACTCTAATGCTAAATCCTTTGTGTGCTTCCATTCTGCTTATTTTTTACCACAGCAGACTCTTATTCTGCTCCTTCATGACATCAGAATCATCTAATTCCTTAGACCCTTATCAGAAGCATCAAACACACACGTAAAGTGTTAACAAACTGCTGGGTAATCTCTTTCCCAGTGAAATTCAGATTTTCTGTAGTTTGGTTTTGGGTTTTTTCTTGTTTGAAGTGTCCATTTTCTTTTCCCATTTTTCTCCAGTCTTAACTCTCTCAGTTTTCCTGTGTCTTCCACCAAAATGATAGTTATGGATCAGTAAAACAAAAATGGGAAGAGCAGCATAATTACAGCAAAGACTCTGTGTCATCAGATTTTTCGTAAGAATAAACAGAATTACCATAACTGTCTACCTGGATAATAAGTTAATCCATCCAATATTTCACAACACAACCCCAATGGAATAATATTTTACAATCTAATACATGCGTTCTGTGACAGCTCAGTTTGCTGTGGTGAGTTCCAACGCTTCTAAGAGATTTATTTAATCATAAATGTTGAAAAAATTCTACACCAAACTCACAAAAAAAAAGTATAAATACATATTATATCTAGTCACACTTTGTTAGAACAGTGTGTTCCAATAAGGGCTTCAGTAAAACAAAATTATACAACTTGCAGTATCGTTGAAAGCATTTATAATTTCTAGTGCACTAAAGTTGCCAAGAAACCCTGAGAAGCAGATGGGCATTACTGCTGTTAAAATGTAATCAGTTACACCAGAAAAGAATTGTGCCTTTCATACTTACAGAAGAAATATTACAGTTTCCTATAATTTAATTTTTATTAACAAATATTATAAATGAACTGATTTTTTAAAATCTGTTTTCCTTAGTAGATTCCACTAGTGGCATCACCCCTTCTATTTAAAAGCATGATAAAAATAAATAAATCACTATTCTAGGCAACATCTCTTTCAAAGAATTCCCAGCAGCATGCCACCTGAAACTCTGCCACTAAAGTTTTTTTTTACTGATGCCATAAAACAAAGCTTCGTTAAAATCTGGATTTGTTAAAAATTACAAAAATCCTGCAGCTTCAAGACAAAGAATAAATTCTAAATTCTGCAATCCTGCAGCTTCAAGACAAGGAATAAATTCTAAATTCTACATTTAGAATAAACTTTCAATACATTTCTTCTTTATATTCCATTATTTTCATGAAATACCACCCATTAAAATAATATCCATTACTATCAATAAATATCATCATTCATCATTATTCACTAGAGAAGCAGCCCTCACATCCACTACAAGGTTATAGTATTATAAAAGTGTAAACTATAAAATTTACATGAAATATTATTTCAAAGTCACTATAAGTAACATAAAATTAAGACTTACCTAAGACTAACCTCCTATACCTGATTACTCCAATGTCATTTTTCTGAACATTGGTCTCACCAAAGAAAGTGCTTGCTTACTTCAAAAACATCTAATAAAGGACTTCCAAATGGGCATATATAGTTTCCACTCTTTAACTGAGACATAATTTAACATTTTTGAATATATTTATGCATATGCGGATTACCTCAAAATGCTCAATAAATTTTGAAGTCGTGCTATCAGCATGGTCTGCACAGATGATTACAGTGGTTTGGAACAAACACAGAAGACATTAAATGTCTAAATCAACATGTTGGACACACTTTTATAATGAGCCTCATTACAATTACAGAACTATTTTCTGTTATACTAACAGAACATTCATCATCTCCTTTACTTTCAGAAGTAGATCACCGGATGAAAAAAAAACCATGTTTTATAACAGAGGGTCCATTTTGTACTCAGCCATCCACATTTGGATCAGTTTCAAAGCCAAGACTGTTAATCAAGGTGTTTCTACAGATAGCAGCATATCTTTGGCTGTTGGAGGTAAATGTCATCTTTAATTCATTAAACAAACAGCACTTCTTTTCTCCTAGGCGGAAAATGCCGTCAGCCATAAAATTTTCAAGATATTTTTTAATACATTTAAGACATTTTTTGCAGGAGTTTTTTACTGAGATAACAGGAAAGTGGATGATGAAAATGGAAGTCTCTGAAGCATGAATATCCATATACTCAATGAATGATATTTAAAAAAAAGAATGAAAAAAAGAGCACTGAACTGTCTGTAAACTGTCCCAACTAATAAACAAAATAGTCTCAAATATTTCTAGAATCTCACTGATTAATGAAGTGCATGAAATTTCTCTCATTACTCATTGTTCCCAAAGCTACTGAAAAGCATGCAGCTGTTTCACAGATCCCATTTGCTGCTAGAAAGTGATTTTTACACATCCTAGACCAGCCAAATAAGAGCTAAAGCACACAGATAACAGTTAACTTCTGTATTCTAAGATTTAATTTCTTATTTCTATGTCTCTCTGTTAAACATGATACTGCAACACTGTTGCAAAACATAGACTATGTAAAAATCTTTTTAAGAAAGGATGTTTTTTGACTTTTGGTTTTTTAGTGCTTTCAAGCCTAATCAACAAGAAGGGAGATCTAATCCGTGAAACAGAGAGCAGCTAACAAGCAAGCTCCAAGTGATGTCCATGAGTTGGAAACACAAATTACTTGTAGGTAGAATTGCCTTGTTAAGGCACAGAGCTGGACATGCTTCAGCAGTCTCAGACCTAGCAGGGGGTTAACAAGGCTTGGGAAGTGGGATGCCCACTGAAAGTGGTCACAAATAGTGCAGATTTTATAGACCACCTGGCAGAGCTCCCAAGATGGAGAAGAAACTAATAAACCAAACCCAGCAACTGTGCTGAAATGGGCTCCAACTGCCTAAAAGGCAATTCCAGCAGGAGGAGATTGTGACCACTGGAACAAGAAACACACCAACTCAAAAAGAGAGAAAGCCTGAGCATGGGGAGTAATCAGCATGGGAAATGAGAGAATCATTAACCAACATAAGATAGAATACTAATAAATAAGAGAACTATGCAACTTGTAGCCAATGAAAACTAATTCCCTAGTTTGCTAAAATAATAAAAATTCTTGATAGTTGATTATTGGCTGTCTGCACATAAGTAACAAATATGACTTTTGCAGACAACACCCTTCCCACTCCCCACTCCCTGCAGGGGAAAGGCAAAAAATGGTCCTTGATAACTACCCCCAAAAAATGAATTCAAATTGTAGAAAACAGGTGACAGGGAAGATATGCTATTCCTCAAGAGGCAGGTGAAACAAATCTTCTACAAAGACAAAGGACAGAACAACAAAGCTTCCCTCTGCATACACAGCCTATTCCATCTGAGGGTAGATTTCATGGAACACTGCTCCATTCAAATACCCAAGAGGAAGCAAAGCCTGACTTTTCTGAAGATACTCAAAGTTTCTGGATGAAAAAAAACTACAGCTTAACTTCCAGTTTCCTCCCATCACACAAGTGGTCATGTCTCTGTAAGAGATATTTTAACTGCATAGATGCATTATTTTGCAAGCATTTAATTTAAATGTTCATCTCTATTTTGAAGTCGCAATCAACAAGACAGGCTTTACCAAAAAGCAGTTCTCTGAAGTATAACAGAGTCAAATGTAGAAGTTGTATGCATTAAGCACAACAATGGGAATGGGCAATTCTGTTCACTGATGATGCAGACATCTGCTCATGTGAGATACATGTTGTCCTGCAGGTACCATAGCTGCAAGATAGTGCCTGCGGCTTCCTCTGTGCTTCTGCACAGCCCTCCCAGCTCTTAATGGCCAGATCTCTCTGGTCTGCAAATCCTTCCTCTTCTACCCAAGCGCTCTTTCTGCGTGGGCTGGCAGAAGAGCACTGAGACAGGAGTCTTTTGCTGCCATTATGCAGGATGCCTGCAGTGTGGCAGGAGACCATGTGACAAATCACAGAGGCATGAGTCTTGTGCTCCCCTCTGAGACTTGACGTCTGTGTGACTGGAAAAAAAGACAGAGATTCCTTAACAATAAGGCTGAGATAAGGCATAAAGCATGATACTCATAATCCAGCTGACAAATGCATTCATACATTGAGTCACTCAAAAAAGCACATAATGAAAAAGCGAAGTGTATATTTTCATAACCCCCAGCTGAATGCAAATGGAAAATAATTGGATTAAAGTACTATTTAAATAACTAGATAATTGTTCAAAGTTATTGGGTCTTTCCAACTGTACATTCCTAATTCAGATGGAGAAAGAAGCATTGGACACTAAGGTGCACTTTTTGACCTGTAGTTTCAGTGACAAAACCAGAATTGCATGCCCAAATAGGTGTTTGAAGGTGCTATCTGCATTACTCCAGCACTAAACAGGAAGAGGCTAATTCTCTCCTAGGACATCTTTACTTCAGAAACTTTCAAAAATGCAATTTAAGAAATTGTAACTGAGCATAATTAAAACACTCAGCATGCAAACAGGTAAGTATTGCATTATATTTAGATTAGTTTATCCAGCAAATACAGCATCCTTGAAATTGTAAAAGAAACATGAGGTATCAAAATACAGTCTTTCTCAAAATTCTAAAATAATTTTTAAATGAAAGAGAGTTAAGTGGAATCTGTCACAAATAATTATAAAGGCGTTCTACTGAGGTTTTTTTCCCCAGTTGCCAATGCTGCAGCAGTAAGTCCTCAGGACAGAAAAAAACTCTCAACCAAACACCAAAACAAAACAGAACATCCTCCTTCTGAGACACAATTCTAGTCCTGGCTCCACAAGTGGGCAGAGAGAAACTTCAGCTCCCAGGATTCTTTAATTGAATAGTGAAGTGCTGACTAAAATGCAAAAGAATGAATTTCAACAAAGAATGCCCCTACATCTATAAAAAACAGCAAGATAAAGTACTTATGATGGAGAGACATTTGTAAGTTTCTCATCTTTGCTAATTTTTCTGCCTTCCAGTGTGCACTGTCAGTGGTACCTTATTCACTGATGTTCCTCTTCCAAATGAGAGCTGGATTCCTTTATGCTTTAGACTTCCTTATCTATTGTTAGAACTAGCGTTTAAGTAGCCTGTGACAGTGAATTCATTACTTCATTAATTCTTAGTTATGGCAAAGGTTCCAGTAGGTGCTTTTAAGCTAGTAAAATGATAGGATTAAAATGCATAAACCATAAAAGGTTACTTTAATAGACTGGACACTAACAGAGAATTTGGAAAAGCAAACTAAATTCCAGTATCTTCAATATAATGAATTCATTACTTAATGGGCTAGATTTTAAACTGTAGCACTGCAGTAGTCCTTAATTGTTTCCTAATTGTTAGGCAAGTTAGATTATATTTTTTGTCTACAGAATTCACTTGAAAAAAGCCTATAAAATGAGTCTTTAGAAAAACCTGCATACAATCTGAAAGCAGGAAAAAAGGACTTTCTTTTCCTGAATAATACATATATGAAAGCAGAGATACAGCAGGAAGATTATTGAGGTGTCCCACCTCTCCTGGAAGACTTCTGAGATCATTCCTCTCTTACTAGGAAACTAGCAAATTTTGTGGCTTTTGTGGGATGGCTCTGCCCTTCTGCCGAATACAAACATCAAGCTCATTTGCCACATCACAAGACAGAGAATGAACCACACAAGATCATTATGAAACCACCTGAATTACAGACATGTGTTCTTCAGACACATGACTATCTGCTGGGTGACATCTACACACATGGCTCACAAACAACATTAGTTAACCTAGGAAAAAGCCTACAGGAAACTAATAACCTTTCAGATAAATCTGAAACTTAAAATTTGAACCTTAGCTCAACAGAATTTCAGTGAAATTAACTTTTATCTATTAGAAAGAAAAGGACACAAAATTTTATATTAGTGAATGTCCAAAAAGCTTTTTCAATTTCAGTAATCTTGCAACCACATAATAATTTTTAAGGGAAATGTTTTCAAAACTATGTAAGACATGAAGTAAGAAGAAAGGGGACCTATTGCTGATTGCTTTCTGGAAACAAGCTGTACCTAGGCATTTATAGATAATAGCTTATACAATTTGCAAACCATGGGCTTTTAAAAAAATACAAACCTTGATCTGTTCTTCCATTTAAATCTTCCCTTCATAAATATATACTTCCCCTACCTAATCTCTAATATATTGAAGATCAACATAGTACATGTCTTGGAAAAAAGAAAAGCTTTTGCAACAACTTATCCCAACAACCCAGACTATATTAATACTATTAGTTTTATGCTGCTGTTCTGAGATGCAACTGACATCAAACCTTATCTTTTACCCCAATTGTCACTGAAAAAGAGGGAGATCTTTCAGAGGATTTCTAGCAAAACCTTTTAACTAAGGTAAGTTCAACAGCTCCAGAGAACTGCCTTAGAGATTTCAAAGTAAATGTAGACAGACTACAGTTTACCCAAAGCCTGCAACATTCAAGAACTCCTTTCCATGATTCCCCTCATCTGAAGTGTACTATTGAAGAACAGCACCAAGCTAATATCAAGCTAGGATTCTGTTCAGATATTTACTCCTAAGAAGAGTTACGGAGACGAGACGGAATAACTTTTCACAGCTATGAAGTCTGCAAAGGATGCAAAATTTTCCATTAATTTTTACTTATTACAGAAAGCACAAAATCCTTTACAATGAGAATCACAACAAGACACAAAACCTAGAAAGCAACCAACCCTTCATGCTTAAATTAATCCTCCAGGTCTAATAAACCTCAGAAAATAAAAGCTCCATGAATTCAGGGAATGGAGAAAGTAACAAAAGATGACAGAAGTACAAATGCAGACTTTTGTAAGACCTAGAAAAAGAAATGCTATTTGCAAACACCCTAAGAATGTAGCGCTTTCAAAATAATTTCTTTATGGAGCAGTTAAGTGGATTTTCTTGCAATATTTATAGTGTTTTGACTGTTAAGTCTTATACTAAGTTGGGAAAAAGCTCTCAAAAGCAATTTTCTGGATATGATTTCAAAGCCATGCTATAGAAAACAGTTAACAATTAAACCAATTCTGGCAGAGGAGTGGAAAACACTTAAAGAAGTGAAGCAATAAAAGGGCAATGAATTGTCTGGACATAGGATATCCAGGCTGAATATTTCACCTGTCCAGAATCAAAGAGGAAGTCTGAGCTGAAGGCATCAATGAGCTTCTAAAAAACTATTTATATTCTCAACTGAGAAGTACCTACAACCTTTCCTCAGAATAAAATATACTTAAACAAATACCATCTAACTAGGATGATTAAATTAAATATATTTTCCTTTAAAATCAAAAATCAAAGAAATTTATCTTTGAAATGAACAGCTGTGATCACTTCAGACCATTGAAATCTAATTAATCTTTCTTTTAAAGTTACACCTTGTTGCTGAAGTTTTACAAACATCAACCAAGGTGATACAAATGTCTAAGTAGCTGCCACTATATTTCATTACAGTGAAGTAGAACTGTAGATTAACTAAAGAAAATAAAAACATGCTTCAAATTTAAGCAATTTTATGTAAGTGAAGACTTCAAAGTGAATTAAAACCAATTTGGGATTAAAAAGAGTATGAAAGTTTTGGGGGTTTTTTTATAATATACTGTTATACTGCTTCCTACAGCTAAAGCACATAATTTTGTTTTAGGGGCAATGTCTTGCAATACATTTGGCAATAAATAGGCAAAAAAAAAAGCAAAGAAAAATCCCATGAATCCTCACAAGTATATAATTCATAATTATTCAGGGCAGCAAGTTTATGCTGTGCATGCCTTGCCAATTTGCCTGAAATAAATGTGTTTAAATAAAACCCCCAGAATCTATTTGGGTGAAATCCTGTCTTTAAAAGATCCCCTTATCATAGGCTTAGTGAAATCACTCAAGGAGTCACAGAACACCTTCAGCAAACTATGAAACTGCTTTTACATGTTTCCCAGGTTAAACAATTTCCAGATTTCAGAAAGTTGTATTGTAGTTACACACAATTCCCTGCTAAAACTGTATAAGAGGAATGAATGCATCTACAATGAATAACTGATTTTTTTCAATACCAGAAACAGATTCACCCTCTACTTCCTGCCTTTCAAAAATCACCCACCACTTAACATTGCTAGTCTTTATTTAACAAAAAAATAATTATAGAAGTATTGAGGATGTCCAATACTTATTTCTTAATGAGACATGAAACTCAGTTATTAAAAAGGTTATCATTTTCCTGCTTCCAGAAAAGCACCATGTTCACACTAACCTTTTAACTAACAGGAACAGATGGGTTGAACTGGATACAGGCGTGATGGGGCATTGTGGTAGAGCAAAAGAACATGTTGATTCTCATACCTCTGGCAGATGGGAACCAGTCAAAATTAATTTCAGATTAAAAATGTTTTGCTGCTTCTCAGTAAAAAAAAAAAAAAAAAGAAAATAAAAAAAACCACTAGGAACAATATGCTATTTTATACATGCCATCAGAGCTCAGACAACAGCAGCTTTCACAAAGTTGGTACCATACATTAAAACCAATTACATAGACTTACTGTATGCCATTTTTAAGTCTGTGAATAAATTAGAAATTCCTGAAAACAGTAGCTTATAATGGAAGTGCTGACACAACCTTAACTACAGCAGTAAATGTGCTGCTATTATGAAGTTGTTATGGCAACTAGAAAGATCAAACTGAGAGAGAAAGGAAGAATATGCATAAGCAAAACTTCAAAATCTTTGACATGGTCCCCCACAAACTCTTTCAGGTTTTGTGGTCACAGTGTTATTGCTCCTTACCTTTATAAAAAACAAAACAAAACAAAGCAAAACAAACAACCAAAAAAAATCTGCAAAACTTGCCTTTAACACAGGTGAGCAGTAGGGCTGCCAAAATAGTGTAAAATCCAAAACAAATCCAAGGTCATAGTTTATTTTGTTCATGAACAGTCTAAAAAAATAGAGTCAATTGAAAGATATCTGTCCAGCATCTGGTGAGCACGCATTCATCAGATAACACAAGTTAAAAACAACAATTATGCAAAACTGTTCAGCCTTCAAAACAGTTCCATAATTTGTCACCAATCAGAATAGTTTAGTAACAGCAACCTGCTGTAATTTGGATGAATCAAACAGACAGCACATTCATAAACACTGATCCATTAATTAAAATGTGTTAAAAATATAATTGAAGCTCATATATTTGTGAAACAATCATTACTTACCCTTCCTAATACTGTGTTAAACAAAAGCAGAAATTGTTTCTAATATTGAAATAATGGGGAAAAAAAAATACCAAGACAGTAAAATTTTAATACACAAAAATCTCAAAGTATGATTTCTAAAACAAATTCATTTAGAATCTGTGTCAGCACCCCAGTTACCTTTCTCCAAAAAAAAAAAAAATAACAGTTTAACTACAAGTCTCATTCTTGCAAAATTTCACTGAAAAAAATGTCCAACAAAATGTTAGTAGCTACCAACCGCAATAGAATTAATGTTAAATTATCATTATTAGGAGTAGCAGTATACATTTTTATTACAGCATTCTGTCCAAAGTCATCTACTAGCAACACTTTGACTTGAAAAGTAGAAAACAAACTATTTCTCTGTCTTTTCAAAGAATTTCATATTAAAGCCGCTTTGTCTCAAGTCTAGCTTTACTGCCATAACTAAAATCTAGGAAACACAAAAGCCCTCAGATGTCTGACATGATAAGAGTTGTGCTAAGTACTTTTACTCACTCATTTCCTAGGTAACAAAAATGCCTTTTCTTCTAAGCTATCTCATTCCATTTCTCTTTTGAGCTTGTTGATCTATATTATTTTCAGACTATGGGAAATAACTCATTTAATGAGAAGAGAATCAATTTTAAGAAATGGTGAAGTATCTACTTTCGCTGAGAGCTAACAGATATTGCTGTTAAATTAAAAATAATTTTAAGATTCAGGTTGATAGGTTCTTAAGTCAAAAATTACTCAGTGTTAATTATCCAACTGATTTCAAAATTTTAAAACTTTGAATCCTGTTTTTTATATTCAGACACAACGTATTCTATATAAACATTGAAAAATACAGTTTTGCAGATGAACTTCATTTAGCTCGAAGGTAATCAAATGTTCCATTGACAAAAGAGAATTATTTAATCTGCAATAATCAATAATTATTGATATGAGATCACAACAAATACACACACAAACACATTCCCCCCCCCAAAAAAAGGGACAAAAAAAGGCAAAAGAGTATTTTGTTCATAAAGGCAAGAAATACTTCTAGGCAACAAAAGCAGAAATAATGATGACATTTTCTTCAGAACATTAGCTCGTCAGCAATTTAAAAATTCTGATAAATACACCACTTTTCTCTGAAAAGCAACCACTAGTTATCAACCTGCTTGAAGCAGATAATCTTACAGCTCTCTAAAAGCTGAATGACAATATTCAGAAAAAAGGTAAAAATAGGATTTCCATGTGCATAGCTGTTTTTCAAATAAAAGGTAAATACTTGATAAAATTCTCAAAAAGAAAAATGCTTAGAAGTGTTCTCTGTGTCTTCTTTTAGGGTTTTTTTCAGATTAATTTGCAATAAATTTACAACCTTAGTGATTATCATGCATTTTATACCTTGTAAAAATGGTTCATTAAGATACAGCTTTACTGATCACTCAGTCTTATATTGGATAAAACATTTTTCTAATATTTGATGAATTACTTTCATACAGTGGGGGTAATATTTGCCCTTTAGGATTTGGTGAATGGACTAACACAGACAATATATGGCTTAATACTACTTGCAAAGCTACCTGTTTTGATACTGTAAATATTAAATATCACTGTGAGATTGCGATGAAATTTCAGTGAGCTTTCAAATCAAATACTCACACACTTAAAATGCAAAATGTTTTTAAGAAAGCATTCTGCTCACTTCTTATGCAACTTTTAAAAAGCATTCTTCTTAAAGCAGGTAAGTACATTATTCAACTAGATCAAATTTTCAGGCGCAGAGTTTCAACCTATTGTTAACTAAAGCTACATGGTAGCTTTTTGTGCATAAGACCACTCAAAAAATAGGAACTGAAACAGAAGTCTGTCCAAGTACAGAATTTTTGCCTCACTACAAAGTTAACTTTTCGGCTGTCACAAAGTTATGCAGAAGACAACAAGTCCGTGATCCAAATGAAACAAAGTAGAGGGATCCAGCCAGTGCCCTGTGATTCCTTACTACTGGCTAGAGCTGTGAGAACTTCATGTCAACTGATGCTATTCATGGACATGGATTCCCTCATCAGGCCACCCCCTGAGTCCAAGATCACCCAGCTCTGCCAGGAAGTAGTCCCCGAGCGCAGCACGGCCTGTCACACAGTCGATATCCAGTCACAAGATGGATGGAGGCCCTTTGGAGTGCTCAGGGGTGATGCTTGAAGCGTTTGCTACTTCAGTCATACCAGCAACATTCTCCACCACAGATGTTACATATCCACTTTAGTCATGGAGCTTATGTATAACTTATTCCTGTTGCAGATTTACCAAACAGAAAAGATTTTCAGAACACCATGCTAAAAATACAATTCTTTGTGCTATATTCAAGGTTGAAAATTTTAACCACCTTCATCTTCAGTGTTTGAATTCTTAACACCAATCATGTGTTATCCCAGACTAAAGTTGCACATCAAGATGTCACAATTATTGTCATGCCCTAAATGTTAACATGCTGCTTCATCCAAGTGATCCTAATCCTCATCTCCAGGTGTGAGACAGCACAATACTTCTGATACTAACACACACATATCTCAGTTTACCTTGTCCTGAAGAGGGGAAAAAAGTGGGAGATATATATATGTATAAATTCTTTTGTTCTTCAGGACTTCTTCAGGGGATAATCACAGGGGATATTTGAGTCCTCTGTTTTGGGATTTGCAAAGGGGGAAGCAGACCAGGCTATTGTTTGTCTCCCAGAAGATTCTCTGAGAATATAGGTTGTGCCTTGTCAGATTCCAATTACTTGCAAGGTTTTCACAAGAATCAACACTTTTATGAAATACAGTAATAAATTTAGGACACTTTCAGTTTGGGTTGGGCATCAACTCCATGCACAGACTGTACATGTGAAGACAGAAATAATGAGAGAGAAAGTGTTAATATTATTTCAGAAAGTATGCCTCATTCCAGTACTTTCAGCATGGACTTTATATCATCTACTCATTGTATCCTTGGCAACTCGACTTGTTATCTAAAGAGACAAAATTGACAACTTAGATTTAAAGTTACAGGCATCGTATATTTCTAGGCTTGGATTTGGTCTGGAGCTAGATAGAATACAAGCTAGAGACCAAAAATATTCCAAAAGTTATTTGATGTGATATAAGGGCATAATAGTGCTCATGATTTTTGACTGGATAAACTAGAAGAAGCTTTATACAGATGCTCTCCATCATTCCCTAATAAGGAAGATGAAGATAAGTTTTCCTCTTCAGCGACAAGAGAAGTTCCTCATACTTAGAGTAAACATGTACAAAACAGCAGAAGCAGCCCTTTCTCCCAACACCTTTTTGGTGGGGTTTATATTTCACTATTTCACCCTTTTTTTTAAAGGAGTCATCATCTTATCTTTTCTTCACCTTCAAGGTATAGAAAGTAAAAAAAGAAATAAATTGATTGCAAATATTTTCTTGTCAATAAATTTAAAAAGACAAGTTACACTAAAGAAGATTCTGCGAGGAAAAAAACCTCTGTTTTGAGGAAAAGTTCTAAACATTGCATTATTTTCCCCACAATCATCATACGTTGCCCTTAACAACATTGATACTGTGAATGAAGATTTTTATCCATCATACTTTATCTTTATGAAGGCTTATGCTACACTAAAGTGAGTTCTTCAAAATATATTAATTTTTTCCATATTAGCCTTGAGAGAGCAGTTCCTCAACATTAAATCACAGAATATAAATTTCTAAATTAATTAGAAATGGATTTGTGAGTGTCTTTAATACAAAGTGTGTGATGAGTTTGAGCATAATCTTCATACAGAGAACCCTTTAAAAACCATTTTTTAAAAATGTTAAAGTTTCCCTTTTGCAGAGATAAAAAAAAGAAATGTGTGGGTTTAATCTATAAATTAAATTATAAATGAAAACCTACAAGACAACAGTCAAGCTCCCCAAATGAAAGGCTACGTGAAGCAAAACACAAACCATGATTTTTAAAGCAGATCTGTTAGAACATCTTTTTTATAAAAAGCAAGCTTTGAATAGACCTTAACCTGCCTGGAGTTTTTAACCCTATGAATGACACCCACCCTGTCAAAACAGCTCTGGTCTGTTTTACCTGATCATATCCCAAAACAGCAGGCTTTTTCCTGGTTTGTTTCTTAATGACAAGCTGTTAAAACACAGAGAACCTATCAAACCTAGTATTATCCTCTGCTGCTTTTTTCTTCTAGTACACACTGCCGTCCATCAGAAGAAATAATTAATGGTTCTATTATGCATGAAAGTGTCACCCTGTCAGTTCAGTGACTGGTTTGAATAGCGCATATCTGCCACTCATTCATGCCATGCGTGCTTACTGTCCTGAGAGATGACAAAACACTACACCCTTTAGGATTTTTTCCCCCCACTCTCTAAAGCAGCATTTCACATCTGTGTCTGACAGAAGCATGAGGAGCTGAGAGAGGCAGACCTTCATCATCCTTCACAGAATAATGTTGCATGGATTAAAAGTTAAGATCTGATGTCTACTGATCCTGTATATTTCCTACAAAAATCTAAAATGCGAAGGCTACCAAAATGTGAAGGGAAATAACTTTTCAGTGTTGGAATAGCACCAGAAAACAGATGGAATTTACTGCATAGCAAATACTTAAATTATTTTTTAGATGGGTGCTGAATACTTGAGTTGACTGGGGTCGGTGCATTTGCCTTTTTTTAATATGTTTTTTGGGAGGGAAAGATGCAAAGTTCACAGGTCCTTTCTGTTACCTGAGCAGGGCAGAATTAACAAAAATCCTGAACGCAGAGGAACTCAGATACTGAAGATACCTGGAAATAAACTGGAAACAACCAATACCACAAGAGCAAAGCAGTAGTGAACAAGAAGACGCTGTGAAAAAGAAATCACCAGACGAGAGTGCACAATGCATTTCAAATAGAAAAAAGCTTCCTATCTGCTGAGTCTCAGTATATTCTGACAGAGCACAGACAAAGCTTCAATCAAGTATCTCCTAGGTAAGTTTTTATTTCATATTTGCTTGCTTATCACATCAACATATACTTTAATGTATTAAAAATAAATCAATTAATTTCAAATTCTTTATACTAACACTGAAGTTTAAATTTTTCAATGTCAGATGTTTGATGTTCTTAGATTTCCTATACTGTAAAAATAACATCTCTCTTTTGATGCTAAGGTTTTTCAAAGGAAAAACTCTTAAATGATCTCTTGACTTATACCAGAGTGAAATATTTCCTAATATTTAAACCCTTTAAAATATTTTAATACATATTTCCATGCATGGTTGTTTAAGAAATAATTTTTTTAAAAGCCATGCTTCTGTTAATAGTACCACGAAACATTTACTGCACTTCATTATCTATTTAATCTGGCAAAGCAAACAACATTCTGCACCACAGCAGCAGATGTAAGAGGATATCTTTTATTACAGAATAATAAATCTCTGTTTATATAAAGAATATTAAATACAGCTAGAAGTGTTGATCAGTTATTTATGAAAGGCAAACCTACAGCACAGTGAGGAAACAGCACCATGTTAATGCACTCCAAGGTACTGTGTACAGAGTGTCAATAAGAACACTGGACATCCATCTCCAAGTTAAACTATAAAAAAGAAGGTGCAGGTCATCTCATTTTTCCCCTCATTTACAGCATTCATGTGAATCACACAGACATGAATTCTACATGAAAACAGCATGCAAAACATTTCAGAATAAGATTCTACCATCTATTAGGGCTTGTAAAATGAACATAATACCTTTTAATCAAAAAATTACACTTAGAAGTCATAGAGAAAGATACATTTGCTCAGATACAAAAACCTCCCCCAACTCTTGAAATTCAAAAAGCATTAAGAATTTTACATCGTTGAACATACCATTTATATTATCACACTGGTCAAATCTGTAATCAATAGCAGCTTTGAAAAACTACATCCTTGCTACTACTGTCTTTTATTGTTTTCGCACTGTTTTTTCTATTTATTAAGATGCAATATTTCTTCTAGCATTGTTTTAAATACCTCTTCTACTTCTCTCTGTATCACTTCCCTTGTTTCTATTTAGGACATCCGATTATATGATATTCTTATTTAATATAACCTTCAGTTCTTTCTGGCTTTTTTTCTTCTTATGTTTTGCTAACTTACTAAAACAATATCTCTCTTGCTTGATGGTTGCTAAAGGCAGACTAATTTGCCATTCACAAATACCCATTATGAACCCTTCACTTATGTACAAAGAATTCTAGCAAGTGCTAGAAAATTGAACTTACTTGCCAAAGACTGGTAGAATAGTATGACACTAAAAACTCAAGTTGATATGAGACAAGGCTCATCGTAGTATGAAGAGTCCATAACATACTCCCAAAATAATGGCAGGATATGTGAAACAACTTCTTCAAGAAAGAGGTCACCTCATGCATATTAATGTGGTATACTTTATATATCTGAAACTTGTTCTACTAGTCACACTTTTCACTGTCATGGCAGGGGGGAAAACCCATTTCTCTAAGCATACTTAAGTGTTCTGCTTAATACAGGCAAAGACATTTCTATTATTCTAACCCTTTCCCATTTTCCCATTTGCTGTATTTAATGAGAACTTGATGGAATTTTTACTAGTGCACCCATAACTCAGCCATTTTGTTGACAGGTTTCAGCACTCTCTGTATTTCCCCAGTTTCCGTTCCTTTTCTCTCAATTATTTTTTCCCATGTCTCACTTCACATATCACCCTGATCCAGTAAGAATTCCTCCTGCCTCCTCACAGCTCCTATAAAACATGCACTGATAATTTGTCTCACATCCAACACACCAGGAAAAAAATCATACGTGAGGAAGCAGGTTCTGTACAATATAAACTAAAATAATATGGCTGTAAGTTTCAATAGAACCAGCTCACAATTTCCACAACTTGAACCATCAAAGCCTACTATAAGTCAATAATATTTGCAACAAGCAGCAAATGCAATACAGATTCTGTCAGCTGACTTCAGAAGACAGCTTTGTATCTGCTAGATGTGGTTTAGAGTTGAATATTAAAAAAGAAAGAAAAATAAGAACTGGAATTCAGCTTTTTTTTTCACAAAGTACTGCTGTCACACTACAAGTTTTGTTAACTTGAATGTTTTCTGAGTTTTTTGCCTTCTGTTTCGTAAAAGATACTGCTTACCATGGCTTAAAAATAAAACAAACAAACACCCCCCCAAAAAACAACAACACTCCAAACTGTAAATATGCCAGCTAATGAACATCCTTATTTAAGAAAAATCAGGTGATTATTCAAAGATCTCAAAAGGCTTACTCAAAAGCTTGTGTTTTAGAAACTTCAGAACTAAGAACTGCACTTAAGGCTTTGTGACTTAAGAACTGCATTAACTCTGTCGTAAATATGAGAGGGCTAAGAACAAGTGGAAAGCTTACTTGTAGGAAGAAGAACTGGATACAAATAATATTTTTTTCAATATGTAATATTTTTGAAAGGTGGATTTTTTCAGATGTATTCATTAATATTTTTAAGTCATCAAGACAAATGCTATTTTTAAGTGCATTTTTTCTCTCACTTATCCTCAAAGTATTTGGATGTATTAACTAAATGAACAGCTTATTATTAGTTCCAAAACCTAATCTCCCATGAAACCAGAAATAAATATCAAAGAATCACAGAATATGCTGAGTTGGACAAGGATCACTGAGTCCAACTACTTCCCTTGTACAGGATCATTCCCAAGAATCACACTGGGTGCCCAAGAGTGACAAAATATTTTCCAAAATATATAATTATGTAAAATCATATCACCTGAAGGCAGTAAGTCAATATGTATTTTTCCACCTTTATCATAATCAGTTGTTTAAGGATCACTAAGCATCTGACAAGGATATCTTTTCATTTCCACTCTGTATTGAGTTGTTTGTATATGTGAAATGAATAAACCACATCACAAAATAACAACAGGCAATTGCCCAAAACCAAAACATCTGCTTAGCAAATGGCACATGTGGTCCATACATATGGGACTCCCTTCCCAATTAATTCAACAAGTAACAAAAATTGAAGTGGTAAGGTATGGTTTAATAAGTCTTTTTAAAATCGTCCAAATTAGACACAAACCAAAGTGCCAACTGCCTGTTCTGGGCAGCTATCAGCTAAAAGAAATCCACAAATAGGAGCTCAGACTTGGAGGTACGTGCATTGCTGAGCTGTTGGCCTGTCTTCTGCGTTCACATTCACATCTATCAAGACCACTATAGTACAGGTAAAACACAAGGTACATTTACACTTCCATCCTCTAATAAAAGAACTTATATAAGCTAATAGAAAGTAAGGAGCAAAATCCAGAACTTATGCTCCTATAGTTAAATCACTGATGCAGTAAATCTATTTCACCTGGAGTTACAAAGGAACACAAAATTTACCACAGCCATTTACATCTCTCTCAAGCCCTTCATTAAATAATCCCCTGACTCCCAAAATTACTGCAATGAGAAAAAAGGCACTAAAACACTTCAAACCATTTGCACTATAAATACATGAGGGTCGTATTATCCAGTACTGCCAGCCAGGTGGAAAGAGCTATATTTCAAAAAGCCAACCTGACTGACATTGGTTATATTCATATATATCTATTTTTTCATCTACATTCATTTTTTTCATATATATTCATATATAGAGAGTTGATGGGTTTAGGTTTTTTGTTGTTGTTGTGTAGTCTTTTTGTTGTTTGCTTGTTGGGGGGGTTTTGTTGTTTTTTGGGGGTTTTGTTTGGTTGGTTGGGGGTATGTTTGTTTGGGGGTTGTTTGTTTGTTTGTGGTTTCTTAATAAATAAGCAGAGCCAGTTCACACAAAACCAGTATATGACTACAGGTGAAAATGCACAGAGCAGACATTCAGGCCTCTATAAGTACAAACTCTGATTTAAAACAGAAGCATGAGGGCCTATATACATTTATATATTGGCATATATATATATATATTTATATTTTTTACAAACATTTTAAACTGGCAGATATAAACTTCTTTGGGATGGATCTGATATAGAGCAGCATCTGCATAAAAGGAAGCTTTGTTACAGCAGATGCAACTGCATGTTCCTGGCAACTCAACCTGCAGCCCAACAGCCTCAACAGACATCTGCTCAACTCATTCCTCTTTCTTTGTGATACCTGGTCCTGGACCAACTTTTAGGTCCTGCAAGGGCTGCCTCCACACTTTAAATCTCAATTAACCAAACCTGTTAGCTTTTCCATTCTTTTTTTTCCCAGAACTGAAATCAAATTAATGGATCTACAGTTACCTAAATAGTCCCATTTGATAGGATGTATTCACTTCTAGAAAGACATTCCCTAGTGTTCTTCAATATTCCTGACACTGTGAGACATTTAAAATATCCATTTGTATAGTCTGCCTCAATGACAGTATTGATGCTTTACAAGGAATTCAGCTTGCTATTCTTCTGTTATACACTTATATATCAATCAGTGGTGAAGCCAACAAGCATGCTAAAAATCTTAAAATTACAGGAAAGTGAATTCTTTATGGGACCTCAATACCTTCCAACAAATTTGATCTAACATATCAAACTTTAAATATTAATTTAATGATTCTGCAGCTTGCAAACAGGGAAGAAAGAAGCACATCACTTGGGAAAGGTCACCAGAAGCTTCCTACAGCCCCAAATTCTGCACAACAATAACCAAGAGCTTGAGTCTAGAGATGACTGAAAACAGGGCACACACAGGGATACTTCCTCAGTATTATTCTGCCTGCCACCAGCTATTTGCAGTTCAGGGATTTTTTGAGCCTGAGATAATGCCTTATTTATAAGACTACCCTCAAAGTATTTTTCCAGTAGTTTTTGAACCAGCAAAAACCTTCAGTTTCCACAAGATTCTATGACAAATTTCCATATTTAATTATGAGTTACATCAAAAATACCTTTGCTTTGAATTTGCTGCCAGATAGCTCCATTCAATATTCCCTACTTCTTCCACTAGCAGAGACAATAATAATTTCTTATTTATCATACTAATCGTTCCATGATTTCACAGAAGGCTATGGCATAATATTTTCATCTGTCTTTGCAGTTGAAATCGTCTTAGCCTTGCTTTATATGTAAATTGATCCAATACTGTTGGTTGCCCTTCTGGCCTTTGCTGTGTCTTCTCAATGCTACTGTTTCCTTGTGGAGCTTCTGGGATCGAAAGTACAAAAAGCTACACAATGTGCCTGTGTCACTGACTTATATGGTGACACCATATAAAATTTTCTATTTTCTTCTCTATTCTTTTCCCAGTTTCTGCAGCTCACTTGCTTTCAACTAAGGAGGAATAACAATCATCTCAGACGACTTTAAAGGTATAGGAACTGTTTACATGCACACACGCACATACTGTACTTCACTTAATCTTCATCTGCAGAGAATATGTCATTTTTGTGGAGTTTTTTTCCTACAACTCTCTGCAATCCTCAGGCGAAACAGAATTAGAGGAAAAATAAGATACACACTTTTAAAAGTGAAGGTAACAACACATCAGATCAATGCAAGAGCTTTAGGTGATTCTCCACCACTGAAATTCATAAAATCACAGAAAGGTTAGGGTTGAAAAGGATCTCTGGAGATCACATAGTGCAAGCTCCCTGCTAAACAAGATTCACCTAAAACAGGTTGCACAGGAACTGGTCCAGGCACATTTCGAATATCTCCGGAGAAGGGAGACTCTACAGTCTCTAGGCAACAGTTCCAGCGTCCTGGCGCCCTTGAAATAGTTTGTTGTCCTCTTCAGATGAAACTTTCTGTGTTTAAGTTTATACCTGTTACCCCTTGTCTTGTCACTGGCCAATTGAAAAGAGTCTGGCCCCATTCTCTAGTCACTTGTCCTTCAGATATTTTCATATGTACTGATGAGGTCCCCTCTCAGTCATCTCTTTTGCAGGTTAAACAGGCCCAGCTCCCTCAGCCTTTTCTCATAAGAGATGTTGTCTTGCTGCCCCTTCACTGGACCTGCTCCAGTAACTCCCTGTCTCTCTTGTCCTGAGGAGCCCAGCACTGGACACAGCACTCCAGGTGAGGCTCACCAGGGCTGAGTAGAGGGGCAGGATCCCCACCCTTGATCTGTTGGTCATGCTCCTCCTAGTGCAGCCCAGGATCCCATTGGCCTTCTTGGCCACAAGGACACATCACTGGCTCAGGGACAGTTTGTAGTCCACCAGCACACCCAGGCCCTTCTCCACAGAGCCACTTCAGCAGGCTCAGGTCAGCCTTAGCCTGTGCTAGTCCATGGCGTTATTCTTCCCCTGCTGCAGGATCTTACACTTATCTTTGTTGAGTTTCATTAGGTTCCCCTCTGCCCAGCTCTCAAGCCTGTCTAGGTCACACTGGATGGCCGCACAGCACTCTGGGGTATCAGTCCCTCCCCACAGTTTGGTATTCTGTCCCTCCATGCAGGTCATTGATCAGTAAGTTCGAGAAGACCCAGTACCAAGCCCTGGGATGCAATGCCAGCTACAGCCCACTAACTACACTCCATGGCACTGATCACAACCCTCCAAGGTCTGCCATCCTGCCAGTTCTCAATCCACCTCTCCATTCACTCATCCAGCCTGCATTTCCTGAGTTTAACTCTGAGGATGTTGTGGGACACATGTCAAAAGCCATGTCGAAGTCAAAGCAGACATGTTTAAATCAAGACTGACGAGAGCTTTTGACAGCAGCTGCAGTAAGAGATCTGCCTTAAGTCAAACAGTAACTAGTTCTCAACTTGCTTTGATGACTGCTCATTTTATTCAGTTCACCCAATCACAAAGGGTTTCCTTGGCTTTATAATCTATGAATTTTACTGGCTATGCTGGGGTTAGCCTTTCATCTAAGATTTAGAGAACCTTGCTGACTATCTTTCAAGTCAGTAAGGAATTTGAGCTAGAGAAAAAACAAGAGCAAGTTTCCCTTCCTCAATTTTCACCAAACTTTACTGAAACTGTTTTTTTTTAATTATGCTTGCTATTTCACATGTTTTGCAAGTTAAAAAATGAAGGAATTATACTTGATCTTTCTTGGTAGTATTTTATCTCTAAAATCTAAAAGCAAATAATGGCAAATATTATTTCATTAACAATTAAATTATATATGTTTTAAAAACATCTTGCAAGGAGAGGAGACAATTGAATAATTTCTAAGTTTAGTTGAGACCAACTCTCAGAACAGAGCTGTTTTTTTTTAATTCATGCTAAAATTTGGACCATAAATATTCTTTTCCCCTACTGAGCAAGTTTGTAAAAACAGGTCTTTAATTCACACTCCCCATTTTGCATCCCAAATTGGTTCTACGGTTCACTTCCTCAGATTCCTATAGTCACTGAAGCAGTAGAAAATGGTAGTATGTTAAAATACTTTAAAGAAGAAAAAATTGCAAATAGAAACCTCCAAAAGGACAAAAGACTCTTCAATTACTAAATGAGCAGACAAAAGAAAGTTCACATGCACTGAAACAGGTAAACTATTCTGAAGCACAGGCACTAAACACAAATAATCACTAGGGGTTTTTTGTTGTTGAATTGGGTTTTTTTAAACAAAAAGATAACAGGACCAAATCAAACATTTTAGACACTTTAAAATGCTTTGTCTCTAGTTAAATGTTACTTTACACAAAGATATTTACAAAGACCAATTTTTTGTGACAAGCTAAACTATGCTTGTAAGGTAAAGGTATGAGATCTGATGGTTTCAGATCATATTTCTACAAGTTAATTTAATTTTCTCATATTTGTAGGCAATTTTCCTCTAAGAGGCTAGATTATTCTTCCTGGAGATTTCTACTCCTCCTTCTTATTCTTCCTCCTCCTTTTTTTATAATCAAATACAGCTCAGAGAAATAAAATTGTCTGTGAGACAGAAATAAATAAAACTAAGAGTAAGGAAACAATTAATAAGGCATTATGAAAGGAATAACAAAAGAAACATAAAAGGGGCAGACAGAACCATGTGGAGTTACACAAAAGAAAATTTAAAGCAAGAAAGGCTGTAGACACTTATTTGCATTAGAAAATTCACTTGTTATCAATATTCTAACTGCAAATGTACATTAAGATGAATCAGAAGTAGGCTTTAATCCAACTTAACCCAATACACATGCATGCTACCACCCTTACTATTATCAATAGCAATTCTAGTATTTTACTGATTCTGCAAGATCTTTCCCTTCTCACCAGCTGCTCCATTTCATGTTCCTGCCAGCTTTTTTGCACCATTCGTGTAGTCCAATCAGGCAATGAGATCCATATCTGGTGATGGGCCAAAATCCATAATATCACTTAAGTGTCTTTCAAACTTTTTTCTTCAGAAGAGGGGAGGTGATCTTAGTTTATTATCAAGGCCAGAAACAAAATATAAAGTAATTTCAAATTCTGTCATGGCAAATTCTATCTTCTATCAACTTTTGAAACCTTAAGCCCACCTAGAAGGAAAAAAAAACCAAACTAACAAGCCACCCTTGTAAGGAAGTCAGGGAAGAAGTGCTGTTTTCCATTAGAAACACTTTGCGTATTTCCTTGGGCATTGGAAAGGTGACAGTGAACACAGCAAAGAGAGTATCTCTACCTGAATAATATAAATTGTATAGACTTGCTGTCTGGAACTGTTACTCTTATACCCCTAGCACTTTATTTATTCAAAAAAGAATCTAACTCAGATTACCTCCTATTACTAGTGAACTGTTAATTTATAACACTTGCCTTTCCAAAACTTCCTTTCTGCCAGCATTTTCCCAGTAGAAGGTTTACTAAGTGTCTTGAATAAAGGCCACTGGCCTTTATGACACAAAAATCAATAGAATTATATAATGATTTTAAATCATTCCCATCTGGAAATAGTTCTTCCACCTTGCCCCGTTTTATTTCATAGCAAGATGATATACAATTTTCAGCGACACATTTTCTGTATATTGAAGCACACGTATATATTCAGTCAAAGAAACTCATATTGTCACAGACTGTTTCCAGTTAACAGTATAAAAAGAAGTAAAGAGATCACTTTTATAATCCAAATTATCTGCAGCATATTCAGAAATATCATGCTTTGTAAACTCAGACAATGAGTGTGTACTGTCAAAGG
Source organism: Ammospiza nelsoni (assembly GCF_027579445.1). NCBI lineage: Eukaryota > Metazoa > Chordata > Aves > Passeriformes > Passerellidae > Ammospiza > Ammospiza nelsoni. Next base: position 33,281,465 of record NC_080638.1, on the reverse strand, counting down.
AAGGTCATCTGATTCACATTCCAGTAAAGGTTGAAAATTAGTCAGAATCAAAGAAAATATAATTCTTCCCCACTTACACCCTATTCTTACCCTCAAACCTGACTTTTATTAAAAGAGTTTTTAGTTCACAATTTTACACATGCAAGGGCTTGGTTTGCAAGAAAGGACAACAAAGGAATACAAAGAATTCCCTTGAGGCTGGAAGAGGCAGTTAATACAACTCTTGTTTTAAAATAAGCTTTGGCAAGGCTCAATGTATCTTTGACATTCTTCAGGAAAATTACTCAAATCTAGACAAAAAACAAGCTGTTTCAGAAAAAAAATTCTTTGAAGTGCTAAGAAGAATCATCTTCCGATACAACACCCAGAAACACTGATGATGCCACTTCCCTGATGAGCTGAGAGTGAACAATAAATAGGCAAGAGAACATAGAACAGATGAGGAACTAACAAGTGATTTGGACAAAAATATGAGGCAGGGGAAGGGTAAAGAGAAAGCCTAGACTAGAAGTTGGATGTAGGAACCAGGAATTCTTGAGCAATAGGATGAGACCAAAGAAAAAAACAACCTCAAAATTAATAGGTGTGACTAAAGTACACTAAAACCAAAAGCATTAAAAGAAGAGCAGGACAAGGAGAGACCAAGCCATCAAGACCAGATTTGAGGAGAAATTTCAGGATTACACATGGAATAAGAAGAAAGGAGGAGCCATAAATGAGATTAAGGAAGAAACAGGCACTCCATATCCTTTAGAACACTATCTTCTTCACAGCCCTTCTTTGACTCCAAAACTGATGCTTAGAAACAGCACTGTTCCTTGCAAATGAATTTCTGACACTATTTCTAGAATAGGTTTCACCATCTCTTCTGATGGTGGTTCACATGCAGGCTGGTCTCAACACTTTGGAACATCAATCGATGAACAAGGAAACATTCCTATTACACTTATTTTGTTTGTTAACAGATACCAGGAACAAATGCACACTTATGAGAAACAGAACAGCAAATGCAGTCTGGTTTCTGCAATTAAACTAATCTGCTGCATCTGACAGTCTTATCATTTTTACCATAAACAAAAACTTCTAGCTTTAGAAAACTCTGTAGAATTTCTATTTTGTTTCTCTCTCTAATGTAAACTGCTGAGAGATGGAACAAAAATATTACGATTAAAACAAACACAGCTCTTCCAAATCAATCAACATCTTTTAGTATTACCATAGAAGTGATATCTATTAATGTCATTATTGGAAAAGAAACAGTACTTTATGAATAAGAAAAAAAATGTGTCTACTTTAAAAAGTCTATAGTCTAATTCAGGTGATTTAACAGTGGTCAGAATTTAACAGAATCAAAATGTAAAAAGGAAACCAAAAGAAAAGAAAAATCAAATCAATCAAATGTCCTATGCAGCAATAATGAAAATAAAAAAGTTTTAAAAGGCTCCAAGTAGGGAATGGAACAAAATAAATAAAAAGCAGTAAAAGCAGGAGAAAAGTGAACAAGAATGTCATGGCAATAACACACTGAACTTTGGAAATGAATACTGGAATAAGAAATGTACAATCTTAATACCAATCTTAATACCAGAGTAATTCAGTTTTGGTGAGGGGATTTCAGTGGCAGAAATGTCAGAGATGATATGGCAGAAACACAGTTGACCAAGATGAGGCCTAATCAGGAAGAACAGTTTTAGGGGCTTTGTAAAAACAAAGGAAATTATTAAACTAGAGAAACAGTCAATCAGGTGAATAGACATTTTTATCTACGTCTCAAACCTACAAATTCAAGTAGTGTACATGAGAACAGCAAGACACGAATAAGAACAAATTGCTCCACATTTAAACAAACTGATTTGTGATTTCATACCAAAACATACTTCAACACAATTCAGCAGAATTTCCATCAATATAAAGTAGCAGCAAAAGATTAAGAACCCAGAGTTAGAGGAGGATATTGGCCAGAAAACCTTTTAAATCCAGAAATCTGAAACTTCACAAATAAATTACTGTACTCAAGATGCGAAAAGTTAAAAGAATGGGGAAAAGCTTACCACATTGATTTTAATGGGAATAAAATTTAACCCCTTTAGTCTCTGAATCTTACTCTATTCAATTCTAAATCATAAAGCACCCAAATTTCTCTGAAATATTGAAATCCTTCAGATTTTTTAAATTACTTACCAGTAATTACACAGTATTACCATTGATACTTAAAGCCACATAGCTCTAAGACATCAGAATGTTAAAATAAAGAGATGTTATCCTACATTTATATTCAAATCATGGAGTCACGTTATACTTCCACACTTCAATCATAGTTTGGGTTACATTTTAGATAAAACTTAGGAGGGATAAAGGCTCAGATATGAAAGCATACATAATGAGCACGGACTACCTATTACAGGAAAACACATTTATCAAGAAAATGTAATTAATACTTAAAATCTGGCATGTCTTATTTTTAGTTCAGACAAAGAAAAAAAAAGAAAAAAGACAGCTTGGCTTGTCTGATTAGAAAAAAAAAAAAGAGAGATGAATTTCTGTAATGTTAGGAACAGTTTAGGAAGAAGCACTGAGCAGATGGAGAACCAGCTTTCACTGATGCCAAGTCCTGTGATTTCAATGCAAATCTTTACTGTGAAAGGGTTTTTTTCTGTTTGTTTGGGACAAGAAAAGGAGTACAGGAGAGACCATTTTTTTGTTGATTTCAGATGCCTACAGGTACATAAGTAAGAAGAAGTATCTCTTAGGTCTAGTAACAAGTCCAAAGTTGCAGAGAGCCCTGTTGCAAATAAAACATATGCAAATGGCAATGAGACCACTTGGATATGAGCCCTCCACAGATGGGAAATGTTATCTACAAGAGGACCATCAAAAAGGAAATGAAAGTTCTGATGTGCTGAAATGGGGCTAGAAGGAAAAGCAGGATAGAAGAGCAGGTCATGGAAACTCAGAGAATGTTTAGGGAATGAGGTAGTCAAAAACAGAGAACATAAAGAAAGATGCAAGTAAAGCACATGCCCTACGTATTTACGTCAGGGTCGCACAAACTACAATATTTAAGTGACCTGTTACCAACCCTTAATGCAACAGTGCAATCACCTTTCAAAAATCAGTAACCTGGCACCTGTATCTTAAAGCTGATGATAAGTGATAAGAAGTAGCCAATACTTCTGTGTCCCACAGAGATCATGTCACTTGGGGAACAGTAAGAACATAGAAGTTTTGCATCAGTTGAACTTCTCGGCCAATTTCTGGCCAAGAAATAGCTGAGTTGTCAAGCAAGTACCACTGAAAAATGGGACACTGATAGATATATATATATATGGGTAATCCAAATCACCCATGAGTTAAGCATTTCTGTAAAGAAAACCAATTTTCAACTATTCTCTATAATTTGAAAACTCAAAGGGTTCTTATTTAGTACTTGAACTCTGCCCTGTTATTGCCATTCTTTTTACTTGAGCAGAATTACCATTAAAACAAAGAAAATTGATTTACTCTTCACTCAAATTCTTCTTTTTTCAAAAAAAAAACCTTGGAAAACTCTCCACTTGAGATAGAAAAGTAAAACTTATTTTTAATGCAAGCCTTGCTCCACAAGTTTATCTGTTCAGGTTTTTCAAGATGGCCCAAGGTCTTTTGTGTACTTCAAATTCTCAAGCATGTACTGACCTTGCAAAAGACAAAAATGCAGCAATGCATTGCAATAGACATACCAAAATTAAACACAGACCCAAAAGAAAGAGGTTAAACAAACAGATCAAGTGTTTAGGGAAGGGAATGTAACTGTTGCCTCACAATCCTTATACCTATTGTTCATAATGATTATGCTCCAGTGACTGTTTTGATTTTTATTCTACATTTTTATTGTATTTAACTGCTGGGTATCTAGAGAAACTATATGTATTATTATTATAAATTATATGTATTATTACAATATCAAAACCATTCTCGCAGTTTTATTTGAACTGCACAGCATTTCTCTATCTTAATCTTTAATGCACCAGAATCATTCAGCCATGGCCTAAAAAACCAAATGTGAAAAATTCATGTCCAAAATTATATTTTTTCATCTTGATAATCATCATCTTGCAATCCAAGTATTGTTATTGAGGGTATGTATGCTGGCAATTTTTGGCTGGTTTACTGCTAATGCCTACCACGTTTTAAGAAAAGTAATCAAGTGCCTGGATATGATCAGCTCTATAATGATATTTTAAAAATATATATTTTAAAGAATCTATTCACAGCCAAAAATCTGATGAACAACCTTAGTCTACTCTAGGTCACTTAACCCTTATCTTTCAAATAATGAGGGCAGCTCTTCAAACATGGCAAGATTCTGCTCACAAAGTAAGGTTATGCTATCACTTCCACTTCTCTTGCTCTTTATGCTTCAACAGCATTTTTACTAAATTGATTCAAGACCCATTCCCTGAAGGCTTCACATGGGACTTGTATTTTATATCGGCTAAGCAACATGGAAAAGTTTGTTATATTCAAGACAATTAAAAATACAGGCATTTTAAAATGCTGAAAAAAGAAACATACTTAACAACTTAATCTGAACCCAGGATACCTATTTTACACAGAAATATAATAAGCCCTAACAAAGAAGCTCCATCAGGCCAGTGACATCAGCTGTTATCAAAGGCACCTGGCTGTTCTTAAGACTATTTTCAGCTGCCTTTTGAAATATCCAGTAAGAAATTTTCATGGTCTATTTTCTGCTTCAGGTGGCTTTTCCTTACCTCCCCTTACCATGCCCTTGGAAAGGAACCAGAGAACGACTTGAACATTTTTGTGTGAAAGCACTTGAGAAACTGTAACCCCTTTCCCTCCCTGAATCAGTACCTTGAAATCAGACTGGACAATGATTTTGCATGAAAGAGATATGTTCTGTGCATTTTGTGAAAAATCTGACCTGATTTAGGCAATTACAAGCTTCTAGAAATCTGAATTTCTACCTAATTTTTACAAGATCTGCTGAAGCTTAACAACCAGTCACCGCATCTACCTCCTCAGTGGTCTTCTGCATGCCATCCCAATGTGCAAGGCAACTGAATTAAGTTTCTTCCTACTTTCAGTTTTGAGTGAGAGTCAGATTTTCCACTGTAGAAGTCTGCATTTAACAGGCTTTAGGTAAAACACTAACCACAAATTGTCACCCTGCGTATTTCTGCAGCCTCACCCATGGTGATATCCCTAACACAGTTGTAAACAATGGTCTGTCACTTTATATTGTTGAGTAACTTGAATAGGAATTTGGGGGTACTGACAGAGAATGTGGGGAGAAGATGGAAAAAACAGTTTATAATGCAGACCAGAACTGGAAGCTTGAAAGAATAAACTGGGGTAAACTAGAGAATGAAAGAAACTAAGAGGAAATAACAAGATGTGGTAGTGAATGAAACCAGATGAGCAAAGCCAAGCAGAACAACCAAGACTTGGGGATCACCAGGACTGGTAAGAATTCTGCATCTGACAGAATTTGAAAGAATTGGATTTTAATAAATATATTTGGGAGGGAGCTGGCTCACAACAAGAGACTGAAAAAAGATCCACCAACAGAAATCAACAAACACGAAAAACAACAGAAGGAAGGAAGAGTGAGAAGAATTAGTAGGCAGGCAAGGGCTGATAGCAGAGAAAGAACATGCAGTCAAGAGACAGTCTGGGACTAGTCAGGCCTAAATATCAGACTGAAAAGGCAGAGTCAATGCCACCCTAGAGACTGGCATGAAGCAGAGAAAGCTGGAACTATAAGCAAAAACCTAAAAACACAGTGTTTGTTTTCAGAATCTATTGAAAGACATAAAATAAAACATCCTAAAGACTCTACATTCTCTGCAAGTATCTAAAAACTCTTTTCTCCTGAGACTTCCACTTTCCACCTTCCTCTGCTAACAATAAAAATGTAGCGCAATAATGCAGAATTTTGTTCCTTTCTAAATTCAAGCAAGAGTAATATTTATGTATTAGATTTAAAAGCTCTAATGCTAATTATCAACACAACATCCGTATCACATAATATCTCATTTTCTATTTTTAGGTTTATTTTAAGTAAAGAATTACACACAGAGGCACTTATAAATGATATTAAACAAATAAGTACCAAGCACTTTTAATTCCTCGGACATCAGCAATTCCTCCATTTAACTTTGTCACCAGCATTAATTCTGTCTTTATTACATTATCTCAAATGATTTTTTCTATGCTATCTCATTCAATAAATTGCATATTTTCTGGGATAAGACAAGTTTTATCTTGAAGGATGACACTCTCTTTAGGACCCTGCATTCAATATTATAGAACCTAAGCATTACATAGGAGAACAGGTTTTTAATCTGAGCCTTTGCTAAAGAATTCTTAACTGGCTGTATTAATGACATAGTTGTGCATTAATAGTAAATAACAAGATTCTAACAGTTTTTAAAGCTTTTGTATTAATGAAAAATTGGAAATTTAACTCCATTCCCTCTCCTGTACTCCCTAACTGCTTGTTGCAATTAAATTGAATTTATTCTGTATCTTCAGAATGTTGAACAGTAATATACTAACAACAGCAATTATCAAATAAAGCAGATGTGTGAGCTTCTTCTCAGACCACTACAAATAAATGACTGTATTCCCAGTTTTTACACATTAACCAAAGAAGCTAAAGAACAAAGAACACTGCTGAGACAAATTGCTTTTTTATGTCACTCCAAGAAATCTGCATTATTGTTTAGAAGTACTTTTTTCTTCCTCCAAAAGAAAGTACTTTATTCCACTGCAGTTTCTTATTGATTTATTTCAATCTAGAGAACAGTAAAAATATATCCTAAAATAATGCACTCTCTAAATCAAAGATGTAGAATTAAGAAATAGGATGAATATATGAACACTACCTTCCAATATTATTATTTGAGGCATTAAGAGAATCTAAAGAGTAAAATAAATGGGGAGGTAATATATGTGTTGAAGTATAACTCATGAAAAATACAAATTAAAAGAGCTAAAACATATTTTGTTATACCCTCAGTTCAAAAGTACTATTCCTCAGAACATTTTAAAGACATTCTGTAGGCTAACTATTGAGTTATTTAAAAGCTGAACCATGGTGACATGGCAGCTCAGGACAGGTCTCATGCTTTAAAAAGTTTTTAATTATTATATCTACTTTGCTCCCCAGACTCTATTAGATACACATTTCTGAGATCCGTACTATGTGCCTTGACTCCAGCCTTGTTCTCCGTGCAACACAAGATTCAGAGAAGTTAATACACATTTCACGATATTGTGATTAAAATCTGACAGCTTAGGCCCAAGTTTACAATGCTCATGTGAAACAGAACTTCAGAGATTGATTCTTGCACAAAGAAAAAAATCTCTGTTCTTTGTTTCTTTACTGTAGCTAACTTCTAACTTACCCTACCAAGCTGTGACTGAAAAATCCAATTATTTAGATTTGAGAGATTGCAGAACTTCCAAGGTACTACAAAAACTGCCATAATTTGTAGCTTTTTTACTGAATGGTTTTCCAACACAATGGCATATCAAGAGTTTCTAAAATAATTTTAGGTGACTGGTTTTAGTGTAACAACCCTATACTATTAATGTATGGCTGAATAACCCCAGCATCTCTCTGTCTGTCTCTCCACCTTCTCCTTTATTATCTCCTCTAAACAGGGGAAAACAACTGGTCATTATTTTCAAGGAGAGCAACACTTGCTCTTCATGCACACATTTCTACAGTGCTGATCACAAATCTCTGTTGAAACAAACAAGAGCAAGCAGCTGTCTGTTTGTTGTGTTTTGTCATACCAACAACTTTATTTTGTTTCCTGGAAAGCTACCCAATAACCAAGATCAGCAAGAATAAGCTCAATGTTACTGGATGCTTGCACACACTGAGACCCATCTTTTGACTAGAAGGCCATAAATGCACTAGCCAGGATCCCTCTCTTACTCCCCATCTGTCACAGCTCCATGCAGCCTGTATGCTATGAGGCTGTACCCATGGAGAATTTCAACACTCTAAAGTACATAAATGGCAGACTTACTGGGGCAGACAGGAATGGTATTCTAGCATGGAGCTTCGTCATCAAGGACAACAGCCAGAAAAGTAGTCATGTCTCAAAATACAAAACTAAAAAGCCCTACAGATTGGAAAAAGCTTACCTGCTGAGCTAAGCAAAACACTGAAGTCTGTTCCTCTCTGTGACTCCCCAACTCCATTCTGTCCTTCTTTTTCTGTATCCTCATAGCGGCTCCAGTTAGAAAATACCTTTCTTCTTGAATAGCATTTCACTTCTTCCTTCCCTTCTTCATGCAGTGATTCAGTATCATCATCCTCCTCTACCTGTGACATTCAAATGGACAGTTAAGCCATTGCAACTTAACAGCATTTTGTTCTGTATTTCAACAATCATTCATGCAAACAATACCAACCACAGAAATAAAACCCAGAAAGACAAATCCATCTGGATCCCCACATACATTTTAGCTGGTATTATCTTTGTGAACTGTTAATTCATCAAGAATGTAACTAGAAGTACTGAGTAAAGCTTCAGTTCCTACATGGGATCAAGCAGTGACAGTGATACAAGTTCCACTACTTTCCCTTCTATTCTGAAAATTCATAATGACTTGAAAATAGCCTTCTTCCTACAACTGAGAGCAATGCATACAGAGTGGAACTAAGAATTGAAACCAAGAGCCTCTGTCTCTGTCCAAGTGTTGCAGTGATACAGGTTTTAACTGAAAAAAACCAATGTTTGTACAGTGGAATTGGAAAAGATACATTCTGCAGACAAACATTTTGAAAATGGTGATTTATGTAAGAATTTCCATTATAATCAACTATAGAGTCAAGTAATATGGAAAAATTAATAAAATTTAATTTCCTTCATAAAAGCTATTTTATGGAAATGCACATGAAAAAAAATTAAATACACTGCTAGCAGTCAACCTACTAATCTTAACCTCTTAAAAAGTCCTAAGGTCAAAAGGAGAACTTATCAAAGAGTCAAGATAAAAGCAAAATAGGCAATTACCACAAGTACTCAACAGCTGTGGAAAACTATCCCCTGTTTTGAAGTCTATATATGCAGCTCTCCCGGAGCTTGGGTTTCAGCTGAAATGACTGTTGCTTCACAAAAAGAAATATTTGCTTCCTGGAGGGAGGAGCACTCCACAGGCAAGAGATTAAATCTGTCACAATTACACAAATGCACTCTCAGGCGTCAAACAGATGACAAAAAGGGAAAATATTCTGTGCATTCTCACTGGTTCTGTGCAATTTTCAGGTAAATTCTCTTTTCTTTGTATTCATCAGATAAATACACTAAAATGGTTGTTGTAGGTAAACAGTTGGTTATGTGAACAAGTGGATGAAGTGACAATTACATTACTGGAAAGTGAGGCAGAGCCATAATTTCCATACAACAAAAAACCAAAACCCACAAACCCAACTTAATACTTCTCTATTCTTCTTCATGAAATTAATGATTTGCTATAATCCAGCAAACCTAGTGAAATTCAGTGCCCAAAATAACTTGGAGCTGATACAATTCACAGGTCAAAGCAAGAACAGTGCTACAAAGATAGATCAGTTTTGTACTTTATTTTTAAGAAAAGATCAGAATCATCTTAAGCAGCTATAACATTATAGACAATTACTTCTTATAGACTTGTTTAAAGAATTCACTCCTTTCAGCTGTAAACATAAAATACCCAGGAGTACCACTCCCGTAGTTCAACAAGTTTCCAGTTAACTAGTATGGATACAAATGTCTTCTCTTAAACCAGATTAAATTCTTTTTCACTTTCTGTTATTAGCTGCATATGTTATACAGTGCACCTCAAGAAAATTTCCCTTCTAAGAAGTGAAATAGTTAACTTCAAGAAATAAACCACAAATTCTCAGGAGCATTAACAGCAGCTATGCAACCTGGTTCCGCAAGTACTGTCCTGAAGCTAGTAAAACAAGTAAACTTCAAATAAAAACCTGCTTCCATTTCCAATAAATATTTAATGGAAAATCTTACATGATGCACCACCAAGCTACAAAACAAAACTGCAAATAATCACACTTGAATAGTCAACATTCAATTAATTTAAAAATGTGTTAAAATTTTCAAATACATTAAAAACTTATCAGTGAAACTTCAGAAAATAGTTTGCTTCTACCATCTCATGTGACAGCTACCAAGTAAGAACCCCAGGAACTCAGAAACATACACCTTAATCACCTTTCTCATAGCTACCTATTCAGCTACACCATGTGCTACTAACATTGTCACCCCACCTTACTGAGTATGAGTTGTAATCAGAACAGAGCAAACATCTGTCCTGTGTGTAATGAAATAAGCTACACTCTTGCCACATTGTCAAATCACCAAAGATACAAGCTGAAACAAATTCTAGAAGCCAACTCAGATATAACCTTTAAAAAGTATTATTCACGTCAGGAGAAAAACATGGGCCTTTAAATAAAGCTATCTACATGTTATTGCTCAGTGCTCTAACACCACATGATACCACAGGAGGTACACCATCTATCTGCTGTGCCTCAGTTCCAGACAGCAATGCATCGCCATTTGCACATTTCATTGAAATTTTCAAAGTGTGCAAAGCATGCAAAAATCCAGCTGAACAAAACCAGGAAACCTTCAGACTATTCTGCATATCAGAAGAATGAAAAAAAAAAAAAAAAATGTGTGCAATATTCCACCCAAACACTAAAGCACTCAAACAACAGGGAAAGGGCCAAGTTCCCCTGCAGAGGAACTTGCACTATTTGTGGTCCTCTGCCAAGCAATGCATTTTTATCCTTTATGAGAGCCTGTGACTGCACTTTTCTTCTAAAGGAAAGCTAAAAGCATAGTACAAATGACCACAATCTGCAGTCTAACAGAGAAAAAAAAATACTTTAGTACACTAATTTTACATACAGGGTTGGGGACAGTATGGTATTGAGAAAATATCAGAAAGTGGGCTTTTTGTTTGACTTGTCTTACAGATAAGAACACATTGATGCACGTGGTTGAGGAATAAAGGTGTTTAAATGAAGTAAACATTGCTCTGTAATTTCCCCTGGGGTCATCCTTCTGCACTTCCCTGGATCCCAGAGTGGTTTGGATCAAAGTACACAATGGAGAAAGTGCAACAGTGACCTCTTGCATCCCACTTCAATTACTCAACCACTATTCACTGAAAGTGCAATCAGTCCTGGCATGTTAAGTACATGTGTCCAAGCACTCAACAAGAATTATTGGGCTCACAGCCCTTTTACAAAACAAAACTCAAAGTGCATTAAAAGTCAGGGCTTCCATTAAGACTTTCTAAAACTGTACTTACTATCCTTAGGAAGCCACAGGAGCTAGAGCTTATAGCCTTCTTCCTGTTCAATTCTGGTTACACTGCAGGAAAAAAATAGAACTCTGCATCTTTGTCAGTACTTAGAATACTGTACTTATTCTACAGTAACAGAACCATCAGACATTCAGCTTACCTTTCCTTGGACCAACTGCTGTTGCCTATCATGTAGGTATCATGCATTACTAGATTTCCATTCTTATTTATTTTGAAGCATTCCTCCCAGTTCTCTTCCCAATATGTCACTTTACAGTATGTAAACTTCATTTGAGCTTTTTTGTTAATCTCTTAGAAAGAGCATAGCTATTTGACTTCTTCACTTCCTTCCCAAATTATCTTTAGAAACTCTTCAAAATTATATTGATCAAGTGCTACTTTTCCCCTTTGCTACTGAATCTCTGTATTACTGTTTTGAATTACAGCTACAACATATTCACATTTCCTTAATCTTTTCCATTCTTTATTAGGGACACTCACCTACAATACCCCAGACATCATATATATCCACTCAGAGTCATAAAAACCAGTCAGTGTCATACGGGGATCCCGGCATATTCATGGACACCCATAACCGCTGTCTATTCCCTACATCTGCTGCTCTCAACAACAAGCAACAGCATTCACCAATTCCTTAAATAAACTTCTGTCTTGATTCCCTCTTCCCTTCATAGCAACTGCTGTACAGCTGTGGTCAAGTGCAAAGACATTCAAGCTTACCTAGATGTCTCAATCCCATTTTCTCTTCTCATCAGGGTAAAAGGCCAGCAAGGAAAAATAAAATATTCTCTGGGTCGAATCTGATCCAGATTATCAGCTGCATCATGAATGAGCACATATCTTTTTTTTTTCTTATTTATTTTTAAAAGACTAAGATGTATATGCAGAGACAATCTTTTGGTTGTCATTCTAACTTTGGCAGCAGCTGTTAAGGCCAAATTTTCACAGAAGGGACTTCTAAGTCAAAGGGCCAAAAAAACGTTTATAATTAAGCAGCAAAGCCATTCACGATCTCTACATCTTAAATTGTTTCACAGAACAGAAGTCTGTATATCAAGACTTGTATGCATGTAAATTAGAATATTGAGTTCTTAGTGGTTCCTCTGGGCAGACCAAAGTGGAAATGTTAAAGACTTACTCTTTAATGTTAGAGACACTCACTCATTAATGACTTAAATTGCTCTTGGAAAGACATACTTGCTTTAAATTTCATGGTTCAAAGTTTTTGGTAGTGTAACCAAACAGGAGCAATGGGATTATACCAGGAATTATCTTAGTACATTACAGATACAACACAATGTCCAAAAGAATTCCTTTTTTAGCAACAGTGCTCATTACATGCACTTTATTTATATTTAAAACTAAAAAGGTACAGGAGAATTCCCTGACAGCTTAATTTATGTATTACTATGACTGATAGGCTAATACCTCATGACAGTTATATATAGCATAAAAATCTTCAAAAGTTTTCTTATTTTATACATTTAATTAATTAAAACCCATATATATATATATATACCTCTTTTTGTAAGTAATTACTTGACAAAGGAATGCATCATCTCGTTTATTGTGGTGGAAATTTAACAAACTCTCTAAATAATTAACTGTATGGTATACTAAAGAAAAATAGACTACATTCAGAACAATGGCAAATGGAAGCAGAACTTGCTGTTCAGCTGCACCAAAACCCCACCTCCTAAAATATTCTTTGTACTCTAAATTTTTAACATGATCAAGGACCCGGGCTACAAGGTGTCCTGCATCTTTCTCACAAATCATTAACATTTCCACTAGCTAAAGCCATATTCTGTACAAATCTTATGCCTCACTGAATTGAAATGAGAATTATTAGGAGCTAAATATCTCCTTTAGATTCACTGAGACAAGGAAAAAGAAAAAGCCCCACAGGCAAACAGCTTGGTTATTTTGTTTTTAACTACCGATTTAAATGGCAGACCACCTTCTCTTTCAAAGACCTAGAAAAGAATCCATAAATCCTGATGCTCACTCTTCACTGCCCTCTCAGAAGTATCTCCATGACCTGCTAGTACATGATTAGCACATGGTCCTTTGAATGAGAGCCTTACAGGGAAAAAATGAACCAATCTAATACATGCTGCTCAAATTTCACACTGTAGCTTTCAGAGACCCAGTTTGAAAACTGTTGACTTGTAGATAAATTAAACTTAATAACCATGCACTGTAGGTTAGCAAGACTTTGTTCTTGGCAAAGCCTGCCAAGTAATTATTTATTTCAGAAAGTGCATATTTGAGAGTGCTGCTCATTAGATACAGGATTTTCCAAACTACAAAGCCACTAGCTAAAATTTCACTCTACTGATTAAGATTAAAATTCCAAACTGAAGGATACTTGATGGGGTATGTTGTGAGAACAGTATCATTATGAATTCAGTACTCATTCTGCACTAACTGGAAAATTTGGAAGAGTATCAACAAGTTGCATTAACTGCAGAAGAAGCCTTCTGTCTCTTTTCCCCAAGGCTGTCCCATGCTGTGAACAAAAAGTCTGTAGGAAGTTTGTCCAGCTGCTGTCTATAGATAATGAGACTTTTGATTTTCTAAACTTGCCACACTAATACATTTCCACCAACAGAAATTCAACTGTATTTTTTCTTTAACTCAGTGGAAATGATTTTATGAAAGTTACTGGCAACTATATAAACCTATCAAGCAATTCATACAAAATTATCATATGGACCTGTATAAAACCTGGCAGCTCTTCTACCTTCGAATTGTCAGTAACTTTAAAAAGCTGGTTTTTTGTCTTACAAACATCAGTCAAAAATATGAGTGCAAACATAAAATAGGAGCCTTTGTCTTGACAGAAATAAAAGGTTTCAAGAAAACCTTACAAAGTAAATTGCCAGAGAGGTTACAGCATTTTCAGTAAGATTACTGATTATTCCTAAGTATAGGCTTTACTTGGCAAAACCCAGAAGTTTATATATTGCATACATATGGATCCACATATGTGAATGTTGCATGTCTTATTTCAAAACCAAGTTACACTTTGTATTCTGGAGTGGTAAAGGAAATCTTCTGGAGAAAGATAATTGTTTTTACCAAATCAGCTGTTCCTAAAAAGAAGTTTCCTAAACTGCATTAGAGACTGACAATATCCTGAAACTGTTTCAATTCTTGTGTTAATGTCACAGTATTATAGAGTAATCCCAACTGAAAGGGATTGCAAGAGGTCATCTTGTCCAAATGCCTACTCAAAAGAAGGTCAAAACTGAAATCAGACCATGTAGGTTGGGGCTTTGTCTACTCAGGGCTTGAAAACCTCCAGCAGTCTACTTAATCCTTAGTATTTCATTTTGCTGTTTTATTCCAGCACTTCTAAAATTGCAAAAGCAGTTGTATTAACAGCTTTAACAAGAACTTGTAAAGAACACACATGAGGAGTTCTGTAACATCAAGAAAGCAAAATTTATTGAGGGGAAATATTCACCTCAACACTTAAATAAGTGATGTTTTAAAAGATATTGCTATTTTACTAGTTTTCATGAGGCAATGGGTAAGAGAGCCTCTCTCAATAAACATTTCTGTTATAAACTTCTACATATTGAAAAGCTTTGTAGTTCTGCAACTGTATAAACGTTGAAGTAAAAGCACAACAAATTATGTAAAAAGCTCAGTTAAAGCATCCATCTGCAGAACAGAGAAAAATTTGATTTTAACTCACAGGGTTTATTTCATAAACTTGGAACAAAGTTTGCTCAAAAGAGCAAGATTTGCAGAAGACCTTAGTTATATTGACAAATCTAATGTTTATTTAACAACCCCTACATGCACACAGCTTTAGAACAAAGCCAACAAAAATACAGCAACTGTACCAGGATCAAAAACAACAAGAAGAAGCTTCAGGGTATCTCATGCAAGGAGAAGTACAGGACAAAGTTTCTCAACAGATCTATTTTTTTCCACAATGAAAAAAAAAAAAAAAAAAAAAAAAAAAAAAAAAAAAAAAAGACCCCCGAAAAAGATCACTCAAAAGATTTCTGCTCTGCTATACTACACATGAAAGGAAACTTCCAAAGTTTACATTTTAATAACAACAAAACAATCACCTACCTTTAAATTCAAAAATATTTGATAAGAGATACTAACAAGTTAAAAGTTTAGGGCTTTTTTAGGGCTTTTTAAAATGCACCTATTTTGTAAAAAAGAAAGCACATAGGAGTAAAACATTCTTTCTCTATATATTTCAAAACATAGAAATAGCTTGGTGATATTCACCCACACTGTTCTATTTTCAATTGTTATAGCATTAAAGAAGAAAAAATTTTGCAAGACACCAAACAGAACAGGATTGTTTGAAATGGTACCCCTAAACTGATGGAAACTTAATCAATAGTTTCCTTCTCTCTTCTACTTGTAACCTTCTGCCAGCTTCAGTTCTTTTGTCAGTTCACAGCAGAATCAGACAAGGACAAATGGTTAGATAGGCTGGAAGCATGCCATGAAACATGGGAACTGGGAAGCAGGTCCTTTCTTCATATCTGGCAGCAATTATCTGATAGATTGTCTAAGTGTACTCATAAGCCATATCCTTGGTTTTAATTTCCTGCAATGTTGAACTCCTTTTTCTAAAATAAATTTTGTTTTCTCTTCCCAGTAAAGACTCACAGATTCTCCACTACTAGTCCTACTCACATAATACACGTGGACACAGGGGTGTCCTTTGTCAAAGTCATACAGTTTTAGAGAAATCCTTTGCAAGAAATATTTATGTTGCTTGATAAAATTGTTAACAAACTTCAGAACATTTGCCATATGTGACTGCTTTTAGACTCCTTTTTCAGTTAAGGTTTTAAAGTAGTCATTCATATGTGTAAGGCATCATTTTACAGGTTCTACATACAAGTACTGATGTTTGGTTCACAGTGGGAAATTCTATCCTGATTTTAAATTAAAGTTGCCAATATCTGTCACTTTTTGAGATCAACCATCACACAATAATGGCTTATTCCAAACATATAAATATTTACATAATGAAAACTAAAGCTGCGAAAGGAGACACTTTACCAACTTGAAACCCTATAAAGATCCTGTATAAGAAATTCCAGTCAACAGCATTTTGTTTTCCTCCCCTTTCATTATATCTGCAACATTGTCAGTAGCATAGCTGCTGCATTTTTCACCTTTCATCACTAATGTATTACCATTTCATAAATATAAATTCACATGCTACCAAAAAACCTCACATCTCTATTACTCTTCTATCAACAAACCAGCAGACCCAGCCATTATGCATTTTGTAAATTGAATTCCATTACATTTACAGCATGGCATGTTCAAGCACGAAAACTTGAGTTACAAATAGCCTGATTTGACAATATTTTCAGTAAGGGGAGTAAAAAATAGGTACTTTTTAGGACCAACAACGAGTCACACAGTAAATCAATGAACAGTAAGTTATTAAAAAGATACTAAGGATAAAAAGCAGTTTGTCTGATGTGCAAACAAAATACATAATTATGACCCAGAATGCAAAATCCCATATGAAGAAACAAACAAGCAGAATAGCTAATATTGAATTAGATTAATTATAAAAATAATTGAGCCACGCTAAAAAAATAACCATGAACTACAGCAATGCTACATCAAAAAAGATGCTATCTTTGACTCACAGAGTTTTAAACAGCATTTCCAAGACCAATACTACAATGAATTTCTTTCTTTATATAGTGGAAAACCAGAAAAGATGCAGAGAGTACTAACTCCCCACTTGACAGACACCAAAACCTTTCTTCTTCCTTGTGTCTTAAATTACATGAGAAATGTATAGGCTAATCCATTTTCTTAGGTATCTGCAAACCAGCCAGTTCAGTGATACAGGGAAAGGAGAAATTAGTGAAATAGTAATTCATCAAGGTTATGAATCTAAGAGATTGTAATCCCTGCCTCGCAGTCAAGGCAGGATCTCCCTGACAGAATACCCCAGTGGTGAAAAAAACCAGCTACTTACACCCTCCATTATTCATTTGCCTTGCACAAGTCAGTAGCACCTTTCCTAGAACAAACTCAGCTGAAAAAGAATTGATCAACTGGAGTTCTCTCAGGCACTGTGCAAGGTGTTGTCCCATAATGTAGCAAATTATGGCCAAATGTCTGATTTGTGTGGGTTTGCCTTTGAAAGTGATAGACTTGTGTTGAATCCACATGCACTGTAATTTAAAATACAGCTGTATTGTGCACAATGCATCTCTACCATGCTGCCCCAAAACAAAAGACAGCTACACACCACACGCCCCATTTTCAAGCCCTTTCAGTAGGATAACTCAAAGATGGCAAAGGCAGTAGTATCCCAGAGCATGCTCTCCAACTCCTATACCACAGTCTGAGAATTAATGATAAGTGTGTTTGGGGACTGTGTCCATACATCAATGATAAAAGGTGTAGAGACATCACACTGTCTTGACTCAGGTAAGTCAGAAGCAGAATTATTTATCACCAATGTGTGGCATGCAGTTGGTCTCAAAGCTGTGCATTTTGGACAGGAGCAACATTTTCTCCAGCAAAAATAGTTCTGCTTGTCCTGCAATGAACTGAGAATAGATGGGGACTGAGGCAAAAGAGACGGGAGTGCCAAAACAAAGCAAAGAGATCTGTGAATAAATACAATCCATGTTTCTTCAGCTATTGTACAACAACAGCATTTTATCCAGAAAGTGGAAATAAATTCAATTCCCCTTTCTACACAAATGCATCCCAAGTTGCACCTTCCACTTCCCATGAGAATACAGTGGTTTTACACACTGGAGTGGGAAATCTAGCCTCTTTCCTCAGCCAGATCTATTCTACTTCATACAGCACCTGGACACTCCCAGTAGGAGAACTTGAGAAGCTGCTGGCCTATGTGACCTGCAGATGCACAATCACCACACACATTAAAAACAAAAAAAAGAGAACAAGAATGTAACACTTAATGTCTGTCTTTCATTCCTACTCTCTTCATGACAATACCCTCATGTTTGTACATAAAGTACAAAGGATCTGAAAAAAGTTGAAGGAAATTGAGGGAAATTGAGGGAATTGAGGAAAATTCAGATTAAAAATTATTTCAAGTTCATTGGCAGGTCACTTATCTAAGAAGTGAAAAAAAGCTTCACTGCACTTTGTATTTGAAACTGGGAAGAAAACAGATTGCAGATTGAACTTTTTTCCACATCCTCAAATCCTTCGCCTCAGTAGGCATTGCAGACTGAAACTTTTTCATCGTGTACTCTCTGGTAAAAAGGCAGGCAGGGGATACGGAGAAAGTCAGTGCTAATGGCTCTGTAACATTACCCACAACTGTTTCTAACGCAAACTGACACACAAAAGGATGATTTTGCCCTATATTTTGAAAGAACTGAAAATAATACTTTACCTTATTAAGAGAGGTTTTTTTCTGCATCAGAACCAGTATTTTCTGGGGCTAGCAAAGAATACAATAAGGCAAGAAAATAAACAAATACTGATAAGGTCATCAGTCTGTTTTGCTGTCTCACAGAAAATAATTAAACCACTTTTCATTATACTTCCTCCTTCAGGGTTTCACGTAATTTAAATAAGATTTTTTTTCTCCTTTCAATTATTCAACAGAAAACAAGCATTTGCAACAGTCATTTAATTGCAATTCCTGGCAGCCAGCTTAAACACGTCAGTATAGGTATTTGCAAATCATTTTGTTTTTATGCACTATGTTTTCCAGACTACACCTGATAAAATGCAAAGACAAAACAAAAATCTTGATATTTAATATTTTGTGTATTGCACTTTCTGATTTGTCAACAGTATTAATAAGATCAAATTGTATTGTAAACATTCAATCTATTCCATCATTACAGTGACACATACCAGAGTAAGCTAAAAATTATTTCTGTAAAAGTATTAATGGAGAAAAAGTGACACATGTGTTTGTATGTTCACAGTCTTTTCATATTGATATAGTGACCTGTTGATGAATTTGTAGTGAGCCTTCAGTGATTTTTCATTGTTGCCTCTCAGAAACAATTTACTTTCTTATTGTTCACCTAGGTATCAGAATTCTTCCAGTACAAATTCAAGTTTCTACTATAAACAATTTTTTTAAACTTGAGGAAAAAAGAAAAAGCTAAAGCTTTTTTGGTTTTTTTTGGTTTTTTTTTTCCCTTTAGACTGAGGAAGGAAGAGACTTGACTCAAAGGTTCTTTCTTGAAAAGAAAAAAAAATATCCCTACAAAGAGTAATCCTCTTCACTAGTTTGCTCTATTGGTGACCTTTAGAGAGATCTACCAAAGCTGAAGAGAAGCTTAATTAGCAGAAAGGGCAGCTGAGAGAACAGGTAGCATGAAGAAAAAGCTTCTAGTCTTTATTGTACGGGATGAGAATTTTTGAAAGAGGGATGAAATACTAAGACTGGTTCATAAATGTTGGATACTGGAACTCAGCACTCTGAGTTAGCTAAAGATAGTATTAACCAAGAAAGATATCTGATTCTGAAATCAATGTTTTGCCTAACAGGAATGATGCTCCGGTTAAAGGCAAAAAACATTTCATCATGAACACAAGAGACTTGCACTTGACGTTTTGACATCAAATTGCTACTGCTTCAACAGTCACAAAGTATGGTTCTAAAGCTTTCTTAACAACTTCAGCAGCAAAAACTATTTCTCTCTCCTTGATTTTTAAAATCTGTTATGGGTAATTCAAACAGATTAGTCATGTGACTATAACCTGGTATAACCAAAGATTCCTCTCTGAAAAGCATCACTACAGTGGCAGAATACCAGTATGAAAAACCAGAAGTCGTCTAGATCCTGAAAAGTTCTTATGTCCAAACCTATTTACAGCTGAAGAAAAGAGCATGCCTCATATCTAGTAACATTTGTAAAAAGCCTAACATTAAAAAAGGCTCAAACAATTCTACACAAACAGAACAAAACTTACCAAGTGGTAGTGAAAAAATATACTAGATATACTCCACTTATGTGTATCGCATCTCCATGTTTATTTTGTCACTATCAGCCTCTTGACATGCTCAGTGTTGCAATGTTGTTTCATACTTGAACCATCATTGTGAAACTGTTTCATAACTATACCAGAGTGGTTCATGTATCTGTCACTGCATTCACTCAAAAAGCAACCTTTGTTATTTTTATATCAAATCTGAATGCAACTTACTGCAGACATTTTAGAAATTACAACTCAAACCTCTGATATCCCTTCCTCATTGACATCCAACCTTTTTTGGAAGAGGGTGGAGGGAGAAATCCTGTGAAAGATATTTTTTCTAAATAGCCTTAAAGAATATGCTTCCCTAAATCCATCATGCACCTTAAGATAGCAGTGAAGAATCACTGTTCAAGGTCCTCAATGCTACAATATTACACTTAAAACCCCAAGATGTTAAAATCTAATTTTATTTTGCTATTGGTCTGGAGTATAATTCTGAACAATAAGAGTTACCTCACAAAGATGCTCCTACAACATGAAGTTAACACTGCTGAGAAGAAGCTTCAAAAGTAATTTAGAACTTTCTGAGAGTGCAAGCATATCCAAATTACCAACAAGGACTGGGCTGTACCTGCTGGGATGCACTACAAACCCATGATTTTATATGCCCATCATATCATTATATGCTACAGTTCACACTGGTGAGCCCACTTAGGTGCACACAGAGCAGTAACTGCAGCAGAACTCTGCATCCAGTTTGCAGTGGTGAGATACAGACAGTGTTCAGCTTTTTGGACAACCAGTGGACAGCTTCAACTCTGCCTCCATCAGGAGTGAAACCACACTGAGTTCACTACTATTACATCCAAATGTAACCTATAACCTGCAAAGCAAATTTGCATCAAAACCCCATCCTTGACAGTAACTCAAACTGAGAGCCACATCAAAATCACTGCAGGAACCCCTTTTTTCTCATTAGCACAATTATTTTTTTAAATTTTGTCTCTAGAAAAACATTTTACTCTGAGACAATAATCCTTTGACATCCTTGCTAGCAATTTTGTTGAAGTGGAAGAAAAAGACATACTGAGGCAAGGCCTCCCAACAGGTCAGTGAAAGAGCCTAGGAAGAACTGCAGTGCAGCATCACCACTCTGTTCCTAAAAGACAGAGACCCTGGCTATTTCAGGGTTAAGGAGAGAGACTGTACAGTCTCTAATGTAGAACTATCCTCTGGGAAAAGAGAAACAGGAATAGAAACAGGACCTTAAGGCAAGGTTCTTACACACTCCAGCAGATCTATGGTTTTACAGCAGTTTATTACAGTGTCTACCTGTAGAGAAGTTGAAGACTTATTTTAAAAAATAAAACAAACAAAACAGAAAAACTCAACCCTCCCCCCTAGACCCCCTACATACACATAATACAGAGGAATTGCATACATGAAAGAATAAATGGGAAATAAATGGACCCCCCTCTATGCCTTAGCACAGAACACTGAATCACACAGGCTTGAAATCCTGTGCTTGTGAAAACCTTTAAGAAATATTCTGCCATACTGTTTAAGTCTCTAAATCACCACTAAATCAATCATCAGCATTTGTTTAATTCTTTTTTTAATACAGTGACACCTTCTGACTGCTACAAAACACTGTGCAGCACTATCAGACTGGCTGAAAACTCAAAACAGGGCTCCTGAAACTACCCAGTTTCTTTTGTGAGGAAAACCAGCAACAGCACTGCATGGCACAACTTTTTAAACAAATTCACCACTTCTACAAATTTGTTTACTTTTCAGCAGAAATGCTTACTATCTCTCACTTGATGTACCCAAACAAACGCCTGTATTGTGCTATCTGGGACCAAACACTCATCCCAGTAGCACAACAAGATTTTTAGCTCAGAATTACACAGTGTACCCTTCCTACAAATAATTTTTCTTCACAGCTGTGTTTCAAAGACCCAGGGGCAAGTCCTAATAACTCACACGTACGTGCGACTTTCACACGTTGTGCGTTCAGAAAACATCACCCTGAGACGAGAACATTCCAAGCCCATGATGCGCACACATCCTGACTGCTCACCAAGGAATTCCGGCCCAGCACGGGAGGTGCCAGCGCCAAGGGCGGGCTGCCTGCACCACCTACTGGTGCCTACTGGTGCCTACTGGTGCCTACTGGTGCCTCCCAGCACCGGCCATCGCCCCCGATGGATGCACACATGGATGCACGCTTGGATGCACGCATTCTTAGCCTGCGGAGTTTCAGTTCTTCCCGAAATTCTAAAATCTTCAGTTAAATATGATGGGAAGTTCTTCTGCAATATTCAAATAATTACAATTTTATATTTCCTCTGAATAAAATTCACACCAATTTACTGGATAATTACATCTAAATAAGATTATGATTGAAAGCTGTGTTTCACACAATTAACCAAATATGCAGCCAGTAAAGTTACTTCTTTAAGCTAGAAAATATCTAGGACAACCTGTTACCAAAAAGCTACCAAATTACTACCCCAGAGATTTGAGAGTAGAAAAGAGGAACAAAAGCATTTAAGTAGGTGAGGACAGAAATGCACAGCCATCTAAAATATAAAAAACCCCTCAAGCTCTTTCCAAGGAAGTTACAGAAAAAGAGTCAGACATGAAGTTGCTCTGCAGCAATGATATTCAGCTGCGTAATGGGATGCTTCAATACAAATCTCTTGTTATATCAGCAGGAAAGCTGGTAAAATATGCTGAATGAACAACAATAAATATCACTAAACCATTCCACACTAAACAATTAGGGACTATCACGAAACTCTGGAGTCCCACTGTAAAAAACAGGTCCTTCTATTGTCTAGAACCCAAAAACAATACATTAACTTTGGATGTATAAAAAGCATTTATGCTTTTCCATTGCACAGACAGCCTTGAAAAAATAAAAGAAAAATAAATAGGGCTGTGACAAGTGGTTACACAGCAGGTCTGCTGTGTTATATTTATAATATTTCATTATAAATATTTTTCTGTCCTGATTCCCATGTACTTGCTACACAAGCTATCTAATCTTTCAGTCACAAATTTTATTCTCAAGGCCCCAATTAAACCTCTTCCTTCTTAATAATGTTTTTCTTCTTGTCCTGCCTAAAACGGATCTCTTTGCATCAACCTCTCTACTCTATGGAACATTGCTAACCAGGCCTGTCCAAAGTGTCCTCTTTGCCAGATGAAACAAAAATTGAAATAAATATATAAATGATATACAAAGAGAAAGAACCAGGTTCTTCAGCCTTTCGTCCTCAGTCATATCCTCCTTACTTATTTCTTCATTCCTTCCCTCTGAACTTTCCCCAGCTAGTCCCAATCTTGCAAAAAATAGAACTAGTTCTTGAATGTACTGGCATCACTAATTGATACCTTCTCATCCATTAAGCTGACAGTTCTCTTCTATAAAATTGCACCTTAATCAGTCACACACTGCTACAGATATTTCCTATGCAGATGTGGTTGTATTATATATGACCTTGAATCACACCCAAATGCAGGCTGTTTCTTCCATTTGTTGAGACTGTGTTCTGTGCTCCACCCTCCTGCCAGTTTAGCACTGTCTGCAAATATTAACACTGTATGTTTTAATCCTTCCCTGCTGGAATTATTAATAGAAAACTGAACATGAGTAGATAGAGAATGAAGACTTGCAGAATTCCATTTCACAAAACCAGTTTGATACTGAGCCATCACAGTAGAGAAACTTCTGAGAAGGGAAGCTCTTCACACTGCATTAGCAATTAAGTACAGCTCACAAATTGATGCACATTAATCTAAATGAGTTTTTTCTAGTTGTTTTTGAGAACATTAACACAAAATGTCAGAACATTTACTGTCTTCAAGATACAGAAATCTATTATTCTCTCTGCACAAGTTCTGTCACAGTGTTCTAAAGGCAATCAAATATATCTGTATTTGTTACTTTTGTTACTGTGCCTCTCAACTGCTTTTTGCAGTTGCTTAGATGGTAAATAGTTCACTCATACTAATTAGGAAAATTAATCTGATGCTGACAGCATTAGATGTTCTCTTAGATCACTTCTATGTGTGCATGGACTACAAGAATGAAGACACAAAAATACTAAAGTAATGTGATGCATCTTGAAACTAACCACACATGAGAAAGACTGCACTAAAATCCATCTGTTAACATCCATTTGTGAACAATTAAATGTTTACTGCAACACTACCCAAAGCCAGGAAAGGAACATTGAAACAGACCTGCCAATTCCAACTGCACTGGAGTAGCATCATGTACCACAGGCACACTCAGTGTATCATTGAATGGGAAGTTAAAAGAATACTCATAAATTGCAAATGTAATAAACCTAAAGGACAAAAGAAAATCTCCTTAAACTACTACCAATGCTCAAAAAATGTGGTCAAGGACCATCAAAACAAAACCCAGCCTCATATCCACAATTTCAGAAAGTTATTTCTATTTTAATATACTGTATCTCTTAAAGAGAGCAATTTTAAAATTCTGGCAGTACATAAAACATGAATTCTGAGTTAGACTGAAAGTGGGAGATAATATTGGACCAATGTCAATTTACTTAAGCATTAAAATGCCACATTTTACTAAAATTGAGTGATTTCAAATGTGTTTTATTTATTTAATGTAGCATAGATGAGCTAAAGCAGACTGAAAGAATGGAAAAATATTCAAGATGACAGAACTACAAAGAAATCTGCTATTTGGTAAACCAGCTGGTCTTAATTAGACATTCATTTTTGAAGGGAGGACACAAAATCTTCAGTAATCAAGCCAGTTAAATCAACATGCACACTAGTTACAAAAAGACATAACAAGTGGAAGATCCTTTTCCCTGTTCAAAAGGAATAAGAACACTTTTTCACATGGTTTCTAAATCAATTTCATATTTAAGAGAAGTAGCATCTTGTTTCAAAAGTGGAGCTGGGAATTTACTCAGAGAACCACCTTCTCAAGAGCTGACAGAAATCACAAAGCTTTCTTCTCTAAGGTTCTGATCCACAGCTGGATCTACCATGCAGGGCATGGATACAAACACAACACCAAATCTCCTTCTCCCTTAGCATATAGCTGAGGAGGGGAGAACTGACTTAGCAATTTCTGCATCTTCCCAGGCTTTGCAAATAATGCAACTGATCACCCACGACTAAAACCAAAGAATTACAGGACTCCTGCAGCAGTGTAAAGCACACAGTGCCCAGTCTCATCGTGCCCCACAAAGCTGCAAACTGAATGTGCCACCACGACACCTTCTTACCCCTCTTGTACAGTCACAACTAATGTCTCCCTGCAGCTTCAAATGCAAGCTTAGGAGGCATTAAATTAAAACAACCAAAACACAACATTTTAAGACAGTGTTTTTATGTGAATGCAATTGACTAAGAAATATTGCTGACAAAATATTATGCAATTTAATGTCAATTTCTACTTCACTGTAAAAAAAAAAAAAAAAGAAAAAAAAAGAAAAAAAAAAAAAAGCTTTTTCTGAGAAGACCCCAGCATCTCAGCACACAGTAAGGAAAGGGAATGTGGTACGACCATCACACTCCCTGCCTTATTACCTGACTTCCCAGTTTTGCAGCTCACACATCACCACTTCAGAAGATTTACCCCCTATTGCTGAAAGACAGCAGGGTCTTGTCTCACACAAAATGCTTACTCTGGGCCAAGCATCCTATCACTGAGGTGGTGCACTCTTGTAAAACAAGTCACTCTGCTGAACACAGAACACTAAGGAGCTGGGATTAAAAGGGGGCAACTCTCTGTCAGATAAACGCTGGCTACACTGATGGAAGGAGGAGGCTCTCTCTGCTCCAGAAGTGGTGAATTATGAGATTGGCTCAGAGGTAGCACTAAAATTCAGCAGCTGCAGGCTGGCACAGCTGCTGATGCTGTGGCTGGATTGCTGGAAGCCAATCCCAACCAAGCTGCTAAACACAAAATTTGTGGCAGGTGCACTAAGAGACCGTATAGTGCTTAACATCAAAACCCTCCAGTGGAGGAAGAAGATTACATTACACAACAATCTTTAGCAGTGTTCTCAGAAAATCTTAGCTATTGCTTCATTTTTAAAGTCCCAAATCATAATAGCCTTGGCTATTATGTGCTAGGCTAAGATAAGAGCATATCCAAGTCAATAACAAAGTGAGCAGCGGCAAAACATATTTTAATGTGTCCCAAAAGAAACTTTTTAAATTGCAGGGTTGAATGACTTAGGAAAAAATCAGTCCAGGATAGAAATTTTCCCAGCTAATACACAGAGGTGCTGAATTACCCCTGCATGCTCCTGCAATTTATGAGGGAACACTGTTGTTTTACATCCAGGATCCAAACCTGTCCCCAAACATCAATGTGAATTCAGCAATTTATATTGCTTTCATGTGAAAGCACTGACCAGCATTCTAAGTAACTGTACCAATCAAGTCGTAACTTTCATCTCCCAAAATAAGACTAAATACAATAACAAAATTAATATTTTTATATCCACCAGCAAGCATGGGAGTTCTAATACAGATAAAACACTGGGTGGGTTCAATTGAAGCCATAGATCATAAAAGTCAAAGTGAATCTAATCAACATGATGCTGGAATTGAGGTAGCATCTGGTCCATCATCTACATTAGGACTCCCAGTGCTGCCAACACCAATTAGCATTAGGTCATCGTTATAATCTCTTTGCCAATTCAGGGACATGATTTCCATGTTGCAACAATGCTAACAGAAGAAAACCAATCTGAATGAAGTAGTCAAAGCATTTTTTATGGGGACTCTTTTCGAAGGCACAGTGTTGATCTCATACCATGGTGAGGCAGATAATGCCTCCACAGGAAATTGCCTATGTAATTGTGGTACACAATGGTTATGTCTGCACTACTTTTAATCTGCTAAAGCATTTTATAATGGGCTGATGCACAACTATCAACTTCTATTAATGGCAAATGATACCCAGTGAATCACAGATACCCACTAGGTAAGGTGTGCTCTGGTATCATGTCTTCACTGCGAGTTCCACAGGCTGGACAGGACACACGCTCATTTCAACTTCTGATCATAGAACCGCCAAGGCTGGAAAAGATCTCTAAGATCGTTCGAGTTCAACTATTAAAACATCTCAAATGTGCCAAAACTGCTCAACAATTCTTCATCTCAATTTGCAAACTGAGGAGGCATTTTTTTCAGACGCATTTTTAAAACAACGCTTTTATCTTTTCAGCGCAAAAGTATTCACGTATTTTGGCAAGACAAGCCCTGTGCGATGCTGCCCCAGAGCAGGAATACAGCACAGGGATGCTGCAGATGCCGAGCTGTCCCGGGCAGCACGGCCGGTACTCCCAACGCACCCGCAGACTGGGGCACAGCAGCAAGCGTGGCTCCACCTCGGCAAGGGGAGGAGCAGGGGAGGGGAGGGGAAGGGAGGGTTGTGCCCCCAGCCCAAGGGCCGCCCCGGGGCCCCGCACGCTCAGCTCCGCCTCCCCCTGCTGCCGCGGAGGGCGGGCTATCCTCCCGCTTACCCGCCGGTGCTGCTGGGCGCTGGGCGATGGCGCTGCCCCGCGACCTCGGGGCTCTCGCCTGCCCCGTCCCCCGCCTCCTCGGTGCCCGTAAGCGCCGCCTCTTCCCCGGCCCCCGCCTCCTCCGCGCCCGTGGCCGTCCCCGCCGCCTCCTTCCTTCTCCGCGTCGGGCGCGCCGGAGGGGCGCCGCCGGCCGTGCCGGGCCCCTTCCCTGCGGGGCCTGCTGCCGCCCCGCTCCGCCTGCATGGCCGGGCTCGCCTGCCGCGGGCCGCCGGGGCCGTGCCCGTCCCGCCCACTGCCGGAAAGGGCCGCTCGCCGGGGCCCGGGGAAATGGCGGCGGCGGAGCGGTCTCGGCAGCGCCCCCTGCGGGCCCTGGCAGCCCCGGGCCGGGCCGGGCCGGCCCGCACCTCCTGCCGGTACCACGGGGCAGGGAGGGCGAAATCGCGTCCACGTGTGTGAATAAAAACAGAAAAAAACATGTATTTAGTGCTTAGAAAATAGAGCTCTTAGCTAAAGCTAGATGAATTATGGGATTGTTTAGGTTGGAAAAGGTCTTGGATATCATTCAGTCCAGCCGTTAAGCCTGCACTGCCACTTCGACCACTAAACCATGTTCACATTTACCACATCTTTTCAATACCTCCAGGAAAGGTGATTCTATTGCTTCCCTGGGCAGCCTGTTCTAATGCCTAACCACGCTCTTGGTGAAGAAATCTACCTAATACCCAATGTAAACATCCTCAGGTGCAGCTTGAGGCTGTTTTGTCTTCTCTCTGGCATCCCAGGAGAGAAGAACCATCACCGCAGCCTCCTCTGAGGCTGTTCTAGACGGCAATATACCCTCCCTGAGCCACTTTTCCTCCAGACTGACCAAACATCTCCCTCAGCTGCTCCTCACAGGACTTGCGCTCCAGACCCTTCCCCAGCTCCGCTGGCCTCCGCTGGAGCCGTCCCAGCACCTCAGTGTCATTGCAGGGACAGCGGGGCCCAGAGGGGGACACAGGACTCGAGGTGTGGCCACACCAGTGCCCAGCGCAGGGCAGGCAGCGCTCACTGCCACACTGCTGCTGATGCCAAGGTGCCATCGACTTTTTTGGCCACCGGGGACCTGCTTGCTCGCGTTCAGATGCTGTCAGCCAGCGCCTCCAGCACCTTTTCCACTAGGCAGCTTTCCAGCCACTCTTGCCCCAGCCTGTGGAGCTGCATGGGAGTGTTGTGACCCAAGTGCAGGACCTTTGCTTTCTGTAGCAAGTGAGGGAAAAAGCAGCTGATCCCAGGCAGAAAGGGTGTTCGGCAGACACCTGCGCTGCATGAACCACATGAGTTGGCTCTACAGCCTCTTGAGGAACATCCTTCTCTCAGGACACAGAGCAGAGACACAGGAACAGCTTAGTGCTAGGCTGGTTTGTCCTGCTATTCTTAAACTAAGCAGCCACTCATGCTGTTCTTGAGGCAGTTCACCAGTTTCCTAACACCAGCTAGCCCCATCCCTCTTGAACACACAGGCTGTCATTTGACAACACATTAAAATATCAGTCTGGTTTTGAAGGGCTTTTCAGCCCAGGGATCATTCCAGCAAAATGTGACCAAACCTCCTATTTTGTGAAATCATGGGCTGTACTGTAGCTGCACAACTACCTGTGTTGTGGGCTGCTGAGTTCCGGGGCACAGTGGGCAGCAAATCCGTAAATTAGCTTAGCACACAAGCAAATAAATAAAGTAAAAGGGAGCAGCTTTGGCAAGCACATTGCAAAGACATGCAAGCAATACTCATGCAGCCACCGCAGGTCTGACAGAATGAGATGGAGCTAATAAAACCTGGTGAACCCAAGCTGTGCCTGCATCTGTGGTGCAATTAATCTGTGACACGAACAATCTGCCTGCAGATAACTGTAAGCTGACTTTATATACAAATTTAACAACTCACAATAATTAGTACTTACAGATAGATTGAAAAAAAATATCATTACTACTTGGCAGCACATAACAAATACCATTTCAACTCACAAGTGTGAACATCATACATTAATAATTATGAGACAGCAAAGTCATGATACTGTACATATGCATTTTAATTTTATAATTTAGTTTTGATGTCCCTATTATTATCATCTCTTATGATAGACAATGAACATAAATTATGTTACCATAGCACACAGAAGTCCCTCTCACAGGCTCTATTAGCCTGAGTGATACACAAATAGATGACAAAAGGTAATCCACCAAGTGTTAATACAGACCTATGAAACAAAAGAGGATAGAGAATAACGAGATCATATGAACAGCCAACATGCCAAGAAGAGATCTTTGCATACTAATAAGTCAACTGTTGTCAACTTTATAGACATCACAGTAAAATAGCCCATTAGGGAGGGAAGGCTTTGCGTGATCAAACAGTGCTTTTTATTAATAAATTATTAAGAAATTATGTCGTTTCTGTAATGTATTATCAGTATTTCTCCAAGCCATCAGTTGGGTCAGTTTAAACCAAGAACATCTGTGTCACAACAACTACAACAACAGCAACAACAATTTCTGCTTCTCCTGCTGCTCTGAAGTCTGCAATCCACATGGCGTAGTTCGAGCAGTCTTTCTTCCTGTTTACTAATGTTAGGGAATGTAAGAGACCTGAGAGGAAGGACACTTGCTATCTATGATAAAGACAAAGCATTACAGGCCACAGCATCTATACAATTTCCAGTCTTCCCTCTCCTGAGGCAAGTGCTATTTCTGGCAAAAAAAGGCAGAAAGTTGAAACAATCTGTAGTTGTTCTACATGGCTGCTCAAACCCAGGTGTTAGGCAAATGTAGTTTGTAAAGGTTTATTCCTCTACCTGATATTCATAGCTGTGCCTTTTTAAGACCATCTCCAGCCTTAGCTGATATCATGCAAAAGCCCAAGGCCGGTACTGGCCCTCGCTAGTGCTACATCGCAGCCAGGCAGCAGCTACATCTACACCTTCTATCTCTCAGTCCTGGCTCAGATCCTGACTCAGACCTGCTGGCTGGGCTTCCTGGCTTGCTCTCAGACATGCCTCATCACTCCAGACTTGCTGTGCAAGCACTGGACCATCACTGTCTCTCACCTTCTCATGAACCCAATGTGCTTCTCCACATCCTGCTGCTTCTTGGTCAGCCTCAGCTCCCACCTCCTGTGGCATTGTCCTCACCTTCCCTCACAGAGTGAGCAGGCCTCATTGTTCCCTGAGATTGCCACACTAAACCCACTGCCACACTGCCATGCTTGAAAATTTAGTCAATGAAGCTTTTAATGCAGAGAACAACTTTGTTCTGTCCACAGCAAAAGAAGCGTAAGACATGGAGTAAGAAACAGATTCCTCTCTCACAGCTCAGTTACCTACCACAGCCATGCAGCTGCTCCACACACCTTTGTTTCACATGAAATGAATTGCTACCCTTCAAGTTTTTGTGAAGATTTGTAAAGCCAGTGCACCAGCCATCAAGACAGCTCTGACTTGGGGGAGATCTTTCCAGAACGCAGAAGCAAGATGAAATGTCCTTCTTTGCATAGGACTAATTAGAACTGCTGTGGCACTTCAGCTCTTCTTGGCAGCTAGACTGCCTCTGGAGGTTGGAGAGAGAGAGCCAAGCATACAGATGGTCAACATGCATGTATTATGATTGTTGCTAGTCTGCAAGGTCTATACATGAATTAGAATCCTGTTGAATTAGGCTCAGTGTATAAGCAGAATACAAATGCAGAAAAATTTAAATATAAAATGGGAGATGATAGACACACACAGATGGAGGAGAACCACTCTGGGAAGTACGATAGGCAGAAGTCTCAGTATATCAGGAAACTTGCCATTATCCAGTTTCATCACAAAAAGAGATCACCATTTAATCAGGGTTTGAAGTAGAAACATGATACACTTCAGTGGATGTTTAGGAGACCTGGGGAAAAAAGTGAAGGAAACAGTAAAAGCAAATAAGGATCATAGAATTGTAGAATAATCAAGGTTGGAAGAGGCCTGTAAAATCAAGTCCAGAATGCAGAACTACCACTGTAGCCCCTAAACCACTCAACCGGTGCCAGGTGCAGGCACCTCTTAAACACCTCTAGGGCTGGACAAAGAGGACAATGTAAGAAAATTACATGCTTTTCTGAAAGTTCAACTATTGGCTGTAAAAAATTCTATTCAGGTGGTGAGAGACAGGACACAACTTCTTGGTACAAAAGTCAGATGTGGGAAAGAGATAGTCTGTAAAACCTCACAGTTAATAAAAGGCACTTCCCAAGACCAAAGAAAACAATGTTCTGAGAGTTAGGATGAAAGATGAAAACACAGAGAAGTGGTGTGAATGGATAGGGAGGACCATATAATAGAGATCTGATGTAGAGAGAATCTTAAAGACTTAGAAATGGACTTTAATAGGTCATTCATGTGATAATTTTAGCTGAACCTATATCTGCTTTGAAAAAGAGATCATACCAGTTTTATACAGGCTAAAACACCAGTAGAAAGATCTGTTAATAATTTAGCTTTCATTTCTGACTTTGAAAACTGAATACTATTTGACTATTTAAAAATTACACAGTTTAGTGAGACTAAGTGTCAAGTAAGTGAGTAGCCATCACCTGATGTGATGGAATTACTAAAAACCCAGTAGGTATCTTTGAAAGAAATTTTGCCTAATGCTGGTTCACTGGCACAAGAAACAGCAGTGAGGAATGTAGAAAGCAATGGATGTCAGTGGCATGTATACATTAATAGAGTGGTCCTGTTTTCACCTTTTGCTGCTTATGCAAGTATTATTTCAAACTGGTATTTGAAATGGGTTGTTAAATTTGCATTTTTTACCAGAACCAGTCTTCTGGTTCTTCCTCTGCAGTTTACTCCTCTGTATCCTCAGTCCTGCCATTCACTCATCCAAAGTACCCAGACTGTACTTCAGTGCTTAACCCCATCAGTCTTCTCTGTTCTAAGATCTCTTGATTGAGTTTTGTCCACAAATATCTTCTTGGCCTGCTTCATTTGCTCAAAGATTCCCCTCCATTGCCTCAGCACTTCTAACACCTATTTGTTTCTTGCTGTCACCATGCCAGCGTGGCTCCTAACTCCCATGCACCCCCAGTATTCACTTACTCATTTTCTGTTGTTGGTGATTTTTACAACTTTTGAAAGATAATTCCTGAAACCTTGGCATGCATTTTAAATACTGTATGAAACAACACAGTGACTCACTGTCCTACTGCAAAACCTTAAATGTCTGTGTTTGAGAATATGTAGAGGGTTCCTAAGACACTCAAAATGTAAGAGCTGGGATGGTTGACTGTCTTACGAAATAATAGTTAGACTGCATTTTGAAATGTCATAAAATGCCAGAGCACATTGTCCTAGGATGTACATTTGTGTGTTTTAGTTATGTTCACAATTGTAGAAATAGCAATCAAAATGTGAAAAGAGAACACAAATATTGTGATAAGTTGTTTCACAGGTGTTTTCATAATAACTAATGGAAATGTGTGCTATTGAGCTACTTAAATTTTCTGATTTTTTTACCTTTGATCTTTATAGCTATCTCCAAAAGGATGCTTCTGACTACAGAAAGCAGTATGCAACAGTACTAAGGTCCCGATGACAACACACCAAGGACAGCAATGGAAGTCAATTTATTCAGCAATTCTACTGTTGTAAACAGTTCATCCATCAACCATAAGCAGTTAGAAGGGCATAGCCTCTGGGAAGTCATTACTATTGCCACTGTAACTGCAATTGTAAGCTTAATAACCATAGTGGGAAATATTCTTGTAATGATATCCTTTAAGGTCAACAGTCAGCTCAAAACTGTCAACAATTATTACTTGCTCAGCCTTGCCTGTGCAGATCTCATCATTGGGATATTTTCTATGAACCTTTACACATCCTATATACTCATAGGCCATTGGACTCTTGGAAGCCTCGCCTGTGACCTGTGGCTAGCACTGGACTATGTAGCTAGCAATGCCTCAGTAATGAACCTCCTAGTCATCAGTTTTGACAGATATTTTTCCATCACAAGGCCTTTAACTTACAGGGCCAAACGCACACCCAAAAGAGCTGGCATCATGATTGGTATGGCTTGGCTGATTTCCTTCATGTTGTGGGCACCTGTAATCTTGTGCTGGCAGTATTTTGTGGGTGAACGAACAGTACCACCTGAAGAGTGCCAGATACAGTTTCTGTATGAGCCCATTATTACCTTTGGTACTGCAATTGCTGCTTTTTACATTCCAGTGTCTGTGATGACCATTCTGTACTGCCGCATTTACAAAGAGACCGAGAAACGCACCAAGGACCTCGCTGAACTGCAGGGCTCAGAGTCTGTGGCAGAGTATGAGACGATAAAGCCTCAGAAAACTCTCCTGAAGTCTTGCTTCAGTTGCAAGCAACAAAACTTAGTCAAAAGAGAGGGGTGTCAGGCTTCGTGGTCCTCATCTAGCCGAAGTACGTCAGCTACGGCGAAGGCCTCCCAGGCAGCGAGTACGTGCATGGACTGGGCCAAGGCTGACCAGTTAACCACCTGCAGCAGCTACGCCTCCTCCGAAGACGAGGATAAACTTGCCACTGACCCAGTTTTCCAAGTAACTTACAAAAGTCCATCTAAAAGTAAGGCAGAAGAGTATAGTGAGACTACAGATGTTGTTGTCAAAGACCAACCTGAAGAAAGTGATTTTGAGAACCAGAAATACTTTTTGTCGCCTACCAAAGAACACGTACAAAAAAGTAAAAAATGTGTGGCCTATAAATTCCGTTTGGTGGTTAAGGCTGATGGCACGCAGGAAGCCAACAATGGTTGCCGAAAAGTAAAAATAACTCCTTGTTCTGCTGCTCTGTCAAAGGACCCTTCCATCAAAAGCATGGATCCAAATATAAATAACCAAATCACCAAAAGGAAACGCATGGTTCTTATAAAGGAGCGCAAAGCGGCACAGACTTTAAGTGCCATTCTTTTGGCTTTTATCATCACTTGGACTCCCTATAATATCATGGTTTTGATCTCCACATTTTGCTCTGACTGCATCCCCCTGACACTGTGGCACCTTGGATACTGGCTATGCTATGTGAACAGTACTGTTAACCCCATGTGTTATGCCCTCTGTAATAAAACTTTCAGGAAGACTTTTAAGATGCTGCTTTTCTGCCAGTGGAAAAAGAAAAAAGTGGAAGAGAAACTATACTGGCAGGGCAATACCAGACTGCCATAGTTGTTCTTGTATAAGAAATAAGGAGATATATAGATATTGATGTAACCTAACAAATTCTGTATTTTCAAAGCTATTGCTGTTGTGTCTAGTGGTTAAAAAAATCTGCTGAAAAGTTAAATTTTGCATGAAAGTAGTGTGCTTGGGATAAAAATGTCAGTGGCTGCTATAAGCAACACAGGTTGTTTTTGACTATGCAGTAGAATTGCATTACAATTATTATGTTTGATGTCTTATGTCCTTTCTTTCAGCCCGAGAATAGGTGGAGTAAACTATATACTAGAAATTAGACTGGGATGATCATCCAGTCATCAGGTTAGGTCATTCGGTCTGTCTCTCTGTAGAACAGAACTGTTTCTTCCTATAGTTCTTTGCTAGTGTATTGTTTATTTAGTTTTCAGTGTTCCAAGCAATGCAGCCTGTGCTACCTCTGTTTTGAGGCTTTGAGATGAAACTGTTGAGATGAAACAAGGACTATCTAAAGGGTAAATGCTGTCATCCCCAATACTAAGTGGTTAAGGAGATTCATGATACTCCCAGTGAACACACACATTATAGCAGGACATAATACTGAGAAAATTTCTACTTTAAGGATGACTCTTGTGGAGACTTAAGAACGGCTCATAGTGGAAGAGCTTATAGTGGAAGAAATAGATATTGTATTTTGTACATGAAGGAGCCAGTCCCAATATCAGTTCCATCCTGCAAGTCACCATCATTTTCAAAAATGGTGACACCTGAAATTCTCCAGTTCCCAGTACCTCTGAAGGAAATTATGAAATTTTATTCAACAGTGACAAGGGTACAAATCAGAACTGACTGTATGGCATAATGGACACAGTCTGTCTACAACACAAGGAAAGTCTTTTTTGCAATCTCCTTTGTTGCACTACACCTTGCTCCAAAAGTTTCCATAACATTTACCTATATATAGTGAGAAAAATGGCATCCTTTAAAGAGGAAAGATTTTTTAAGCAACTTTTTTATGTTTCTGTAAAACTATTAATAGCACGTTGAATTCTTTGTCATTAAGTAGCTTTGCAAGTACTAGTCAACATCAGGTGCTTGGAAATATAAGTTATCTTCAGGCACTCTCTTTTGGTCCAGCGAAACCACATGTGGTACAGATGTGGCTGAAGTCAACACCCCTGCTGGCTGTGTCTGCTGGGACTGGCTTGTACTGGCCTACTTATGAGCTAAGACTGACCATTGGCTGAGATTAGAGAGGGCTTTTGGTGCCGAAGCTGAGCTGTCTGTGCCTTCCTGATGTCTGCGCTAGACTGGCAGGAGCCCTGCAGCACTGACCAAGTGAGTGGGTAAGCAAGGGGCTGCCTTCAGCAGAAGGCTTTTGGAATGGAGCTGGTGACCTCCCTGTGGTGGGAACAAACAAAAAGCTTCAGAAAAGGTCCTGAGAAAACAAAGTTAACAGCAGCAGGAGTCATGAGGTGTGGAAGTACTAAAGAAAAATGTTTATGAAAGAATGAGAAAGATATGTACACAAAGTTCAAATTCAGTTCTAGCCTTTCTATCAAAATTCTGAGTGAGATACTCTGGAATATTAGTTTGGGACAATTTTCATGATAAATCTACTGAACACTTTAGCAGGACATTGCAGTGGTGACATTAGCCAGTTGCACATTTCAGGGGTTGTATAAGTCATCGTGAATGTACCATTGCTCTCAGTGAAATTGTTTGCATAACGTATTAAGTTATCATACCATCAGGATGTTCTCCTACAGATAGATAAATCCTCCATGTCAACAATCACAGTACAAGTGATTAACATGTTTTTAGCACCAGTGTCCACAGGGGAAAATTTTGTCAGTGAAAGATTAGCAGTGTACTAATGCAAAAATATGTTCTCTAAGGCCACATGATTGATTTTGTAACACACCATACTGGGCCTCTTATTTTGTATGTGCATCAGCATATGGTTACTTATGAAAGGAAAGCAGAGGTCTTTATAAAAAACTCTTTCATCAGCTTTGTTCTGTCACTATCCAGAGCTTTTCCTGTGTACAGTAACTATGTACAAATTAGTTGTTAGAGTGGGTTTATTTTATATTACATCAGACCAGTCATTCAGTAAACTATGTTTGATTTTTAGCAAATGAATGTGTCTCTCTGGGGGCACAAGCTGCAGTTAAAGACAAAATTTATGGGGTAGTAACAGTTCATGCTAGCTGCACTGTTATTGCTGAAATGAAGCATTGGCTCTTACTGGAATTAAATGGACTATTTTTGTTGGTTTTGAAGTTTGTTAATCAAGAATGTTCTGTAAATGTTTATGGACTCTCTGCTCAGTAAATGTATTAGAATACCCAGTGATGGATGCAACAATGTTGGTTCAATGTAATTGTGAAATATGTGCACAAATTATGCTGCTAGCACCTAACCATGTGAGAGATTACATGGCCACACATGAGTACATTGTAAATATCAAGAAATATATGAAGAGGTGTGCGTTACTTTATTGTTATGTAGGATGCTTATTCTTAAAAAAAAATCAAAACCTCAAAAGGACAAATGTGGTCCTCATCAGAGTATCTGTTAGTACTTGGTTGTACTTTGTACCTTTTTAAAAAGT
Organism: Ammospiza nelsoni; assembly: GCF_027579445.1. NCBI lineage: Eukaryota > Metazoa > Chordata > Aves > Passeriformes > Passerellidae > Ammospiza > Ammospiza nelsoni. Next base: position 33,243,832 of record NC_080638.1, on the reverse strand, counting down.
GTTGTGGGACTTCTGCAATGTAGGACAATCTTATTATCTTGTTATCTGTCCTTTTAATGACATTTTTACTGATCCTGTAATTGATTATTGTCATGGACTAATGAAATGCTTTTTGTAAAACTACATTTTGGTTTCACATAATTTCATATACATACGTCTATATAGATATGTATGTAGTGTCAATATAGATGCATAAATACACATCCCTAACTAAGCTTTTCAGAGACCCAGTGCCTTTTATATTTTAAAGTATTGAATTTTCCCACAAAACAGGGATATGATTTTGATCTCTTCCTTTTCATATATGCCAGCACCCCTACATATTCCAGATCCCCATAATTTATCAACCAACATTAATTTTTTGCAAATATGATTTATGTGTGTAGATAAATGTAATGCTCCTGCAGCTGCTGGGTAGTCAGTGACTTCTCTGTTTTGAAACACAGGCTAAACCTTAACTGTAGAAAATGATACGGTGTCTTTTCACTTCACTACTTGGCTTCACCACCAGCAAGTCAGTAAGAGGCCACTCTGTTTCTTATTTGGTCTCCCCCAAATCTCCATTACTGCCTTTTGAGCTCCCTAAGAAATATTCTTACACAAACATTTGACAATTGAGTGTCATAAAATCTTGAGCTTTAATAAGCTTCTTGTTTATGATTTTATTAATAGCTACCCCATAAGCAGTTAAAGCAGTTTAAAATTGATAACATCATGTTGTAAAACAGGAGATAATCTATGTTTACTAGGGGTTTCAGAAAGAGATGGTGTTACAATTGTTTTTTCCATCTTGGTAAATGTATTTTTTTACAACTAAGGAATTCAGTCTTTGTTGCACTCTGTAAAAACACTGCCTTTTACTCAGTATTTTTGCCATTGGTCACTAAATGTCACTAGTTTCTTCATGTGTCTGCTGATACACTGAAGTCAGTCCTCCTCAAATAAACCAAACATTTCAAATCCTTCAGAAGTTTTCTTCTCAGCAGGTCCTCCTCCAGACCCTGGTTGCTGATGGCTTCTGTTTCAGTGGACCTCTTAAGCTGGGGAGGCTTTTACTGAATTCCTGGGTAACATGCCGAGATAGAAGCTGAAATATCTTTTAATCCTTACATGCAGCAGCAGCCTAGACGTAGTGGAGGTCAGATAGTTGTTTTAGTGTGTGCTGTCCATAAGGCCTCCTTCAGTGTGCAATTCATCAGGTAGCTATAGGAGGAAGAGTGGAGAGTGGTACAGCGGAGGATTCCAGCTGTGGAACACAGCTGGATTCAGCTCTGTAGCCCCCCACTCTGACTGTGGCCTGATGCCTTCTGAAACACAAAAGACATGAGAAAATCAGGCCATACAGCTAACGTTGTCAATTTTTTGATACAGCATATTGCATCAATAAATTAACAACATTAGTCACTTAGCCCCTAAAACCACTTTGTCATACTTTTAAACCTATGGTTATACATAAAAAATAAGGTTACCTGGAAGTCTGTAAAGTCAGAAACAAAAGCAAGCACTTTCTCATATGAAAACTGAATTATTTTAAAAGACAAATAGCGAACAAATTCTGAGTTGATTAATGTGGTATTGAATGTGAGAGTGTGCTTACATTTCCTGCAGTTGACAGTACAAATGCAGAGAAATGCAAAGTAGGAGAGGATAAAAAAAACTATTTCACTGCTATTGTTAGGAGATTGCATGTTTAAAGTGGAACATGCCTCCCATTCACAGGTGCTTAGAGCTGGAACCTTTTGCTCTAGATCTTGTCATACTTACTCATTTTGGAAGGCTAATTATTTGACCAAATAAATTTGTTTCCACATCTACTTCTGGGAAGACCCTCCTTCTTTCCCATACTGCAGGAGGCAGTAAAATCAGGAAAGGCTGAGAGAGAGTGTAGGAGAAATGAGATAGGCAGAAGAATTTAGGAGGGGTAGAATAGAAACCCCCATGTTTCAGTCTGTGATTTCACTGATGCAGTGATGAAGGCCAGATGCCTTCAGCATTGTTCTGGGTATCTGGTGATCAAGGTTCAGCAACAGAAGAAAAAAAATCTGTTCAGTTAAGATAGTCTTTTGCTAAGGAATTATGAAGTAAAGTTTAGTCTACTCCTAAAGGTTCCACACTGGTGGATGTTCTAGAATATCACTTATTTTCATCCAGTAGTTAGTCCCTAACCCGGCCACTGTGGTAATTTCCATCCATAGTTTTGTTAGAGGTGTGGAATATAGCTCAGTCCCTGAGTTCAATTAAATGTTTCAGGTTTTTTTGCTAGTAGTCATTGTTATGAGTTTTTATTACATTTTAAATCTAATTTTTTTACTTTAATTCAATGCAAAGGTTTGTAGGGCTAGTTAAAGTATTAACTAGAGTCCCTCCAGCCCTGGACAGCTGGGTTTGGTCTGCTGGTGCCCAAGTTATTCATACAGCTTGTTTGCAGAGTCCTTACCCCCAAAATCCCCTCAGACAAGCTCAGGGTGTGCAGGTTGCCTGCCTTTGATGGTCAGATGCAGCTGTGGGCTCTCCCTTCCACGCTTCCATGTCACGGTTGTTAAAACACATTTTTGGAAGGTGGGTGAACATCTAGCTATATGGCCATGAATTCTAACAAAAGCTAACAAAATATAACATGTGAGACTGGCAGCACTCAGGTGATTTTCTTGTATCCTCATCACAATTTTGGATAGAATTATGATAGAATTATAGAGATGGAATTATGCAGAACCCACATTACATTGACTCAATGATATAAACTCAATTCAGGTACTAACCATTTCTTCTCCTGTCACACTTCTGTCTTTGAGCACAGATTCAGGGGGGAAAAAAATCAGATGCTGCAAAATTGGCATGTGTGCTGTGTTGGCCTCACCCACATCACATAGCTGTATCTCTTTCTGAAAATGCTGCAGTGCATCAAGAAAACTAAAAATTGCTTTCTTGGCTTTTCTACTTCCAAAATAGTTTCTCATCTTAAGCAATCATGACAGTTTTGGTCCTCTTAAAACACAGTAGAATTTATTTACTGGAGCAATTTTCATGAAAATTATAAATAGTATTTTAAATTAAAAAGCAGGAATTCAACAGGATCTGTTGATGTAGTTTCTTTAACTGAAATATCAAAAACCCCACACATGATAATCTTATTATTAGTCTGACATTTTGTAAATGCAACAATAAAAACTCTTCAGTTGTCATTCAGTTATTCCAATGATATAGAACTGTGTGAAGCAACTCAAACAGTGGTAAAAGAAAACAAGATCTTCAAGGTTACAAAATTTTAAATCTTTTTGTTTATTGTTTTAAAGCAGAATAATTTATAATTAATCTTTGTTTTATTTTATAGTTAGAAAAAAGGCACTGTTTAATTGATGTCAATGTCGAGTACTAAAACAATTGAAACTCTTAAATGTGAAATAAAGCAGCATTCTCTTCTTTTCTCACAGTGGTATTAAAAAAAGAAAAACACTGAAGCACAGCATGGAACAGGGAGAAGTAACAGTCAAATAAAGGTAAATAAAGTGGAGTAGTCTTCAGGGTAAAAATGGAGGAATAAATAAACAATTGCAATATCAATCTGATCTTTTTAAAAGTATATTCAGTTTCTTGGGGGAAAAATTCAGAAGGGTTGTAAGCTTTGGATCGGTGGCTTTAAATGGGAAAGCTGGCAATCCCATTAGTGCTGAGTGCTCTGAAATGACGGCAGAAAAGAAAAGCCTGTGCTGAATACTTCACTGTATATGGGATCATTAAAAAGTAGAGATAAAAGAAGAGTCAATGAAGGGGGAAAGAAGCCATGGGAGATGAGGGTAATTCCAATTTCAAATATTAAAATACCATTCACTAAAGTTAGAAAAAAAGGCCTGTTGGAGTCCTATGGTACACAATACACTTCAGTGTGCATTTTGTAAATGTAGCTCTTTAACTGGAAATTTCCTTCCTGCACAATATATGAAGATGTGCAATTATAGATGTGCAATCAGTCATGAACATTGACACCAGTGCAAAACCTTCTGAAATGCATTTTTATTCATGTATATATTGTACAAGACATCATATCCTGCATTTCATATCGGACTTGTCTTATGGCTAAAATAGTATAAAATTAATTATTTAAATCTTCTGGTTATTTAAATCTTGTGGTAAAGGCCTCAGTTTCTGACAGTTTCTCACTTGTGTGGTTGGCAAATTTCTGTGACTTGTCCCAGTACTGGACAATATGTCAACATAAAGCCCCTAGAGAGGCCCAATTTAAATTTCCAGCTGTGGTTACTTAGGGCCATTACTCAGTCAGTGAGTTCACTTGAGTCACTTGAGAAATAGTCCATGTTCCTGTCAAATACTCATGGCTTGTCTACAGTTCTACTTTCTGACAGGGGCAGGCCTTGGTAGGGTACGACTGGTGGTGCTCAATGGGTTTGACCATCATCCATGCAAACTTGCAGGGCTGTTGCTTGCTGCAGTCTCTTTGCCAGTATATCACGTTCCTGCGGTTCAGGTTTGCCCCAGCACAGGCATCGTACCACCAGCCTCCCCCAGGAATGCCATTGAGCTCCAGCTTAGCACAGTTCATAAAGTAATTGTCATTGTCTCTGTCCTTGGTGGTGAACTTCTGGTTGTCATGGAGATAAGCTTCTGTGTCCAGGGTCAGAGCATCAGTGGCGTTGCCTTTGTAAAGGCCAACCCTGATGCGATACTGAGACTCCTCCCCCTCAATCAGGAATGGCTCATACTGTCCCCATTTGACTTCAGCATTTAGATTCACAAGTTTAACTCCAAGTATGTATTGCACTGAGCTGCCAGTTAACTGATGCATGTACTCATTTCCTAACCAGTGGTTCTCATCAACAGAGCCAAATCCATATTTGTAGTCCTGCCAAGTCCTGTCAAAGTCGACAGTGCTGTTGGCTGTAATGTGCTGGATTACTGTCCAGCCACCATCCTGCATGTTACAAAAGACAACAATTGGTTCTTCTTTTGGCTGGATGATATAAAGGCCATCTCTGGAATTTCCTTTGGAGTGCTTTAAAATCTCAAAGCAATCCCTAGGATAGTCTGAGTAAAAAAAAAAATGAAAGAAAAAACAAACACACACAAAAAAATTAAAGTAAATTCTGTTCAAATAGTAAATTTCAGAAATTGAACTCTGTCCTTTAGAGTGACTGAATGACTCTCTTTAGACTGGAAACTGACTGACTTCATTGCAGCTGATGGCCATTTTTTCAGCTAAAGGGGGAAGATTTCTGGGAGGAACATGCAGGAAATATTCAGAAATTCAAAAAATGGTTTGTTACTCTGTCATACAACAGAAGTATGATTTTGTATTTTTGACAGAAATATGGTTGAAAAGCCAAAAACTGTGCACATTCCTTTTCTACCAGTGTTCTTCCAGACTGAGTACTCAGCAAGTCTGCAACTCCCTCTGCCATCTGTAGGACAACTGATAGCTAGACCTGGTCTTTTCCTCAATCAACAAATTAATTTCTCTTGAACCAATTTATACTTCAGGCACCTCTAACATCCTTGAGTTAAATTCTGAAATGCATGCCATGTTTTCACTGATAGAGAGATATTAAAGCGTATTTCTTGTTAACATAAAGCTTATAAACATCTGAGGATTTTCACAGGAGGAGTTCTTTTCACTCAAACGCCAGGCTAAATTTTATAATGGATTTGCAGTCAGGACGACAGTTCTGTTCAGTGCTGAACACCAGCATCAGGAAGATGGGTGAAACTGCTTTTCCATTTTATTGCTCATCCAGTAGACCCAGAGGGTAACAAAAATGGCATATAAGGCTTGGGTTGACCCTCTCTATTGGGCTAATATATTTACTGGTGTTTTTTAAATGTAACATATTTATAAGGTAACGTCTTGCTCTAGTATAATATCAAGCATCTCTGAGACTGCAGCACAGTGCTCTGAATTTTACAATTGATTCTCAAGCTTTTTAAGAGCCAGAACATAATTTATTTAAATATACATTTACATATGTATGAACTTATAGAGAGAGAATTCCTTTTGTAGAGAAGGATGGCATTCATTGTTCTGTTACTCAGAAATATGTTTATGAATTGCAATCACTCACTTCTCCATAGAGTTGAAAGGCATGTCCTTATGTCATTAAACTGTAAAATATTTGTAATTTGTATTTAATAAAAACTTGACAATTTTATTATCTCTGTGAGAAAAATTCAGTAAAAATTACATTTTCCTGGTAGACATAGCCTACCTGACTCCGAATATGATGCCATGATATTATAGAAGGATTATTTAAGTAATTTATATGGTGATGTCCAAGCCAACAATACACACAGGGAACCTCACAGTTGCCCTTCTCAGTGATCATTATAGAACAACTTCTACAGATGGGTTCAGGACTTTGTGGCAGGACATGTTCATGTTGCAAATTATTCTTCCAGGGCTAGCTTTGGTATGTGTTGGTTGAAAATGTTACAGCAAAGCAATAAAGTAATGCCCAGAACACTTCCAAATCACTGTCTGCCTTGATGAGTACCTTTCTGATGGGCGTTTCCCAGTCTCTCATAGTCCCTCTGGGGGAGGAGGTGGGCATTAGCCAGGCCCAGTGCCTCTCTGGAGCCCAGGGACACAGAGCACTGAGAGAGCAGGAGCAGCACCAATCCTGCTGAGCTCCTCAGCGGCATCGTCCTTCTGCGGCACTCCTCCTGCAGCAATGCAGAGCTGAAACACAGACTGGAGCTGAACATGGCAATGGTTATGGCTTCTAGTGCAAAAGTCCTGAAGGAGAAAGCTTTTGAAATACTGAGCTTCAATACAGAAAGCCTCTGTCAAAGTTGGCTTCTCCCATTTTTGAAGGATCTCTTCTTTCCTGATGTCTCATTTCTGGCAAATCATTAATTTCTCTGACAGAGTGCTGTGCTGAATCACTTAGAACATCTCTCACCTTGTGCCATGCTAGGCAATGAAACATAATGCAATTTTGAGTGTGGCAAAAAGCCATCAAGAGTAATGTAATGACTAAAGAAAAACCACAACTTTTAATTATCAGAGTTAAATTTTTCTTATTCCCTGAATCCAAACTATAGTGAAATAGAGACATCAATGGTCAAAGAGACAGAAGCAGTAACATTAGCTCTGCTGACTGTCTGTAGCTCAAACAGTACTCAGACTAGGCTTTCCTAGTGCTGGAAAGGTTTCCATGCACTGGAGAACTCAACCTGAACTATGCTATGTTGTGAATTTCTGTCTACAGCTTGAAGTAACAGGTCACAGGTTTCAATCAGATTTTTAAAAAAAGTTCAGTAGAAAAAACAAAAGGACTTTCTTTAGCCTCGTCAAAACCCTGAAGTTCAATATACTGAATTGAAACAGCTTTGAGCCTCATTTTATCCACCTTTTGGGGTACATTAATACTTCATTCAGTACAGAAGAAGGCTCACCAAAATATATCCACCTTTTGGGGTACATTAATACTTCATTCAGTACAGAAGAAGGCTCAGGGTATTACTGGACTAAAACCTGGGGTCCTCACTTAGGCAAATCCCAGATTCTCTGAAAGGAGTTTCTGTCAATAACAGCTTAGAATGAAACAGGTAAACAAATGTTTCCTATGCTCTCAAATGATATATTTACTTAGACTCAAATCAAACTCTTTTAATGCTCTTTAAAATTTTTTTTAAGGACTGGGCTCCCCACAGTGGCTTTGCTGAAGGCAGAAAATAGATCTACCAGAAAAGCTCTTTAGTCAGGGCTTATTTCCTGCCAGTGTCAGCACAGTCTGCAGAGGCCAGCACCCTTCTCCACAGTGCCTTATGTTGCAACAAAGCCACATTCCTTATAAATCTAATGACTTAGCAGATTCAGCAAACAGTTTTCCAGAGTGAAAAAATTCAGGGTATTATTTTTTAAATGTCCAAGATAAATCATTGCAATAAAGTTCAGTTTTGAGAGTTAATTTTTCTACCTACCATACACAAGGCCAGCAAACCAGAATTTTCTATTCCACCTAAAACTATTCAGTAATAACTATGATTTAAGATTAAAATATAATTTGCCATTTTATGTAAAGTTGTTCATTTGACATTGGAATCATAATAAACTGGAAAATTACATTCTATGAAATTTGGCACAGTGCTTCCCTTTAAGCATTTAAATTCTGCTATACTTGTGTTTTCTACTGTCATGTATCATCTTCCCTGAAAGCTTTGATTATTATTGCTATTATGAAGTATTAAATTATAAATTACTTTAAATCAAACCCTAACCCACAAGCCCAAATCCTGATTTTCATAAAATTTGAACTTGGATCTGGAGGGGTTTTTTAACTGTTTTGGTTTTCTTTTAGTATTTTTGAATATCAGTCTTTTTTCTTCACTTATATTTATGCATAAACATTGAAAATTGATTTAAAGATCAATTTAATTCCAGAATAAAAATTGATATTAAAAATTATTAAGAAAGCACCCAAGGAACACAGCACTGGGCAGACACCTTACCTCTTTCAAGTGAAGACTGGCCAAGAACACAAATGAGCTCACTCTCTACAGTTGTACTTTGCCTGCTACTTAAGTCCAGGTGAATAAATCAGATCCAATGTGCTATCTCAAATGCAGCAAAATTGCATAGTCCTTATTTCACATTGTGCTTAATCTGCTGGACTTTGCTCTGACATATACTTGCCATAAAGTATGCATGAATTATAAAGTACAAAGTTCTTCCATAATTATTAAAATGATATAGTAATTAAATTTCCTTTATGAACCAATAGTAATGGAGAACCATGAAGAAATTTTAGTTCAGTGAATTATTTATGTTGCTTAAATAGACACAGGCAGATGCTAAAATTTACTATGCCATTTTGCATAGATGAATTAACTCAAAGTTCTACTGAAATATAGTCACATTTAAATTGCACAGAAATTATTTGATTTTTAAGTATTAAGAGCAACCCAACTATAAACAATGTTGTTACTTCATGTTTTAATGTGAATGAATCAGAAACAGTGTCTGAGAGCTCTAAAAATACAGCAAACAAAAGCAGATCAGGCTGGTCAACAGTTTTCTATTTTAGTTTATGTGGAATAACAAGAATCAGTTAACATTAACTCAGATCAAAACTGTCATGAACAAAATAAATTAATTATTGCTATGCCCTTATGTATCTGAAAGTTCTACTGTCTGTCTGCACAGCCTTTAGATGATGTCTTATCTACGTTTACCCTTTCAAAGATTAGACAACACTTAAGTTTTTGAGCTCCCTCATCCACCCTGCAACCTGCTTTGATCAGATTCCATCCTTGAAACAAATCACAACTAAAATTGATGGAACATTTAAGACCTGTGCAAGCTCTACATTGGAATTCATATCAAGTCATAATTTCTGTTCTTCAATAATTCATCTTCAGCAAGGATTTGTATTTCATGTACAATTAAATCAATACCCATAGCAAATGTCTTAGGAAATATTTGCTTGTAACATTTAAAACTCAGTGATCTTTCTCTTCCATTTTAAAGTACAAGCAATCTATTACACAGGAGGATGTCCACAGACAGTCAGAACAGTATTTCTCCATGACACTGATCAGTAGTAGAGCTACAGGGAAAAGTTTAAGAATACATATTCTCCTCTTTAGCATTATGAAGCTCGGGGAACTTCTGATATTTGTGTGTTTGACAATATCTAATTTATGGCTGGTACTAAGTATTACAAGCCATGTCTAAGCAATGAAAATACTGTATGATAACTTATGAAATATAAAGTTGCTTTGAACATATACAGATCTTGCTGAAATAGTATGCTAAGAAAAGGTAGGAGAAGGTACTTTTCCACTCTGTCCTTATAGATACACTCTGAAAAACACCATTGACCCTACTGGTACTTATTGATGGGTCTCACATCACCATGGTATAAACTGGGGTGCATCTTTGGTGCCTTTGATTCCCATATATTTAATTACTGTTTATCTCCTCTCCTGTCTTTCCATTTCTCTTTACTTTCTTGCTGTCTGCTTCTTTGTTGATTTCCAAACTTTTGTCTGAGCTGGCAGAGCAGAAGTGAAGTGGGAAGTGTTTAATTAGAAGGGAGAAGGGCACCACTCATGCTCAGAAAGGCATCTATTTTTGTAGATGAAAACTTTGAAAAACAATTAAAATCTTTGCATCTCCCTCTCTGCTCTTGATTCTGAGAACAATTTTTTAGAAATTATATCATGATCTTAAGGTCAGAGTACTTTAGATAGGTATGGTTTGATAATATACAGATTTCAAAATAAAACATTGCTACAATGACTTGTTGTTAGCCATGTTAATTAAGATACTTTGTTTCCTAGCCCAATGACCACATATTCCTTCTCTAAAGTATGCTGAAGTTTTAATTATTTTTCTGATTCTGCTGAGCTTTAACAGACAATCATTCATTTCAATTTTTCCAATTCAGGCTCACCTGTGTGGAAATAGTCTTTATACATTCTTCATATCCATATGGCACATGGGTCCAGCCTGTTCAAATCCCTCTGCAGAGCATTCCTGCCCTCCAGCAGATCAACACTTCCACCCAACTTGTCTGCAATCTGACTGAGGGTGCATTTGATCCCCTTTTACAGGTCATTGATGAAGACATTAAACAGGACTGGCTCCAGAGCCAAGCCCTGGGGAGCAGCACAGGTGAGCAGTCACCAGATGGACATGGCACCCTCACCCCCCTCTGGGGCGTCTATTGAGCCACTTTCCTACCCAGAGATGAGTGCACCCATCCAAGCCATAGGAATCCAGTCTCTCCAGGAGAATGCTGTGGGAAACAACATCAAAGGCTTGACTAAGATCCAGGTGGACACCATCCATAGGCTTTCCCTAATCCACTTGAGTGGGTCACCTTTTGATGGGAGACCCAGTTGGTCAGGGTCAGGGTCTTTCACAAACCCATGCTGACCCCTTGGTTGTCCTCGGTGCCATCAGGATGTTCTGCTCCATGAATTTTCCCAGCACCAAGGTCTGGATGACAGGCCTGCAGTTCCCAGATCCTCCTTCCAGTCCTGTAGACCGATGTTGTATTTCCCCTAACCCTCCAGGTTATCCAGGACTGCTGGTGAATGGTGGAAAGGGGCTCAGTGAGCAGTTCTGCCAGCTCCCACCTGGCCCCATCGATCTGAATGTGTCTGAGTGGCAGAGCAGGTCGCTGAACATTTCCCCTTGGATTGTGGTGACTTCATTCTGCTCCCCATTCCTGTCTTCCAATTCACAGGGCTGAGTAGATGGAGAATAACTTGTTGTCAACCACTTCAAGAACCTCATGCTTTCCTTGTCCTTTGTCACTCTTTACCCCTGCATCCAATAAAGAATGGAGATTATCCTTAGCCCTTCTTTTGCTGGTTATGCATTTATAGAAACATTTTTATTGTCTTTTAGGGCAGTAGTCAGATTAAATTCTGGTTGTGCTTTGACCTCTCTAGTTGTATTCCCCATAAGCTCACATTATCTTTGTAGTTCTTCTGAGATTCCTGACCTTTCTTCCAAAGGTCAAAATCTTTTCTCTCTGAGTTCCTGTCCACATTCTCTGTTCAGCCAGGCCACTCTTCCTTGCCACCTTTTGGCACATGGGACAGCTTGCTCCTGCATCTAAGATTTCCCTCTTGGAGAATGTTCTGCCTTTCTGGACTCCTTTGCACTTCAGGATGGGGGCCAATCTCTCTGGAAATCCAAGGCAGTTCTGCTGGCCCCCTCCTTCCTTCTCCAAGAATTTAAAATCTGTCATTTGATGATCCCTGTGCCCAAGACAGATTCTGTCATTATGGGAAAGGCTTTGGCACAGGCTGGCAACTTGCATACCCAGGACCTTCAAAAGGCTTGGCATGGGTGATTTATGGATTTGCATGGTTTCCAGAAGCATGCAAAATGCTGACTTACCTGCAAGAAAATTGTTCAGTAAACTGAGGAACACAAGAAACAAAGCTCTAACATGACAAAACACATAAAACACGTAACAAAGTATGTTAGTATCTTTCCTGAAAGAAGTTTCATAGGCACAGCACAAGTGATTGCTTTGGGAAAACAAACTAACAAACCAGCAAAGCCCCACCGAACAACAAAATCAGGCCATAGAAATACTTCTGCAGCTTTGAGTGATTTTGAATTGCTTTGCAGCCTTGGCTAAATGCACTTTGGTATCTTTGCATAGGATTAGTAACAAAAAAAAAAGTTCATACCAGCTTTCACTTGTTCTTGAACTTATGCGCTGGCATTGGCATATGAAGTGTGTGTTTTGTCTGACAATGCAGAAAGCAGTTATTAACTGCTGAAACACAAGGCTGTTTTCAATACAAATTTTCAATCTCTTTTTACACATTCAGTTTTTGTGAGATGAACCATTATTTGGGGAACAAACCAAAGTATATTTTTGACTAAATGTAAAACAGAACAAATGCTACACTCTTAGAAACATTTGACTTTTCAAATATTCAGCAAATTTATTGAGATTTCTTATGAAAGAACTGAAGTAAATATTAAAAACATATTCTTTGTACTTTCCTGCTGAACCCAAGGCTAAATTCTAAGGGTGTAGAAACTGAACAGAATTGAAGAGGGTTTTCCTTCAACAAAAACACTGACATAACTTGAAAAATACAATCAAAACAATCATCATGGAAGACACTGGAAAATAACTGTTTGGTTAGCTGACAGGACTGGTGGTAATAAAAATCTTAAGTTACTCATCTTGCTTTGAAAAACAGCTTGATAGGAAACATCTGATTTTTTTACTCTAAGGGTTGCAAAAATTGCCATATATGAACATTGCACGTGAAAACTGTTGGAGAATACTTGCATGGAATGCCAGTTAGGTGACATCTGTCTTAAGATAGTAGAATTTGTGATTCTGAGGGAAAGTATGTGCAGCATTGTGAGGAAAATACATTTTAAAAATAAAAGGCAGACCAATAAACTTAGGCAACCATCTTCTCTCTTGCTAAGAGTCTGAGAGAGACAGGCTCTTTGAGCAGGCTGGCAATTAATAAATGGTATTACAGTGAAGATGAAATGACAAATTATTTCTCATAAAGAAAGACAAGAATCATAGTAAGACCACAAAAGGTCTGGCTAAAAAGTTGTTTAAAAATCTGAAAGTCAGAATGAAGTTGTGTAAGTAAGGGGAGTCAAAGGACAAATCCTAAGAGTGATTATGTAGGGATAACACAAAACCCGATCATGATAAAATTAAAGGTTAAGATTAATAAGGTTACCTCTATCAAGGGACATAAAAACCCAAAAAATATTCTGTAAATAGATTGGATATAAAAAGAAGTTAAACCCAAAACCCCATTATTTTATGAGGGAGAAGGACAAATGGCACTGATTTGTTTGTTTCAGACTTCATAAGCAGTGATCAGATACTTTATAAAATGAATTTTAGTGAAGGAGTAGGACTGAAGGCCAGATTAAGTGAAAAACCTCTCCAAAAATCTGAAGTAGTTCAGTATTTTCAAAGTCATAAGGACAGATAAAATTGTGTATGTACCTTACAATCTAGCAAAAGTCCTCTCTGAACCATTTACATAACAAAAAAAAAAAACCAAAAAACAAAAAAAAAAAACAAACCAGGGGATGACAAGGTAATGACAATCAGCAAGGAAAGACTGGTCAAGAAATAAAGAAATCAAGAAATAAATCAAACAAGGTTTGTTCCTCCTTGCTACATGGATCCCTCATTTTCTGATCTTTGGTCCTTTCACTGAACATTTCATAGAAAGCTCTACATGCTCCCAGAGTCACATTACAAGTATCCCATAATAGAGCTGCATAGTGCTCTTTCCCCTGTATCCATAGCAAATCCCTGTAGACAATACATCACTGTGCCAGGAGCTCTGGGATTTTTTATTCTTGTTTCACACCAGGGACAATGGTCTAATAATTTTCCTTTGATAACCTTAGGAGCAGAGAAGTCTGTCCCTTTCATTTTCACTGTTTATGCTGACTAGGGCTCCTCTGCATGTCACTATTCACCCAAATCTCACCATGATTAATCCCATAGTCTAACAACAACACAGTCCAGTGGCCACAACATGTGACTTGGAGATTCAAACTGGAGACTTGGGAAAGCTTGTTCACCAGCAGCAGGGAACAGGGGAAAAGGTTTCCCAGGTGGGTTGTGGAACCTCTGTACTTGGAGATTTTTAATGTTGGCTAGACACAATATGACTGAACAGATGTTGGTGAGCATCCTGTTTCAAGCAGGGTTGACTAAAGACCACCTAAACAACCAACACTTCATCAACTGTCTGGACTTCAGAGAAAATAAACTTTAAAAGTATCTAGCATTTAAGATCTGATCCAGATTTGGCATATTGCAAAGTATGAGTCAAACTCAGAGTCATATTTTAAACACTCCCTATCAAGGTAACAGTCAGCTTTCAGGATAATTTCTACTACAAAAACACATCTACTAAAATCAGTAAGTTGAAAATATTTTCCATCTGAATGCATCAGTTTTATCTCAAGTACTTGAACAAACAGAAAAAAAAATAAATTTGAGAAGTACCTGCACAAATATTTCAGTGAAGAATTTCATATGATTATCAGCCCTAAAATATTTAAAAAGCAGTGTGTTGATCTTAATTTTAAATCAATTAGCTATATGATTTAGTTTAAAATATTATAGCTTAACCTTGTAATATAGGAGTCTAAAAACTATTTTCTCAACTGGGACAAGAAGCAGCTGGAAGCATTGCCATGGCAACCATCTCATTTCCAAAGAGAGATTCTGTGACTTCTGTTGCTCTTTAGCAACCTCGCAGCTCAGTAGCATTGCTTAAAAAAAAAAAAAAAGGAGGGGGGCTTGAAAGAATCATGAAAAGAATGTTCTAAAACACAAAACAGGCTTTAAGTAAACAAAGTAAATTCTCAGTCTGAGGGTAAGCCCAAGGAAAAGAACCAAACAAAAAAAACCACACCAAAACACATATATCCCACCACTCTAGCATGTGTCTTTGCAAATGACTGTAGAATCAATCTCTCCTGGAAATTATGTTTATCACAGATTTCACTGTCTCACACTAAGTACGTGACTTAGTTTCTTGATCCTACTGTTTAAGGAAAATTGATAGCAACATGAATAATACACAGGGGGTGGATAGGGTGGGAGCAAAAAAAAATTCTGTCAAAACAACACATTTTACTGCCCACAGCTCTCCCCAGGAGAGAGGCTGAGATCATATCATAAGAATTAGTCAGATTGCTCAATGACTACTGAAAGATTCTAAGGAACTATAGTCTAAGAACTTGTACAGACTAGAAAACCTGCAATACCTCTTAAACAAAGAGGTTCTGAAAAAATACTCTGGAATTTAGAAATTAAGGGAAGTTCATGCACAGATCTCAAGGTTATGGTTTAAATTCTTATTTACCTTTGCTTCAGTCTCGTTGGCTAAATGCCCTTTCCTGGCTACTGGAGTATTGCATGGTTGTGGCACACTTGGGACACAGATGATGGTCACTCAGACAACAGTGTCTGGAAATGCTACAGGAGCACAAGGCCATACACAGGTAAAAGTACATTTCTACAGGGTAGGCTGGCAGTTTTTCATCATGTGTATTTGCAGAGACCAACACTGCTGAGACCAATACCTGCTGAGACCAAAACCCCTTGCACTGCCTGGAGCAGGAATACTGAAGTTCCTTTCAAAAGGAACACTGTATAGCAGAGCAAGGTCTTCAGAGGTGTGCACATATTTTTCCACAGCTCTGAATGGAACCTGGCTGCACTGGCAACTTTAGTCTACATTTTCTTCATAAAGGAGCTAACTGAAGCAAGTAAGCACTGCTAAATATAATAAACACCACAGAGCCTAATTCTGGTTCAGACTTCTGTTGATAAACCACATCATATTCTTATTGCAGAAACATTTGCTTATTCAAATCCCTAACTTGGAATGTAAAGGAATTGTTAGGATGTAAAAGCATGTAAACATAAACTATATGTATCAAGTATTAAAAATACATAAGGACAGAATAGACAATAAAACACCATTAAAATACCCCTACCAATAAATAGTGCTTAAATCAAGTTAGAAATTTAAATCTTTTTAGATGTAATTATGTTTTGCAAAGAAGCAAATGTAAAAAGTGGAAGTTTATTTATTTAAAAAAAAAAGCTATCAAATTTGAACAATGTTCAAGAAGATTAAAAAAGGCTAACAAGGGACTGCAAAGCTGTAAAGGCACTCAAGGAGCTTCAGAGGGCAAGTGTATTCTGTCATATAAAAAAGAAACATAAGTTCAATGTATGAACAAGAGCATGCAGATTTTTTGTAATCAACAGATTTGATTGAGCGGCAGAATTCTACAAATTTGTTTCTTTACAATGTGATACTGATGAAGTGGGTTGAAAGTAGGAGATGGCTTTTGGTGTTAGTTAATGGGATTTAAGATGACTTTTTTGATTAAGAGCTATCCAGATCCTTTGGAAATTTTATTCAATCATCTTTTTTTCCCAATGAAATAGCTGTAAACAGTGCATTATGTTTAACTCTTGTATTTGCAGTGAAATGTGTTGGATTCTATAAAATCCTTCTAATACTCTCCTCGGTGAACACTTACACTTTTTGGGGAAAAAAAGAACAAAAAAGCAACTCTAACAATAAAATACGTTTTAAATATATTACAAAGAAAGCATAGCAGTTTGATCAGGTCTTTCCAGGATAAATGACCTCTCCACCATTAGTCAGCTACCTGGTGATAGAAATAATTGGTTGCTACCAGTGAAACACTTGAAAGAACAAGTGATATATACAATTATTTTTGCCAGCACCAGCTCAATAGAGCTTGGTACTGCAATTTCAACAACACTCTTGTAGCCTTCAAAAAAAACAACGGGCAAAAAGAAGTGAAAAAATTCTGTGCAAGTACCAAGCAGAAAAACAAACCAAAAGAAAAGAGGGAGTATCAACACTACAATGCAAAAGCAAAAATGAGAGGATTTCAAGAAAAGTTTCCTCTAGAAATCTTTACTGATTGTCTGTAGATGCTCATGTCTAATGTGGGAGACCCTTGCAAAGCTACAGGTAGGAGTATTATTTTTACGAAGCAAACATTTATCACAAACCGGGTAATAACACCATAGTTCAGTTCTCATCACTTTTGATAAATATGATGATGGATGCTGTACTTGTTCCACTACAAGCCTGTCTTTCAGTAACTTTTAGTAACTGCTCCACCTCTCATCTGAGCTCCTCCTCTTTCTAAGAGAGAATGTTTTGCATGGCAAAAATACAGGCTTATTAGGAGCTTTGACCTCAAATTTCTTTGGATACTCTCTACTAATTCAGCTTCTGCATTTCTCACCTGCCAAGATGAAGCATTCTGACCCACATCCACGGATGACTGAGAAAACAAACTGGTAGAAAAAGAAACACTCCTCCCTACTGCCAGAAATTTGTTCCAAGTCTTGTTCTGTTCTTGTCCCAGGAATGGAAAGTATTATTCTGAGTATTTAACTGGATTCTTCATGCATCTGCATGGCAAACAGCAGTCCTGTGCCCTGCACACCAGACTATGAACTTGGGTGCCCTATTCTCCATTCTGAAACACAGTGGAAAACTCACACCTGTGTGAACCAGACAGCAAGTAGACCCTTAAAGAATCCAGAGAACTTCTTAGGAGAACATTCTAATATTTCATACAGAAAAAACGTTCCTCTAAGAAAAACTGTGTTCTTTTTCACTTGCTGTGTTTGCAAATGAGTTTCACCACGTGTTATATTACTTTGTTAATGTTTGTATTCAAATTAAAAGAATCAGTCAAAAATTTCAGTTTTGTTTGAAAAATACAACAAAAGGTTTTTCTGTTGCATATTCACTACCTTTTGCCCTTGACTGAATGACAGTCTTTAATAAATTTTTATTCCTACCAGCCATGCAGAAACAAACACATAACGCAAATGATCCTAACTGTGGTGTTTTGTGCATCATCAGTAAATGAGCTAACTAGTTAAAGTTCCACTTGTTTTTCCACAGAAAATTATTCTGTCATTAAATCTTTATAGCCTTATTAGAAACAAGATATTACATAAAGGTTACTGACAGCATAATTGAAGGAATAACCTTGGAATTTAAAAAGTGAACTGGTTTTCCTGAAAAATCAATATTTATTATGAAAGAGGATGAATAATCCTTATGGCTTTTGAAACACAGAAACAAAATAAATTAAAATGCCTCAGCCTATTTATGACCTCAAGAAGCTTTCACTAGCTCAATCTGAAAATAGACTAAATATTAATACTATTCCTACAGACAATTTTCTGACTAAAAGCTCCCTGAATGTTGTACTAATATACAGCCTGAATTACCAGATTATACACAGTATAATGTTCAAAATAGTCATTAAGATCTAAGGTCTAAGTGTCTTTAAAGCCACTGAAATGATGAAAGAAGTAAGATTCTTTAAAATTTTATTTTTTCACTATCAATACTAATTGCTTTTTGGAACTCAAAGTTCCAAAAAGAGGACTATTAGGTTTATTAGAAGACTATTACACAGCATGAACCCTGGATTGAGTGGGGGAAAACTGGCTAGATTGTACCACTTGGGGAAGAGCCTTAAATGAGTGACAGTTTTTATGTTGTGATGGAGGGAAAGACTGATGAACTTCATCTCTTGAATGAAGAGTATAGCAATCTTTCTAAGATGGAAAGAAACATGGGATAGCTGCTTTTTCTTCACTCACATGGGTAATAGGCAAATACCTAATAGGCAAAGAAGTCAGTGCCCTTCTAAAGGCTGTGACATTTCATTTGCTCTCTTGTCACTTGCCAAAACTATGTCCACCTAGAAAACAATATCTGTAGGACATCATGGAAACATCTTCCAGCTACAATTTTTTGCAAATCTTAATATTTGAGTACATTACGTCATGATAGAAATACTTAAATTTTCTTCTACCTTTGGGGGCTTTCTCCAAATTTTTCTCCTCACAATTAATTATAGCTTCAAGTATCTTACTAAATGAAACACTGCCAGAGAACTTCCCTGGACATGGGAATCTGCTTATTCATAGTATTAAGCTTGTGCAATAGCTGTCAATACATCCTTGGAATGTGCCTAATAACAATACTGTCCCTCCCCTCCCAGTAATTCCTGGATATGGTAGCAAAGTCAGCATGGGCAATAAATGACTCCTGAGCCACAGTGTCTCCGAGCTCTGTTTTGGAGAGCACAGCATGCACAAGGGTTCCTCCTGCCAAGCTGGCCTCTGAGCCAGTTCCTGCTTGACAGGCTTTATAGACCATCATTAAGCCTATTATGTGGGACCTTCCAAATGCCCTGTGCACCACAGGTGCTTCTTGTGCTTCTCCTACCCAAGAATGTGCAAAATGTACATATGTAATCTTTTCAACCTTTTAACATTGTTCAGTAAATCTGCTTTTCCACTGATTTGAAGTTTAAAATTTTAAGTTCTTTCTTAGCCCATATGTATTCCTTAGCCCATCAACAGTAGATGTAAACACTTAAGTTTTCCTTCAGTTTGTTAAATTAGCACAACATATAGCCATATATATCCATAGTTTATTCCACTAAGGCTTCATTACTATTTATTTTATACTGGTTATTTTCCTAAAAGAAGTAAGTCTCAAATGAAACATAAAATTGCAAGAATACAAATTCACTATCTAGTAACTACCAGTACCAACAAAATAAAGATCAGAGATCTCTTAAACATGAAAATTAAATCCCTTTTGTACGTTACTTTTATCACTGTTAGCCTAGGGTCCTTTTTATCAAACTGTAAAACCAACTTTGCCCTCTTTGAGCTACTAATCACACATGACCTTTATGCAATTAAGGGTACATCAACACCCAAGTGGAGATGTTTAAATAGATCATAGTGATTTAATACACTTTTCACTAAGTTGGAAAATTGTATGTACTTAAATTGCCTAGATTGTTTTTGAAATCTTGACATGCAGTTACTTAAAAAGGGTTGCTTTAACAGATAGATATAAACATTTACAAAATAATGCTTAACAAAGATACTCTTTAACAAGATTACATACTGGATTTTTTTAGTAAGTTCATTGCCAGCCTATCTGAGTACTCAATATTCATTACAAAATTTATCTTCACAATTTTATGGGATAAGCTTCTCGTAAGTCATACACTAGAAACTGAAACAGAAATAAATAATAGATGTTTTGTACAGTCTGACAGTTGCATCTGAACCCAAGGCACTTGATACCAAAGTTCTCTTCACAAATACAAGCCTTAATCACAAGCCAGCCTGTCTCTCTGAAGACACACACCCCATTTATGGAGCCATTATCACCCTCACTACATCAAAAAGATAAAGAGCACCAACAATTTTTTTGTTTAAAACAAAGGGGAGATATCTGTACATTACATTTCCTCCTTATGTGTGTAGAATGTCAGCATCTTCAATGATGCAACTGGTAAAATTATTTCAAACTGTTCCAAACACCTTCCAGATCATCTTAAGTGACTAATAGCTAAAATAGACTTCAGCAAAATATGTCTCCTCTCCCTTCTACACAGCTTGTCATAAACTCAGTTGCCCACTCATTCAGAACATGGCTAAATGAGCTCTTCAGCTACAAATCCTCAAGATGCAGTGAGCTCATTGTACCACTCACAGTCACTGCCAGGAACAGAGAATTCCTGCCTCTGACTGTTTCTGGTGCTTACTTTCTGCTGGCTCTGGGATTTCTTTGATCCTTCTGTAAGCTGATTTAACTTCCTAAAACATAACAGAATTCCAGCAGACTGATGAACCAATTTTGCTTGTTAAATCAATGCACAACAAAGCCCAAGAAGTACCAGAACTTGTAATCAGAAGGCAGCAGGGTTATCCAGTCCAAGCTGAAGAAGCCTGTCTTCCTCCTTTTGGCAATAAGGAAATCAGCTTGCCTATAGTCCAAGTAAATTTTTAATTTCTGCTCTGAGGTGTCAATTGCTTCAATTTATAGTCTGCCTTACATTATCTCAAGAAGCCTCACTAAAAGGCAGCTATGTTGGTTTTGTTTTTTGAAAATGGAGATGCCAGACCTAACAGAGAAGATTGACTCCTAAAAATCCATACATAAGAAAAGAAAACTGAACTACAGCAAACATTTATTTTCTGCAGAAATGCAACCTTGCATTTTAACTGCTTCAGGATCAAGTAAATTTTGCCTAGTGCCCTTTATGATAGTCCAAGGCCACATTACAACTTTCACTGACTGTGCCAATTTTGACTGTGGTAGAGTTTTAATGTTCTCAGTGGTTGGTGTGGAGCCATGCCTAGGACTTGTGCTGGAAACAGTGCTGGTAACCCAGAGACATTTTCATTACTGATGCACAGTGCTCCACAGACCCAAGGCTTTTTCTGCTCCTCAGCCCACCCCATGAGCAAGGGGCTTCGGGAGTGCACAAGGAGTTGGGAGGTGACACAGCCAGGACAGCTGGCCCCAAATGACCAAAGGGATATTCCAGACCATAAGACACCATGCTCTGCATAGAGTGGGGAGAAGAGTGGGATATTTGTAGTGATGGCTTTGTCTTCCCAAGTATGCACTAGGTGTGCTGGAGCCCTGTTGTCCTGGGCATGACTGAACACCTGCCTGCCCATGGGAAGTTGTGAATTCTTTGTTTTGCTTTGTGTGCAGATTTTGCTTTCCCTATTCAACTGCCTTTATCTTGACCCACAAACATTCTTTTACCCTTTTGACTCTCTTCCCCATCCCACCAGGGGAACTGAGTGAGCAGCTGTGTTGGGCTGGGCTATTGGATGAGGTTAAACAACAATGACCAACTGACCGCAGTGACCAATGCACTCTGGCTAGAACCTCTCTGCTCACTTGACAAACAGATTCCAGCTCTAAAATGACAAAAATTTGTAACTTGCAGTAGTTCAGCAGCAGACTAACACACTTCTACAAACTGTTTTATCACAAACTAGTCTTAAAAGGAGGTGAATAATATACAAGATTTTTGGGCTTGGATTTGTTTGGTAACAGGTTTCTGAGAGCAGACATTGCATCTGATCCTGACGCATAAAGGAACCTTCATATACAAAGTCCTAAGAAAAAGAGAACTGTTGAATATTCCATGTGCTCCTTCTAAAGTTTTACTACAATCTTTACAATTCCTGTGAACTTTTTCACTCTGAACTCTTAACAAGGACTTCCACTTTTTCATGGACTGAATTCTCCATTCTCCCTTGAAGAGAAATCAAGAGCATGAACAGACACCACAAAAGTAGGAAGAAATATTAGTTCCTACCTTTGGAATTTTTCCATGTTCCTAACATGGCAAAATGCATCACTATGATTAATTATAAGCTAATGCAACTGATTTGTTATTTCAATTACTGTTAAACAAAAGTAACTCATGGCTTGTACTTTCCAGGATAGCACAATAACAATGCTAATTGCTCCATCTTCAAAAAACTGCTGGTTTTCATGTATTTTTTTCATAAGAAATTGCTGAAAGAGTTTTTTTTTAATATAGTTTGGTTTTCTTTCTTCATCAATGCAACTTGACACTTATTTTAGTAGATCCTTCCAGCAAGGATATCCAAATATCTTTCTTGTCTCCACTGAAAATATTTTACTTAATATGTGAAACAAAAAGATCATTCAAGCAAAACAAAAAGAGAGCAAAATGTGCAGTTTACTTTGCAGAGTGAAATCTTTCATTGTCCACTGAAAATACTGGGTTATTTCTTCTCCAATACCTCAAAACTGACTTAATCTTATTGAGTATTTAGTCTTTTGCAACTTTTATGTTTCCCAGCATAACTTCTAAATATGTATTCTAAGAAAATTTATAGTCCTCTTCTGTGAAAGGCAGAACAAATACATGCACTATAATTGATTTTGCTTCAGATGTATTGTAAGTGGACGTCAAATACCATTTTTGGAAGCAGATATACATTACCTCTGCTCCACTGACCCTGTTACCTAAGAAGTTACCAACTGTAAAGAAGAACAGCATTTATGACGAAAAAAAAAAAAGGACTGTTACTAATAGGGTTTGGCAAGTACTGCTGTCATTTTAACATGCAAATGTTCAACTAGTAAAAAACAATCAGTTTTTTCAACTTTTCTCTGGGTAGCTTGAAAACAAACTGCATAAGAAATATACAGGCATGCTTGAAGAACAAAGTTCTGCCAGTGACTTAGCATTCAAGAGCCATATACTTTGGAATGTAATTTGTAAGATGAGCAGAATTTAGCTTCCTACTACACCTTAAGTTCTCTTCTTTAATTTTAAAATTAGTTAATTTGAACTGCATTTAAAATTCTGTATTTGACCTCAAATCCTTCCACTGGTAAGTTGAAAGCACAGCACACATAGAAACAGTAAGAAGCCTCAGTGTTGCAGAAGTGATACATGTAATTTAGAAAAGAAAGATTCAAGATCCTGACAGCTTAAATGAATTCCTCATGCAAGATACTTTGCTTTCTTTCCTCCCAAAGAGTTTTTAGTAAAAAGTAGATCAAAGTAAAACTGGGCAATACATAGTGGAAAATCTTTAAACTAAAGAATGCCCACAGAGGTTGTGGAGTCTCCCTCACTGAAGATATCCAAGAAACATCTGGATGCAATCTTGTGCCATGTGCTCTAGGATGACCCTGACTGGGAGATCAGACCAGAGAACCCACTATGGTCCCTTCCAACCTTACCCACTCTGTGATTCTGTAAACTGCACAGGCAGCAAACAGCATAAAATGAAATGATTTTATGTGTAACATGTGACAAGCTGATACAGCAAATTACGTACTCAGTAAACTCACAACTCCATTTTGAATTAATGATTTTTTCATTTCAGAACTCAACAAGTGTAAAACATTAAAGATATCTTAAAATGGAACTCCACTTCTATTATCTTTGAAATTTTTTATACATTGTCTTAAGACATTTATTACTGTGAAGCACATTGTATAATTTATTTGAATTCTCTACAGAACAATATAGTTAATTTAGTATAATCAATAACTTTATACAGATACAGTATTGAAGCCATGTCATCTTTGCTTACTGTCAAGTACAAAACAGCTTATGCAATCTAAAAAATAGCTACAAACCACTCTTGTAGCATAATGTATGTTGTGCCAGGTTAAAGTTTACAGCAGTGGCTTTTTGATCTTTCAAGACAAATAAACATGACACCAATATGATAACAAATAGCTGTGCAAACTCAGGCTTAGGAGGAAGACTTAACTACCTCCTTTTCCCAGAACTACTTTTCCCTGCTTTACTGCTGCTACCACCAGACTTGCTGGAAGATTTTGAAGAGAAAAGTCTTGTCATGAATTCAGACACATCTGGCAGCTCGTGGTTGGAATTCAGCATGTTCATTGACTGCTCCATTTCCTGCATGAAAAGATCAGATAATCTTAATAGCTTTTAACAATTCTGGCTGTATCTAAGGCATCAGTTGAAAGACTGTATGAGAAAGATAACAAATTTTCCCAAATACTCTTTTACTTTTTGTAGTCCTCCAGGATACATATTGCTACATAGTTTTATGCAACCACAGCCAAAACCACTCAGCTACACACAGAAACATAAAACCCCAAAACTAAAAGCAGCAATGCATGGAAAATGGTAACCATGTCTTAAGCAGTCTTACAGGGCAATCATCTGATAAAAAAATTCTGAAAAATAGAAAATATTTCTTTTCAGCACTACTTTTCTCCATATTAAAATTTAGGCTATTGCTTAGATATTCAGATATGCGTTCTCACAGATGTCACGCTTTTGTTTTTCAAATCAGTATTATTTATAGCAAATTAACAAATTTTTGATGCTGTTTGAAGGAATTCGATATTTTTATTGCCCTACTTTCTGACACCAAGCTACTAGAGTACTGCAGCTGAGCTTTCATTCCTTCAGGAAAAAAGGATTTTAAAATATATATATATATATACAAACTAGTACTGTGCTGATTCCAGAAAGAAAAAACAAGTTAATTTGAAAAATGTCATAGAACCTCCATATAAACCACAAGTAAACACTTAATTTAATACATGGTCATCTAGAGAATGTCATTATAATTTGGTTCTTAAAAACAACTTTTTCTTACTCTTTAAAGATAAGTTAAATCATAAGCAAAATTCTTCCAACTTAAAAATTTCTCATTGAGAAGTCATATCAGTTATCTGATAAGAACTAAATCATCAGAAGTTTTGATGGCTTTACCATCAAAAGAACAGCCTGTCTCTAAGCAGTGTCAGATCAGTGAGAAAAGTAAGGAATTTGTGATTTTCTTTTTTAAAATTAGACTTCCAGAGTTCAGCTTGGTTTGAAGAAGATGCCATGAATACCTAGTATATCTTTTATCTGTTTTTTTAATCAAAATTGTAGCCAAAAGAGTATTATACAGCTCTGATAGGTTTTTTAAAGGTATCACTTATTTTAAAAAACTTACTCAGACACCTATAAAGCACTACTGAAGACAGTGGTCATTTACAGAAGAAGTTTTTAGTTAACCAAGCCTTCAAAAGCAGCCACCCATGACAGACAAATAATACTTGTAAAAATAAAAGATTTAGCAAACACCTTGAATCTCCATTTTGTCCTAGCCTTCTGCAATTCAGCATTTTGCATGATGAAAGGACAATAAATCAGATAATTTAATGACTACATTAAGACTCTGTATCATATACACTAGTGCAACATCTGGATTTAACAGTGCAGTCAACTGCAGTTTAGGCTGAAGCACAAGAGAACCCCACATCACACCCCTCTCAACACACTTGACACTTATTAAATGACTCATTGCTAAAACAGCAACACTCTATTAGCTGAATAAATGATGCCCATTAAGCTTTCCTTAAAAGTACAGTTCTGTTTTTATTACTTTTCTGTGCCCTGAAATCTCATTATCTTTGGCCTCCCCACATGCATCAACTGAGTGTACTTACCCGCCTCATATCAGGATCACTGGTGTTGACAACTTTAGGCAAAAGCACAAATATCAGTAATGGAAGAACCATCATCATCACCTACAGAGAAAACAGGAAATACCTCTTCAGCTTAGTTGTTGCTCTAAACACTTTCAGGACCTACTAAATTAAAATGAAGCTCCACGAAACAGCCAAACTCTAGAACTACTGCATTCTGAAACAGTAAGCCAGTAAGTAACATTTGTCAGGAATGAAACCTGACATGGGAGTATTGTGTTTTAAACAACAGTTTTCAAAGTTGGACCAATAAGGCAAATGCTTGTTCTCTCTTACATCTGCTGTAATTAGTTTTGCAACATGTTGATCTCTGCACTACTAGACCAGCATCACATTGTTAAAGGAAGAGACTACGGGCTGTTTTCAGAGGACACACATTAACAGTGGTATGTAAGGGAGGAGATGTCAGAGAGTAACTTCCCATTTGTAAGCAAGTAAAATCCAATAAAACAGTCCTCTCAGAAAAGCAAAGGAAAAATGCACATTTTCGTCAATTGTTTCTATTCTTAGTATTCTGACAAATAGCTGTATTTATATCCTTAGCACACTTGTGATATTTGTGTGTTGCCTGTACATACCATAGGGTTCATGAGAAAATCTGTCCATCCCCAAGATTCTCTCTTTATAAAGTATGAAGGTGGTCCAGAAGATTTCATCTGGAGTGGGTATGGCAGCCTGACAACTTCAGAGGGTTTGATGTAATTCACATATCTTGCTCTATTAGGCAAAATGCAAATAATTGAAAATAAAAATCATAGAATCTTTGGCAAATCATAAAGAAGATTTAAAAGAATCCAAACAAGTTTTATTAAAAGACTACAAACAAAACCATCTGCTATGCAGTGTCAGCTAGGCTGCACTTTTGAAAACCTAACTTCTCTCAGCAGCATATTTGATGGAATCAAAAGCAAACCATTTTTTGTTACGTTGTAAAAGTAAGACATACTATGCTGTTTAGGGTCCAGCTTTGAACAGTGTCAGAACATCAACTACTTGCAAAGTTAATCCTTTTTCCACAAGTGCATTACTCTGCATTTATCAATACTGAAACTCAGTCTTTATTACTTCAGGAGGTTTTTACATAGCTCATCACTAATATTCTTCATCTGGGCCTAATATTCAGATACTTACTCAGTACTAACATCTTTGTCATTCTTGACCCATTTTTCATGATTTATGAATATTTATCCACTTTGTGCAACTCCAGGGATGACTTCTGTCCGTAAATAATTTATTCCTTGTGAATTTTTCACCAAATACTCATCTACAGAATGTCTATAGAATCTATATCTATAGAATTCCCTCCTATCTTACGACTATGTCTTTTCTTCAAAACTTGAGATTTTCAAGTAGATCTCATCAAACACATCTGTCATCCACATCCTGTTTCCTCTTTCTAGTTATTAACCTAAGTTTTTAAGGCAGCACATCCCTTAGAAAAGCCCTGACATTTTCTCCAAGTATCATTGTTTTTCATGCATCTCTGACTCCCCAGCTGCATTCCTCATTACAGTTCTATCTGTTGGACTGGTAGGGATGCCAAGCCTCCTCCTACCTTCCTTTGCAGATGTACCCCTGCAATTTTCTCAACATCAAATTTGTTACCTTACTAGTCCTTAGATACACAAATGGTGCTAAGGGTGAGGTTATACCCAATATTTTATCTATATCATTTTAATTGTTACATATTAATTATTGCCAATAAGATACTAACAAAGTATAAAAATAAAAATTTAATAAAGTTTGGAAAAACCTAAGCTCAAACAATCTGTTTTGAGCTTATTATAAGCTCAAACATTATTATATTATAACTATAATTATGCATTATAATAATATCATATTATTATTATTATAAACAGACTGTTTGCACTGTTTTCTGTGAGATTTCAATTTTTAACCTCCCCTAAATATACTGCAGAAGTATTTACCCTGATGATTAAGCTGATGCATCTAGTCTGAGATGGAGCATCAGACCTACAGCACTGCTTCTGTGAATTTCTGTACTGTGTTGTCAGGCACACAGAACTCACCAATACAGAGGCAAATCAGGAAAGGCTCACCTCATTTTGCCCTTTGAAGTTATGTCAACTCGAACAGGCTCAAATTTATGAGCAGGGGATATAACTTCCACTACATAAGATCCTGAAGGTACATCATGAACCACAAAACTTCCATCTGTCCTGAAAAAAAACAGTGAGTTCCACAACATTTCAGTATGCTACAGAATACAAAACAGAGTGCTCTGCTGTTTATGTTTTTTAGAGAAGCTGTGTCATTTTATATTACAAATCTTAATATATCCACAATGACCAAAAGGAAAATTTAAACCTGTCAGCACTCCCAATATCAAGCCGTTTAATTCATCAATGTGTGCTGCTACAGGAGCAGAAATTCCCTGCTAGGTTAAAGATTCTGTTGTACCCTCAAGGTGTTGTCTTGCTGGAGGAATAATTTACCAGCCCAAATAAGATCTGAAATAAATTATATTTTATGTATTCAAGTGATGGCAGGAGTAATTTACACCTTCCTTTCTCCTTCTGAAACACATACAATGTTTACTTTGCTTTAGTGCTTCTGCTGAAAGCAACCCCCCCAGAATGCCATCCTACATAGTATGGGTTGGTGCTAGGGACGACTTGCAATGCAAAAATAGCAATTTGTACCTTTGTTGCGAAATAGAGGTTTCACTTCTAATTTCTCACTTTAGGACCAGCCCACGCTGGAAAGCTCAGTCACAGTAACAAGGAAACTAAGAGCTCTGAACACATACACAGAAGGGATTTTTAGACAGGTGGCTTTTATTTTAAAATATGAAACTCGAATATTCAATGAAAATATTAGTAAAGGTTACTTGGAAGCTTCAACAGTAGTTGCCTTAAAGGTACAGAAGTTTTCCTCCTATGTGTTTCCAGAAGTTTCCAATAAGAAAACCCTAGTGTTCTGTACCCTGTTAAGAGCAACATCAAAGATCTCTTTCCTAAAAATAAGATGCAAAGTTAAGACAAAAATTTGTTAAAAGGGAAAAAAATGTAATAAACCCTAACACATTAGAAACATGCAGCAGTAAAACAAATAAATGAGCCCTCTTAAAAGTGAATTCTCAAAGAATTTGTCATTATGTGCTTACACCACATCTCTCTCTAAAATGCACAACACTTAAGGACCCACCACCTTTATGTGATGATTTGAATCCCTAACAATGCTTACGCTATCTTATATTGCAACTGTTTTAAGAATGTTTTCCTTTCCTTAATTTCTAAAGTTTCTTAAGTATTCAATTAAGCATTCAGAAATTTGTCAACCTGACAGCAGTTTTTACATCAGCTCCTGGATATGATGTCAGCCTCTCATAATTTGTTTGTAGTGGCTTAGCAGGTGCTACAGTGCCAGGATTCCACAAGATCTGCAGAGTAGAATCTGCTGTGTTATCCTATTGATAGGACCCAAAGTCAAAGTTAAGTTTAACTCCTATTGCAGAGGGATTAATTAAAAATTACGAATATTTATGAGAGTAAATCTTAATTCCATGTAATCTCATTTTCATACATATTTTAAAAGCAATATATTATACTGTACTGAAAATCACAAAGAATGCAATTTAAAATTTAATTCTACTCTTGAAATTACATTAGTTCAGTTCTTAATTCTGAGCATTTTTTCTGTATCTTAGATTCTCTAGATCTCTTGCTTATCTGAATATATCCAGCACCATGCGAGTCTGAATAAGATAATGATTCTTTACAGCTTCCAGCTACATTTGCATGATTTCTGAAAGAATAAAGCCACGTCCCTTAAATTAGCTTTCACCAGCACAGTTTAAGGTTTTCACGGGTACTCAACACAGAACTTTAAGTTCTGCCATGACCAAACACGTCCACATCGGGCAAATTCTTTGCCAAGGTGAGTTTGTTAAATAAGAAGTGGCAGAATTTATAACAGAAGCTGAGAAGAAACACGGTCCTCCAGACAGCGCAAATGCGTTTGGGGTTTGTTTCGGCTGCTGTTTTTTCGTTTGTTTGTTTGAATTAAAACTCCGTTCCTGAGTTTTTGGGCGACAACCTGAGCCATCAGTCCGGATACGCCTGCCGGAGGCTGAGGCCAAACCCTACGGCAGTCCAAGGCTGGCCGTGCCCAGCCCATTACAAGGCCGGGATCCAGCGTTCACAGCACGGCCCGCAGCTCAGCTCGGGATTCTGCGCTTCCACGGTCCCGCGGCCGTGCTGATCGGGACACGGCCGAGCCCTGCAGGAGCCGCCCCCGCCGCCCGCCATCTCAGGGCCGGGCCGGGCCGGGCCGGACTGCGAGCGGGCCCCACGGCCCCGGGAGACGCCGGCTCCCGCCCCGCCCCGCCCCGCCCGCCGCTCACTTCAGGAAACCGACGTGCTCCTCCCCGTCCACCAGCACCCGGGCCCCCGCGATCCAGTCCTGCGGCTTCACCCCGGGCACCACGGCCCGGCCCTCGATCTTAAACCGCTCCCCGGGGCCCGCGCCGCCCGACGGCTCCGCCGGCCCGAGGGGCTCCGACCCGCGCGCTCCGCGGGGCAGCGGCGCCGCCGACAGCAAGAGCAGCGCCAGGCACAGGCCCGCGCCCCGCGCCGCCATCGCCGCGCGCCGCCCGCACCGCGCCTGCGCCGCGATGGCCCCGCCTCGCGGTGAGCCGTGCGCATGCGCGGGGCCCCCACAGCTCCGGGCAGGGGGGAGAGGCGGGAGAGGCGGGGCGGCTCCCTCGGCTTCGGGCGTGAGGGAACGCAAAGCATAACTGGGCACTTAAAGGGTGGAATGACCGAAATGGGGACCTACAGAAAATGGATGTGTAAGAAGCAGACGTAGCTTTCTTGGTAATGGATGTATTTAAGGCATTGTGGTTTGAAATCTTAATAGTTATCATGAAAAGGCTAATCAACATTTTCTAGGGGGGAAAAAGTAACAAAAAAAAATCTTACAAATGATTAAAATTGGCCTAAAGCATCGTCTTTAAAATGATTTGTAGCAATGGGGTTTGTTTGGTTAGTTACAATAGAGTGAAAATTTGTTACTTAGTAGGCAGCACAGACTGAGGGGAGAACCCACAAGGGCTGTAATCCCTTCCGTGCCCAATTTCCCTTGACAAAGCACGTCCTGTTATGTCACATGTATTCACTGCCACGTTGTGGCTACACTTCCATCTACCCCTCTGGTTTATGTCAGAGTTAATTACTGAACCTGTGGAAAACACTGTCATTAAACACAATTAACCTGGTCATCAGCTGATAATAAAAATACTGAATCATTTAAAAAGCATATGTCATCCTGTGTCAGTGGGATGTTGTGAATTATTTGTCTGTTGGTATCTTTGAGCTCTCTTTTCTTTGGAAAAAATCAGGAAAATGAATGGTCAATGAGGTTCTTCTGTCACATAAGCTCACAAACACCTAAAACTCCAGCAGGATTTTTCAGGTGGGAACCCAAGAATGTCAGAACTGAATAGTGCTAGAAGTACTTACCGATAGAACTACAAAGCAAAAGCATTTATGTTAAAGCTATTGACAAGATTCACTGCAGCACTACAGACAGACAGACATCACAGTGATGTATCATGCAGTTAGTGTAAAAATGTGCCTTTAAAAAATATCCTCAAGGAACTGTATTAGGATACTGTCAGGCCACAATATGAATGACCGTGCCCTCCAGTTTTAAGGATTTCCTCATCCTAATAAGTTGTTTTTATAACCTACATAATACAGCTTCTCAGTTTAAATCCTTGGAGAGCCCAAAGAAAAATTTGTTCTTTCATAATCTAGTCCAAGAAGCTTCTCCCTCTATATGTCAGCCTGTTAACAAATTGAGAAGTTAATTAAACAGCATCTTGCCTAATCCAATTGCTGCACTGGCATGCACACTTTTCAGTGCTAGTTCAGTAGTCCCTTGTCCTCTCACCATGTAACATCTTTACATATTAAAAGTTCTCTTTCATACAGATATATCAGTTACTATAGTTTAAAGTGTATGCAACTGAGAAAAAAATTGATGTGGTTTGTTACTGCCTTTTTCTGGGTAAGACTAGCTACAACAGCAGCTTGAGTGGATTGCACAATGCTGTTTTGTCAGTTATGTTGTGCTGTGGGTGTTTGTCTGCTAAGTAAAAAGAACAAATCCCAGAAAAACAGTAGTACAAATGGAAACAAAGACATAAAAACATCAAGGTTTATACTTATCAGAATAATTAGTACATCAGCTGGGAGATGCTGTTTTTATTCTAGAAGGAATTTTACTATTAGCAGAGTTGTTTCTGCAGCTTGATTTCAAGTGGATCTCTCATCAAAAGACAGATAAAACTGCCAAGTAACAGTTTCAGTTCAATGGAAACAACCAAACAATTCTAAGAACATGAAAATGCAGTCAAGAATGACCTCCATATTTTGTAACTGTCTCTTCATTGATGGATTCGCTCATTGAGTTGCAGCAACATAGAAAATTGCAAGTTTTTTAGAAGTTCCACCCTACTCACAAGCAAATTTTCGGTTTTGTCTGAGTTGCTTCCACCAGCTGTCACTAACAGTACAGAGCTGTCAGCCAGATGGGTGAGAGCTGACAGTCCCTCACAGTTGAACAAAGAGAAGGCCTAGATTAATGCAATGTCATCACACACTGGTAACACTGAAATCTGTCTCCACATTCTTGTCACCTTTAGGTTCACGTACAGACTGAAAAAGCAGAGGAAACCTATTAAATCCATCAGAATCCAAGATCATCACAGCTGTTTACAAAGAAGTGGTTTGGAGTACTGTTGGATACTCTTAAGGAGTAGGAGAGTTTTTTAATCTCCCAAGGTTAAAAGGGGTCAAAAAATGTAGCAGAACTTATTTTTGATGGATCCTCTTCACAGTCAGAATTCTAGCAAAACTTGCTATGTGTCTTTTGCTTACAGGTCACCATTAGTAAAGCATTTAATTCATCTTGGAACATTTCAGTGTAATTGCTCTGAAAGCTTCTCTTTCCACAAAGGTGATAGTACCTTGGCTAGTATTTAAATATTTGCTTTGGAAAATGAAGATGATTTGTCACTG
This sequence comes from Ammospiza nelsoni, assembly GCF_027579445.1. Classification (NCBI taxonomy): domain Eukaryota; kingdom Metazoa; phylum Chordata; class Aves; order Passeriformes; family Passerellidae; genus Ammospiza; species Ammospiza nelsoni. The sequence continues at coordinate 33,210,875 of NC_080638.1, read as the reverse complement.
GCACTGGTTTATTGTAATACACCAGACAGATCCTGGACCACAAACAGCAGCAGTCCAAACTCTCTTCTGTGCGTGACTCAGGCTGAATGTGCAGAGGTGCTGACTTTGACCAGACAAGCAGGGAGCACCTTCAGCCATCTGCCTCTAATCTCACCCTAATCTTTGAGTCAGTCCCCCGATATAGACACACAGATAACAACACTCAACACAGCAGATGAGTAATGCTGGTTCACAGATGTTCAGTGGAAGCAGAGATATAATCCTTGCTGACACAAAGAATAAATAAGAGCTGCATGTGCACTGGAATACTCATAGCTACATCCTATTTGGTTTCTGGTAAACTAATTAGAGGTGAGAAGAAATCAAAATGCCCAGCCAAATGAGCAGATTTATGAGACTGCACAAACTGAAGACAGATGGAAGAGTGCAGCATAAAGGTACTGTGAAAGGCCACAGCCAGGTAACTCATTAACTGAGCTCTCTCCTACCCAAGGAGCTTTGCTATGATTAAACACAAAATTTACAAAAATTGTGCTGCATATTTCTTTCAGCACCATTAAAAAAAATTATTGTGGTGTGCCATCTACTGGCAATTTACTGTGCTACACTAGAAATGGTAACTGATAGAAAAGTCAGGATTACAGCCTGAGTTCAGCAACAGTCTTCTTTTTCCTTTGAATGTAAGATGCCCTGAGAAGGTCTCTGACTTGGGGCAGAAAGTGCACGGGCCATCCTCAGTTGCTCCAGAATCCCAGTCTGCTTCAAACAGATTTCCCATTCAAAGAACAGCAATGAAGCTGATGAAAGGTGTGGAGCACAAGTCTCATAAGAAGCAGCTGAGGAAGCTGGGTTTTTTTAGCCTGGAGAAAAGGAGGCTCAGGGGAGACCTTATTGTTCTCTAAAACTACCTGAAAAGAGGTTGCAGCAAGGTGGTGATCAGCCTTGTCAACCAAGTAAAGTGACAGGAGGAAATTACCTCAAATTGCACCAGGGGAGGTTTAGAGAGGACATTAGGAATAAATTCTTAATCACAAGCATTGCCAAGCATGGGAACAGGCTGCTCAGGGAAGTGGTGAAGTCCCCATTCCTGGAAGTATTTAAATGACAGGGAGATGTCGTGCTTAGGGACAGGTTTAGTGGTGGACTTGGCAGTGTCAGGTTACTCGTTGGGCTCGATGACCTAAGGTGTCTTTGGCAATCTAAATGATTCTATGTCGGGACAGAAAATCTCTTAATCCCCTGCAAACTCTGTAGTTGTCAGAATAATTCCTGCATTTCCAACATGTCCACCTCCTCAGCATGCAGTCAGCATGTACGACTGGGGAGTTTCCTGTCTCAGAGAGATAACATTCCCCTACTCCCTTGGTTGCCTTCACCTTAAGGTGACCAGATAAACTTCTTCAGGATAATTTTTTTTTTCAGGAATGAACTGTTTTCATGTTCTTATAACATATGTCCAAAACCATGAAGAGCATACTCTATTTTGGCACACTCATCCTAGGAGATAGCAAATGCTGACATCAGAATTGCAAGATGTTGGCCAGTTTTGTCTGGTTGCAGTGGAACTCATCTTTACTAAATTCAAATTCATTCTTCAGTGGAGGAAATTTAATTACTAGCTTAAATGCAGGGTAAAGGAGGATAATTTTCCTGCTGTAAAAATTTCCAGACTCCCTCATCCAAGCAGAACAAATATGCAATGTGATGGTAACCTGGAAGTCAGTTTCAAAGAACTTTGCACTTCTCATCTGCTCCTGTTCTCTGTAAAAATTTGTCCCTACATCTCTGTTAAGCAGCAATTGTGCATTAACCATGCAAGCAGAAGGTTTAATAATTGCAGCATTCATTAAGCTGACTAGGTAAGAAGCTATGACCCACAGAATGGTGCTACACACGTCCTCAGATTCCTGTGTTCTTACTTGTATGAACAGCACCTGTAATCACTCACATGAGGCTAGAATGACACATCACACTGATGTTTGGGTTCTAAAAATATAAGCAGTTTAGGATCCTTATTTCTTGGTCTGCAGTCTGAGTGCTGTTGTTTCTTTACATCTGGGTTTTACTTCCACAATGCCACAAGGTGGCCTCCACATAATACAGAATTATCCTCACCCCCTCCACAGAATGGCACACCGCCGCTTGCTTTTGCTTTACTGCAGTGTTAGTAACAGACCACCACAAAATGACATTCTTCTCTTTGTACTTCAGGCTCAAGAAGCTTACATGCTGTGTAGAATTGGCTCACATCTGATCTGACAGGAGGTCAGAGCAACACAAGGAAGCTGCAAGCACTTTCATAGGATGTTCTACCAGAGAGAAGCTTGTTCAGGAAAACCAAGCGTGTGACACACTCACGGAGCAGGTCTAGAAGTTGTCTGCCCTGCAGAGAGTCTGGGAAATCCTGCATCTGACATGTGAAGGGCTGCAGTAATTCAGACAGCATTAAGCAGTTTCCTAAATTATACTGCAGTTACTTCTGTGCTAGGAGGAGCTGAAGAAAGAAAGGCCAAAAGCAGCAGAGATCCTCTTCCTGGCTGGAAGTTAAACTATTTCTGGCCTATCAGAAAATTGATGCTGGTTTTCAATTAGGTGAATGAAAAAGCCCACTAAAGATTGATTTACACCATATCAAAGCTTACTGTTCCTTAATTTTATTTTTTTTTTGGGGGGGGGGTAGGGGAGCTTTATAGTGGAATTTAAAAGTATAACAATGCAAGTGGAATTGAAGTAGCAATTTCTGATGATAAACATTTTCTTTGGTGTATTAAAAATGTTACAAAAGCTGTTACATTTTGTGTACTATTAGCAAGCCTAGACTCAAACTAAATATGAAAAGTAGTAAAACCTATGAGCTCACTATATTTGACAAAGTAAAAGGAACAAAGCTGGGTCTTAAACTCCTTTTCTCATTTACAGAGAAAATTACAGTGGCTCTGAATTGAAGTGAATCTTCAGCAGTATCTGTAGAAACCTTTTTATTTTAAACAAAATCTGTCCATTGCTGAGAAGCTGAGAACTGTAACTCTTCTTGGTTTTAAGTTAATTTGTACACACCTTTTCTGTACAAAGATGGCATTTGAGATACATAACCCTACACGCACACAGCTGGTACCTAAACAAGTTTACCAGGTTGCTACTTCTTTGAAATTCAATACTTAGAAGAATAACTGCTGGTAACTTTTTCCTACTGTCTTCTTTCAATGTATGGACCTGTAATTCTCCTGTAACTCTTTTCAAGGTATTGTTGAAATAAGCAACTTTTGTTCTTCTGTCCTTCAATCTTTGTCTTGTTTATCTGAATGAAATAATTTGGAGGTTCATTACACCTCCATTACACTTTCAGTAAGCTGAATATGAATCTTGTTTTTATCTTTAAAGTGCATTCCTGCTTGTGTGGGTTTTTATGCTGAATCAGACTGTGCAAGTAAAGGCACGCCTTAATGAACTTGAGTTTGTACATGACAGAAAACTGCTCAAATGTCCCAGTGTGGGGAACTGCTCCCATTATCTATCATTAATCAATGGCAAACAAGCTCATTTTCTATGCGTTGTTACATTGCTATTTGGTGTGCTAAACAGTTTCATTAAAGCTCCATGATTAACAGCTTTGTAATAAGTAGTAGTTCCTGTTTGACTCAAATGTATCTATGTCAGCCTCAGACTAGAGGTAAGAGTCCTATAGGAGTACAGTGGTTCCATCTATATTTTATTAATACCTATTTTTTAAACTTTAATAAGTTAGCCTGATGCAGAATTTGCCAATAAGCCCTGTGGGGTGCAATGAAATAATTTTTAGATTTATAATACTAGCGTTATCATAAAAATCTTTCCAATTGCAGCATGAAGTTTTGTACTTGCCATATGGGTTTGGAAGCCTATGTTTCTTTTCTCCATTTTTTGAGCTAAATAAAAAGGGTTCATTTTTCCTATTTCTCATACATTTTTGGAAGAAAATAACAGCAGAAGTGACCTTGCAATGCCTTTTCTTTGCTCTAGCTACTTGTTTTCATTATTTGTAAATGTACTGTAAATATATTTGACAGCAGGCTCCTCTGGGAAGCTCTGTATAATGGCTGGCAAAATCCAGGGCTCACTGGAAGTAGTAGCTTTGCCACAGATAGCCAAAGTCCTGAATTTAACTGTGCTATGCTTTTAGATTCTTATTTTAGGCAAAAAAAAGTAACTATGATCTACTGAAAGACTGTTGCAGGATTTAATTTAAACTTTTCCTGTCTCCTGCAAGTCTGAAGAATTCAGCAAAGCATCTTACAACTGGTGTTTATTCCAGGTGACAGACTCTGCTGTCTAGTTTAGAATTACTTATTGCAAGTGCAAAGGTATGTTTTTAGATACTGACATGTCCAAATATTAGGAGGCAGAAACAAATTCAAGTAATTGCCAGGACTGCTTTGTTTTCATGCAGAAGTTGTGGGGACAGGTGGGTGGGACAGAGAAAGGAAGAAACTGCATAAACTCTTCACAAAAGTATACATGGCACTGAGATCCCAGGTGATACCTGTCTAGAAAAGAAACAAACAATCTAAATCAACCCTCCCCTCTGCTCATCTCTGAAAGTGATAATTTTATTTTATGTGATGCCTCTTTGTCCATGAAATAGTGTGAGCTCAATGAAAAAGCAACTGGAACCTCTTAAAGGCTGCAGTGTTGCTGCCTGGAAGAGGAGCATTTCTCAGCAAGGCCACAGAGAGCTTGAGCTCAGGTGAGCCACCAGCAAGTCCCACTGCAGGCTTTTACACAGCCCAGTACTGGCTGGACAGTCTCTGTGGCACACAAAACATAGGGAGATTAGAAAGTCTGAGCTTGTGCATTTAAAATTAGAAGATTCTCCTTGCATGCAAAGCACACAGTCACATCTTAACCTAGAACAGGCACACACAGGAAAGAAAACCAGGTTCTTTTATAACTGAATTATCAACACAACTTTAGACGAGAGTTTGGAACATCTTCTCAGGGTAGTTCACTTAGGAAAGAAACAAAGAAAGAACAAAGGGTTCACCAAAAGGGTCTCTTAGCAGAGGTGATGCTGTGTCTGAAGCTTACCAGGGAGCAGCAGTGCTGCAGCTGCCCCACACACGCCACAGCTCTGCAGAGCTGACTGCTGGCAGTGCTGTGAGGAGAAGCAGCCATACATATGAGACAGCAGCTGTGACTGAGGCTGGGTTCAACCCATCCTTAAATCAGTAACTGCTGCTTATCTTCTTTATTTCGCCACTAGATGTGGGAACAAAAAGGTAGGGCTTGCTGGAGCCATCTGACTCAAATCAGTTCTTCCTCTGAGTCTTGACTTGAGTCTCTCATTGTTGAGACCATAAAATTAAATTATGTTGCTGCAAAGCCAGCACAAATGATATTTTCATCAAAAACTGTACTGCTCCTAAACACCAGTGAAGATATTATTTTGGACTATTAAAATCAATTCAAGTTCTGGATGCATTTCCTAGCCAAAAGACAACCTCATATAAATGCCTGGAAAATGAGACAATTATGTTAAACCAGAAACACATGGACAGCAGTATTTTGGAGACATACCTTAGAGCTAATGGGTAGAAACTGCTTTACAAGGTAGGAAAAATATCTTAGTAAGAGTAAATATCTTATATGTAAGTAAATACCACAAAGGAACCACAGACAAATCAATTTTGTCAGAAAGAAAAAGTATTAACAAGGATACTAAAATCTGTAAATTAATGATTTCTCAATACAGAAGCCTATTACAATCAAGATTTAGTTTTGGTGAGTTTACAAAGGAAGAGAGGTCTTACAGTTCCTTTCACATAAGCAGAATCATTGTCATCAGAACTGTTTAAACCAAACTAAACTTAAAGGAATGACCAGAGGCTAAATGCTCATTTTCCAGAGCTCAGAGAGAACTATCAAGGAAGAAAGCAGCATCAGAAGTGTGCATGCCAAATTTTGCAAACAGAAATGCTGAAATACGCCTTGCTAGTCCCTACGGTAAAAGCAGAAGTTAGCAAGCTGCCAGTTGTGAAGAAAAGCTCCAAGGGCGTTCTCCTCTTATTTACAACCCTTCAGAGTAAGGTGGCTGAGGTCACAAACCAAATATTCACTTAGAAAGTCAACTATATCACAGTGCACTAACCCTAAAAATCCCAAACAATTTGTAATGTCAGAGACTCCTTGCTCAGAAAGGCATTCTTAAGTCCTCTTTTTAATGAAAAATGGAGGGCAGTATTTGTTGTCATTTGCTGCAGCACTACTTTATGCTAGAGACCAGTGAATTCTAATTTTTTGCTTGAGTTTTGAATTGCTGTTTGTGGTTTGGTGGTTTTTGTTGGGTCATACTGTGTCTGTTGTCCTCCCCCACTTTCTGGTTTTTAGCTTTAGTAGCAAACTTCTCTGTTCATCTGGAAAGCAACTAATCTGCTTTTTGAATCAAGAACTGTGAGGTGGTTTAGAGATGTTAAAGATGTTTAGAGATGTAAACCCTTTAGAGATGTTAAAGGACACTCCACCACTACAAACATATGTACTGGAGTGCAGAGGAAAGGGAAAAATGATACTTCTGCACAGAAATGAATGCAAACGTGCTTACAGAACATTTTGTGAACATGACACATCCTCACTCTACCCAACATCCTGATTATTTTGTGTGTCAGAAAACCATGAAAGACATAAGCTTGTAAAAATAAAAATTAGCACCAGGAAATTTTAAAAACTGCACTCAGAGAGGGTGACAAGATGGCTGAATAGGAAAAGAATCCCCAACCCAAACCAACTAACCACTCACCGCTAAGCAGCAGGATTTCTCCCTAACCAATCACCAACCTGCCATTTGCAAAGGTTCAGAACTGTAGGCATTTTTAATGAGCCAGCAGAATATTGGTAGGCCATTCATTAAAAAACATTTATGCACACACAAATCCTCTTAATGCAGCTTCACTTTCAATATCATAGTGGCCTTCACAGTTGCTGTGTGTAGGGCATAAGCCTAACCCTCTCGGTGTTCACAGTTCAATGGCACTAAGTTGTTTTGCAGTGAGAACCTGGAAGACCTGAGGGACAAGACATCACTTGGGAAACTAGGTGTGCCAAATATGAAGGCATTTTATTCTCACTTGGATAAGTGACAAGGATGTGGAGCTGGAAATTCAGCCAAGCAGATGTGCCCCAACATGTCAGAAGGGTGGAAAAGCAGAAACTGTGAGGGAAGATGACTGCTCTGTGAGCATCAAGTCTCCAGCCTTCCTTTGTGAAGTGCCTCACTGCTTGGATTAGGCACACAGGACTGGAAAGACTTCCAGTTATCATCATGCCCCAATCTCCCCACAATCACAGGCACCCTTTTTGAGGCAATGGTAGTTTTTGTACTGCATCTTAAACAGTCCTCCTTCCCCAGTTTCATGCATTTCCCTACACTGACACCCAGGACAGAACACATTGGCCAGTCCTGATTAGAATGTGCCTGTGTTCAAGCCCAGTAACAATTACTGATGCCACCACTCACAGGACAGTATTTCCAGAGGTACTTGCAGCATTACCCCACTGTCCATATCCCATACTAACAGATTTAGAAAACTCCCTATCTGCTCTCTTTAGCCAAAAGCACCTGAACTGTAACATCTTAAAAAAAAAGGCCAAAAACAACCAGAAAAATCAAAAAGAGACAGTTGCTCTGGTGGGCAGGACTCACTTTACAACCAGCTACTCTGCTTATTCTTATTCTAATGCTTGCTGCTGGCACAGAATTAACACTCCCATCAATCACCACTCATTTTGGCTGATTAAAAAGTCAAGCTTTTCAGACTTGCTAAAACACAAGGTTCAGAACAAAATTTGACACCTATTTCTTCAGTCCTACTTTACTTTATTGTTTCAGTAGTAATAGCCTAACAATGTTGAAAATCAAGTTTTATCACTACTTGTACCATGATGGTTAACTGCATTTTTGTAAATTTACTGTTTCCTGCAGCTGGAATATGAGGTGACAGTCATTCAGAAATTAACTAATGCAGCAAGGTTGTTTTTTCCTTCCTGTTCAGTCAAACTTGTTATTTTATTTATTAAAATTTTAAGCAAACAGACATAAATGCTTATGCCTTTATGCTTCAAGACAAAGTACTATTAGCAGACATAGAAGAGATTTCTACTCTCCAAACCAAACACACAACAAATAGCTCCTTTCCACATTCATTGTAGCAATTTCATCATCATGGAAAGAGCAGTTTTAGCTCCTTACAGCCAAGAGCTACTAAGACTTCAACTCCCTAAAAATCCATCATTCCACTTTTATCTAGACTAAGTACATAAGACAGTTGATTCACATGAGAACAGATACCTCAACAGTAATGAAATGTGCACTGTCCTAACAGCTGCCTGTATTTGTGCTATTCCCCCATTTAGAACCAAACATGACACAGGTTTCTTGTATGTGGCAACTCTCCTCTGAAATCCACCTAAAAACTGTTTAACTCTTGCAGAAGTTTGTCTCTTGCAGAAGTTTGTCTCTTGCAGAAGAGATGTAATGAAAGCCTGTTATCACAAAGACAAAAAGATCAGCTATTTCTCTGAAGGTGGAATACTTACTGCACTAAGTCTTTAAATCCATAGAATATCTGAAATGAGTAGAAGGGCAACTGTGAGATCCAAACATAATTTGGGCTTTTTGAAAGTTCAACGGATTCAATTTGACAAAGAGACATAATAAATTACAAGAGCTATTTTATACTGTCTACAGGTCACTTTAAAGTATGATACTACGGTGCATATGTACTTCAACACCTACACCTGTAAGAGCAGGCAGTTTTGGAATGTAACTTTATCTTGATATTTAGATTTGGGTTAATTGTTTCACAATATACATAGTGCTTATGTAAAAAAGAAAGTATCAAGAATACAATTACAGTAAAGTCCACTAGTTCTGTTTATTTCAAGCCTATACATACAGAAAACAGCCTCCTTCCCAAATCCAGAGCAAACTGTTATTCACAGAATGGTATTGAAAGAAGTCAGAAGCATGTTTGTAAAGCATTTGATCACATTTTGGCATCTATCACTTTCCAAAAGGGATTCAAATGGTTCTAAGCACTTGAAAGAATAAGGGGAGAATAAAAAGGTGGGAAAGATAAATGTGTGTTTGTTACAGCAAAGAACACGTTTGATACCCCAACATTCAGTTGCTCATCTACACTACAGCACTCAAAGTAATGACTGCCTGAATTGAAGCAGTGATCCCTATGAATCACAACCACTATGGAACACATTCAAGCTGAAAACAGATCTCATTTTACAGCAATGATCAGAAGCCACAATCTATACAGATATACTACAAAACTCCTGTCAGTACAGAAACAAAAACATTCTAGGTCTGCAATAGTTGAAGACTAGGTGGATTTTATCCCTTTAAGGGACAGTGCCACACCTCCTGCCTCCCTTATGGCAGGTTAGCATCTGAGTGAGTCCAGCTTAGTACTCAATGCAAAATCAAGAACAGAAACAATACTGCAGCTACAGTTATTTAGAATGAAAGCACTTTATTTTTTCCAACCAAGTTAAAAGTCAAACGTAGAGCTGTGAATGCACACTTCAATTCAGAGGTATTAACAAAATTTGTGTGAAAAGTTTTAAAGATGGAAATTCTTCACAGTTGCTTCAAACTGAATCATGTTAAATAGCTAGCCCTGTGTTTTGTCTAGAATTCTCATCTTCATCTCCTCACTTCTAACAAGACACACTCTTAGTATATTCAAAGTAGATGAGCAATAAATAACATCATTAAGTCCTAAAGAATGTATGTGGAAAGAGGGAGAAAAATAGTTGCATTTAGTTTCATTCTGAGACATAAAACAAGTTATTTAACTCATAGAATAAACATTAATTGTTTAAGGAAGGATAACACAAGCACTAACAACACAAGCATGCTCAATCTATTTTCTCTGTGAATCTTTATCTGTAGCCTACAATGATTACTGTGTGTAGGATGGCAGACTGAAGGCAAAAATTAGACTACACTGTCTGGCTTTTACCAAGGCTATTAAAAACTGCTTCATTTTTTTTCCTTCACTAATGCAACATCAGCTCAATACAAATCTCCTCTCAAGAGAATTGACTGCTTTCATGAACTTTAGCATTTGCATTGTGCAAAGCTGGAATAACTTCACACCAATACCATAATTTGCATGGTTTTGTATTCTGAAATAGTTGACTATGAACCACCAGTTTCACTTTGCACCAGAAAACTAGGCACAAATATAGCTGCAAATCTCCAGATGAAGACAGACATTCGGTCTTCTGTGGAACTGGAAGATCTGGCAAGATGAACTGGCAAAAGCAACCACTTGCTAGTCTAAAAAGTAAGCTTCACATAAGATACTTTCAAGTTTCCACACTAACAATGTCCACTCTTTTATGAAAAAACCCTCAAAAATCACAAATTAGCACTGTAGCATCCATCTTCAAAACCTTTATCTCTTCAATGCTAAATGCATAAAGATGTTTAGTGCCAAACTAGCCTACTTCAGATGCCAGAAAATGAAAATACAGCCTGTTTTATAACGCAGTGGGGCTGATGTCACTCAGCACAGGGCATGCGTACCTTGTCCTTTCCTACTCTCCCATCCCTCCTGCACCTCAAGTGTTAAAATTGCAGCCTCTGATAAAGCAACCTACAGGAGGGAAAAAAAATTATTTATGTCTCACTGTGGAGGGTAAGCTCTTGGAAGGCTGCTGCTATTTTTTTTTTTAATACCAGCAACAATCTGTAAGCATTATTAAGGAGTGCAGAACTGCAGTACCTGTATGATACAAGAGTAGAGGACTCTTTCCTGAGAAATAGGTATAGTTCCTTCAAAACAGAGACATACATAATCATTAAGACATGCTAACTTCTTCATACCCAGCTAATTAATGGCATAGCTTTTTCCACTCTTCAGCAAGCTATCAGCAATACCTCAACTTGGCCACTTCCATTTACAAAATACTAGACTTTTTTTCAGCCCTGCAGAAAGAGACAGTTTGCCAGAAGGATTCTTCAATTTCAGTTTAGAGGATGGGCAAATCCTGGGTCACACTTAAAAGTACTCCTTCAGCAAAACAGCCTCAAGTACTTTCAGGGGACACTGAGGCAAAAGACAACTGTTTTTCAAAGACATCAGTTTCACATCAAGGGGTATAATATGAAGAACAGCTATGTGGAAACATCCTTCATCCTCAGTACATACGTGCTTCTGCATCACAAGAACACACAGGAAAAGGATTAATTCTGTCTGGATCTTCTGACACATCCTAGAAATAGTATTTTTAGAAAGTATCACAAAGATTGTAATTTATGCATGGGATAGCTCATAAACTTAATTCTTAGATTCACTGAGACAACTATATGAATTTAGTGGTGTTACACAGCTGTCATTCCGACTTTGACCAGATATTATACATGCACATTCTGTAACAGTAAAACTGATTCCTAGCCATTTGAGAGCTAAAGAGAATGCAAGAAGCTGAGCCTGAATATTAGTGTGAAGAGTTTCAATGAAAAAAGAACACAATGGAAAAAATAATTTCATAATACAGACACCTGAACCCTGTTCTTACAGTCTAGTAGCTGCCTGAAAACAGTAAAAAATTCATTTAAAATAAGGCACAGATACTAATGACAATGTTTAATACTGTATTATTGATGCTGTCAAAATACAACTTTTGGCAGTTAAAAAGAATGTGTTATTTTATTAGGTATTCCTCAGAAATGATCCTCAAATCAATCTTACCTTGCCTCTAAAACAAAAGCACTATCCACAGTTAGGATTTGTTAACTCTATGGCCACACACAGAATTATGAGCCTATGTACCTAAATCTACATTTAAGCTAGGTTTTTAAACACTAGAGTATCCCTTTAATCAATTATAACTCTTCTTTCCTATATTATCAGAAATAAATGGCCATGAGTTACTTTGTCTATTAAAAAAAAAATAAAAATCTCAGTTTCCATAAACAGTAATCTCCTTGAGGAGTAATCTAAGAGTTTCAGCAATTGCCACTCAAATGATGAAACCAGACTTGGTTACTTTTACACTTAAGTGTTCAATGGTACAGTAAAGTAATACAAGAATGTCGTCATACTATAGTTCCTTTAGATATTTAATTGATGGTAAGAACATTTGAAAAGTCCTATCTCAAAACTCTTTTAGCGTGAAATATCTCTAATGATGCAAAACAATTCAAGCAAAAAGACTGGCTATGTGTATGTCTCCAAATTGTCCCACAAAGTTTGCAGTTTTGGGATGCCCCAGAAACTCTTTGTAACTGACTGCCCTAGGAAATGCAAAACCTTTGGTGGTTTACAGAACAGTCAAACAACTAAAAGCACCAAGTTCTCAGATTTCTAGCTGGCCTTCAGAAGTCAGCAACAATGATACATAAACTAATACAATACTAAGCAACAGGAGGCCTGAACTTATTGACAACTACAGGAGTTTAAAATTAATTAATCCGTAAAGCAAAAACCACTTGTGGCTATCAAAAGACTTTTCTCCTGCACGTCAATAAAAGTGCACATGCTTAATGCTAGGTATGAAAACAACACTTGCAAGTACTTATTTTTAAGGAAGTAGTCTATTTGGTCATACATGCTGTGCATGTACACTTTTAAGTGAAGAGCTGGCACTTTGTAAGTTTTAATTGAAAAAGCATACTTTCTAATCACAAAATTAAAAAAGGCAACAGCAAGCCTAAGATTAAGACTCCCTCAGAGCTATTAAGATATAGCTTTTAAATTAAAATAGAACAGCATATCAATATGACAGTAAAAGTTTATAGCTGTATCCTCAATGCTGTTGTTGGTATGACTTTGCCATCATTGATCAGGTTAGAACTTGATCAATTTCGCAGAAGTTCTTTGTCAGTTTCTTAAAGGAGGTAGTATAAAAAGGGTGTGATTTGAATAACATGGCCTCACCTGGCTGTAAACATTTCAAACAAGAGACACAAATATCTATGATAAAAAGTACGGTGGAAGAGATTATTCTAGAAATTGATTTTTAACTTGAAAAGAAAAAACAATAGATATATTTAATATATTTACTTATTTGCATGTAGTTTGAATGATACAGAACAAGATTACCGTGTTAGAAATCCACATACAATATAAAAACATTTGTTAGACATAAATTCACCGTTCTGCTGACATTTGCAATAACTGTTTACCCAAGCTTAACTTCAGGTATTTATAGTATTTTTCATACATGAATCTTGCTATATGTGCAATGTTTCATTAACTACACAATGTGAAACCCTGATTTTTGTAGTTTTTCATCACAATCTGAACATAATAGCTATTTGCATCTTAATACATTGGCTTTTTGAAACACTAGTAATTAAGGCATCTTTGCTGTATAGTTTCTCAATAGTGCAAACAAAAACTGTCTTTAATAATTTGATTAAAACATACAAGTAACTGAATAGCCCAAAGTTTTTTGTATTTTATGTAATTGGAAGATAATTGTGCATTTTGGAGTTCTCTTGTGAAAGAGACATTTAAAAGCTCTTAATGCTGATTGTTTTTGTTGGTTCCTTATATCTGGTTCTGCTGTCTTGTCTTCATGACAGTATAGTTCATCTTCTTTTATGGATGATGTTGTAAGGTACAGTAGCATTTAAAGGAATACCTAGGAACTGAGCAAATCCCAAATGCAGCAAAGGCATACAGTTTTCATAGTGCACTTTCACCTCATTGAAGTAAAAGTTGCTCCTACTAGACATTTTTCCACTTCAATGTGAAGTAGATTGTTAGAGTTTTGTTAGTGGTTTCATTAAACACCTTGACAGTTCAGTTCTCTTCTGCCAGTATTTCTCAAAAGGCTTTCAGCACATATTTCAGGGATACTTTAGGGACTGTTTCACCACATAAGCACACTGTTTCCCCATCATGTCAGTGTAGCTGCAATAAATAAGCATTTACATCCTAGAAGGAAAAAAAGGAGAAAGTGTTTGTCACTTTACTTATAGCTCCAACATCAACTCTATGTCTGAAGCAGGGCAACCTCAGGACCATAACACACAAATAATTATATTTGCCCAAATTTCAGAACCAGTTATCATCACGATTACTTTCAATTAATGTTTACAATGACATTTCTTTAAGTACTAAAAAGCCTGCCAGAAGAGTAGGATTAGTTTTCAAAGCTATCAATTTCATCTGTTATTCCTCTGCTCCCTGCATGAGCAGGAAAGATCATCATCATCATATGATCACATAGTTAAAACATGTTATGTATGACATTCCTTACCCAACCCCTCCAACATTCTTGGACTACTTTTGCTCTGACTTGCTCAGGTGACTTTGGTCACAATCTATCCTGATGCATTAAGACAGCAAATGAACAGAAAGGGAACCTGAACTCTAGAGAAACAAACTGACACTACCTATAGCTGCTATTCTGATCCAGCAAAAGAACTAGGCAGTCCACATAACACACTCTCATAGCTCAACCAAGTTGGGAGTTAGAACTCAGTTCTTCTGCATCCCTGTTGACTGAAATGCTGCAAGAATTTTGTAATTCTGGACAGCAGTCCCAGAAAAGAGTTTACTTGTTTGACACATCAAAGTGATCAATTCTGTAGCACAGAAATATAGATTCACCAAAACTCCTTCAGATATAAGTAAAAGATGCAATTTTTAAGTTCTTTTCAAGTTCACTCAAATCTTGCACACAACCAACCGTTTGCTGTAACTCCTTTCTCACTGTCCACCTTCACCATGTCCCTCCACCTGGAGATGTTTCTATCTAGTCTAACTTTTGGTGCCCAATCTCAGAAAGCCATGTATATAGAGATGAGCACAAACAGAAAAGTATGGATCTACCAGACACCCTCATTATGTAACTGATACCACAACCTAATGAAAAATGCAAGCAGGGATACGTCTCAGGCTCTTCTGCCCACCAGAAACTACCATTTTCTAAGCATTAGGTCAGCAATAAGCTTTAGAATTTAGCATGTTGTCACTTGCTCCTGCCACCTGATGTGCAAATGCCAATGATGTTCCCAGGCTAAGATTCTCCATTACACTTACTACAATGGCTACAACAGATCAAAGAGAAAACATCTGTCTCTTCCACAGTCTACCTACTCAACTGAGCCCTTTTTCATATCATTTTAAGGCTCATTACTATTAGATACTTTGTTATTAAGGAGATGCTTAAGCATAATTATAATTTTAATTCACAGAACTATCATAGGGAAACAACTCCAGACTTCTGTAAAAACCATGCAATACACTTGAGCATTAGCAGTAACGAAAGTAAAAGTGTTTCTGTCCAACCACAGTTTAGCATAAGTAAAACAGGAGGAATACCAGAAGTGATACAATCATGTTTATTACTGAACACAACCAGAACTGGAACCAAAACTTACCTTAGCTATATTACCAGTATATCCTGGAACCAGAGTAAGGTGATTCTCCTGTTCCCACAAAATACTTAACTGTTGTTTTAAAATATGAATGTTTCTGAAAGAGAATGAACATCACTTTATAACCCAGGTAGTATATTTCAGTAGTCTCTTTTATTAAAATGAATTATTAATACTGCATATAGACTTAGCCTATACAATAGGTATTGCCACAACAGCTGAAAAATTTTGATTCAACTTCTACAGCATTTGTATAATCCCTGATATGACTACATCCTACAGGTATTAAAACAGTAGCAAAAAAAAAAGAAAAACAAAACCAGTGACTTAACTATCCTTAAAATACTTGTAAGCTTTAACTTTAAAATTGTAAGTGTGCCTTTTGTAGGCAAGATGTGCTCCTACTGATCAAAATTAGAACAGATTGAGATGAAATCGACTACAGAAACACATTTAAGTATGTCCCAACACTATACTCACCCATCTTCTGCCTTTTCTGTATGTGCAGATAGTTCTGACCACCATCTTTTAATGACAGCCTGAAGCCAGTTTAAACCCACTATCACGTATCTGTAACAACACATTTTACACATTATGCATTTCCCTCTCCCTGAAGATTATCTACAAGCCAGATAAATAAAGCTTGAGATAACTTTGTAAGCAATTGAGAAAGCAACACATTTTCTATTCTGGAAGGAAAGAATCTAGACAAATTGGTAAATTTAAATTCTTGTTTACACTTGCAATTTCTAAGTGGTAGTCTGAAGTTCTTGTTGAAAAAGTATAAGAAAACTCTGCCTTGATTATATGTTATAAAGCATACTAAAACCTCAGTGCTAATCTTTTTTAATATTTAGGATAAATAAATCTGCATAAGGGCAAAGCCAGTCCTCTCCCCCAAGTGCCTAACATTGCAGAAAAGAATTTCTGCACTGCTGTTTTGTTAGAGGAGAAAGCTCTGGAATGGAAGCTTTCGTCCAAACCTTTCTCATTTCCTGAGAAAGGCAGAGCTGGAGAAGGGGCAGAGGGAACAAGAGTCAGAGGATTAAAAACCATTGATTTCCAGGGCTCTGCACAGCCAGGAAGTAATAATGTTTCAAAAACATCCCAAGCTGATACTTACTCTTCGTATTTGCTTTTAAGCAGAGATTTCACTAAGGGCAAAAGATCTACACAGCAGCCAACTGAAACATATGGTTTTTCTTCCTGTAAACTTAAAAACAAGATGTTTCAGAAGTGTTTGAACTTCAGTGTGGTCATAAGCAGGTTCTAATTCCCCACTTTTTTCTGTTTGTACCTGTTTGTAAGCACAGGAAGGCAGTCTACTACTACTCCAAGATCCTGTATCCTAGAAACAGTAAGAATAAAATCAGAAGTGTTACTTGTAGATCCTACTACTAGTAGTAGAAGCATACGCTTCCACTATGATTTAAACAGTGTAACTAAGTCATAACATTTACAGAACTGCTACAAATACTGTGGCATATTTGAGATTGCTGTCATTTTAAGGATATAAAAGAAGAGACTTATTTTACCTCACTAAGTAGGCTACCAGTTCACTTATACTTCTCCTTCTCCAAAAGGTTAAAGCTACATTCAGTCTCAGATTCCTGCTGAAAAGAACTTGAGCCATAGTTTCATGGTCCTGAGAAACCTGCACATTTTTAAAAATATAAAAAGTTGCCACAAGTTTAGCAGACAGTGATAAAACAATAAGCTACTCAAAAATAATCTGGTATACTCTACCTGTATGTTGATGAGTCTGTTTTAGAAATTTATCTAAGAATAGACTTAAACCCATAAATTTCCCTTATGGGTCACAAAAATATCACCTACTTTACACGAAAGCTGCAAGAATAAGGTTTGTACCTCTTTACCAGGTAAGACAGGTATCTAATACTTAAAATGAGCATCCATGTGCATCAACCTATAATTCTCACCAACTCTGAGAGCTTTTTACTTAGATTATTATTAATTTTGACACAATTTAGACACAAGTAATTGCATGTATTATTCCAAACTCCAACAGAAAAGGTTCATTTCTGAAAAAGCCTGTTCTCTGAATGAAGTTCAGGCATTTTAATTAATTAGATCTTGGACTGGAATGAACACTGCAGAGCCACACACATCTCTCAAACCAGTGAAACAGTCATTTGTGACCAGAGGCCAGTGATCTGCTCCTTAGCTTCTCAGAAAATGAATCTTTCCATTTTCATTTCTTTACCCACCTTTCTGCAGCCTCTTTATTGTAGCTATTCTGCTCTTTTCTTGAAACCACCAAATTAAACAGTGCAGAAGTGCTGCAGACTTGCACCTTCAGCCCAGCAGCTTCTCAGGGCTCTCCCTCCGAGGAGCACACATTGACAGCACTGTGACAAGGCAGCAGCATGGTGGGTGACAGTTTCTGATCTTACCTTCCCTGCCGTGCCTCACCTTAAACGCCTGCAAGCCCCAAGGAGTAACAAAAATCTATTGTGACAGAAATGCAAACTTCAACATTAAGGGCCTTAAATGGCCTTCACTGTCACAAAATCCATTTAATTGAAATATCTGACCTTTTAGACAGTTTCAGAAGCCCTACAAGCATCGTCTAGGTTTCCTCAACCCCAACAAGAAATAAAGCTCATACAAACACTTAAGTTAGTTCTGCACAAAGTTGATACTGCTGTTGAAAATTGTTGTAATCTACCTCACCAATGATTATTCTCATCGATATACTAACATTTTTACACTTCTATAAACACACACGTGGACACCTGTCCTGCCAGTTCATGAAACCTATGCAGGTCAAAACAACATTCTCCTTTGGTGCTGGCACCATTTTAATCCAGTCAAGTCCGGCAGATCTGAGCTTCTGACCTGATACAAATATGAAGAAAAGTGGCAGGACTATTACTATTGACAACTCCATCACCATAAATGGACAGACTGTAAATCACAAGACCTGCTATCTGCGGAATTGAAGGAAATTATTCTAAAGAAAGAAACTTTCACAGCTAATTACAACAAACACTTTTGTAAACTGGAGTTTCTTCAAACCTACCTCGGAAAAAAATGCACTGTATTTGGATGAGGGGCCTTCTGTTTGAGACGAGCCAGAGTCGCTAGAATTCAGCAAGTGTGTCCGACTGTTGTGAAGTTTTGCTGGCAGATTCCCTGCACAAGCCAGTTCATTTTCTTTATTTGCCATGTCACGGCCCCTAGATTTAGGGCACAGTTTCTTTCTGTAACAAGGCTTTGGAGTATAACAATGAACTTTCCTTTTACAATATACCACTTTGAAAAGAGAGAGGGGACTGGCCACCGTTTTTCCAACCGTTACTCTGCAATAATAAAGCCCTATTTTAGTGAAGGTTGATCCAAACCAAATCAATTGCATTATTACGTATATATATATAATTATGAATTCAGCATTCAGATTTCATGTTGTTGAAAACATTTTTCCCCCAATACATATCCTACTGACACTAGGGTTATTGGAAGTCATGCCACAAATATTATTCTGTTTTTAGTAATGCAGAGACTCGCTGTTATGGAAGAAAACACAAGAACAAAGAACTGTCTTTAAAATTAAGACCCATCATCCATTTGTGTTTGCTTTGATGTTGTAATCAATTTCAACTGTGATTTTCTCCCTACCTCTGTCACACTTTAAACTCAGATATCACACAGCACAGCCCTCCTACCTGTTTGTGTATGAAGCCAGCTGTTTTGGAGATTTCTTACCCTGGGAGAAAGGAAATAAGAGATAAAAAGCTGTATTACTATAAAGGGTCAAACACTCCCATGTATACTACTTAGCATTAATGGTAACATTTAGATTGCGCCATCAGCAGGAGAATGTTATGACCTTTTTTTGGTAACACTGGTCATAAAATATTAGTTTTAATAGAAAATTTTAATAAACAGAAGATATTGATATCTTCACCACTGTTTGAAGAGGTCTTACAGTAAGTTTGCCTCTCCAGCGCTTCCTCTGTACCTCACTGTCTCACTCTTCAGTCAGTAACACAGGTAAGAAATTTCAAAAATTACTTTTGAATAGCAAGAATCCAGTGAAAATCTACGTGCTACCAACGTGCTAGTGAAGCTGTATAATTATACAACGATCTAGTTCAATGAATGGGTTTCACCTACTCCACCTCTCACTTGTGCCATGCAGCTCTCTTGGCAAGAAAGAACTTCTTCATGACAGAATTCCTGTATTGAAACATTTTTTGGCTAGACTGCAGAAAAGCACACATGAGTAAGACTGTATCAATCAGTACCTACTGCTCATATGGACGATACAATGCACTGATCTGTGCAGCTGCTGCCTGGATCTATTACACAGTTTTCATAATATAACTGCTATAGAAACAATTCAAAGTTCTATTGCACATCTAAATATCAAATGTTTAGTAGTGCTGTGCTTCTAGATTTAGACTGCTCAGAACTATAAACTTGTTTAAATCATCAATTTTCTCAGAGGACATAAAACAACTCAACAAGCAACACAAAACAGCTTACCTCCTTCATGATCTTTTTAGTGGAAGAAGAGATTCTTTTTCTGGGGAGATCAATGGGATGACCTTCAATAAGCAAAACTTTCTGGTTTTTAACATTGTGAGCTTCAGATGCCATAATCTCTCAAATCCCTGTTCTCAAGGGAAAGATATTTAGTTGTATTTTCTAAAACATTCTGTCAGATTTCTTCAAACACAGCTAGCAACACTAGAATTCAACTATTTCCAAGATCTTCCATCCTAGATATAACCCAAGACATCATCCTTTAGTGCATATTACCTGGAGGCCTTATTATTAACACTATGGAATTTCAAAATCCCTATTTAGCTTTCAAGAAAGAGGAAACAAAACAAAAATCACCCCAAGAAACCAAGGCAGAGATTCTGTTTTCACACCAGTTTCTACACCTGCACTGAGGGGTGCCATACAAACAAGAATTCAAGTAAAGAATAGGACAATTTATGAAATTCTTTCCTTGCACTATGAATTTCATCTGCCACCTAGAGAAAAATAATTGGTTTCACATTTGTTTCCAAGTACGAAAGGCAGCCAAAAAACTGATTCTTGTTTTTTAGGAAGAAAGCAAGCTTTATCAAAATAATGAAGGTTTAAAAAAAAAGTGAAAGATCTTCCCCTTAGTTTATTGGCAAATGTACATCCTCCCTCCCCACCCATTTCTGTCAATGCAGTGCTTTGGCCATTTTTCATACTAAACCTCACAACTTTATTTTATGGCTAAAGTCCTTTGTCTTGAATTATGCAAGTATTTTTATAAGAATCAACACCAAGACTGGGACAGCTGTACATACACGTGATTTTGCATGTTTCATGTTTTGTAAGCAATCAGAAGATCCATAGCTTGAGACTAGGTTCACTTACTACATCATCATAGAGGCACTATTCTTGAAGTGTTTTAGCAAGACATCCTATGCTATTTTTAAAAGACAACCATTTGCTGCAATATTACTGCTTTTTCCCCCTAAAAGGTACAACTGTGGTCTCAACATGAGTGCTCCCATCTCTCCCCTCAATCTTTAGCAGCAGCCCTATTCTCTTTACTCTATGTAGCAGATTTACCTCACATTAAGAACTCTGGCATTTAAAAGACTAAGACACTGAGCACTGAATAAGCCAGATGGGAAACAGCTTATTGGCCATGAAGATCCATGCAGTAGCTAAAGGCCATCAAATGAAACAAGCAGGTGGCAGGCCAAAACAAGACAGATGCTATATTCAGGCACATTAAAATCCCTCTCTTAGGGCACAGTGGAAAAAAAAAATTCTTCAAATATTCTGGAATTTTTTGGAATTGGATCAGTACTAAAGAATTTCACTTGAGATGTCTCTCAAAAATGGAATATTTACTGACAGAATCCCTTACTCTGTAAAATGGGAACATAGAGCCCTCAGACTACAGCAAGAACTTCAAATGGCAGCATTAATTAGGGCAATATCTTTAACAGCTGGTGGCCAATATTTTTCCAGATGCAAGTCTGGCTTAAGACTGGTTCATTAACTTAATTTTTTCACACTATGAGACAGTGATGAAGAGTGATCACTTTGTTAGTTCTCCACAATTCCTAGTTCTTCCACACAGGTCTGTAAATTTTTCCCTGAAGTTTAGAAAAAACCTCACATAAACAACCACCTTTTCCTCTGCCTATCAGACTGGTTTAAACCATTACTTGGACTCAAAATGGGCTGTATATTAAAATTTGCACTTGGATCACAACACAAAGGCATATGCTGAACAACTGGACTTTTGAAGAAAAACGGAACAATCCTAAAATCCAAACAAATCCATCCATTTATTCCAGCCAGTGATGAAGAGGACTTGGAAAAAGTCTTGGCTTTTTTTTCTTCTATCCACTGTTTGAGAATAACACTGAAGGGAAAGCAATAAACTGAAATATTAGGGGGGGGGGGGCAATCTCCCACCACCAGAGTTAAAACCCACAGCCACCTCATCAGATGCTAAAAACCCCTGATCTCTGTTGCTGAAGGAAAATTTTTGTGATTATTCCCATAACACATTATCAGCTTACAATTCCTCAGGCCTAACAGTGACTGTTCCTTATTTTTCCTTGTTTAACAAATGATCTCAACCTACCCTCATCTTTCACACTAAGCAGTACATGAGAATCTGATCACCAAAATAAATGACAGCACTATATAACTAGAATACTTTTTGCTTAAAAGAAGTGTAAAATATTAGAAGGCTAGAAAAAATGTCTTACCAAGGAAATTCAACCAGCTTATCTGTTTTTAATACCGGGCTCTAAAGAGCATCTAACATCTCAAAATACCTGAACTGGAGCTATCTGAACTGGAGAGAGAGGACTCTGGATGGAAGGAAGTTCCTTACAAAGGTTGCATGTCACCAGGAGAAAAATTAAGAGAATTTTACACTCTAACAAATCTGATATAAGAATATATTGTTCCCCAGCCTCCCAATTGAAACAACAGAACTATTAATTCTTTCCTTAAAGACAGGTAAAATAAATTCAAAAGGTCAAGAGATTATCAGATATAAAGGAACATTTGATGAAGCAAAGTAAAATCCTCGTGTATGACTTCACTGTCCAACAGTTTAAAGGGGTTTCAATAGTTTAACCTGTTGAGGGTCTCAGATTATGCAGAAGTAGCAGTGAACATTTAAGCAGTAATGAAACAGCTGTGTTTTTAGCTCCCTTGGAGCTGACAAAATACCTAAAGAAAACACGTGGAAAACACTGTCAATATTTAAAGAGCCTCAAGGAAGACCCAGACTGACATCCCTGTTGCACTAATTAGTAAACAATGTAATCAAGAACAGACTTAGTGGACACAAACAAGTAACATAATGGGAAAGATTCAGCCTGGCTGTCACTAAGGCAACAGCCTGGGGAAGAGAAGGCTCCAGGGTGACCTCACTGTGGCCTTCCAGTACCTGAAGGGGCTACAGAGAGCTGGGGAGGGACTTCTTACCAGGGCATTTGTGATAGCCCAAAGGGGGTAACAGCTTCAGACTAAAACAGGGCAGGTTTAGATTGGATATTAGGACAAAATTCTTTACTGAGAGGGTGTTGAGGCACTGGAACACATTTCCTAGAGAAGCTGTTGATGCCTTGTCCCCGAAAGTGTTCAAGGCCAAGTCAGATGGGGCTATGAGCAGCCTGGCCTAGTGGAAGGTGTCCTTCCTCCCCACAGCAGGGAAATTGGAACTAGAAAATCTTTAAGGTCTGTTCTAACCCAAATTATATTATGATTCTGTGAAGTCTTGCTCTGCAAAATTAATGGAATTTATTAAGAATATGGGGTAGTACAACATGGATAAAGGGCAACTAAATGATAGAGTCTATTTGAATTTCCAAGTCCCTCACTTAAATCTTGAGGAAACTAAGCAACCAAGTGAAAAAAAGGGAAAGCTCTTGCATGCACAAGTATCTCAGGAACAGCTATAAATTGCCTAAGCAGTTTCCACACTGCAGAAAATCACCTCCAGATCCCTGGGGGAAACCTGCATTGGTTGATGCTGTTCAATATATTAATAAATTACGTCACAAAAGGGGATGAAGACTGTTGACAATACAAAGTGATAGCTGTGAAGATAAGGGCTAACTGAAGAACTGGAGAAGGACTGTGATGTACAAGAAGCAAAAGCAATACTTATAGATCAATATAAAGCAAAGCCTATGTATCTGCAGGCAGGAGAAAATTCTGGGTTCCTTTTGGAATCACAGCCTCTGAGCCAGTAACTGCCACCCACAACAACGTCTGGATGTAGGACAGCTTACCTTAGATCAATGGGACTGTTTAGCACTCCATGTGGATCAGCAAATAGAAAAATAAACAGAACACTATTGTGACAGTGTACAGAACGCATTTGTGCCTGTATTTCATATACTGAGAGAAGGGTTAGTTAAACTTTCTTTAAAAAAAAACTAATGAACCCTAAAAAGTCAAAAAGATTTCTGAGTAAAGTAGAAAACAGCTCAGACAAAAGAAGTTAAAAATACATGGAATATCTTTCATATAATCAACAACTGATTAGATCAGCCTCTTCAGTCTGGGGAAGAGGCTACTTATAGCCATCAGGGGAAATAAGACAAAGGCCTACAAAATGAATGGCTTGGAGAAGCTGCATAGAGATTGTGCCCTCTCTTGCCCAATGTAAAAAAAAGGGTCAAAAGACAATAGGTGAAGATCTGATCAAAACAAATAATGTTAAGCTGTGTGCAAATTATAATCAACCTGAGCTTGCCACAGGATGTTGTGGATCCAAATGTTTTATATGGGTTCTAGGACAGAGTGTGCAAATGCATTTAAAAAAAATATATATACTGAAAATGAATAAATTCAGATACGCAACCCATATAGTCCAAACAGAGCAGAACACAAGCAGAAGAATCTGGTATACACAAACCTAACAGTGCTATAATAAACTCAGTCACCATCCTAGGAAACCAGCTTTGAAAGGCTTAGTAACACCTAGGAAAATGCTGGCTGGCCAGCAATTAAATAGATGAATGCTACAGGATGAAAGGCACTTTACATGGCTCTTCACAACTTTGATTTCCTTTTTGCAGTCAGATATCATCTAGGGATAGCTAATTAGATACTACAGTCCCCTGTAATTTTGGGATATATACAGAGGGTTCTTAAACTGGCCTTAGATACTAATTCATACAGTCAAACAATCTATACCTTAATGTCTTTAATTTCTGACTTTTCCCTTGTGATTGAGCACAGCTAGTTTTATTTGATCAGACAATCTGCTATACAATCTCAATGAGGCCAATGCATTTCCCTCACTTAGTTTTTTAAATTAAACTAAGGAGAGAATGCATGCCCCTTCAGCTCTGCCTTGGTCCACCGTACAATCCTAAACTGTTTTACAAGCTAACAAGGCAGACTGCAGATCTGAACAGAGATGTATGATTTCATTAGGATGACAGAATCCAATTCCATCCATTTCCCCTATACAGTGGGTGATTTCTCACAGCAGACAACAATCTTCCCTTCTGCCCCTTTTACTCTCGTCAATCTTCAGTAAGCAGAAGGACTACAGTAATAGCAGCCATGTCTCCCGAGACAAAGCTGGTTGGTCCCCACAGACAGTACCTGTGCAAAGTTTTCCTGACGGTTCTACAGGTATTTTCTATCTCTGATCTCTCCCAGATGCAATAAAACTCTTCAGGTCATACCAGAATTAGGCAAAGACAGCCAGCACTAACAGGCTTTCAAGTGCACATCTGTTGAAGGCAAGTATTAACAACTCTGCCACTCCCTCCCATGTCCCAAGTTCTGGGCACAGTCCCCTGAGAAGGACAAACTCTTCTTGGCACATTACATAATCTATGTGCATATTAACATAATATTGTTTTTTTACAGAACACAGGCTGGCATACTTTGCATGGCAGCAAGGAAAATGTAAAATAATTAGATCTCTTAAGCCATCAGCAATACCTTTCAAAACACACACTCTTCCATCCTATTCCTTGTCCAAATTCTTAATAGCCAATTCTTCCTGCAGCATTCCATGTGCACCAGCCATGGTAAATATTCCTGTAATTCTCCTCCACCTCACAGTAACCCAACTGCGAGTTCAAGGATGACAATATTAAACTCAGATGAAAAACTTAATTAATCATTATCCCAAGGAGGAGAGCACATGCTTTGAAAGCATTCCAAACAGGTATGCATCAGAGAAGCAGTAATGGTCAACTCATTTCACCGGCAATTATCAGAGCTACAATGGTCACAAGTAACTTCCAAGGATGGTTATTTCAAATTTACTTCCAAAAATAAATTAGCACTATCTTATGACGTAGAAGTGATTTGTTAAGCTCGGCATAACTTCATTGTATTTTAGCTCCAATAAATGTTACAAAATCCATGTGTCTTTCTTTTAGAAGGCTTCCACATCCTTTGCATATGAAACAGTTTGG
Organism: Ammospiza nelsoni; assembly: GCF_027579445.1. Classification (NCBI taxonomy): domain Eukaryota; kingdom Metazoa; phylum Chordata; class Aves; order Passeriformes; family Passerellidae; genus Ammospiza; species Ammospiza nelsoni. The sequence goes on along the minus strand of NC_080638.1, from coordinate 33,185,054 downwards.
TTTTTGCAAATTTCTTTTTTAGCAATTGAAAATTGAGTTTTCTTAAAAAGAGGAAGTCGAGTTCAAGATTTTAAGGAGTATGTTAATGCAAAATTTTTCTGCAAAATTAAAAAGAGTGTTATATGCCAGCAGAACAGCTTTTTAATGTGCTACACTTGTCAGGGCATTTGTTCCAGTTTAAAGTTTCCTATATTGATAAAGACTACAGGAATTTCTCTATATTTGCAACAAATGAAAATACCATTTGAGCAACTAGTTATGGTAAATTAGCTTATACCTAAGATTTAAGCTCATTTTCCTCTTACATAGGGAATTTGTATGAGGCCCACTGTCATAATGAACCTCCAAAAACAACCACATGTGACAGCTCCTCCAAGTTTAGTGAGGAGGAACCCAGGTGTGCATTAGCTCCCCTTGTGGAGACAGCCTGGGAGTCTAATAACTGAACCTTATTTACATTTTCTACAAAAAAAAAGTCAAACTCAGTTTTCTGCTTCTGGAGGCACCATTGACAGGTTTGTTAAGCTGCCATAAAGTAACAGCAGTTGTCAGTGGTGAAGTCCTTTCTGAAGTCATCTTTCACGAACGAAAATATATTTCTACCTGTTGATTTTCACTTATGAACACTCTGGGGACAATAAATTTGAAAAGGTTTTATAACTAAGAGGTGTTATAAAATAAATAGATTTCCACAATATCGAAGCTTCCACATTAGTGTTTTACACGGCTCTTTAAGAAACTACCCATGAAATTAAAAACAGCAATTTCTTTTACCATTTGCTGCTCAACCCAAAGAATTAAAAAAAAAAAACTGGAACAAGAATTTTGAAATCAAACCCAGAGACAGACATACTGGCAAACCCCTCAAGCTCCAAACTTGATGGAGGCTAAGGAAGTACTCACTACACGCCCCCCCGGCTGGACAGTCTGTGGTTACACAACTTTCACATGGCTTTTTATGCTACCCTCAAATACACTTCTATTATTGATGGTAGTCTATTTACAGCATTTAAAAAATCTTCTTCTTCATTCTTAGTCAAGCTTCTTACCCTAGGAACAACATGCAGTAAAAGTAGGCAAGTGAATATATATAGACAAGGCCGTAAGAATACATGCATATCAGCATACTGCCATTTACTTCCTAATACATATATATAAGCTACCTTAATAATAACATTTTTAATATAATGATATTCTGATTTTCAAAGTTTAGGGGTTCAAATCAATTCTAATTTTAGTTCCAGAACATATTCTTTCCAATCAGCAAGGCAAAAGAGGCACAAACCTGCCTTCTGTTATGTTTTAATTCTACTAAACGTGGGTAACTACATATTTTTAATTAGTTCCCTGATTACAGTCAGAGAATAAGAGGAAGAAAAAAACAGGAGAACAGGAAAAGTAAAAATGATGTTCCAAGAAAAGATGGAGGAAAGCTGCTTCTAAGCCAACGGACTTAACCTTGCTCCAAAGCAAAGCATGTTACAAAAACAGAAACAAAAGACTTCCAAGACCACCGCCTAAACTCTCTATCCTTAAAAGAGCTCTCTATTCAAAATGTCTTTACTTTAAATCTGCATGTCAAATCATCCAGCCCAACACTGAAGAAAATAATTTGAAGCCTTTTGAACGAAGTCATTAATACAGGATCTGATCTTCAAGCACTTAAGGCCCCCCCTCACCCCCCTCCTTGCCCCTGGAATCTGTCACACCCAAGAAATTAAATCCGTCAGCAGGCCTCACACCCAGCTTGCTGTCCTCCTCCCTTTCGGCAGCACCAGAGCCTGCCCCGCTCTCCTGGCACGTATCCGCCAGCACACGCGCCTGCTTCGTGCCGAGCCTGCTGGCACCATTTCAGAGAGGAACCCAAGCGCCACAGCCCGCTCTCCGGGGGCGGCGGGCACCGCACACGGCAGGGCCGGGGCGCCGGGCGAGGCCGCCGGCCAGCGGCACGGAGCGATCCGCGCCCGCGCACCGCCCGCGGCCCCGCCGCGCGCCCGGCGCGACATCGCGGAGCCGCGCCCAGTCCCGGCGGGGCAGAGCGCGGCCCCGCTGCGCTCCCCGCGGCCGCGGCGGCTCCCGCGCCACTCACCCGCTGCTCATGTTCGGGGCCGGGCCGGGCGGGCGGAGCGGCGGGAGCGCTACTGCCGGGGCCCGGCGCCCGGAGCCTGCGCCATTCAAACGCCGCCGCGGTGCACGCCGGGTCGCGCGCGCCGCGCCACGCCCCGCCGCGCGCGCCGCGCGGCACCGCAGCGCCCTCTGCCGGCCGCGGCCTCGCGCCACGCCCCGCCCAGCGCCCGCGCGCCCGCCCTGCCTGCGTCACTGCGCGCCCGCGCGGCCTCGGGGGCGGGGCTGCGCAGCCGTGAGGGAGCCGGGAATGCCGGGTGATCCCAGTGATGGAGCAGCAGGGAGGGAACCGGGAATGCCGGGTGATCCCAGTGATGGAGCAGCAGGGAGGGAACCGGGAATGCCGGGTGATCCCAGTGATGGAGCAGCAGGGAGGGAACCGGGAATGCCGGGTGATCCCAGTGATGGAGCAGCAGGGAGGGAACCGGGAATGCCGGGTGATCCCAGTGATGGAGCAGCAGGGAGGGAACCGGGAATGCCGGGTGATCCCAGTGATGGAGCAGCAGGGAGGGAACCGGGAATGCCGGGTGATCCCAGTGATGGAGCAGCAGGGAGGGAACCGGGAATGCCGGGTGATCCCAGTGATGGAGCAGCAGGGAGGGAACCGGGAATGCCGGGTGATCCCAGTGATGGAGCAGCCGGGAGGGAACCGGGAATGCCGGGTGATCCCAGTGATGGAGCTCGGAGCCCGCGCTCTCCGCCTGTGTGCCGGCCGCCAGTGCCGAGCCGCGGTCAGCAGTGTGCCATGCTCAGACTGGCTGAGAAATTCACGGTAGCTCCACGCTCTGCTGCATTATCACAGAAACACAGAATAAGCTGAGTTGGAAGGGCCGCACAGGGATGACCAAGTCTGACTCCTGCATGGCACCAGTCCAAGTCCAGCTCCTGGTCCTCCAGGAGTTGCCAGGGCACTGCTGACTCAAATTCAACTTTCCATCAGCCAGGACCCCCAACTTCCTTTCCATGTCAGTGTTTCCCAGGCTCTCATTTCCCAGTCTGTCCATCATACAGGGTTGCCCATCCCAGGTGCAGAATCCAGCACTTTCCTTTGTTGAATTTCATGTGGTTGGTGATTGCTGAGTTGCTGAATTTGTTGAGGTCTCTCTGTAGGGCCTCCAGGCCTTTGAAGGAGTCAACAGCTCCTCCCACATTTGTACTGTCTGTAAATTTGTTTAGTATCACTTCCAGTCCTGTGCCCAGCTCATTGATGATGTTGCCAAGCACAGGGATGAGGGTGGAGCCTTGAGAACCACACTAGTGACAGGTCACCAGTCTGGTGTCACACCCTTCACCATAACCCTTTGCACCTGACCTGGGAGCCAGTTGCTCACCCATCACATGATGTGTTTGTCCAGCTGTGTGCTGGACAATTTATCCAGAAAGATACTATGAGGAAAAGTATTGAAAACTTTGCTAATTATAACCAGTAAGGCCTTTCTGTCCTGGCTCTTGTGTGGGAGCAAACATAGGACATGCTCTTTGCTGGAGGTGGTATCCTTATTTCATTGATGGGCTCCTCAAAGAGAGTGACACTACTTTTCCGTAGGAAGGAAAGCACATAGCCCCAGTTTCAGGTGCAGATGGAAGGCTGCCAAGGGAGGTAATAAACAGTATTTCACTGTCATCATTTCCTTTACATCCAAAACACCCTGGTGATTAGCAATGCATTCTTACTTCCAGTATGAATTTATTCATGTCCTGCTTATTCTTCTAGTACCAATATTGCCCTGTAGTTTGCTGCAAGAGAATAACATAAGAGAGTAATTTGATCCTCTCCATGATTTCATTTCACTCCCCTAAGAGTCTTGGTCTCCCACTGCAGGATAGATAACCATTCTGTTTGCTCAAATCATCCTAAAGTCACTTTTACCTATGTTTTCGCAGATGTTGCAGTTTCTACCCTGTGTGCATAGTGCTTAATATATGCATGGTTTTATCCATCTGACCATCCAGGTACATATGCTCACTAAGGGTTTTTAAAACAATATTTTCTTTGAGTTATGAGTGCTGATGGAAACTTTTTCAAAGGAAACAGGTGATTCTGCTTTAGAGAGTAGGACAATTAGCAGATAATGTACACTAAAGAAATGTTTGGGCTTTCCAGACCTTCCTGGTGAACTCTGTTAGGAGCACATAGTTACATACCAAATGGTTTTTAGATTATTGCCAGCTAAATACAGTTAAGTTCCATGTGGATGCCAGACAGTGACAGAAATGGCAGCAGTGCTCCTTGTGTGATGTGGTCTTATGTTTAGTTTAAAGGGCAGCACAACTGGTTTGTCCAGTCAGGGTGCCAAACATAATAATAGTTTTATTACTGGCCCCGTTATTAAAGAGCTCTTCTGAAAAGAAGCTGTTCTGCAAGTCCACAAAGGGGTCAAATTTTGTAATGAAAATATAATTTCTGTCAATGGCCCAGCTGTGTTTTCAGAAGCACACAAGCTGTACTCTGGCTACTCAGCAATGCCCAGGGACCATTCTAGCTACTGATACTGACAGGTTCATTATGGATATCCTACAGGTCAGCTGTAGTAATTTCCATTAAAAATTCCCACTTCTTTTATGTATTTTTCTTTGATTCTGTTTTTGATAAGCATACTTTCAGTTGTTTTAAATTACTATCTGGACCTTGAAAAACAGTTCCCTTAGATAAACATTCTTATACCCTTTCTGAATATATTCCTTAGCCTATTTTCCTTTAACTTACTTTTTTCTCCTGTCTTTTCCAAGTTAAAGGAAAAAAAAATCAGACTTTCCTGTATTAACTGCAAGGTACTGTGAATACTCTTTTTTGAAACTTTCTTTTCCAATTCCATGTTCATTTTCATGTTTTTCTTTTTTTGTTGTTGTTTTGTTTTTGTTTTGGGGGTTTTTGTTTGGTTTTAGGTTTTGTTTGTTTTTTTGTTTTGTTTTTGGTTTTTGTTTTTTTTTTTTTTTTTAATTAAACAGTTAAGGAGCTTTTAAATATTTAATTTCTTTTTGCCATTATATATTTTTAAGGAAAATAATTACACATGAGGGATTCCAGTTTGTGTAGTCTACCTTAGAACAATGTTTTTTACTACTTACTGGGATGCTAAGTGTGATGTGCCAGGACGGCTATGGACAAAAGATGAGTAATTTTAGTTGTTAGAAACATGACTGTAAATGGATTAAGCAGGTTATCATGAGTAAAGCTAACCAAGAACTTTTATACATACACAGTGCACACATTTCTGTAGCTGCCCTGAGTGAAGCTGTGTGAAACATGAAGCGAGGAATGCGTACTAAGATAGCAGCAAGGAGCTATGCTTGCCCATTCCCCTCTCTCATGGGCAGCTCTTTTACAGTTACTTCCATGGCTCCCCTGGAAATGAGATCTTTGTACATGGCTTGACAGATCTGAACAGTCCAGTCTTCCAGATGGGTAAAGGAGTCTTAACTAGATGTCCTGGTAATTATGGTAATTATAGTGGCACAGGATTTTATAAGGTCATGATGTGTAATCTGAATCGTGTTTTTCTGCAGGAGTGAAAGAATATAGATCCAAATATATCCAAGTCTAACACAGAAATGTACATTTATTTACATTTAAAAATAACCTACTATCTCCTTCCTCTCGTGTTCTCACATTTTCCACATTTATACTGGTACTTAATTAATTTGCATTTTTAAAGAATTCCAGTGATTACATCTGGATATAGAGAAGCTCAGAAATTCTGTAAGTTTCCCTTGCAGTTATCTTGAACTCCAAATTAAATGTTTTATGTCATCTTCACAAATGTAAAAGTAGCTTATCCAGCAATTTATAGTGTAAACTAGAAATTTTGATAGCAATTGTGGATGCAATACAGAAATCTATTGTGTACAAATTAAAAGCTCAAATGTGCAGCAGAGCAAAGTACTTGTGCAGAGGGCAAAGAAAATGGGGATGACAGGATGAATAAATTCACTTAAACTAGTTCTTCTGTTCTGAGCTGATTAAGGTGTTCTGAATGTCTAAGGTTAATGCCAATAATGTGATTCTTTTCCTGGAACCTGCAAAAGGGAATTGCATAATGTTTTTTTTCTTTTTTTACGATGCCTACTCCATTTATTTCCAGTTGCATTTCTCACAAACAGAGTACTGGGATTTTCTACTTTTCCTGATATTTTTTCTGCAATAAACTTTTCCTTCCAGACATTGCATAAGTATTCGAATTGATGCTGTAATTTTACCAGCCTGGCATCTTTTTCATTCCTCCTTAGGCAGAATCTAAAGTCAATAAAATGCACTGACATTTATGGCTCTTCTCCCAGATCTGCCCAGTAGATGCCTGGGCTGTGCAGTGGATGTGGATGGGATATTTGAGGGGGTGGTAGTTACTCCAAGACTATTAGCTGTTTAATCTTCAGCCTGCAGGTTGGAGACAGGATGGCTCAGGCAATTGGTAATGGGATAAAGCTTTTCACCTCTGAATTGCCAACTCTGGGCCAGATTAGTAGAACAGGATATTTCCACCATCTGGCGTCTGGTCACTGACCCACATGAGGGAAAGCAGTAGCCACCCCTGCTACTGGTGAAGAGCTTTACAATGAATGCCCCCTCACATACTGTGTGAGAACCACTGCACCACAAACAGCTCCAAAGCTGGACTAAAAATCCCTCTAGGAACTTGATAACCAGGACTCAGCACACTGACAGGAGTGGGGGAAAATTTGCCAGCATGAGCTGTTGGGGGATGCTGTTTCACTGCGATTATTCACTTTAGAGAAAGCTAGTTTTTTAGACAGCAAGCTGCTGATGAATCTTGGCTGAAAATAACAACAGCTTGTAAGAAGAGTAACTTGATTTTTCTGTTACGCAGAAAAGCTGAACTTCAAAAGGCAAATATCCACCAATAATATTTCTTGTTGGAATATGATGTCAATATCAAATAGGATGAAAAGGATGGTCTATTCCAACGTATAGAGTTTTTGCAATCTAAGATAGCTTAGCAGATTTAACGCATAAAGAATTATGCATCCCTGTGTCATACTGGAGTTATTTGTAACTAAGCACTTCTGGACACTGCATCCATTTCCTATCTTAGATATAAGGCCAGGTGTAATTATAGGATCTGTGAACTGGCCTGGTGTCTGAATTTCTGAAGTTTTCTGAAGCAATATTCTGTCTGAATCAAGAAATCCAAGTTAAATAGTACTTGAGAGAGAAAAAAAGCCCTCATACTGTAATATTAAAAACAGTTCTTATATTAAAACTTGTTATTTTATTTAAATATGGAAATAATAAAGTAATGCTAACCAGTTTAGGGCTTTGCCCAATGTTCCTGAAGCAAAACTAGGCTTCTAGGGTGATCACTGCGAGAAACAGGACGCCTAGGCCTTAATAAAGCGATTTAAGAAAATGTACGAAGAATCCAGTGTCTGATTTGCCGGGCTGCTAACAGGATTTAGTTTTGTTAGCCGCCAGGCGTGTCGCTGTCAGTTCCCGCAGTTCCAGGCGGGCGCACCGGCGCTGTGCTCCCTCCCGGCCCAGCAGCCACGGCGGGCCGGCCCAGCAGCGATACCGCTCCCGGCCCAGCAGCAACGGCTCTCCCGGCCCAGCAGCGATACCGCTCCCGGGCCAGCAGCGATGCCGCTCCCGGCCCAGCAGCAACGGCTCTCCCGGCCCAGCAGCAACGGCTCTCCCGGGCCAGCAGCAACGGCGCTCCCAGCCCAGCAGCGATACCGCTCCCGGCCCAGCAGCAACGGCTCTCCCGGCCCAGCAGCGATACCGCTCCCGGGCCAGCAGCGATACCGCTCCCGGCCCAGCAGCGATACCGCTCCCGGCCCAGCAGCAACGGCTCTCCCGGCCCAGCAGCGACAGCGCTCCCAGCCCAGCAGCGATACCGCTCCCGGGCCAGCAGCCACGGCGGGCCGGCCCAGCAGCAATGGCGGGCTGTCGTCCCGCCGCCGCCCGGCAGGGGGCGCGCCCGCGCTGGCCGCCCCCGCCCCGCCTGGCCCGGAGCCGTCATTTCTCAGAGCTGTTTCCAAAGGTGATTCGTCAAACAGTGCTCGCTTTGCACGGCTTTGCTGAAAGTACCATTACCTTGCATTTGTGAGTGACTGTTTCATAAAACACCCCAGCCTTTTTATGTCTACTGTTATGGTTATCTTCTCGTTTTATTCATCATGACCTATGGAGTGCTTGGGCATCATAACCCTTGAATAATTTTTCTTATCCACAACATTCAAAAAACAAACCCTGAATGAATTCTCACTATTAACAGTTTGCAGCAAGGGAAGTAGGCTTTTAAAATAAACAAGCTTGTCTTTGTATAATGTTGTAACTTAGGGTAGCATAAGGTAAAGACTGGAATTCTTTTTTGTGTGTGTATGGCAAGAATTTTCAGATTTCAGTAACAGACTGTAGTGGCTGTGATCTCGCCTATGGTTTGTACTCCAGGATTTCACTTTCACAGAAGCCATGGAATACATTCTGGGGTAAAAGAAGTTGGCTGAGACATCTCACCTCAAATACATGCTTTTTCTGTTATGTCTTCAATCTCAGAAACATACAGCTCTTTTGGAAAGAATCCTTGTCTCTGCAGACTTAGCTAATGACTAACAAACAAATACAGCAAAATCATGTTGCATGCAATTACATCTATTTTAATTAACAATTCTTGTTTCAAAAATTAGTGACTGCGATATCACTTTTTGTGCTGCTGTCTATACATTCATTCTCTTTAATTTAATTTATTTATTTCTCCCTTTAATCCTTCCATGTCCTTAAATCCTTTGGTTCAGCCTAATCCTTCAAATCCTATAATTACTCAAACAAAGCATTTTAACCTTGTGGCCTTCCTGGACTCTTGCCTATTGCTTATGACATGTAGGTCTTGCTTGACTAATGATGTTTACTGCTGCATTTTCTTTCCTAGAAAATTTCATGCTGCATAGCTCCCATTTGTAGCAGGGCTCAGTGTCACAATATTACTATGAGCATTGTAAAAATAGTAGAGGCTGCCTTCCACTCTTGGACCAATTGCTTCTTTTAGTCAGAATTTATAGTTGACCTTAGTGTAATCCCAAATAATTAATCCCAGTAAAGCCTAGATTTTGATCATCTTGATTTCAAGTAACTATTCTCTTCAAAAGTGTTTTTTTTTCATACTGTGTAAGGTGTATAACCAGTTTAATTCAGGCATCTAAGAATGACAGCACTTGATGATACTATATTGGTTTGCATGAATATTTGTTTAAACACTTAATAAACACATTATATTAATTTCTCTTAGAAGATTCTGAATATTAGGATGAGGATGCTTGTTTATGGTACTTATAATTTTCCCTGGGAGGTATTTTGTAAATAAGTAGTCATACCTTTACTTATTTATTTTAATTTTTGAAAGAGGAATGAGTGGACCAGGGTCTGACTAAAATTAAAAAGTGATTTTGTTAACAGGGATTATATTAAAAAAGCTAATGAAGAACAATTTTATATAATATTATTAAGGGGGAAAGGAAATAAAGGAATGGCAGGAAATTTAGAAAAAGGCTGCAAATTTCAATGACCTACAGTACTGAAAGAAAATGCCCTGTTGACAATGGTGAAAGCAAATGATAATGTCATAAGAGACTGGGTTTTAGAGAGGTCCAAAAATGCAGTGGAGAAAAGCATAAAAAGGCAGAAAGTGACCGAAAAGACCAGAGTGGTATCAAGAAGAGGAGTACCAAATTAAGCACGTGAAAATACAGGAAACAAACACCTGGAATGTGAGTAATAGAAAAATTAGCTAGAAGGAATAAAGGAACTATATATGTGTATCTGTGAATTTTCTGTGTATTTTAAATTATTATTAAATATTATTGTTCTAGCTGAAAAAACCCACAATCCTGTTTTCAACATTAAGCACCTGTGTTAGCAAAAAGTTCTAAACTATGAATGTTTTATGTAGTAAGAAAGATACATTTCTTTGGAGATAATGATAAACAGAAGAGTCATGAAATCTGCAATTTTGTTCAGTGCTCAGCTGTTCCAAAGCTGTTGTGGGGGGTACACATGCTAATAAAGGGATGTACATTGATAGCTTGAATCCTGCAAGCTCAAACAGAGGGAGACTCTCCTTGTTACTCTTTTTATGACCTGTGAGCAAAATTCTCAACCAATGTTTGGACCACAGCCTCTGGCTCTCACCTCTGTGCCTTTTATGTACAGTTAATATATCACCTATTTACCAGGTGTACATGGAGTGACTGTTTTTAATATACACACATTACTTTAAACTGCCTAAACAAACCATGGGAGCATTTATCAAAATATGCTGGGATGACTTTTAGGCACCAGCGACTTGCACATCTGGGCTTGACACAGATTTATGGCATCACCGTTTCCAGCATGTCTTTGAAAGAAGTTCTGCCTAGGAAAATAAGAATTCTCCTTATAAGGCACAAAAAGGTCAGCTGGAAGCAACAGAATGCCCAGAACTATTTTTTCAATATGATTCCTTGGGAGAATACCTTTACCGGATATTGAATAACCAAGACTAGGCTATTGAAAATAAAACTGGTTCATTAAACATTTTTTTTAAATTTAGAATAACCAAACTCCTAAACTCACTTTCCCATCCCACACCAAAAAGGACATAATTGGAGATACAAGAAGGGAGAACAAACATGGGAAGATATAGGATGTGGGAGAAAATTAATTTCTGGAGAAGAGACATTGAAAAGACTTGTATGGTACAATTTGTGGAGGAGACACATAAGTTTGGATTTCCCCCCAGTGGAGTCAATGAGAGCAGAGCTATCTCATGGCAAAGCTTACTAATTGACAAGGAGCATTGAGAAAGACACAATACCCAGCACACATTTCTTGTATTCCTCAAAACAATTAGATGATTAAAGACACTGTAAAGCAGCATTTAAAATTCAGCTTCTGCGTCAAAATTACAGGTTTTTTGTTTTTTTGATCAATCTAACACTGTTGGAAAAACAGGGATGTTTCAGGACGTGCACAGTTTTTGTGCATGTGGACCAAGTAAACAAATGTCTGTATCAGCTCAGATAACTGCACAGTTGAGTTCACCTCTGCAGGATGTTACTGAGACAAATAGCACAATATGATGTGATATAACACCAAAAAGAACAGTTAAAAGAGAATGTAAAAATGTTGCAAGTACTTAAAATTTATGGGAAAATATTTTAATTGGTAGTAAGATGGTGCCAATTTTATCACATTAATACTGATGCCAGACCCCTTATTTTCCTCTTTCCTTTAACATTTGTCACTGCTGATAAAAGTGCTGTATATTTACTGAAAATAGCCTGGACACTACATTGCTTGACTCTTTAAGAGAATTCATGATGACTGCAATACCATTGAGCTTGCTGTTGCTTGCATGAAGTTATTACTGTGAAGAAAAGATGTAAGTGAAATAAATCAATTTAAGGACCAGCCATACTTGCTAACAGTGATCAGTATTGAATCCCTGCAGCCTTTCATTAATAATCATAATAGTCATTATGCACAATGAGCATAGTCTATGTGTTTAATAGTCGTTATGAACAATGAGGTAGTCTACCATTATTAGAGCAACAAAGCACCAGCCTGGTTTCTTCAATTTAGACCTTCTTCTTGATGTTAATCAGGAGTAATGCCTTAAGCAAGCAAGTTCTATGACATTTTCCTCTTTTCACTAAATATAAGCTACACTACCTTAGCATGCAGAATCATCTGTGTCTATCCTGCACCTTAATCTTCCATGATATTCTTAACTTAAAGTTGCCCTGTCTTCAGAGCCCTTTCATGTTGGTTAGATATCATCTGCCTGTTATCCAAAACAAGAAAAAAATCTTTCCCAAAGTCAAACCCATCAAAAGGCATGGCATGCCATCAAGGGCAGGGACATGCACCAAAGATTCCTCTATTGGTCCCCATTGAAATCGCAAGATTTCTTTTACCTTCCCGAAAGGAAATGAAATTTCCTTTCGGGAAGGGAAAAGGAATCTTGCGAATCCCAAAAGAAAGGCTTACAAACACTCTGGAAAGGAGATAGGATCAAATGAAATGCAATTGAAAAAAGCAGAAAATCGGGAATTTTAGTGTCATCAATAAATAGGCTGTGAGGAAACCAGCTGCATTGCAAAGGACCAAAACATGCCAAAAGTAAGCTCACAGATGTTGCAAAAGCAGGGGAAAAAGTCAGGGAGCAAGACACAACTTAGGGGGCAAGATACGAGGGACATGGCATGAATACATGAAACAAAAAAAAAAAAGAAAAAATCTTGGCCAAAGTCAAAGCCATCAAAATGCAGGACGGCCATACGCCAGCAAGTGCAGGCACATGCTGCAAAGCTTGCCAAAATTGATCCCCACTGAAGGCCAAAACAGAAAAGAAGGACTTACAAACATGCCGGAATGGAAACGCCATCACAGGAATTGCAATTGGAGGAGAAAAAAAGAAAATTTGGGAAATTTAGTGACTCTAAGAAGATGGCCTGGCTTTATATCAGATGCATTGCAAAGGACCAAAATATGCCAAAACTAAGCTCACAGATGTTGCAAAAGCAGGGGAAAAAGTCAAGGAGGAAGACACAACTTAGGGGGCAAGATATGAGGGACATGGCATGAATACTTGAAACAAAAAAAAAAAGAAAAAAAAAAAAAATGTTTACCTAAGGCAAACTAATCAAAATGCAGGCAGGCCATACGCCAGCAAGTGCAGGCACATGCTGCAAAGCTTGCCAAAATTGATCCCCACTGAAGGCCAAAAGAGAAAAGAAGGACTTACAAACATGCCGGAATGGAAACACCATCAAAGGGATTGCAATTGGAGGAGAAAAAAAGAAAATTTGGGAAATTTAGTGACTCTAAGAAGATGGCCTGGCTTTATATCAGGTGTAGTGCAAAGAACCAAAATATGCCAAAACTAAGCTCACAGATGTTGCAAAAGCAGGGGAAAAAGTCAAAGAGGAACACACAACTTAGGGGGCAAGATATGAGGGAAATGATATGAGTACTTAAAACACCAAAAAAAAAAAAGAAAAAATCTTGGCCAAAGTCAAAGCCATCACAATGCAGGACGGCCATACGCCAGCAAGTGCAGGCACATGCTGCAAAGCTTGCCAAAATTGATCCCCACTGAAGGCCAAAAGAGAAAAGAAGGACCTACAAACACGCTGGAATGGAGACACCATCAAAAGAATAGCAATTGGAGGAGAAAAAAAGAAAATTTGGGAAATTTAGTGACTCTAAGAAGATGGCCTGGCTTTATATCAGGTGCACTGCAAAGAACCAAAACATGCCAAACTAAGCTCACAGATGTTGCAAAAGCAGGGGAAAAAGTCAAGGAGGAACACACAACTTAGGGGGCAAGATATGGGGGACATGGCAGGGATGCTTCAGAATAGAACCAAAAAAAGAAAAAAATCTTTCCCAAAGTCAAAGCCATCAAAAGGCATGGCATGCCATCAAGGGCAGGGACATGCACCATAGATTCCTCTATTGGTCCCCATTGAAATCGCAAGATTCCTTTTCCCTTCCCGAAAGGAAATGAAATTTCCTTTCGGGAAGGGAAAAGGAATCTTGCGAATCCCAAAAGAAAGGCTTACAAACACTCTGGAAAGGAGATAGGATCAAATGAAATGCAATTGAAAAAAGCAGAAAATCGGGAATTCTAGCGTCATCAAAAAAAAGGCTGTGAGGAGATCAGCTGCATTGCAAAGGACCAAAACATGCCAAAAGAAAGCTCACAGATGTTGCAAAAGCAGGGGAAAAAGTCAGGGAGCAAGACACAACTTAGGGGGCAAGATATGAGGGACATGGCATGAATACTTGAAACAAAAAAAAAAAAAAGAAAAAATCTTGGCCAAAGTCAAAGCCATCAAAATGCAGGCAGGCCATACGCCAGCAAGTGCAGGCACATGCTGCAAAGCTTGCCAAAATTGATCCACACTGAAGGCCAAAACAGAAAAGGAGGACTTACAAACATGCTGGAATGGAGACACCATCAAAGGAATTGCAATTGGAGGAGAAAAAAAGAAAATTTGGGAAATTTAGTGACTCTAAGAAGATGGCCTGGCTTTATATCAGGTGCACTGCAAAGGACCAAAATATGCCAAAACTAAGCTCACAGATGTTGCAAAAGCAGGGGAAAAAGTCAAGGAGGAAGACACAACTTAGGGGGCAAGATATGAGGGACATGGCATGGACACTTCAGAAAAGAACCAAAAAAAGAAAAAATCGTTGCCAAAGTCAAAGCCATCAAAATGCAGGACGGCCATACGCCAGCAAGTGCAGGCAAATGCAGCCAAGCTTGCCAAAATTGACCCCCACTGAAGGCCAAAACAGAAAAGAAGGACCTACAAACACGCTGGAATGGAGACATCATCAAAAGAATAGATATTTGAGGAGAGAAAAAGAAAATTTGGGAAATTTAGTGACTCTAAGAAGATGGCCTGGCTTTATATCAGGTGCAGTGCAAAGCACCAAAACGACACAACGAAGCTCACAGATGTTGCAAAAGCAGGGGAAAACTTCAAGGAGGAAGACACAACTTAGGGGGCAAGATATGAGGGACATGGCATGAATACTTGAAACAAAAAAAAAAAAAAAAGAAAAAATCTTTACCTAAGGCAAACCCATCAAAATGCAGGCAGGCCATATGCCAGCAAGTGCAGGCACATGCTGCAAAGCTTGCCAAAATTGATCCCCACTGAAGGCCAAAACAGAAAAGAAGGACTTACAAACATGCTGGAATGGAAACGCCATCACAGGAATTGCAATTGGAGGAGAAAAAAAGAAAATTTGGGAAATTTAGTGACTCTAAGAAGATGGCCTGGCTTTATATCAGATGCATTGCAAAGGACCAAAATATGCCAAAACTAAGCTCACAGATGTTGCAAAAGCAGGGGAAAACTTCAAGGAGGAAGACACAACTTAGGGGGCAAGATATGAGGGACATGATATGAATACTTAAAACAGCAAAAAAAAAAAAAAGAAAAAATCTTTACCTAAGGCAAACCCATCAAAATGCAGGCAGGCCATACGCCAGCAAGTGCAGGCACATGCTGCAAAGCTTGCCAAAATTGATCCCCACTGAAGGCCAAAACAGAAAAGAAGGACTTACAAACATGCTGGAATGGAAACGCCATCACAGGAATTGCAATTGGAGGAGAAAAAAAGAAAATTTGGGAAATTTAGTGACTCTAAGAAGATGGCCTGGCTTTATATCAGATGCATTGCAAAGGACCAAAATATGCCAAAACTAAGCTCACAGATGTTGCAAAAGCAGGGGAAAAAGTCAAGGAGGAAGACACAACTTAGGGGGCAAGATATGAGGGACATGGCATGGACACTTCAGAAAAGAACCAAAACAAGAAAAAAATCTTTCACAAAGTCAAAGCCATCAAAAGGCATGGCATGCCATCAAGGGCAGGGACATGCACCATAGATTCCTCTATTGGTCCCCGTTGAAATCGCAAGATTCCTTTTCCCTTCCCGAAAGGAAATGAAATTTCCTTTCGGGAAGGGAAAAGGAATCTTGCGAATCCCAAAAGAAAGGCTTACAAACACTCTGGAAAGGAGATAGGATCAAATGAAATGCAATTGAAAAAAGCAGAAAATCGGGAATTTTAGTGTCATCAAAAAATAGGCTGTGAGGAAATCAGCTGCATTGCAAAGGACCAAAACATGCCAAAACTAAGCTCACAGATGTTGCAAAAGCAGGGGAAAAGTCAAGGAGGAAGACACAACTTAGGGGGCAAGATATGAGGGACATGGCATGAATACTTGAAATAGAAAAAAAAAAACAAAAACAAAAAAAACATCTTTACCAAATTTAAAGCCAACAAAAGGCAGGCAGGCCATATGCCAGCAAGTGTAGGCACATGCAGCAAAGCGTGCCAGAATTCATCCCCACTGAAGGCCAAAAGAGAAAAGAAGGACCTACAAACATGCTGGAATGGAGACACCATCAAAGGAGTTGCAATTGAAGGAGAAAAAAAGAAAATTTGGGAAATTTAGTGACTCTAAGAAAATGACCCTGCGTTATATCAGGTGCAGTGCAAAGGACCAAAACATGCCAAAACTAAGCTCACAGATGTTGCAAAAGCAGGCGAAAACTTCAAGGAGGAAGACACAACTTAGGGGTGAAGATATGATGGACATGGCATGAAGACTTAATAGAAAAAAAAAAAGAAAACATCTTTGCCAACTTTATTGTATTGTATGTCATATTTCTGGAGTCCCATCTTAAAGTCCATGCCTTCTAGCTGGTTTTCTACCATGCAGCTCCTCTCTGCTGTGCAGTTCCTCATGGCTTCACAGGGGCTCCTCCTGGGCTCTCAACCCAAACCCTTGTATCCCAGTTATCTTTGCCAGCCACAGCTGCTGTCCAACTAAGGACTTCACAGCTGTGGCTCATTTGGAATAACTAGGACCCACTTATCCAACACATAGATTTTTTAGGGACTCTCTCCACATTTCCCCCTTTTTCTATTACTAACAGATGAATTCAAATACAATATAGATATTCAAGTACAGTATATTCATTTCCTTTACAATACATGTTTTATCCCAAGACTCAAAGGCCTCATGCAACACACAAGTACAATACACAATCTTCCACATTTCTTCATGCTGCTACAGCTCTCAGGCTGTCCTTATCTTCTACAGCTCTTTACCAATTATTGCTGTTATCTTATTGTATTTCATATTATTAGAGTCCCATACTTTTCTTATGATATTCTTAAAGTCCATACCTTCTAGCTGGTTTTCTACCATGTAGCTCTTCTCTGCTGTGAAGTTCCTCATGGCTTCACAGGGACTCCTCCTGGGCTCTCAACCCAACCCCTTTTATCCCAGTTATCTAAGGACTTCACAGCTGTGGCTCATTTAGAGCAACTAGGACCCACTTATCCAATACATAGGACTCTCACTACATTTCCCCCTTTTTTTCTATTACTAATAGATGTATTCAAATACAATATAGATATTCAAGTACAATATATTCATTTCCTTTACAATACATGTTTTATCCCAAGACTCAAAGGCCTCATACAACACACAAGTACAATACACACAGTCTTCCACAGCTCTTCAGGCTGCTACAGCTCTCAGGCTGTCCTATTTTCCACAGCGTACAATACACACAATCTTCCACAGCTCTTCAGGCTGCTACAGCTCTCAGGCTGTCCTATTTTCACCAGCTCTTCAGGCTGCATACCTCGATCACGTCGGGGAAACCAATTATCTCCGGAGTTCCACCGCAAAGTCCATACCTTCTAGCTGGTTTTCTACCATGCAGTTCCTCATGGCTTCACAGGGGCTCCTCCTGGGCTCTCAACCCAACTGCTTTTATCCCAGTTATCTTTGCAAGCCACAGCTGCTGCCCAAATAAGGACTTCACAGCTGTGGCTCATTTGGAATAACTAGGACCCACTTATCCAACAGAGATTTTGTAGGGACTCTCTCCACACCAAAGTAAAAGCCATCAAAATGCAGGCAGGCCATACGCCAGCAAGTGCAGGCACATGCTGCAAAGCTTGCCAAAATTGATCCCCACTAAAGGCTTAAAGAGAAAAGAAGGACCTACAAACATGCTGGAATGGAGACACCATCAAAGGAATTGCAATTGGAGGAGAAAAAAAGAAAATTTGGGAAATTTAGTGACTCTAAGAAGATGGCCTGGCTTTATATCAGGTGCAGTGCAAAGGACCAAAACATGCTAAAACTAAGCTCACAGATGTTGCAAAAGCAGGGGAAAAAGTCAAGGAGGAAGACTCAACTTAGGGGGCAAGATATGAGGGACATGGCATGAATTCTAAAAACAAAACAAAAAACAAACAAACAAAAAAATATCTTTCCCAAAGTCAAAGACATCAAAATGCAGGCAGGCCATGCGCTAGCAATTGCAGGCACATGCAGCAAAGCTTTCCAAAATTGATCCCCACTGAAGGCCAAAAGAGAAAAGAAGGACCTACAAACACGCTGGAATTTCATTTCCTTTCGGGAAGGGAAAAGGAATCTTGCGAATCCCAAAAGAAAGGCTTACAAACTCTCTGGAAAGGAGATAGGTTCAAATGAAATGCAATTGAAAAAAAGCAGAAAATCGGGAATTTTAGTGTCTTCAAAAAATAGGCTGTGAGGAATACAGGGAGTTTGGATTTGATGCGTTTTTAAATCTGTACTTTTTCCTGCGATTTTAGGTTATGACATGGAGATTTTGCCACTGTACTAAATGGTAAGGAGGTAATAGGTTCTATTTTTACAATTTAAAATCTGTTTCTCTTTTTATCCTTTCTGTGTCTGTTTATTCTTCTGCAGCTACATTTTTCAGTATTTTCCTTTTTGGCTACAGTTTCTCCATTTTGGGTTTGAAAAATTTGTGTATATGACTTCTAGTCTGACTTTTTTTTTAAGTATGATAACTTAGTCTTTCAGAAATCTGATTCAGTACTTTGACATTATAGGCTACATATTCTGTTCTTTATATGCTTCATTTCCATGAGATACAAATTTGGACGATCTGTAAAAAAATTATTCTTCTTCTAGTGTCTTTTATTTATTTTTTAATTTTATTATATGTTTTTTATTCTGTACCTGATCCTATGTATCTGTCATCCTGATTCTCCCTGCAAATAGGAGTGGGAGAGCTGCTAAGCTTCTTAGAGGCTGTGTGGGAGCCTCCAGGCATTTTCTGCATTTTGGAGCATCCATTTTTTTTGATCTGTTGCTGTGACATTCTTTGCAACTTTCTGCATTTAACATGAAGAGTTGCCTGCTCCTCATTCACATTTTAATATTGTGTTTTAAAGTGTGTTTAATGGCAAAGGAATTAATGAATTGCCACATTATGAGATCTCAGATGATAGCTCAGTTCTTATTTGTAAGCATATTTTGCAAAGTTTTTATTATTTTGAACAAACATAATGCTGTGGCTATTGACTGAAGAAAAGCTTTATGGTGACTTCTATAACTATTTCTGGTTTTTGCCAGTTCATTTAAAAACATAAAGATTCAAAACAGCTAATTTCTGTCAATCTTTATTAAAAAGGTGGGGCATGTTTCCCTTCTGGGTTATCTACTTCATGCTCTGTAGGAGACAATTTTTCATAGCTTAAGTAACACAGCTAGTCTCAAAATCAGATTCAAATCCATTACATAAGCTGTTATAAAACTGAAGTGTAATTAAAATATTAAATACAACCTAATATGCTGTGGTTGAGAAAGCCTGCATCCAACAGTGACCAAAATAGTGAGCAGCTATTAGACTACAAATGTGTATCCAGGCCTGCAAAGAAAGGACAAGGCAAGGATATGTTATTTTAACTGCAATACTGCAATACAATACCCCAACAATCTCATAACTCTCTCTTCTCCTGTGCCTATACTATTTGGTTGTTTCTCACTTCCTTCAAAGTGTAGACAGTTTATTTCTGTGTCCAAGTGACCTCAGAAAAAAAAAAAAGCCCACTCTAACTCTAGTGTTGATTGTACTTCTAAGCCTGTTATTCTGCATCACTCCACATGGTGTCTTCATGGACCGTAAATCTTTAACAATAATTCAGAAGCCAGTTCCCTTTGAATCCAGCCTTTCATTCTTCCCTTCTTTCCTCTGCTCATGTGTATTAACACATAGCTCATATCTGACCCATTTGTGACTTGACAAGATTTAAAGCTGTTTACTGTGAAGATTTGATTTTTTTGTTTTCGTTAAGGAAGGTGACCTAGTAAATGAATAATTTTAAGTTGCTTTAGGGAGTTAAGTATTTTAGAAGAACATGGCTTTTGAAGGCTTTGAATTGATTCTTCTTTACTTGCTAAATACTCACATTCAGAAGCAATGTTGTTCAATACATTACTGTAGGTATTTTAAATTCCCAAGTAAGACAGTGGGATAGTGGAACAGCATGTGAAAAATTCCCTGAGAGAATGGAGTTTTTTCAGCCTGAGAGAAGAAGCCCAAGTGATGCACTTTCACTCTTCCACTACTTGAAAGTGCAGCTGTGGTGGAGAGGGAGGTGTTTTCTTCTTAGGCATGCATGGGGACAGGACTAGAGGCAATAGACACAAGTTCTTCAGAAAGGAATCCCTGTGGATGCAGGAAATATTTTCTTTACCATGAGAACAACAAAATTCTGGAATAGGTCACTCAGAGAAATGGTGGAATGTTCCTCACAGGAGTTATTAAGAGCTTGGCTTGAGAGAGCCCTGGGTAACCTAATGTAGATCCTTGCCTTCAGGAGTTCAGACTAGGTCATCTTAACAGCCACCATTCAACTTGGACTATTCTGTGTTTGCATGGTTGTACTTGTTACCTAATTTATAAAGTTGAATGTTGAAAATAATCTGTCTTTAAGGAGAAAATTCTAATGTTGCTTTTAGTGTGCTAAGGAATTGTTGTGAAAAGGACCCAAAGCATAGTGGTATACAATATATAGAAAGACAGAGACATAGGGAAGGACATGCAGAAAGAAGTAAGACATGTAAAAAGAGTATGATCTATAAAAATTCATCCAACCTGGCAAAGTCTTTCACAGGTTCCTTCTCCCATTTTGTGACAGCATCAGTTGCAGTGCATGTCTTAGTTACTGAGACTGTGTTAGAATGGAGAGAAGCTTTTGAGACACTTCCCAGACTTTAGAAAGTCAGAGTTGTCACCGTTCTCACTGTTACAGGAAGACGTATCAGTCTGCATGGGCCATCTCCTCTACTGAGAAAACTGTAGAAAACTATTCCACCTAATCTTTGATGCTAATCCACCAAATATTTGATGATTATAAAGCAGTGAGATTTTTTGTTTTGCTTTAACATGACAAAATTATTTTCGTATGTAAGAGCTGCCTGGAGACCTGGCTATGCTATTACACAAGCGGACTTTTTAAAAGTAGGTAGCTAAAAGCATGACAACTAATATATTCAATTCTTGGTGTACCTTGAAATTAGAAAACCGGGATAAGAAAGCCTGGAAGTCCTCAAACAATAAGAGTATGCAGCATTTTAAAAGACCAAGGTGAATGTACATAACAATTTTCACTGAATTACTAATCATTAATAGTGATAAAAAGAAATGCCTACACTGCCTTTTTTGGTGTTGAGAAGACACTACAGAGAATGAAACAGAAAGCATAAAACTGTAAGTAAAAGGGGAAAGGATATATTTTTTAAAATTACATCACAGCAAATTGCTCAGAGCAGTCTGAGAACCTCAAAAAGCAGGTGTCACTATTCCTTTTATGTAGCCACTTGCTGGTGTTTCAGATCCAGAACTCTGTGTTACATCTCGGCTCCCTGTCACCCTCTGAGTTTTATATTCCTTCCTGTATGGAATCACCACAGCTCCAGCAGGAAGGGAGGACATGCTAGTGTCTAACAGAGAAGGCAGAGCTCTGAGTCAAAGCTTGCAAATATTCTTACTAAGCTTGTAAATAGTTTCATTGTAATAAATCATAAATTGCCTTACATGCAAGACAGCAGTTTTTAAGGAGGCAAATTTTTCTCTTTTGCTTTTTGTTGGAATGCAAAACTAGCTGCTGCTGCTTACAATGAAAATGTTCCAGTTTCTTTACAGAAGAAAATCTACAGTGATGCAAAATTCTTCCCAATGCTTCCTCCTTTTTAGATACTTGTGGAATAAATTCAGAGCAAATTAGTAATTTTTTTAATCAGAGTCCTGCTGGGAGCTGGAATAAATAACTGTTCACAGTGAAATAAATGACAGGTCTTTCAGTGTTATTATTTAATAGTAGGTTAGGATTTAATGCTTGGCATCTTTCATACTATGTTTTTGAAATCTGGTCTTCAGTTGGTGCAAAAGTCTATATACAAATATCTCTCATTCCTCTTGTTAAATTAATTTATATATTCTGTGTCATGTAAAGCAATTTTAAAATCTTAATTCATAATTTTTGGGCCTCTTACCTTATGAGCAGACTTTTGTTCCAGTTGCTTCAAGTACAGTTCTTGAGGATCTATAAGATGATTTAAATGTTAGAAGATTTGGGCATAAAGCGCCATTATTTTTTCCATATTGAGAATTTCCAGGTCAATCTTGGTAATATAGAAATAAGGTGTAAAGGGTATAAGCTATTAATAGGTGCCACTGTGCCAAAGTTAAGTTTGCAGCTGCTCACAGAACCACCATTCCATTACCTCCGTCTCTGAAACAAGTTTCAATCTTCACTTTAGCAACATCAGAAATCAAGGGAATGCTAAATTCTGTTAAATGAATAAGTATGTAAATGAATGATGACTAAAGGTTTATTTACTATAGTAATTTACATTTTAGTAAATTGCAAAGGTGTTTTTAAAGACAATTTTTACAGAAAACTTCTTGTGAAGCATAGTTTAAAACAGTGCCCAATTTGTTAAAGGCCTTGATAAAAACAATAATCCTCAATAACTAACAATAAAAGAGTCCAGCACTACATACATTTTGCAGTAGTCAAATTCTGCTTTTCAGAGAAAGTGATTAATCCCCTTATCCACCTCTTTATTCCATCTTTCAATAGTACCTCAGTGTACAGATATTACTAATTTTCACCACAAATCTGCAAAAGGAGTGGTTATTATCTTGTTTAGCAAAGGGGAGACACAGATTTGAAGGACTGCATGTGATCTTAATTAAAAATAACAATTACTGGTGTAAGTCAATCACTCTTCAGACCCTGGCTGCCAGTTTTGCCAGCAAAAGGAAGACAAGACGAATTCCATGAGCTACTGTGGGTTGTGGTATGATTTCTTCACTGCACTTGGCATTAAATATTTCATATGTTTAGACATGACTTCCAATAAGGTAATAAGCTTGTTAGCTAGAACATTCTCTACTGGCAGTCTGTGAAATGCTCATTTTAATTCATTTGTCCGCATTGCACAGTTCATAAGTGTGATATGGGATGAGAAGGAGCTTGAAAAAAAGACTACTACTACTACTACTAGTAGTAGTAGTAGTTGAAGGCTGTATCATAATGCAGTCAAGAAGAATGAAAATTCAAACAGTTCATAATTGTTAAGTGCTTAATTCTACACACAAATAATACTTTTGTAATGTTATTTTTATGGATAATTTCTTAGCTTAAAAAAGAGAACTCAAAGCCCTGGTGCCGCATCACAGTGAGGGACAAGTCCCTTTTCCTGTATTTCTCCAAGTAACATTTAAACTCATTGATAAATTTAAAGGCTTCCAATAGGTGCAGAAGTCTTAACAATATCAAATGTTTTTCAACTATGGTGAAAATGTAGCAGAACAGAGAAATAAGGTCCCACTATGAAGTATTATTACGGAGTGATATGGTAGAGCAGAGACATTTTTGGCTTGTGTTGTGTCCCATACGTGTATCAGAATGAAGTATACCTGCCAGAACAATTAATAAAAATAAATCAAACAAATGAGTGAATATAATACTTTGTTATTTTATACAATTCCTTTATCAATGCAATCACATTTGCTAATCCAATTTTTACCTTTACTGATCAAATCTTGGATATACTAATTCCATCTTTACTAACCCAATCTTCTCAATTTTTTTCCTTACACTAGTATTTCTGCACTCATGACTTTAAAAAATACATTTATTTATTTATTTATTTATATTTTCTTCATTATCATTATCTATGTGTCTATGAAGAACATAAATCCATGTCTAAAAGGAAGATGGGAATTTCTATGCTCAGTGGTGTGTGCAATAGCAATAGAAACATACAGAACCATAGAGTACTTTGGGTTGGAAGGGACCTTTAAAGGCCATCTAGTCCAACACTCCTGCAATGTCTAATCTTCAGTGGGTAATCTTGCTCAGAACCCCATCCAGCCTGACCTGGAATTGTTCCAGGGATGGGTCATCTACCACAGGCAATCTGTTCCAGTGTGTTGTAAAAAATGTCTTCCTTATATCTAGTCTAAATCTACCCTCTCTTAGTTTAAAACTGTTACCCCTTATCCCATCTCAACAGGCCCAGCTAAAATGTCTGTCCTCATCTTTCCTGTTAGGTGTCCTTTACATACTGGAAGGCTGCAGTAAGGTGTCCCCAGAGCTTTCTTTGGGCTGAACAACCCTGATTCTCTCAGTCTGTCTCCACATAAACATATGGTTTAAGCCCTCTGACCATTTTGTGGCCCTCCTCTGGACTTGCAGTGTAAAATATCACAAGGCAACAGCCTCTTAAGTCCATTGCTTTTTTCCTTTTTGTTTTTTTGATTTGTAGTCTGCAAAATCCTTGGGACTCCTGAAATGCTTTTGGTCAGTTTGATATTTCCCTACAAATTGTATTTTATAAGAAATCCTGTCCAACCTATATAACAGCTATCTCTTTAAAAGTCAGTAGACATCTGTGTAACACTATGGTGGAAAATCAGCTGGGACTTAAGAAAATATAAAGGCTATTACATTAATTTATAATGGGCAAGTAAACTCATCTTTTCTCCAAATAGCTGTATAGAAAACTGAATACAAAACTGTTTGTAGGAGATCTAACCTCATAAGCTCTGGAAAAATTTAAGGATCAGAATGGAACTTTTCAGACAGTGGTCAGGGAAGTAGTATTTCTACAGCCTTCCTGCTTAAAAAGTCTGTGCCTTTTTTTTCCCCAATTCCCAGTACATATACACGTTCTCAAGAAACAGTATGGTTTGCAGAATAGAGAGATTAATTTTTTTAATGTAAGGTTTTTATATTTTTGATGTTGTAAAATCAACATTCAACTTTCTGAGAGAAGAATTTAATACTGAATTTAAGGATTTCCAGCTTTTTCCTGTCTCTCTTCTGTCTGCTTCTCTGTTGTTCCTTTTCTGCTGACTTATTCTAACTTGTATTTGAAATTAACAGCTCTTTCAAGGTGGGTTATTGGGATGGTTGGTCAAGTGATTGCATTTTATCCACACCATTCTCCTTATAAATTGATAAGATGTTTCTTCAAAGTAGAATGCTTATCTATGATACAATGAGGTGCACACCTAATTTTAAAATTTTGTTTAAAATTCTGTATATTTTCTCATATTTAATCTGCAAAATCCTAAGGAATTTTTCTGTGTGGAACAGAAATCAAAGCAATGATAAAGTCTTTTTTATGACATTTACTTCAGAAAGTCATAAACACTTATTAAACTTGGCTGGTTTTACACATTAATTCACATGGGATTTCATTTGGATCCCATGTAGCCAAAACAGATGTGTTTTAATAGCAATGAAAGTTGATTATAATTTGTTTTCTTGAACCAGCAGCTTTCACTGATGCTTTGTAGTTCAAATAAACCCTAGTGACTTGTCTCAGAAAGTCTGAACACCTCTTTTGAGGCTAAAATTACAGAAAGAGCTCTGAAATAATCTTTGATGTGATTTTTCAAGCAGTGATAGGTCAAAGTGACTGAAGGGGACTTTCTATGAGAAGTTAACGAGTCTTTTCCCATTCTGCTCTCATCTACAGTCTGAATGAAATTCTAGGAATCTTACCTGCCCAGCCACTGCTTTTTCTGTAAGACAGCCCCCATTGCTACAATCAGCATGGGTTTTATAAATCCCTTTCATAATGAGATGTGTTGTGAAGTAGCAGAAATTTCTATTGTGAACTTAATGAACTTCACTGCCAAATCCATGGAGAAAAGGAAACACAGGGAAAGAGCCAACACTTCTGACCCCATTAAATTTCTTAAATTTCATATTCTACACAACTTTTATGGGATTATTAGTATTTCTACTCATTAAATTAATCTTAGTGAAAATAGGAGGCTCTGATAACTGTTCATTCATTCTTTCCACTAAAATTTTCATTTCCCTAATTTGTACCTGCATGTAGGTTCAGATACAGTGAGAAATAAAGGTGCAACTTCACAACTCCTGGGTACATTGAATTTTGATTTTCACAGAGGTAAGGACTGTTTTCCTTTGTGTATTTTCTTATTATGGAAAACACAGCAAAACAAGAGCACCTTTAACATCATCAGAGGGTTGCAAACAGATCTGGGTTAGTATTTTCATTCATACCAAATGGCTTTCACAATAGACCTGATATGGTTGTTTAGGTAATTCTTCATTTATATGGAAAATTTTGGGTCAATAGAGAATTGACTGGCAAACTTGCTGTGAATGCTTTTCTCTCTGTACTTGCTGGTGAGTTTTGATATTTGATTTTGATGTGACAGGATATTTTTCTTTAAAAGTTCTTGTTGCTCTGCCCCTTTTGTGACCTTCAAAGAAAGTCAAAAGCCCTCTTCTATGTTGGTGCTCTCCGCTACCACAAAACACAAATACTCTTTCTTAGAATATTTGCTAAAGTACATGGGATTTACTTTTCTAGTAGTTAGTTCATGGAGAATATTTACAGGAAGGAATATGTCTCCTTTCTGTTTGATTGTCCATTCCTGAAACAAAGATTTTAGCCTCTTTATCTACTTCACTGAATTTTTAGACAAGTAGCATGGTTCTTTCTTAGCCTAAAACCCCTTGACCTCATTTTTTTCAGCTGAAGTCAGCTTATGTTTCAACACTGAGGCTGAAGAATAGATTAAATCCTTCATGGATCTTTTGTAATATATATTGAAGTTTGTGTTTATGTATTGTATGCATTATTCTCCAACTGATTTGATAACTTACTGAAATGTATGGTAGTTTTTAAAGTAAAGAAAAAAGGAATTTTTTTTTTAAGTGCGAAAAGGTGTAGTATTTATATAGACATTATGCCAAAATGTAACAAGCAGAATTACACTTAAAAATTAATTCTTGAGTTATTTTCAAGCACAAAGTGCTTGTCTTATTTTACTGTCTTTGATTTATCACTAAAACTATCATGCTCATGGTTAGTGCAGGAAACTTTTAAAAATTATATCTTTACAGTTTATGTTTTAATATAGGAACCTTTCACAAAAACTATATTTATTATGTGTATAAGGAGAAATTAATGGTGATAACAATTTTTAACATTTTCAAAAATGTTGCATATAATTTTTAACCCTAGAAAATGCTCTATTTCAAAAATTCCTGAGGGACAAATATTGCAATAATCTCAGTTTAAGTTTTATAATCCCTGCCCTTTCAGCAGTTGCAAATAAAAATAGATATTGTCCTCTAGGTTATCAGTATGAAAAAGAATTCCAAGAAATTGTATATCTTTTAATTCTTGTTGGCACCATGACTTACAAATTTATATTCAAAAAAATTGCATATATCATTCTGACATTCTAATTTACTGAAACTTTGCAGATAGTGCCAAAACATTTTTTGTGAGCACGCAGTTTTCTATTTGTACAGAACAATGACTCATTTTAGCCGACTGCAATTGTAAACAAGAAGAAATTGTTCTAAGAGCACACATGCCTTCCTGCTACTGTTCATTTTAAGATTTAGGACAGGGTGGAGCAGCCACAGAATTTTCACTGTCAAATCTTTTTAATTGTTGGACTTCTATCTTATTTTACAACTTTTAATAAAAAAATGTACACCTGTGGGATTAAATAACTTTAACAAAACTGTTATTTAAACATTTTTGTTACATATATTTTGCTCATATTGTGTCTTGCTTTTATTTAAAGAAACTCAAGACTGATCTTAGAAAGTGAAGTATGTCTTAGTCTGCTCTGGCTGATCTAAGTAATAATACATAAAGCTTTATTTCTATGCTGAAAATATCTTGATAATTTGTGCTTGTCATTTTTATTTGGCAATAAAAAGGAAAAGAAATTAGAGGCTATACTCAATAAAGTTTGACACCATGAAATTTAGTTTTTAAAAGAACTTTCCCCCTAGATTACTCTACACAACCACCCAGATTTTATTACTATGAAACTTCACAATAGGTTTGAAGTGAAAGTTTTATAAAGCTGTATTGCTAAAAAGGAATTTCAGCCAATATCTAATCTGAAGTGAGGGGAAATCTCAAATCCCATTCCACAGACTCTTTCCTCCAGTCTACAGGGATGCATCCTCTTACACAGGATCTGCAGCACTTAATTCCCTCCTGGAGTTAATTGCTCATGTCATTTTTCCTTAAAATACAAGTTAGGCTCATCCTTTCTTCTGTGAATGTAGTATGGCAGCTGAAGCATATTCTGAATTTAATTCACAACTGTTCTTGAAGGCACTCACACCAACTTCCAACAGGATTTCCTGATCAGTATGTGAGAGATTTCTGCCTGGGCACTTGCTACCTTTCCTGATGAAGCTGTGCAAAAGTTATGATGGGTTACTCAGGGCCACCCAGCTTCAAACTCGGTGTTTGCTGAATTCCTGATTCAAAGCATGTTTTCTCTTATAGCTTAAAAAAACCACACAAGCAGACAAGACTGAAATTAGGAGTACTTATGTAATGTAAATGTACTTATTGCAATTTACTCTTATTTGGATGCCCAGCACTGGTCAAAAAACAGTTTGAAGGAAAACAAATATCACCACTTTTTTTTCTATGAAAATTCCGAATAAAATTATGAGACAGAGTTCCTGCAGAAATTTAGTTCAACAACAATCTTTGCATATACTTGGCTGGTGTTTTAAGATTTTCTGTGATACAGATTCCATTCTGGCAGAAGAGGCAGAGTCATAATAAGCCAAATGCATATTAAGTGTGAAGGAATATTTTTTTCTCCCCTCTAAAAAAATCTTCCTAAAATATATCATGATTCCAACTAACATTGTCTTTCTCAGAAAACTTCATTCTGAGAAATACTGAAGATGAATTGTCCAAGAAAAAGTCTTGTAGCAAAGTCAGTGCTTGCTGTAGGAGCCACAGCTATTGAGAAGGTTCAGTCTGCTCACATGCAGTGCAATGGAGGGGACATCTCCTTTGGGTGATCTATGGATGTTTCTTGCTACAGCCTTGCGGGGGAACGGGAAGATATAAGTCCAATTGTGTCAGGAACCCACGTCTTAAAAAGGAACCCACTAGGCCGCGGCAAAATATCCAAATATGGATAACATTGTAACCAGACCAGTGAAGAGATTTTTTGCTTTTATTTCCAGCACATCAGTCTCAAAATACAAAATGGAGACATGACAGCTCACTGATCCACACCAAAAAAAAGTCTCCCCCGGGAGAGCTGATACAGAAAAACATAAAATCATCTCAGTCTAGATTTTCAGCCAATCACACACAGAAAACACATATTGACAGGCATTCTATCCAATCTTATAAAACATACATAATCGTAGCTAAAACAAAGACTAGTTCATAAGAGACAAAGAACAGAGTTCTATTCATACTAATCTTCTGAAGATATACATTAAATAACCTTGTTGCCATCCTAAAGCCAATTCTACAGAGGCCTATTGTGGTTTGTCATGTCTACTGCTTGGGAAACTTTTCTGCTTGCATGGGAAACTTTTCTGCAATGCTAACAAAACTCCAAACTAAGGCCTACATACTTCTTTTAACCATTTCTTAAAAATCCTCTAACCTTATGGATTCCAACACAGCCTCCTCCTGGAAATTTCATAGGTGAGGATCTATGCCTCTTTCCTAGTTTCAGGCCAGGCTGGATTTTCACTTCTATTTTTAAAAGCAAATTTTGAGCTTTTGACTGTAGCTATGGTGAGTAAGGTCAAGGGTTTTAGTGAGAATAACAGTACAGTGTTAACCATGACTTGACTTCAGTTTGTGATAATTGAGGATTTTTTCATACTTTAGGTATATCAAGTTCAGAACTTAGTCATTCTCCACTTGTAGTAAAGAGCAGGATACCCATTCCCTTCATATATGCAGAGTCAAACCTTGGGGAAAGTAACAGTGGCTCCAGGAATTTTGGCATAATGTATAATGAGCTGAGGGTAGCAGCTGGCAAACAGTAAATAATTTAATATGTATCTTTCTTACTGCAAGTCTAGTTTTCACTGCAGCTGATTTAGTCAGGACCAATCACACCAATGTGCACTCCACTATCTGCCCACCCAAAAGTTCATGCAAATGATCAGTTATTTCAGGACCAGCTGCTTTTCCAGTACACTTATTTTTCATTATGCGTTCTTAATCTTGACATATCTGTTTCCTTTCCATTTGTTTAAGAACAAAGGGCAGTTTATGTAACTGCCTGATTTCTCATAGCTTCCTATTTGCTTCTGGAATAAATCTTCGATTACTTAATTTACAGATGAAATCACAAAAATTTATATTTAAATGACCCTGTCAATCAGTGTGAGGGAGTAGTTTTAGTTCTTCAAAGTACTATTGTTTAGGCATTTCTCACTGTGATAATGAAATGCACAAACTTTGAAGTATTTTGCTGTGAGTTGTGTACTACTCAGAGAACATATTTTGAGTTTGATAAACACCACTAATATATTAGGAATTTGATAGGTTGGGGTTTTTTTTTCCTCAAGGAACATAGACTAAATATCAGCACTTTGAATAGTCATAAATTTAGAAAAGATTGCTTACCTGAATATGGAAGAAAACTATTTATAAGCCTTACTACAAATAAGCCTACAATATAAGCCTACATATAAACCTAAAAATCTTACAAATGGGAAAGTCTAATTGTATTTTTTTAATTACTGTTTTTATTACTTCTGGTCTATAACCAGCACCACAAAACAACTTGACATTTAGAACATGACATTTTTAATGATATTAAGTGAGTTGGAAAATATTTCAAGAGGCCATCTAGTCCAATCTCCTGTTCAAAACCTCTCTTACTGCTTGTGGTGCAAGAAATGCTGGATATTCTGGTGAGCCACAGTTAAGACATTACTGGCTTGGTAATAAGAGCAGCACATTTGTTCTTTAATTAGACTTGGTTTCCCTACTTTGCATGGTCCTTTGAAATTCTGGTGAGTAACCTGATGCATACCTGTGATCTTGACCAAAATCATGCAGAAAATAAACAGTTGAGCTACACAGAAAATTCAGAAAGCTGAATTGTTTCAGCTTTGTTCAAGCCCTATTCTCTCTGGATTGCTTTGAAATTATTTGGGAAAATCCTTATGGAATTTTGTCTGAGATGTGTGCTGAGGCATCAAACAGGAAAATCTCTATAATGGAAAAAAATTCTGCATGACTGCTCTGCACCCTATGCAGTAATTTTTTCAGCTCTGTACTTATCCATAGCACTCATAAAACATGAAGAACAGATATTTTCTATGACATCCAACCATTTTTGGTGATCTGGAAAAAAAATGTGTCAAATTAAAAATAGATTATCACATTTAGATACTGTTTTTTGGATTTTGTTCCCAACACAGGTCCCACAGCATTATTACTTGTTAAATCTGAGCAAAGTTTTACATTGGCTGATGGTCAAAATGCAGGATTAATGCTGCTTGCTCACCAGGTCTTAGTGAGAATTAGTTTTATCATGTAATAATTGCATAAAACAATTTTCTGATAAATTGAGGAAAGTTTAATTTTAGCACTTTTGTTATCTATTAAAAAATAATTCCCTAAATGCTGCACTTAATAATTTGCTAGTTAATGGTATGTTCAGCAATTCTATTGCTGGTTGCAATATTTAGTCAAAATCATCTCCTAATGTAAAGACATTCAGAAGGGTTTTTTTCCTATTGACTTTGTGAAATGTGAGAGATGAGGTGTGGGTAAAGATCAAGACAGCAACTGCTTTCTGCAAAGACTTTTGATGGGGTTGTGGGACCTGCACCTTACAGGGCTCTGTTCCAGCTCCTGGAACAGAGATGTGTGTTGGAAGAGTATGAGTTATTTACTCCTCAGGAATAATGCATACCATCACACTGCAGGGTTCTGTATTTTAAGTGCTGTTTTATGACTAGATACTTGGTAGCAAAAAATGCACCAAGATTCTAATGTACAAACCCTATTTTTATGAATAAACAGGTATTTTAATTTTTTTTTTAATCTTTAACCTCAGTTAAAGAACTAAACAAAAACATTCACTATCTGGATTATTTGCAAAACAGTTCTAGACATCTGATACTAACTGTGCTTTTTATAAACTATTCTGTTTCCTTTTAGGAGGTTCTAATGTGAGATATTGCACACAAGAAATTTGTGAGAGCTCTACTTGATTATAGAGAGTGTGGTGAGTTCTTCTTGTTTCCACACTTCATATTTTTAGTCTTTCATCTTTAGCCAAAGTCTGAAAGTTCTACTCCTGGGAGGAGAGGTGGGCATAATTCCAGCATCCCTTCTAATCATACCTCAATGTAATCTCTTGTAACATCAAAGCAGTTGGAGGATGATGACTGGGAGGGAAAAAAAAAAAAAGAGTCAGATAAAGTTCAGTCTCTGAATAGGCTGTGTTTGCCTTTAGATTTGTGTGTGAGGAGGAAGGGGGTGGTGCTGCCAAACTAATCATATGGAAAACTTGGCTTTTCCTGAAATAAGGTTCGTATATGGCTGGATAATGAATTTTTAAATAACTATTTGCCTTCATTAATGGAAGGGGAAACAGTTTATGAAGGAATTTAAGCTATTGATTTTTAGCCTTTAAATATCAGACACCTGAGTTTCATTTCTAGAAGCAATGTCCAACATGCTATGTGGCACTTTTAGACAAATTTGCAGCTGATAATCACTTGTATTGCATCTTTGGGAGCCAAGTATGGACTGCATATACTGAATTGATTTGCAGAACTAGAAAGAAACTAATGCCAGATGTCACTTGTTCTAACTCTTGAAAATCAGTTACAAACCATTTAATTGTCCAGTTAGGGCAGGTAGGAGAGGATATTATTGCTTGCAAAAAAGCAGTAAGCATTAATTAAAGTCTCTCTCAAGAAACAGGCAATGAATGCTGAGACCATAGACTAAGACCATAGTCTGTACTAAGAGCATAGACTTCTCCCCACATCGCTTCTGTGCACTCTGGCAAATTATTTACACAAATTCTGCTTGTTTTTGCAGAAGACTTGTAACAGTCATCACTTCTAGCACTTCAAATCCTGCAAAATATTTTCTGCTGATCATGCCTTAGGCTTTTGCTGATTTCTTGAAAAGAACATGCCCATTAGAACATTGTAAATTATTTTCTTATTTATCATATCCCAAGGAAGTGCTTTCTAGCTTGGACTCTTGTCTACACGATTCTTACTTTGTCAGACAGTCTTTTGAAGTATCCTGACAGTACCACAGCTAGTATTCCTGAATATGTGGTTACTTACACATTCTTTATCCAGGGAGAGGACTTGGGTTCAAATTCTGATCCTCCTGATAAAAGCTATTCTTATGAAAAATTTTTACCCTTTCCTATCTTAAATCTCAGACAGTGGAAAATGTCAGAAAAACTCGAGTAAGAAGCAGTTTGGATGCACTAAGAAGGAACTATTTTACTCTGTATTTTACTCTAACAATTCACAGAAAGACAGTTTTCCCTTGCAGCAATTTAACTGAAATTTATTTAAAAATTTGGGCATGAACACCTTCACCAACTTTTGTTTCTCTATTAGAATGTAGCATCTGTGACTGAAAAAAAGCTATAAATTTCCTGTTTATTATCTGCAAAGTTATTTGCATGTACCTGAAATAAGGTTCATTTATGCCTGGATAATGACATTTTCAATAACTATTTGCCTTCTATAATGTGAGGGGAAACAGTTGATGTAGGAACTCAAGAAACCTGGTGTAGTTGAAGGTATCCCTGCTCACGGCAGAAGGGTTGGACTAGGTGGCCTTTAAATGTGTCTTCCAGTTCAAACTATTCTGTGATTCTATGGTTTTCTGCAGAATTTCTTCATTTGGAGCAATAATAAAGTACAAAATGTCATTTCTGGGTAAAGTGTTGACAAGAAAATAATTTTCCTTATTCAGTTTGTACGGCTATAAAAGCCTTCATAGATAATATGAAACAGAGTAATGGAAATTTACAGTTCAGCAAAAGGAATGGGTAAAATTTTTGAATTCTAACATACCTAGATAGCCACAGAACCAGGAGTCTGATTTAATTGAAAAAATAAGTCTTTGATCCCATCTTATCTGGGTCTTATTCCATAAGAAATTGAATTACCATCAACTTTGAAATTAAATCCAGCAAGAGGACTGAAACTAAGAATGTACATAACAAAGTGTATATGTAGTAGATTTTCACACCCTTCAGTTAAAAGAGGAAGAAATAGGAAAAGATTTTTGGAGAAAAAAAATCAATAAATCTTGTTCATTCTGACTAGACATAAAAATTTGAGATCCTTTGGAAGATTTGACACCATTTTTGAATGTGAACTCACTTGCATGTCCCCAGAATTGCTTTTTGCAGATGGAAATTTTTATTAAGTAATTCTGTCACAACTTCTGTATACATTTAAGTTTTGCCTGCACTCAAAAGAGTTTGGGTACCTGTATGCCATTGCTGGTCTTTCCAGTTCAGCAAAGGAAAATGAAAAATTAGGTTACATTGGTGCTTTAGGCTATAGTTATGGTAAGTAGAAAAGCACTCTTTGAAGTATCAGAGGTGCAAGCTTACAATCCAAGTTTCTGGATTTCGGGTTGTAAATTGACTAGAAGACTTAGGAATAGAAAAAAAACTTTACTACTCTATATTTGTCATTGTGGAAATATGATTCTTACATTGTGAGTTTATTTCCTATGATAATTAAATGCTATAAAATAAGACTGATATTTTCTAGCACTGTTAGACTTCAAAACTAAATAGTATCATTTTTTTGTTGTTAAAACTCTAAATGGTCCTTCCCCAAACAAAGTGGCATTTGCTAATTTCTATTTCAGTACTTTTTAGCAATGATGCACTGAATCCAAAAGTCCTTTTCTGATATAAGGAGATGGTGGAAAGTTTGGAAATTTCTTAATAGAGTTCACAGACCTAGTTTAAAAGTGAAAAATATCTTTTTCCTACTATCTCTATTTAAATCAATGAGGAAAAAAGTTTAAATAATAAATAAATAACATAATAAATAAATAAATTCATCTTCTGGGCAGATGAATTTATGCCTCATCAGATATAATTCATTCACTATGATTTCATTGTTTCTTTCCTCCTTCATATACGATGAGATGATCATACCAACTTGTTCCAATGTTTATATGAACTTGTTGATCTGGACTTTCTAGGAAATAGAACAGTGTTTTCTTCCTCATGGGTAAACACGTAATGTGTGATAAGGAAGCATGCTTGCAGATATGGATTTATGAGGGAAATTTCTTTTTCATGTAAGACAGTTGAAGCAAAACAAACTCAGAGCCAATCTGAATAGTTTTCAAGCCCAACCAATAACAGCTGCACATTATCCTTGTAATCAGTACCAAGAAAAGTGGCTCTGTGGCTTGGATAACATAAAATTTTAATTCTGTGAGGGTGCTTTGACTGTGAAAGGGACTCTATATGCTTAGCTGGGCATCTGTCCATCCATTTAATTCATGAAGTGGCTTTCTCTCTACTTCAGGTGAGGCGTTCTGATGACTTGGTTGGCACAGGATGTGTGCAGTCTCAGCCAAAAAGTTCCAGTTTTCTGAGACTTGATTTTTTGCCTTTGAATAGCAATTGAAATGCATCTCCTATTAAATAACCTCCTGTACATTCCTCTCACCGCAGTGCTGTGTTATTGAACAAACTAAACCCATGACATCACTTGATGAGTTCAAGGTACTCAGCACCAAACCATTCAGGAAATACTCAGACTATTGCAGAATCAGGCCCCTAATTACAAACTTATGTGCAGTGTTCTGGTTCATTTCTATTACTGATGTCCCATTTCAGTGGCAAAGTTTTTTTTTCTCAGTAATCCACCTCTGTGACTAAATATTCTCCAAGGACAAAGATGGCTCCTGCTGAATGTGAGCCAAGGTTCCATAGTTGAATCTCACATGCAACTAAGAGTATAAGGTTGTGACAGAAGTAACTTCTGTCTTGTAAAATGCTATTATCTCTATATATTAGGAAAAAAAGATTAAAACCTCATTTTTATGCTACTCTGCAGCATAATGGGCCTGAAACCTTAGAGATCAACATGCAGCCCTTTGGGCTGTTTCCTTGCACAGAAAACAAGTTTTTTGATGGCTGGGCACAATATTCTTTTTTAAACTAAAATTCTGGATAAAATAATTACCAAATTGTTAGTACAGTTTCTGAAGAAGCATAAGAGACTGACACAAATTGATTTGCAATCTCTAGAATGCCTACCCCAGAAGTTAGAAATGCTGTATAAGTAAATAATGTGAATTTTAAAATGGGTAACTAATGCATTATAGTTTTGACATAGGAAGATAGAGCTATTACTAATTATCTTCAGTTTTTCCCTAGGACCCACCAGCAATAGGACTGTGACTTTCCTTTTGGCTTCCTTCAGAACTGTACCAGCCTTATCTCTTGCTGACTATGATTTCTGGCATACATCTATGCACTGAAGAGGACAACCAAAGGCTCTCTATATTCTCCATATTGGTTCTATACCAATCCTGGTTCTATTTAAAGACTGCACAGAATTTTGTCTAAAAGTAGGTGATACAGAGATGCAGAGAACTGTGGCCTGTTGTGATGTCTGTAGAAATGAAGAAGAAAGAAGCTTGTTATGGAATGCCATGTGTGGTTCTATAAACCTGGTATTTACATACCCTTTAAGGCTTACTTAAGCAGTTGAAATCTTTAGGAATCACTGTAGAAAACAGTGAACAAGGGTAGTCCATACATCTGTATGATTGTCCTTTTATACCTATGAAACTCCACCAAATTCTTTGTTATATCCTTTTTCAAAGAGTGGTCGATTATTTTCTATGCATATATTCATTTTTCAAGAGCTTGCGTAGAGTGAGTTTGGTTCATGTGGAGGTTGCATTTGATTCTGTTAATGTGAACAATAGAAACAGAGTGTTCTATGGTTAAAAATAGTATTTGAAAGGTATCCTTATCTCTTTTCCATTCTGCCTCTTCTGTAAACAAATATTTAGAAGTAGAACTGCTAATACTATAAATATGTACTCATTTTTTACTTATAGTCAGAATGCAGAAAGTACTTCAGCTAAAGACTCCAAGCCAGATGGTACAAATATTAGTACTTCATTCCCTCTACATGCTCCTGAAATACCAATGCATATATGTTGAAATACAGATGGCTTTGCTAAAAGTCTTACAGCAGCTGAAGAGCAGCATGACTTCAGGAATGCTTTTAGCTATGTTGTCCCTAGTATGTCCTCTGTCATGATTCTTGAAGGATGCTACAAAATACTGCTCAAAAAAGTTACCCTGAATCCTTTCCTTGACACTGATTCTTCAAGTTCCTGTTGGAAACTGTTAGAAGTTTCAAATTTTTATATTCTGTCTTCCTTAATGATATGTTATTTTGCTACATTTATACACACAAAGAGAAGGACACAACCCTTCCTCTGGTTCAGTCTATCCCATTCTGCCTGTTTTGGGGAATGGAAAACATGCGATTGCCAGTTGTTTATATTTTTATAATGTTATTGCTTTATTAGGTATTTTTAGGGATATCTTAAGCCTAACTATGTTTCTAAATCCAAGGACTTATTGTACAAACAGAAAATAAGTAGCAGAAACAAAAACATCTATTATGAAGCAGTTATTTTCATTCCAATATTCAAAGGAATGAAACTGTCAAGGAATGGTGAGTATGTGATATACAAGAACTGCTTCTGAGCAGAATGTTTTTTAGAAGATTTCATTTGATTTTTTTAAATGCTTCAATAAGGGACAGCTGTAGACAAGAGAAACAAAAATATCTCTGAAAGTAATTAAAAATGTGTTTTGGCAACCTTTTCTTTAGAAAAGTAGAAAATGTTTCAGAGGTAGATTCTAATTCATGAAACAGATCCATCCTTTTTTGCTTTGTAGCTGTGGGTCCTGTCAGTTCCTACCGCTAAAAGTAAACAGAGTAACTCAGAAAGTTGTTCCTGTCTGTTGTTACCTTACTAGGAAAGAGGGCCTGTACAGCTTCTGCCTTTATTCTCTGCATTGTTTAGAGTGAAATAACTTTATTTAGCTCTACCACATTTCAAATCAAGTACTGTATCTGGTTGCTTGGGAAATGTTAGGTCAATTATTTTCAATTATTTTTTTATAAATCAAGTGTCTACTTGATATGCATCTGTCCATACTCCTAGAAATTCTTTCATTTTAATACAGGAACTCTGTCTCTAGAAGGGTTACCCTCACTGCTCCCTTTCATTAAAACTGTCTATCCCCATGGACACTGAACAGTCTGTTTTCCTGCATGATAACTGTGCTTTGCTGGTGAACCAACAATCTATACCACTTTGTATCTCTCACTTAAGCTTTGGCATTTTTGCAGATGAGCCATAAAAAAAACCCATAACAGGAATATGGGACAAGATCACACTTACACACATGAAGCCAAGCTTCAAGAGCCACCTTTCTGTCCCAGCAAATATCCCATTTATCTGATATATGACACTGCTGCTGTTACCCAGCTGCTTGCAAGCTACATTTAAAAATTAGCCCTTTTTTATTGCCACAGAAGCCTTGCATTAAAATCCCAGTAAAATGCCAATTTGTTGAGGATATGGGCTACAGGTTTATTCAGCTTCATATAAAGCTCATAGGTATTCTAAATAAACTTTCAGTTAAAAAACACTGAACACCTATTATTGTCTGATAGGCCATTTTTAGATAATTGTAACTATATTACTACATAGTATGACATTAATTGAATAACATTACACCTTGTTGCAGTTACTTATCTTTACTTGCTCCTTTGAGCACACAAATAGTCTAAATTACAATATTAGATTTTCTGGTATTTCTCTATTTTAAAAGGCTAGAAAAAAACTAGACCAGACATTTTATTTAACATATTTTGGTCTTTTTACACATAGATTGGCAAGTTAAAGATGTTTTTTAAGTCACATGTTAGTTCAAAACAAAGGGGGACAAAATGGTATTATTGTCAAATTTAAATGTTATGCAAGTCCTGCTAGTCTTTCTGCTTCTTATTAAGTAAGTAGGTAGGACTTTGCATTTCTGCAGTGTCTTTAATCCCAGAGAACTTAAAAAACTGGATTAATACACACAACAAGCTGCTTCTACTGAGAGCTTTGATAGCAGAGTGTGAGTACAGTTAAAATGGGAGGATTAACTCTTGCACCAAATAGAGCATCCCTTTACAAACTGAATGCACGAAGATCCTAACTCATAAAGTATAATTAAAAATGCTGAAAGTAATAAGGTTAAAGGAGTAAATTTACTGATAATCCTTTGATGTGATAGCCCAGGTTTTATGTACTTCATCCTGGATTGTATCCAGTGTCAAAGTGCGCTTACATGGAACAGTATATCTTACAACTGAACTAAAACTCTTGGTGACTAAAACACAAACCAACAACAAATAATTTTGGAAAAAAAGATAGTGAGACCAAGAAAAGAAGAGATGTTTGAAAAATGAACAAATTGGAACACAGGAGTAAACAGATATAGCAAAACTAGTGAAAATGTCAGCATTTTCCTGAAGTGATCATGCTGAAGGTCCAATGACCTCTCATGCAGTTTGTATGGACTTTGTGTGTGCATATGAATGGTCCAGACTCAGCTAAATGCAGATCTGGAATTAAATTTTCCGTTATGAATCTTGCTTGGTTGCCCCACATGTAAAAATAGGTAGGTCCTAACTGTGTACAACTCTGTCTAGGCAGCTCCTGGGACACTTTAGAGCATAAATAATGCTTCTATCTGAAAATGATCCAAGTTCAGACAGCTGTGTATAAAGGCTCCCACTCTATTCCTCAGAGAGGAATAAAAGCAAGAGTAGTTGCTTGTGATTTATTACTGATACTGTTGGTAAATTCCAGGTGGCAGCAATAAGAGATGGTATATATTTTAGAAAATATAGGCTGGGGCACATAAACAAGAAAACTGTTCCGAGTTAAACAGTAAACCACTTTATTACAGCTGTGAATCTCACTCAATGATAGTTTCTGTATGGCCACAGAAGTTGTTTTTAAGAGACAGAGAGCTAGGAATGATCCTTGGCCATTTTCAAGAAATTCCATGGCTGTTTGATTTCCATGTAAACAACTCATTAAAGATGAATTGCAAGACTGTAGCTTTTACGATAACTCAAGACTGACAAAGTTCAGAGCCTTTGATGTCTACAGCACATGGGACTAACAATGGCAGAAAACTGAAATTGTGGTATAGAATTAGACAAGGTAATATGCCTTAGTTTTACTGTGGTATAGCTTTTCCTTTAATCCCTGCAGAAGATGCTGTCTATTTATTGTCTGCTGTTACACATGCCCAACAGAGCAGAAACATCTAGCTTAGCACTGCAGAACAATCTAAAATGGTGTAAGTCTTCATTTTTTGAGCTTTGGGAATGAGTCCATACATTTTAATTTTCATAGAAAAAAATGTGCCAATACATCTAGAACAATAATCACTTTAGATGAAACTCTACTAGTCCCTTTACTTCACCTTCTAAATCTGGTAGGGGTGTCACACACATATGGAGGGCCCATTTCCCGTATTGCCTGGCTAGCACATCCCTAAAGTGCCTTGGAAATAGGACCTTTGAATGTATTTTAGTATTCCTTGTTCTCTCTCCAGAGGCTGCCAGACAGTCTACAAATAATGCCAGCTGAGTATGCTACATTTTTGACAGTTTTTGCTTGTCTCCACAAACAAAAGTAGTTGTGCATTGATTTGTTTATATTTTGCTATGTCAAGCTTGTAGCAAGTCACGCCATTGTAATGGAGTGGAGATGTCACCTTAGTTTCTCACCTGCAAGAAGCTGTTGCCTCAGATAAATGAGGCTTTCTATTCCTTCTGTTTTGACTTATATGGTCTTTGGCTGGAAGGTTGCAATACAGGATGAAACCACAGAACCGGTGTTTTCAGCTGAAAAGAAAACATTTCCATGAATAGATGAGACTCATACCCTCAAGGTCACTGTTTTGGCGAAGAATGCTTTTAAAGAAATATGTGAGAAACTATGCTTATTCTAAAAGAAAATACAGGGAATTTATAACTTTATTCTATTTCTTAAATACTGACATTTAAAAAACATATTCTTTGAAAAAAATAAGACTTTAAGAATATCCTGGACTGGAAGTGAACTTAGCCATGGTTTGGAAGAAACAAAATCAAAGAGATTTGAACCACTACAGTAGAAAGACACAAAAGAAGGCAAAACTAAAAATAGCTCTGGCAGCATCCTGTGTGCGGATTTTGTGGGACATAAGGCCTTCTGAACACACCTTTTGGAAGGCAGCTGAAGCTTCTGTCACTTTCCAACATTTGTCCTTTAGCTCAGAGATACTACAGACCAGTAAAGTATTTCCTTCAAGACAGTTGCTCAGCCAATTTATCCTCTTTGTCTGGTGCTGAAAAGGTTCTATCTAGTCTGTACTGCCTGGTTTGGTATTACATTTTTAACTTCTGAACTAGATTTTTCAGTCTGCAGCCTGATCACTTTAGCAGAGCTTATTTTGTGAAACTGGCATTTTTATGCCTCTTTTGGGCAGCAGAAGTTTTCACTTCCTAGACTCTGAACTGTCCTTAAAGCTTTCTTTAAATATTCCTGGCAGTGAAAGCACGAGGATCAATTTATGATTTTTTGATAAATAATAAATAATCAACTTTACAGAAAAGGCTTCAAGTAAGTGAGAATATTTCTGTCTGACAACTATATGAGAAAGTATTTATATTCTTTTCCTAACCTTTGTGTACTTGTCAGTTGGCCACATGGTTGCCTATGGACAGGGACTAGCCTTTTGCAAATTTTTTTATATGCGTGTGCTTGTGTGCACGCACAGATGTGTATTTTTGCCTCTGTATCTGTGTAAGTAATAGAAACATATTTACCATCTCTCTTTATAGTAGATCTCAAAATGCATTACAAGGTTTAGGTCCTCTCCTGGTGATCTGCAGGCTCACTAAGACTTTTACCAATGTCTACACAAGTAGAATATGGCAGAGCAGCTAGTTCTGGGACCACAAGATTGTTATACTTAAAGCAGCCATGTAACACATATCTTTTATATAGCACCTGAATGCATGTGCCCTTTGCATCTTACTGCAGTACAGAACATTGGTCTCATCTGGGAAGCAGGTATGTCCTTGGAAGGTTTTGGAGATTCTTCTTTCCTTTGGGACAACATTACTTGTGATCTGTGGTTCATTTACATTTACTTCATGGATTCTGCTTTTTAGTTCTTTCAGAGATCATTCCTGAAGCTTCTGTCAGATGCTGAAATCAATTCTGTGTGTGCTGGGGAAGAAAGATATTGGAACTGCAATCTGCTCTTGCACAAGAAAGGAGAATTTTCTTTCAACTGAAGAGCTTGTCAGTGCCATTGAAACGTTTGTGAAATGTTATGTTATCAGTTGCACCTATATCTATTAGAATATATTATATTTAGAATGCAATTTAAGCTGAAAGCAATGTCAAAATTATGAGAAGCCTTTATCCATCACAGGGAGAGACTCATTCCCTATAGATAGCTTTCTCAGTTTTACTGGCTTTGTTCAGGTGTGCATGGAAGACGTATTCTTTAACCTTTTCCAAGCTGAATCTTGCAGCCTGATTTATAAATGGGATAATTTTTCTCCATGTAAATTCACTCCTGCCAAAGCAGTGCATCCACAAAATCAGTGGAATTATAATCATTAGAAATGTCTCTCTATGATGTCTACCTAAAATAGAGAATAGTCAGTTCCAAGTTTTCCGTAAGATAAAGGTTAATGCTACTCCAGTTGCTTGTGTATATCTTCACTGAGTGAAAATAAGCTTTACTAGATAATTTTGGTCAAAATGCAAGAGAACTTCTTTTATGCTAGCTGTAGTAGTTCTTTTGAAGTGACTGGCTGAAAATAATGAAAGTTTTTATTCTAACTAAAAGTATTAAAAAATATTTTATATGTATACCATTTAAAAATTAAGATTCTTGGTCATACTAGATAGTTTAGTTATGTCTACCAAGGTTCAGTCATACCAAGTAAATAGATTTATCTGTGTGCATCTGTGGAAACTCAAGTACACAAAGAGTTCTCACAACATTCCTTTCTGATAAGCCATGCACCACTATCTCAAGACCATTTCTTGACAATAGGTAGGCATTCAGCCTTTGTTCCTCCTGCAATTTTATTGCATGGTCATTATTGGCCAGCCTTGACTCCCTCGGTGATTCTGCTCTTCTTAGGTGAGTGTCTAAGTAAAAATCTATCTCTAGTGTGACACTTGAGCTGTGCAGTAAAAAACTCACTGGGAGCTCATATCTTTTCCTAATGCATCCTTGGGAATTTAGCATTGTTGTGAAACTATCCGAGAAACCGTGGTAATGGAAATGTTAACAGAAACCAGACAGTAGTGTTTAGAGAGCTATTATGAACTTTAGCTTCTGTTCACACAGTTCTCAGAAAAAACAAAACTTTCAGTTGCTGAAACTGCAGTCTGAAGGGGGTGAATGTTTACCAGATTCTTTGTCCCCAGCCAAAGAATCCACAGAAAGCATATTCCATCATATGTTTACATAGCAAATCACATCCACATACAAATGCTTTCATCAGTTGAACTCCACTGGAGACGCTCAGCTGAAAAGGCTTATACTAAAGCATATTGAAGTCAGTGGAAATTTTCACATGGACTGCAGCAGGTTTTCTTTCAAGTTCTAACTCCACTTTTAGCAGCTGAGTTAAAGAAGTAACTCCATAAATTGTAAACTCACAGCACATTGTGATCTGTGCCAGACCCAGTCTCATGACATGATTATTCATTATTATGCTGCAGTAAAATCGTGGTGAATATTGCACACTGTCCATAGATAAAATCTTATGAAATTTGCATTCCCTGTGGAATAAGCCTAAACTACTTCATAGACATGAAAATTCCTCTTTATATGCACAAATTCTCCTGCTGAGAAGGGATAGTTTGATTGGCTTCAAAGGACATACAGATCATTAACCAGGCCTGTGACAATTTCTTATATAAAGATATTTTTGAAGTCTACTATACAAGGGAAAACAATGTAAATGGTTAGGGTAAGGTATGGCCTGCAGTTCAGCTTCTATATGTCTTCTATATTTTAGTTGAGTCTGGTTTGATATGGCAATTTGAACAAGGAAATTGCTTCATCCATAGTGAAATTACTTTTCATAGAGAAAAGCAGCCTCTGTACAGTGCTGTGATGTGTATTTCTTGCATTTCCTTGTAGGGAACTTGAAAATTTAGGGGTTTTTCCAGTTTGAGCCATGAGTATTTTGCTACATGAATGTGACAAAAGTCAGGTTTTGAGGAGTACATTATATTAGATGGGATTGCTAAGGACTGTCATCATGAGTCTACAAAAATTGCAGAATCATGTAAAGATTTGGATTGGAAGAGTCCTTTAAAGATAATCTAGTTCCACCCCACTTTACATGGCCAGGGGCATCTACCACTAGGCCACATTGCTCAAAGCCTCATCCAACCTGGCCTTGAACATTTCCAGGGACAGGGCATCCACAGCTTCCCTGGGCAACCTGTTCCAATGTATGTAATACATATCCTTTTCTCTCATGACTAAATGGATAAACACAGATTGCTTGGATATGCAGATCAATGCATCTATGGCAGTTCAGACAAGGGAAAGTTAACAGAAAGTGTTAAGAGCTGTTGGCTGGCCCAGACAGCCAGCGGTGTTACTGGGCTGCCATCTATTCACTGATCCTGTTACTCAATCTTTCTCACTGTGCCTCTGGAAATTCACATCTTCATGACCTGTCAGGCCAATGCATAAAGAAATATAGGTTCAAATGCAAAGGATCAGGGAAGACTGAGGAGGGCAATGAAAAATGCTTTTCTTTTCTGAAGTATTTGTGAGATTTTAAAAGATTTTTTAAT
Source organism: Ammospiza nelsoni (assembly GCF_027579445.1). Lineage (NCBI taxonomy): Eukaryota > Metazoa > Chordata > Aves > Passeriformes > Passerellidae > Ammospiza > Ammospiza nelsoni. The sequence continues at coordinate 33,140,293 of NC_080638.1, read as the reverse complement.
CTTTAGCAGCTAGCAAAAATCCATTGTAGGAACTTCTGAGAATAAAAGATTCTGTTTTTTCAGCTGGCTCAAATCAAATTATGTGTTTCATTTAAACAACTTATCTTTTGAATACATGAGTAATTCAAATTCAGACAAAGTATGACATAGTCACAGAGTGTTTCTGTATATAAACTTGTAAATTCTTCTTGGTATAAAAGACAGACATAGAATATGACTTCAGAAAAACAGTCTGCTAACCGGCTTCTTGGAGCTGAACTTTGCTCGCAGCATGCTCTAGGGAACATGATGACACACAGTGACCTTAGTCACAGAGAAACATAGAATACATTTTCTCAAAAGAAGAAATAGTGCTAGCTCTGCTGTAAGTTTCTATAAATCTGGGAACAGAAGCTGTGAACCAACCCTCTGTCAAAACAATCTAATAGCCACCAAGTACATGTTTTTTGTTATTCTATTTTAAATATTCACTTAACTTTTTACAAGAGTGGACACTGTACTTGGGCTTTCTGTAGGCCTCTATTTTCTGTTCTATATAATTTTTCTTCAAAGCATGAACACTAATTATAAAACTAAACTTTTCCTCACAGCTTAGGTGAAATTAAGGCTAGAATTGCATCCAAAACCTGGGATCAAACTTCCCTGAAACTGAAATCCTAAATTAAAACCAGATCAAATTTTATAAGATGGCTTTATTTTTTACTAAAATTATCTTCTTTGAATATCTGTTCTTTGTTTTAATATTTAGATTTTAAGTCAGGTTGGGTGCTGGATTTAAAAACTCTTAGTCCACATCTTGAGTTTTGTCACTGACCTACTGCAGGGTGGAATGTCAGTTCAGATATTTCAATCAGGTTCAGGATTGTCTTAAAAATCTCTAATTCGTGTCTTTTGCACTCAGAGAGAAGTTTAGATAGGAGATCACTTCCTAAAAAGGTTGTTGGGGAAACAAAACACATTGTATAACAGGATTACGATCACTTTGAATGTTTGAACTGCTAGTGGTTACTTAAAAATAACCTCGTGGACTTGTAACTGAAAATTCCAGTTGTATTTTTAACAGTAGGTGTTGCTGTAGGAAAAGAGAACAAAGCATGCAAAGCAAACTGCATTCACAGGAACAGCGCATTAGAGAAGAAAAAGGGAAGCCAGAACGCTTTGTTTAGAACTACTTTGAAAAACCCTATTGTAAGTTTACATGATTTAAAATTTTATGTTGTCACCTTTTCTCAGCCAGTTCTGATGAGCTGCCTGTAAAAAACATTTAGATACTTTGGCATTTTGAATACTTTTTCTGATTATAAAATTACCACTCAAAATTAAACCTCCCTCTTCTCACTGAAATTTATAATAATATTCTGTCTGCATGAAAACTGAATCATAGACATATATAACTTCTAAATACTACTGCCTGGCTAATATTTCAACCTGAAGATGTGGGACAGATCAGAACAAAAGTTAGGACTTATATTAAGTAAATAAAGTGCACAGCTTACTCTTATGTCTAGATAGCAGGTATACTACTGGCAAAGCTCTGAAAGTCACTGTAGGTACCCACTTGGCATGTTGGGTTGGCAGGTAGATGAGGCTGGGTGATGCTATCACTTTCCAATATCCTGATATAAGTAATTTGTGTTGCAGTGGTTACAGACCCTTATGAGAAAGAACTCCATGTGCACATAGTGTACACACAAAAAAAGCCCTGTTTGCCCTGGTCTACTGAGGTACTCAGACAACACTGCATAGCCTGAGCAGCAGAAGCCCATGGCAGAAAAATAAGCACTTTTTTACATTTTTGATCTGGAAGTGATTAAAAAGACTGTTAGGAGATTGTGGAGAAAATGTGTCTGGCTGACAAAGGAGTGAAAAAGTCACAGCCATGCTTGTGCCAAGTGTTACCTGGTGAGAGCGTGCTCTGCTCCAGCCAGTGGAAGGACAGGCCCTCTTTTAACCTGGGTTTTTTCTTTCAAGTTTTCGCCTCCCTCACTTCCATTGCAATTCAGAACTTAAGGATAAAAAAACCTGTTGCCTTCTGATGTTCAGCAGGTTTGAGTTTAAGGATATGTGTTGTAAAACAGGTTTGTGGAGGAGCACTGTGTGAGTAAGCACAAGCTGACAACTTGCGGAAAGCCCAGGGGCTCAGCTTTCCTTGTACATTGTGCTCAGCCTATACATACTGTTATTAGTATTCCTGCTATCTGCTTGTGGGGAAGAACAGAGGAATTCTTCACTTCTCACTCTGTGGAGGCACATGGAAGTTGAGATGTTAGATGTTACTTCTTACCTAATAACATTGTGATACTATCAACAATGAGAGTTCTTGGTTTGATGGCACAAAAAATTCATCAAAGTATGAAAGCTTTATAGAAATAGCAATAATTGGAAGTGAACCAAGATGCTTTATAAGGGTGTAATTGTAAACATCAGAGCCTCAACCTTCTCCCAGATCAGACTACTAGATCCGGCTGAGTGCCAAACTGGAGCAATGCCTCAGTAAAGTTACAGATTACAATGACTTTGTCAAGTTAATAGAAATCTAGGAATGTAGCAGACAAATGCCTTCTTTGATATATCTAATTGGAGATAGAAGTAGTGATGTCTGTTGAGAAATATTCAGAGATGGTGAAGTGTAAATTACAACACATTAAGAAGTCATTTGAAAGTTTTTTTTTATGGCATGAGAGATTTACTGTGTTGAGAAGTTACTCATGTAAGGTCATTTTGTACCAATCCTAAAAAGAGGCAGAAGGGTTAAAACTGGATAAAGTTTATATATGTGATGTTCATGGCTCAAAATAAGTGAGTCAATGAATCAGTTCATTGTATAGAAATACCTTCTGGTCTCTCTAACACATTCTATTCAAATTTAGAGAAGTGAGAGGGTTTAATGGTTTAATTACTAGTTCCTTACTTCATGGTTTGGGTGCTATGAAGGTATGAGCTGTTGTCCTTAGAAGAAATTACAAAAAACATTTTTTAGAAGTGTAATTTATTGGAAAGCAAAAGAGAGACAAGTCCCCACCCAGGGAGCAAACTGTAACAGCACTGGCAATTTAACAATGAAAGATCTCATCAGTTAAATTTGTAATAGTATTGATAGCAGAAAGGATCAACAAGTGTTGAATACTAACCAATATTTTGCCCAAAGAGTGAAAGATATGATGAGGGTTTGTGAATGGGATTGAATTCTTATCCTAACATTCCTTGGGTCTGTTCTTTCAAGGGTATCTTGGCAAACACATGGTAGAGGAATTGAGATCTTTTCTCCTTTATATCTTTAGAGTATGCAGCCGGTACCTACCTCGTGCTCCTCTCAGCACTGCAAATTGCCACTTGTTCCACACGTGCAGCAGCACCCTCCTGTCCTGCTCCCTGCTGAGGGGAGGAGCAGCTCCAGCCCAGGTGCAGAGCAAAGCTGCCTCTTGCTTCTCAGTGCTTTTGTTCAGGCAACACCAGGAGACAGGACGAAGTAGAAATATAGAAAAGAGAATAAAGCTAGCATCACAGGCCAGTTGTTAGCATTAGCACCTCCAAGATTTGATTTAATTTCGCATACTTACAGATATTACTTCTGCATCATCTGAGGTTATACTTCACAACATCTGCAACCATAAAAAACACGTAGATAGAATAAGAGGGAATCTTTGAGTTAAATCATGCAAAAATGAAGGAACAGGATTTTGTTTCCTCTTTATTGAATACATATATGCAGCCCTCATATAATTCTAAATTTTGGCTAAACATAAAAGAATTGAGGATAACATAATGGCTGACAGAGTTGACTGAAAATGACTGCAAACCTATAGTAAAGATCCTTGTTCCAGTGATTTTCTCCTGGTATATTTTAAATATTGCGTATGGAAACCAATGTTTTGTACTCATTAACAGCTCTGTTGCATGTCAGCCCAGCCTTTGCTTGCAGCTTGGTTTTTTCAACAATGTAGTTGGACTATTGAAAGGTTCAAACTTCAGGACATTCTCAAGCTCAGCTGAATAATTTATATTACATCTGCCTTGGAGTAAAATTAGGAATTATTACTAGGTGCTGCAGTATGAGGTGCCTTCTCCATCACCTGGCTCTCCTAAGCCAGGTTCTTCTGCAATAAATTTGGAACACAGCCATAAAACACAACATTTATCCCAGGCAATTTACCACAACAGTCACAGAATTCCTTGCTTCTGGCTCTTGACTTCTGGACTTTGTATATTTTTGGTTTGCTGTGTCTCTGAAAACAGACCATGCCTGGAAGGGAACGCAAGACAGAAATACCTATCAGAAAGATTCAGTTTTGCATAATGTAGATAAGTTAGAACACATTCCCACTCTGTTCTGGATTTTAGAAGAAGAATGTGGGCACCAATGTTGTGGGTTGAAAGATATATTTGAAAAAATTGCTCAAGGTTTTATGTGTCTCCTCTGCTCTTTTGAGTAAATCCTCTAGTTAGTTTTCATGTAAAATCACATACACAAATCAAATTTTGCTGACTGTCTTGAAAGATGGAACTCCCTGTGAGGAACAGATAATTGGACTTGACCATCTTTATGGGTCCCTTCCAACTTGAGATATGCTATGATTCTATGATTATAATCTCCTGGGGTCCAAAGAAAATGTGTTTGAAAAGAGTTTTGTTTGGGAGTCCTTATTGCTGGTGCTATCTATACATCTTGTTAAAGAAACCCTTGTCTCTTTCCAAAACTAGAAGTGGAAATCACAATGGGAGTGAGAAAAGAGGAAGAGTAAAAAGATGTGCCAAGATTGCCACAACACACAAAAGGCAAAGCAGTTAATATCCTCCTTTGTCCAAGACTGTGTATACTGTTGACTCACAAATTCTCTCAAATTCTCCAAGGAGTATAGAAGACACAAAGAAGTGAAACTGCTGAGAGATTGAAAGCTTACCTTTGCAACACTGCTCAGGCCCCATTATGAGAAATACTATGTAAGAACATCAAGAGCCTAAACCTTTTCTCCTCACTGGTAATACCAATTTATGAATTTAAATCTTTGTTACTTTCTTGACCCTATTCCCAGCAAGAAAATACCTAAGTATTTAAAGTTCTTCCATATAAGGACTGGATTCCTTTGAAATAAATTATATAAAAATATGAAAATAGTCTTCAGTTGAATCATACTGATTTTTTTTAATATAGGTTTATTCAGCAAATTGGCTACCAGTTGAGAGCAATGGTTTCCATACTATGATTTGTGGTGTATTCAAAACAGATGGAAGCATCTCAAAGCCTGCTTTGTCCAAAGCCAAGAACATTTTTCGGCAAGAAGTCTGAACTTGTTGCCACATAAACAAAACGAGTGATTTAACTTAGTGTCTACATATTTTGGATTGGCAAAAACTACTGCAAAAAAGTAAAGCCAGAGAGCAGGCTCTACAAAAATAGGAAAAGACAGAGCAAGAAAAAGGGAGAGATACACACACATATGCATGCACCACACACAAACACACCCATTCTGGAAGCTGTTAGACCCGAAGTGTTTGTGTTGCAAGATTCTAAACAAGTAACAGGGTGTTTTGGTCCATCTGGAAAATTTCTTACACTTTTTGTTCTCTGAGTCTAGGCACTCGTGTCAATATTGAAGAAAGCATATTTTTATGCCTTCTGTTGGCAGTCCCTAAAAATAGAATTAGGCCTTACATTTTCTTCAGGTTTGTTTGTGATGCAGATATTCAGTAAGATGCTTTCCAAGAAACCAAATGTATCCTAAAACTTTGAAATGTAGAAAGGTTAAGAGAGTAGATAATAATCTTGACAGCTGTGTATGTGTATACTTGTGTGGAAAGGGTCAAAGATTTAATTTTGTATTAAGAGTCATGTGCTGAGTTTTTTGGCCCTGAACTTCACCTAGATGATTCTGTTGTGGAGACTATCATTGGGTATTTCCAAATCTGCAGTTTTTGTAGACATTGAAGATTTTTCCTGGAAGTGCTCATGGAAGAGGATTGAGTATGGGAGTAGACAGAGAAAGCTGTGCATAAGTCTGTCTCTGTCATTGGTGGTTTTGGTCCTTTTGGTATTGCAAAGCTGTATAGTTGTAACTCCAATTTTGTTCCCTTGTCTAGGGCAGCATGTCTAGTTAAAGTGTACATCAGACTGTTTGGTAAAATGTCTTCTAACCTTGCTTAGTTGTTCCTCCAGTTTTCCTACAGCAGAAGTGATGATGGTGGCATGAAATGAAAAATTATTAAGAAAAATATCAGACATGGCATCAGATATAAACCAATGCATTTTGTGAGATTTCAAAGCCTATAGGTGAACAATGCAAAATTCAAGAACAGACTGGCCAGGAAAATGAGTTCCAAAACTCATTGACAAAATAATAGATTTCTGATTTAAAAAATCTAGGACAGTTCAGGAGTGCTGTTGTTTGGTTGTACTATATTCTTAACCAGAGAATATATTTTACTATATATCTCACAATTTGAGGACCATGGAGCATACAATGAAGCTGTTGGTACATATGTGAAAAAGCAAAATTTTTTTTCAGAGAATGAATAAATAGCTTAAGTAACCTATAAGTAATTTGGAAGCAAAACTATTCTAAAACCAGAAAAAATGAAAGTCTAATTAATTTCTCATAGCAGATATTAAACTGCCAAAATTCTGTTCATGTCAGGAAAGGTAAAGTCTAATTTGAGCATCTTAATCAGACATGAAATAGCATTTATCTGTAGTGAGAACATGGTGAAAGATTATTCAGAACTGCTTAAATCATGGTGAACTTGATTTAGTAGCCAAGACTACCTATTAGAGAGAAAGCTCAATGCTTGCTTTTTTTTTTTTAAATAAGAAATAAGGCAATTAATGGCACCATGAGTGGTAATTGAATTTGCATTGCTGACGAGATTTTAGGGGATTGTGACAAATGGTCTCCAGAAGAGGATCTGACAGGATCTGTTCGACCTCTGCAAGAGGCATCTGTGCAAGACAGCAGCGACAGAGGCACTATGAAAGAGGCCCAGGACTTCCTGCCATGCATTAAGCTGGTGATGGACACATGCCCAAGCAGCATTTTGATTTGTAACAGTCAGATGCAGTTGCACATCCAATTATTCACAGCCTTGGATTTCCTTCAGAATTAAGTCTAGATATGCAACAGAGAAAAGCTTCATTTTAGTCTGGACAAACACCTGATTTGGACAGATGGGAAGTGATATGCTGAGATGCACAGAGAGTGCCATTGCTCTGCATTTTAGATAGCTTATAAGAGGCAGAAATTGGAAGAAATAAAGCAGTTATGTGGGCAAGAAAATCTTCTAACTAAGAAAACTTCTGGCTGAGAAAAAAGTAAATGGAGCATGTATCTGGCACACCACCAATAATATATTCAAATTTTTTTTTTCTCACAATTATCAACACATCTTTTCAGGACCATTTTTGATTGTTATACATAGCAAATTTTGAGCCTAGCTATCTTCATGGTTTACTTCTACGAATGAGATGCATTTTCTGTGGAAGGGGGTGTAGAAATGTAGTCATGACTGTCCCACAAGTCTTTCATTATCTCATACATCTAGGGCCAAGTAGATCAGGAAAACACTGCAGAGGATAAATTCAGACTGTGGGGTACAGCTTGAATTAGAGATTTTTTTACTTCATGTGACTCCTTTTATCTAGCATTTTATTAGCAAAAAGAGGCCATTTTTTTCTTTTGTGTAGCTCTGTTAAAGTCAGTGAGCTCAGAAATATGGATTTGTGTGACTATCCACTTTATTGAAATGCCCCTAGATGACTAGAAAGAAATCTTTGAATGTCATGGAATAAAAAGAAGCTATAAAGATTCCTGGGATTTTTTATTTGATTTGTAAAAAACATTTATCAAACATGCATTTGTAGAAAACATTGTGTCTTTCTCAGTAATCTATTTTCTTCTAGAATATAACTTAATGAAACCTATACCAATAGATTATCAAGCACAATAGCAATACAATGTGATTTAGTGAAGGAGGTAACATTTCAAGTTCATAACAAACAGTTAAGGAAGCAGCCCAGGAGCCCTAAACTCATATGTAAAAACTAATGTGAAGGGGGTTTTATACCTTAATTCTGGATCAGTCACAATAAAATACAAAATGTATCTTTAGAAGGACTGGTAACTTCATTTTACTGAGATCTGTTATTTTATTAGACATTAGCACAAAATTTTACTAAAATTTGCAGATCATTTAATGAACTTGAAGGTAATAAATTCTTCAGAATACACCAGAGCTTTGAAGGGTTATGCCAGCATTTTCTACAAAGAGGAGATGGGAAGGAATAAGGATATATAACTTTTCTCCTCATCCTTGTATTTTTGATGTTCAAAATTATACTTTTGAAGTAGTTGCATATGAATCCTGCATATGAAGACTTGTGATTTTAAGCTACATTCCATTTATATTAGGTGCTCTGTTTGTAGATTTCTGACATATCTAATTTTAAAAGTGCTTTACTAATACTATATTTAAAATTAAAACCAAAACCAGAAGCCTTTTAAGGATTCTTTTACTTTGTGCTCCTTGTTGGATTTTTGTGGTTAGAGAACCACATTTTTGTTTCAAATCCAACAGCTCTGTTATGAGAACAAAACCTAATGATGAGGGAAAACCTTGCCGAGAGATGATTCCTAGTGTATATCGAATGGAAGAACAATTACTTATAGTGAAAAATGGCTTGACTGATTCTGGGTTTTAGCTTTATATGCTAAATAAAACTGAGAATTTGCAAGCCAGAATAAGCTAAACTGTAATAACAGTAAGGATTTTAACACTGCATAATTAGCAAAGTATTTAATTTCAAATGGTTTAACTCTGTGTAGGTAGTCCATGCTCACAAATTTCTTTTGTTTAATCTCAACACAGATCTCAAAGATGTGTCAGAGGTCCCTGAAGAGCAGTAAAACTAGAGTCTAAGATTCCAACCATAGTGAAAGGTGGAGACAGTGAATCAGATTATTAGCTACTAAGACTTGGCACCTTGTGGTTTTCCTTACATCGGTGTCTTTAGGAATAAAGAGTAATGATTTTGAAAGTAACCACTTACTGGTCATTAAAAATTGTGATTCTCAAGCAGAACTGGCCCAGTGCTTCTCAGCAATGTAGAAGAACATGAATTTTGCTGTCTCAGGGGAGGGCCCTGCCACAGGAAACATAGGGACAGATGTCCAGGAAGTCTGCTATAGGGAAAGACCATGGAAAGTAGGGATTGCTGCTCCCACTGCCATGGGAAGGATGGACAGACAGCTTCTGTTTGTGAGGGCCCCTCCTCACCACAGAATGAGCTTTTGCCAAACCAACACTGGTTTGGAAGCAGCCAGACTGGTTTTCCACACCTTAGGTGTGGGTTAAAGGAAGCAACCAGGCCAAGGTTACTGATAACAACCCAGATTTTGCAGTCTTAGAAAACTTTCTGCTGTACCTGAGCCTGCAGTAAGTCACTATTGATCTTTTGCCTTTGGATTCTGTATGTATTATTTGAAGAGAATCTGTAGTTGATTATGTAGTTGACATCCAAGAATTTCTGCTTCTTACTTCAAATCTGAAATGCTGTCTGTCTCAGTGGTCTGGATAAGTAATTTTTTTATTGTTCTGCACCTTTTCCTGGTCTCATAACATGCCAGTCACTCACAGGACTGTGGTTAGGATTTGCCAAAGTCAGTAAAGGATTTTAAAAATAAAGAAATAAAGTCAAGTATAATGTCAGAGTGTACCTGGTAGAGATGGGTTTTGTATTCAGCAAAGAGCAGCTCTTCAGAGATAGAAAGACTCTACCAGCTGAAATGGTATCATTACACCATTGCAGACAATCTCAGGCAATGGAAAATTCTCAAAGAAGGGTTTCTCCTCATCTTGTCTAAGATTTATGTTGAACACTTGGACCTCCAGGCCAGAGGATGCATGTTGCACAGGGAGAGGACAGTTATAAGAAGTTATGCTAACACCAGATGGCCTGAAAGAGTAACTTTATGTAAGAGAATTGAGTATTCTGCTTTAAACCATATGGCTGCTTTCCAGCCATAACTCTTGCTGGAAAACTAGGAGAGTAAGATATAAGATATACAGAATCCTTCTTTCTTCAAAAATTCCTTCCTCCTGTGTGCTCAGTTTGCATATCACATTTGCTTGGAGAGAGAGAAGTCACAAAAATCACAGAAATCACAGAATATCCTTAGTTGGAAGGGCCCCAGAGGGATCACTGAGTCCAACTGTTCAGTGAATGGCCCATATGAGGATCAAACCCATGACCTTGGGGTTATTAGCACCATGCCCTATCCAACGGTGAAGTTTATTGTCCAAATGTACATTGAAATATGTCATTTTCAAATGCTCAAAATTATGTCCCTTCCTGAAAGTGTATCTACTGTACTTTATCAAACACATATTTCAAACACAGATTGCAAAACTGTACTTTTAACTAACTGAGATTTCTAGATGAATAAGAAGAGCTCAGCTGAGTCTTAAAAGATATCCAGGATTCTTAACAGTAATAAGTGCTAATTGAAAAATACCCTCTCTTGATTATTTTTCTGGTCTAGAAGGTTAACTCCAACAAATACCTGTTTTGCTTTTAGACCTTTAGCATGAAAAAGTTAGATGACTTAATTGTGATATTTCAACTCAGCCCAAGCTTGAGAAGTCTTGATTTTCTTTCCATATCATATGTTGCCTCCTCTAAAGAAATTACAAAAGGAAGTAGCATCAGATGATCAATGCATATTCTTTGAATCTTAGTGGTTCTTATAGGAAATTGTAGGACAGTGTGTGGCAGGCACCAAATCACTTATCAAATAAAGCTTTCCAGCAGGTAAATGGAAACTATTTTGTTGGGCAGAGAAGCATGCCATGCAAACCCATTATGAACTGCAGATTTTCATAACTGAGACTCTTACCTTCTGACACTTTAGAGGTAAGCCTGGTTGGCTATACTGTCTGTTGGCCTTGGTGGTCCATAGTATAATTTTGTAGACACAAAGTTTGCACCGTCTCAGAAAATGGGTCCTTTTTATTAACTAAGTTTCTAAACACCAGGGCTCAGAAGAGAACCCCAGGACAAAGGGAGTCACCCTATGTTCAAGGAGAGATGATATCATTTGGAAGTCATTTGCTCAGGGAAGAAATAGGAGGGAGAAAACATCTGTTGACTGTTGGGAGGCTTGCCAAGCAAAACAGGAGTTGCGGTTGATAGTTAGGACATGCTAACAAAACCAAGGAAAGTAATAATTGTGTATAGAACCATACAGGATACATACTACACATAGTTTTCAAAAGATGACCTTCAAACTAACACAGCTGGAATTCTTCTGAAGGATGGTTATCTATCTTTGCTTTGCATGAAGAAAGTAGATGAAAACGAAACCATTTTTACTTAAAATATTTTGTGCAGAAAAGAAAATTCACTTTGTCAGCTGTTTCTCAGCCTTCCAGATGGTTTGAAAGACATACTTGCACTGGAGCTAAGGGGAAAAAAAACAACTGTGAGACAGAAAAAAATGTACTCTTGTATTTCAGATACTGCACAATCACAGAGTAGCCAGGTTTGGAAGGGACTCTGAAGATCAAGTCCAATCCCTCTGCCACGGAGAGAAACCTAGGGCAGGTGACACAGGAATGTGTCCAGGTGGGTTTTGTCTCTCCAGATGGGGAGACTCCACAACCTCCCTCGGCAGCCTGTTCCAGTGCTCTGCCACCCTCAATATAAAGAAGGGCTAGTTTTAGTATTTGGGTAGATCTTTGGGTGACCCATTCCTTCACCCTGTTGTTCCACTCTTTTATGGGCAATTACCACAGAAGAAACAATGTGACTACAATTACTCTTAGATGATAGTTAAAAGAAGATAATTTAAAATAAAGACAGTGCCAAATGTTCTCATTCTTTTTCCTTTTCCTTTTTCCCCCAGAATATTACTGAGAGTATGCTAATGATTATTTTCTCTTAAAAAAAAACCTCAGCTCACAATATTTTGAGGTGGGGAAAAAATAATTAGCATGTATGTAAGTACTAAAATTAATTAAACAGATGTAAGTACTAAAATTAATTAAACAGATTGGACAAAATTCCCCTGTGCTGGGTAATATAACAATGGAACCTTATACATAGGATATGGGTAGCTGCTCATCTCTTTAGTCGTGTCTGTCTGGACATCTCATCACGAGAAAACTCTTGCTTTATTTCAACACTTCACCTGTGGTCTCTGATGGTATCAGGAAATGCTGAAACACAAGAAAATCGAAGGCAACAGTCTGTTAAGAAGACTAACATGTAAGTTTAAGGATTTATCATAGACTGGGTCTCCAAAAGCTGGGACAAGTCTCCCGTAACTTTCCATGGTATCTTAAAAATAAAGATAGTGAACAAAAGGAAATTAAATATCATTTCCCCTGAGCTTTAATACTGTTAAGATTTATTAAAAACCATCAAGAGCTGAGAAGTATGGCTGTAGTTCCTTGATGGTATTCCTTAATTCCTGTATCCTCTAGAGCTCTCTAGTATTGGTAATGCTGAAGTCTGTATAAGAATAAAACTCCCTAAGTAACTGAAAAGAATTTTGATGAGTAAAGTCTTCCTACTTTCAATTCAGAGGTCTTCTGAAGGTCTTCACTCTTTTATGTAGAAGACATAAATATACTTTTAATGGACCCGCTGCTACTTAATGTCTTCTGAAAGTTGTGGCCAAATAGAAAATTTATGCAAAGTCCACATTTTCTAAAACTCCAGGGACTCTGACTATTTTAATTTCAGAATTTTTCTTCCATCCTGGTTAAGGGCTATGTAGATCTTGTACATATCAGGGCCCATGGAGGACCTAATTATGTCCTCAGCTTTACTCAAGGTGATTGCCAAAACCAGGTGTTCTGAAAGAATATTGCCCACAGAAATATATGGACAGGCTGGGAACTGCCTCAAAGAGGCTCCAAGTGTGAGATCAAAGGGACAATGTGGGGATTGAGGCCAGTAAGCATTACAGGGATGAAAGTGGATCGAAGATTCTCTCTTGCAGAAGAGAAATGAGCGTCCTGAAAACAAGGAGCCAGGGAAAAAATGAATCCCAGGTTGGACAGAGACCCAAGACTGATTATATGATTCTCTGGATTTTGAGGAATGACTGTCAACTCTTTTTTACCCCTGAGAAAGGTGTGAACTTGAATCACCCCTAGTAATTTGAGCAGCCTCCCTTTTCCACTCAGTAGCAATTTGAAGGGTTTTTTCTTTGAGGAAAAACTCATAACTTAAATGGTGTATCTCTAAACATATATGATTTTATATAACTGTTGAGTTTTACTATTGTTATTTTCATTTCTTCAGGATGAAGCTCTTACCAAATGGTTTGCTTGCAAAATTTGTCATTAAGCATAGTAAAATAAATAGCTATGGATAGGCGACCTTTGTGGTGTTTTGGGTTTGCAGATCCTCTAAAACTTCATTTAATAATTCTTTGAACTGATGAAATATGCCAAGTCTTCCCCCCCAATTTAATTTTCTTGCTCTGCCAGTGTATTTGTAACTAGGTGGAATCATGTGTTATTTAAATAATGATTCCTGTCTGAAAGTAATTTCTGCCCTGTTTGTGGAAGAACTGTTCATGCAAAAACAAAACCTGTGGCAGCTTAGGATTTCTATTTGAAATCCTGAATGGAATAAAATGACTGGAAATAAAGCCTCAAAATATTGTGTGTTGTAATTCCTTGTTCTGTTCTAAACATAGAACTCTGAGTTATTAAAGGGTCCAAGTTCTGGCACAAATAGTTTTCTCCTTCCTTTTAATAATTGCCTGTGTTAACCAGACATGGTGACAACAAACTTTGATCCTTACAGTGGTATTCATAAATCTCCAGGCTGCATCCAGTCAAACTGTTTCAGGACTGGTGAAAATAAGTTGGTGCTTGCTATTTATATATGGATCTGGTATAAGAATACAAAAATATGAATGCATTTTGTGTTGTCTCTTGTGAAGGAAATTTGGAGTGCTAAACCCTGGAAGATTAATATTGTGGTTGCCTTCTTATCAACAGCACATTAGAAAGCACCAATACTTTTTCAATAATGAGAACAGAATATGTCAAATAGTATGCAATCCCTGGTGCCAACATGCTTTATGTAAATATTTGCAGTAAACTGTTTCTTCATAATAGATTGTATATCATATACATATATAAATATAAACATGCATATATCAGAATGCTGGAAAAAATCACATTCATATAAACTTCCCTAATTTTTCCTGGGACTTTTTTTTCTTCCTTCCCATCTGGGTTTATAACTATATCTGAAGTATTATCAAAGTAATAAAGGAAATGGCTAAAATTCCACTAAAGTAAGGTAAATATTATTTTTAAACATTAGATTAGAGTAGATCTAATCCAGCCTGCACAGTTATGGATTCAATGCTCTCCACAGCACTACCTCAATTCCCAGAAAGAATGATTGTAAGCTGAAATATAATATTCTGCCAGGAAATCACTAGTTCCGAGTTATTAGATTCCAGCCCTGGTTGAGACTGAGCAAGGAGACAGCACAGGAAGCACTCAGAGTTCTTTGTAAGTGTGGCTTAACATTTTTAAAATAGTATACTTTCAAAGGTAGTGGAGGTGATGGACTGCAGCAACTAAACTGCAGGTGCAAAGAGACCCTCCTGTAAACTGTGATTATTTCTTCCCTTCCTGTTGAAAATGTGAGCACAAGTACTTAATTTTGTTCTCTAATGTTTGGAATTGAAGTATTTATATTTCTTGTAGTTTGAAATAACTATATCTATTTTTGCATGAATCTCAGTGTGTGGGATCCAGAATGTTATGTTCTCTTTCAGCAGAGCCCACAAAATTTCAATCTTCACTAAACAACTTCAGCCTAAATGAAGTTTAGAAACATGGCCCAAAAAGCCTCTAAGGTTACAAGTGTGTGAATTCACACAGTAAATTCAGAAGGAAAATATTTTCAAAAATGCAAATTAATCAAAAATACACATTTCTGTGATTTCCTTTCCTTTTTGTCATCAGTATTCTGTTCATGGGGTCCAATAACATTTTACATCACAATAACCATCAATAGGGAAAACAGTAAAACAGTGACACAGATCTAGTCCTACTTCTATAGAAGAAGAATATATTTCTGACTAGTGTCTACATTTTTTCACTGGAATCTTCATAAAAAATTTCAGATTTAGTGAAGGAAAAATACTTTGCAGAAATTCTAATTTCTGTGAATGCTCATTTCAGAAAAACAAGGAGAAAAACCCACAGCTACAGTTTTCTTGTTGATCTACTGAATTTTTAATAAGAACAGCTGGATAAACTTTTTTCTTAAGTTAATATTATGATATTAGAGGTATGAGATGCATCTCTGATGTAATCTTCATTAAATAATCATGTTGTTTTCCTCAGTAATAAAATTCATGCTAAAATATTTGGGCTTGCCAGTCAAAGCAACAGAAAATAAAATAAGGAGCCTACAGAAAAACACAGGACTGTTTCATTTTTGTTGGATCTTGTGGAAGGACATTACTTCTAAAATTGCAGCTCTGCTACCTCATCTGTCAGGTTAATTTCAGCAATGTTTTCCATTTCCTTCTGTTGAAAACCATTAAAATGATGGTGTTTAATATGAGGCTTCATTTTAGTGTACTGTTTATTTAAGACAATTGATGCAATGAAAGAATTTGGTTCTCTTTTTCAAAAGGTCCAGGATTTTCACTACCCAGATAGTGAAAATTTAGCCTTCCTAAAGTGACCTGTTAGTTAGTAGATTTTGATTAATGTCATAAATATTCTTTAGGTTCATTAATGTCATAGTCTTGTAAATATCCTTGTTCTTAAAACAGGTTGAAGGTTGTACGCTGTTTATTTTCCTTCTATACTCATTTAACATAGGATACTGCCCACCTACTATCTCCACCTCACTGAAATGGACAGATTCTTATAAACAAGAATTTATTTACCATAAGCATTCCGCTTGTCTAGTCCCTTTATCAAGGTTAAGAAAACACGAAAACATCAAAACAAGGGGGGCTGCCCGATCCCGAGCGCTGGCAGTGGCCCCGGATGGCTTGCGGGACCGAGGGCAGGGAGAAGCAAGCGTCCCTCTGGCAGCCAGGGACGGGCAGAAGCCGCCCTGCCAGCCCGCACTCGGCTCGGCCCGCTTAGGGCCAAATGCGGTATCTTGTGGTCCCGCAGGCTGCTTTCTGGTACGGAAGAAGCAGAAGATCTAGAAGATCTGGTTGCTTGAATATTTTTACTGCTTGAATGTCATGTTTTGAGGCCGATGCACTCACCTGCCAGGTAAGAGAGCAGAGAGAGCCGGGCCGCTGCAGCCGCGGGGCTGAGGGGCCTCCCCTGCGGTACCGCTGAGCGGGCAGAAGGGTGTCCGTGCGCATAGGGGCGCCCAAACATTTTTTAACACTGCAGTGGCATTCTCACCCCTTATTTATAACAGCTGTACCCTTTAATTTGAAAAGAAAAACACGTATTTTATCCCGTAGGTCCTGGTAGTGTTTGTTTGCCAACTCCCTGGCTGGCCCGTGCCGTGCATTCCCACCCGGGTCCCGGCTCTCGTTGCCCCGGACCCTCCGCGGAGCCGCAGCTCCGGACCCGCCTCCGGGGGCGCAGCCGCGGCGGGACAGCAGAGAGCGCCCGCGCACCGTCCGCCGAGGGGCTCCGCGGCCTCCACGTCCTGGGAAGCGCACAGCCCACACCGGCCCTGGAATCCCCGCTGCCCCCTGTCCTGGGAACCCCACAGCCCATACCGGCCCTGGAATCCCCGCTGCTCCCCGTCCTGGGAACCCCACAGCCCATAGCGGCCCTGGAATCCCCGCTGCCCCCTGTCATGAGAACCCCACAGCCCATACCGGCCCTGGAATCCCCGCTGCCCCCTGTCATGAGAACCCCACAGCCCATACCGGCCCTGGAATCCCCGCTGCTCCACAGCCTCCGCCCCGGGCGCGGGAGGTACCGCTTGCACGGGCACCGCTTGCTCGGGCGGCTCAGGGGGATGTTCAGACCTTCTCCGCCGAGAAACCCCCCAGGGATGGCTCTCGGCGCAGGTAACTCGCAGAAGGCTACACAAAGTAGCCCGAGCACCTCTCCTCTCGCTACCCGGCCAGGTATCAAATGGGAAACAGCTGAGGGGAAACTACCTTGTTAGGTCTTCACTCCTGCTATAATAGGTTTAAAACATTTTAAGTGTAAATTTCAAAAGGTAGTTTTAAAATATTTCAAGTGTAAATTTCAAAAGGTAGGATGAAAAAAAATGTCCTGTCTATGCACAGGAGGATCCAGGCTGAGATATGCTTTTGCCTCAATGCATTCATTGAAGTGCATACTTAGACCTAGACTTTTAAAAATGGTATCCATATTAGCCTGTATCAGAACCCATATCAGAACAATATATATATTGGTGTTGAGAGGTTCTCCTGTGTATTTACTAGTATTAAAATATTACTTTATTTAGAGGTTTGCTAGTTTATAGTGTAGAGCAAGTCACAATATGACATCTTCAAGATCTTGGATCTGAAGTGAAAGAATCTCAAGAGCAGTAACAAATACTCTGTCAAATACAAGAAGTTGACTTTCCAGTACTATACTTTTCTTTTTAAGTACCTTTTTCTCTAGCAATGGGCTAGATAACAATCATGGGAGATTTTGAAGAAAAAAAGCAATGGTTTTTAAGTTTAAAAACATTTGTTTGCTTCTGGGCAGGGTTAGGTCTGACTGGGAATAATGTCTTCCGTTTTGGAAATGGAGATATGCGAGGTTTGTTACTGAGACATTAGAGGGAGAGAGGGAGATCTTGTGGTCTGAAACAACTTCCAGGGCTCTAATTCCACATCCTCTGCAATATTTACAAGGCAAATAATTTATATGTAATCTGGCTTTACTCAGTGGAGCTCCTCCTGATATATACACTGCAGTAGAAATCATAAACAGATATTCCACATCTGTTTCTGGTTTTGAACATGGGAAAAAAGGAATTGAAGCCCAACATCTAAGCATCAGTCCATACATTTTAATATTCTAAATGAGACATATCTCCAGTAGGATGAGTTGCCTGCTGTGGATATGTGTTAGTTAATTAATTAGCAGCCTTTGCAGACACTTTTTTAATTGCACAGCACAAGAAGTACAGAGCTATCAGTCACTTCAAAGTTCCTCCACTTAGCAGTGCTTTTCTGTCCTTCCTCAGTTTTAAAACCCACATGTTTTTTTGTGGTTCAGTCTCAGATGCAGTAAAGCTGCAGCACTGGCATTGAGACATACCATAGCAGGGTTTGTGGCCTTTTCCAATGACTAGGTTATATCATGGTTATAGTTCTAGATGTTAATATATAGAATAAATGACAGGCCCTGAAGTAAAGCCCTGTAAACACTGAGCATTGAGCGGACCATGACATCGTAATTAACCAGGTGGGCAAGGTTCCAGAGCTTGCTGTTGTCACCAGTACCTTCTGTAATTGCAGCTTTGTCCATGGTATCTTCCTGCTTCGCTTTTTTCTCTTTATAGTTCAGAGAACCAGTTAACCTTTTTAGTAGAAAACAGTTTTCCGGTAGGGGAATAAAATCTGACAGCTAAAAATTGTAACTATCCACACTGATATTTTACAGAGCCTAAATCGTTATCTGCATCAAATGTACTTGCCTGAATATGACAGTTCTGTCAACAGGGGATTAATGCCTAGCAGAGTTTTTTTGTGTCAATCCTGCTTATTCTTATACAGAAGCCAAGGGTGGCAGAGAAGGCAATTCAGGGCATTTTAGTTGTCTCAGAAGCTGAACAATTCTCTTTGCAAAGAGGTGATTGCTGTATCTGGAAAGTATTTGAGATGTAGTATGTTCCCTGCCTCAAGCACGGTAAGAACTGTGTTCATTTACTGCATAAAATGGAAAAGAGAGACGGGCATATCTGGACTGGTGGATTTGCTGAGCTGAAAGAGTAATTTTGGGACTTTGGGCCTCTCAGAGCAGTTCTGTTGCTGGACGTTTGCTCCCTGCATCTGGTCTTTAAGCAGCCCATCCAAACAACTGCCCTTGTGATGGAGACACTTTCAGAGGTAATAAAATTATTAATTACCTCTGAAATTAAATAAATAATAAATATTAAAAAATAATAAATAATTACCTCTGAAATAAGGGATAAGTAATGAGGTACGTATATATGTATTTAACTTCAAGATAGGATTTGGGTCTTCATTCAGACAGGAGTCACTGAATGCAATCACAGAATGTCCTGATTTGGAAGGGATCCACAATGATCACCGAGTCCAGCTCCTGGCCCTGTACAGGAGAACCCCAAGAATCTCACCACGTGCCTGAGAGCATTCTCCAAATGCTGGCTGGACTCTGACAGGCTGGTGCTGTGACCACTTTCCTCAAGGCCTCTCCCAGTGCACAGCCACCCTCTGGGTGGAGAACTTTTGCCTAATATCCAATCTAAATCTCCCCTGACACAGATTCATAACATTTCCTCGAATCTTATGGGTTTTATGATTTTTATGACTTTGTATTTTATTTTTATTCTTTATGACTTCTAGCCGTTATATGTCCTTCTGTAATTCAGTTATTTGTTCAGTGCTTCTAAATTAAGTTGCTAACTTTAGAGAGAACTTCATAGAAAATTTACGATTTCTTAAAAACTTTTGCCCTTTTCCTATACTTTCAAACTACAAGAAACACATTGAATGCTCTGTAGTGGTATTTTTAATTCATTTAAAAACTTTTAGCAATGAAATCTGTGAGCAAGTGGGACACTGGACCTTCTCAGGGGGCTTGTGTTTAGTAGCTTTGAATGTTAAAATATAGTGAAGACTAAGGTTTTGTAATCTTGGAGTTGTGTGGAGCATCTCTAAAAAGAATCATGTACTTTTGGAAATATTGCTGATTCCAGTGCTATGTTCCTCATATAAATCCAAGGCACCTTACCATAGTTTGTAATCTTAGCAATAGTGACAATAGCTTTTGAAGCAGACATTCTCTTAGAGTTGTTTTACCACAACAAATTAAGATTTCTTGCTTTCCTCCTCCATCTACATCCACATTATATGGCACAAAGGAATCTTTTAAATGATAAATCCATATAAAAGGAAAAAAAATATCCAAGATTTAGCAATCAGATTTTTTAATTAACTCTGCTTTATTCATTCATGCACAGGCACAGTTTGCCATGTACTGTAAAGATCGATTCAAACCATGATCCTTGTTTAATTCCATTTTCCCAACCATTGAGATATAGACCCTGAATGTGGTGTCTGTTTTTCTTCTGTCTTAAAAATTCATGCCAATTTAGTTTTGTTACAGGAAAACACGTATTCCATTTGTCTTGTTCGAATACCAAGCACTGTGCCAAAACCAGGGCCATGCTGAGGAACTCCCTTTCTCCTCAGGCTTTAGTGGTTTGTATTAAGTGAAATCTGGATTCACAGCTATTCCACTGAGGTTTTTCAAAACCTTTCTTAAAATCTTTTGCCATTTTTGCTTTTGTTGACCTGATGCTCTAAAATTATAGAGTTTGCCAGGGCTCTTACTACTTAAATTAGTGTCTAAATTATCACAATATCATGCCTTTCTAAATTGTAGTACTGTAATTATGGTGCCAGATTACATTAATCTGTGATTTATGATGAGCAAGTAGTAAACATTGTATCACCTTGTGATGTATGTGTAACTGCATTTCTCTGCTCTGCAAAATACCATTCCATTGTTATTGGTATTTTCTGTGGTGTACAGAAAATCAACTTGTCCTTCATTCATTCATTTAATCCATTCACTCTAATTTGATGCAGCAGTCCCAACCTAACAAACAAGCCCTGATGTTGCAAAAAATTACTTTAATTTTAAGTTTCATTCCCATGTGGTTGATTGCATGTGGAAAAAAAAAAAGTAATAGAAAAACAAAAAAAGCACATGATATTTGATTTTTTTCCAACACACCTACTGCTGATTTACCCCATCCTAGTTTTGTGGGTTTGGCATGATAAAGGCAGTATTGAATTTGTGCAAACTGCTTTGAGAAGTGAGACACAAGCTCTTGTGGCAATAGCCATACCAGAAGAGAGAGGGATTTTAAAGAAATCTTCAACATACAAGTGGATCATTGATATAAACTCCTGTTTTGTTTAATCCCATGGTGTAAATGTAAAGGTCTGAGTTGCTACTGTACTGAACTCTCAAAACACTGAATCAGCTGCCACAAAGCTCCTTCCTCTGTCTGATATTTAGCAGTATCTCATGATCAGGCTGCAGATTTGGTGAAATGTGGGTTCTTTCTTTCCTTATTAGTAGTGGCAGCTGCAGTGGGTGTTCCTACCTTGTGAAGAAGTCCTGCTGGAGGCCAGCATAATCCTCCTAATCCAAGGAGGGCTGTGTCTCCCCTGTGTTACCTCTACTTATTTTTACAGGATCAAGCCTTACAAGTGTTGTCCGTTTTTTTTTAAGAAAGGACTTCATTTTAGAAACAAAAGTATTTTGTTCCTTTGATGAATCAAATAGATGTTTTAACCTACAAAAAACAGTAAAAGACAATTCAATTTATCATCTCCAAAAGTATTACAGAATAAAAGTTATTTCATTTATTATACAATTGTCTCTGGCTATCACTATTATACCATGACTACTCTTTCTTCTTCATTTTACACATTGATAAAAAAATTAATGTGATTTTGAAAAAATTCATGCCTCTGGACCATCATGTGAAAACTGATACTTTACAGTTTTAACATATTTCAGAGTTTCATATTCTCTGTACTAGGAAAATGACAGTAGATACGATTTATGATAACCAGACAGATAAAATCTGTGAAGTGATTCACTGTGAAGTGATTCCCCAAGTTTGCCTGGAATTTAATTTATCTGCAGTTTTTATCCAGTAGGGGTTATGATACTTAAAATGCTGAGGGCTTGAAGGTTGATGTTCACTAGACAACAAAATATCTTCTCTGTTGAAGAGGTTTGCACATAATCGTCACATTTTTCTTATTGAAAGAAAGACTTGTAGTCCAATCTAAAGGTGTTAGTGTTAAATTAACTAAATTTTCATGGTATAAAATTATGATTAAATCAAGGACTGGAGTGTTTCTCCACTGATTGGGAAATATTTCCCCCACCCCTCCCTAACTAAATAAATATGTAAATGCATTTTTTTAAGGGAAAATAATTTAAAAGGAAGAAAAAATTTGTTCAGTAGTATAGGAAAAACTTTCTAGTGGATTTATTCAAGTCAGACTTCTAGGGACTAGGAAAATGGCAGGGGATAGGTGTTTGGGTTTTTTTTATTCTGAGTGAGTGCTTTCAATTACACAGTAAGTAAAAGAGATTTTTTGCCAATTTCTTATTTCATAACTTTGTGCCTTCACTTCTTTAAATACTATTTGGAAATGCAACATGTAGGAAGAATTGAGCCAGTTTGTTTTCCTAGTCCTTAATATTTTTTTCACCTTAATTTTTTTTCTTCACTTTGATTTCAAATGAACCCAAATTTGGATTTTTCTGTTCAATTTTGCAGCTAAATTGACAAATTAGTTATCTGCAGCTTCACAGTTACTCTTAACATTTTTTTTACCCAGAGGCTCTTGGGTTTAAAACTTTTTTGCTGTTTTGAAGCCTATATTTTTAGCAAGTTTTGTAGTGGCTTCATGTGTGATATTACAGCTGTGCCCCTTGAGGTGATAGTTTTTAACGCTGAAATTTACTTTTTGCTTTTTTAAAATTAGCAAAATGACAATTTTATTTTTTTTATTATTTATTTTTACTAATAAGCCTTCATATTAAATAACATGATGTTCTCCTTGTCCTCAAGATGCATCATAACTGATTCTTTCTAAGCATAGGTACATATTAATTTCATCTCACAGTGCATTTGTAAGTTTATTAATAAGGCCAAGTCTTAACATCAGAAACCTCCCTGCAATTTAGAGGGGCTTGTCTTATTTCCTGGTTAAGGGCCAGCCTTTTACTTCTGTGAGGGCGCCTTTGCCCTTTTGAAATTAGGCTATGGCTTTGATACATTAGACAGTAATATCAGTTAGGAATTCTGGCAAGGGTTTTCTGAAAATCCAGGTGCACAGTATCCCCAGCATTCCCCATGTTTGTATTGGCAGCCACAGACTCAAACAATTCCAGCAACTAAGTGAGGCATGCATGCCCTTCCCTTCCTGAGACCATGTTGGCTATCCTTGATTCAAGATGTGGTTTACTGGCTGTTCTACCATTTTCTCTTTTCCAAGGCTTTCCCCAAAACTGGTGCAAAGCTGCAGGAGTAAGTCTATAGTTTCCTGATCCACAGGTCCTAAAAATGGCCTTATTTTGATGACTTAACACACTTTCAATTCTTTTAGGCCTGTATTCCTTTAGTTTCTTTCGAAATGCAAAAGCCAGAATTTTATATCAAACTTTCTTTAGGGTTAACATTTGTCAGGATTTGCTACCTGTAGCTGAGAAATCTAGAGAACTTCAATGCAATCATCTGGTTCAAAGGAGTGGTGAAGGGAACACAGATTAAACAAGAGGTTTTATCACTGGATGATGAAGGAAACCTAGCAGAACAACACAAATTCCTGGATCTTGTAAAGAAATTGGTGCTTCTTCAGAAGCCTGCATGTCTCAGATCATAAAATCTGCCAGTTTCTTGCCCTGTTAAAATCTATGGGCTTTTGCTTTTATAATTGAATAATACTTGTAGCTGAAAAGATTTTTAGATAAAACTCCATTTAGAAGAGAGGCATTAATAGCATCTTTGACTCATCCCTCTTTCATATTTGTTCATCATAAAAAAAACCATAAACCTTGTAAAGCTCATTTGACTAAAAATTGAAATTATTATTTTGTAGAAATAAATGTGGTAAAAAAGGTAGAGATTTGCTCAGCAATTAATGTAGAAGGATGTTCAACCTGTCATTTTCTTCTCCAGTAATTTTGCAAATAATTATCTTTTTAAACTTTTATAAACTACTCTTTTACTAAGAAAAGCCCAAACAAAGAAAAGATTGCCTATTATGAATTTTGAGTTGCTCTTTGGAGACTAGAGTATTTTCTTAAAAATGTGCTTTTAACTCTCTGTATCAAATCTTAGTAGTAACCTTTCTCCTTAGCTGTTGTTTCTTGAAGCGTGTTTGATGCATGATGAACTTCAAGGAAAATAATAGAATTACGAACTTTTTCTGCAAAATTGCTAAAAGGATTTCTCAACATTCTGAGCATTTTGCTGTTAATTCTATGTTGCTTGAATGAAATTTTGAAACAGAAGAATAATTGTGTTTGATGTGCAATATTCACTAAAATTAAAAAAATATTGACAACAATAACAAAACCCCCAATAGAACAGATTGGAAAAGCAGTTTAAAATTTGGCAGAGTAGAAGATCTTTCTTTTCATAATTTTTCTGATAAATTGAATTAAAACTCACAGTTGCTTTGCATATTATTCACACAAGGCCATTTTTGGCCATATGGTGTTGCCAAGTAATAGAGATCCACATTTCATTTTTTAGCTCTGGGCTGCCAAATTATATAAGGAAATGTTTGCCCTCAGTGTTGTTTTTTCTAAATTATTTGGAGTGCTGTGTTTCAGTCTCCTTTGGGTCTATTAATTTTACAGAGGTTCTGTATTCGGTCCCTTCTGTTCATCTTCCAATAACAGCAAATGTCTTACATCCAAAAATCTTTTCTTCAGTTGAAGCAGATAGATCACTCAATTCCTTGATTCCCATTACCCTTCACACAACCTATGCCTGCGTTTTCCTGCCAGGAAAAAACCTTTTAGGAATCTTTTTCCCCCTGCTCTTTACCTTAATCCTTGATTGGTTTTCCTTCTTTGACTCACTTTTTCCCCACTCACTTACAGTGATATAATAGTTACATGCACAACAAAAAAGGATACCAGAACTTACAGTGACCCAGATGACTGTTAAGAAAGGAGTCTGAACTGGAAGATTTAAAAATGCCCTTTTTCTGTCAAGATAAAGCCGGTAACTTTCCATGGAGCCTTTTAGAATTGAGTAAGAAGTTCTGTTATGTTGTAGTTAGTGAAGTGGGGTCGTGAAATGTTGTCTGCCTTTAAATGAAGAAGCAGAAATAACTGGGCTGACAAATCCTCATTTTCAGAAGTAAAATGCTGTGTAAATCAGTTATGGAAGTGTGAGGTTTAATATACCTTGCCCAAATTAGCTCTTTCCTGCACACACTTAACTAAATATTTTGCTGTGTTTAAGTAGCTGCAAGTATATACTGAATGGGAGAGATCACAATATTAAGTTACACAGAGCCATCACACATGGTGACATGAGGGATGTTATTAATTTCTATTTTCTGAGAAAGAGGAATGATGCCAGAGTAAAGATTCCTGAGCTACAGTTAGTGACTGAGAAAATAATTTGGCTATTGTGTTTAAAGGGCTTATTTCACAGCATTTTTCATTTAATGATCCCAGTTTCCAGAAGAAACCCATGCAGCTCTGGGACTTCAGGACATATGGGATCTGCATCGTTGTTGCTGAGTCCCACTTCTGTTTTAAAAGGCACCAAGATAAACAGATATGTGACAGGGGTTTGACTTATGTCATGCCACAAATGTCCCAGGCTTAAGGTACAGTTATATTTGTGTTAATCTAAGCATCACAACAATGTAAACAATGGTATGTGTGACTAACAGTGGAGCTTTGTTGAGAATATTTGTATCAATTATATTATGAACGATGGAATTTCAGGCACGTGTTTGGATTACCTATCCATTTCAGTCGTTTCCTGTTGTTGATTCTTTCTAGCAGTAATTTTTTCCAATTACAGGAATCGTTAGGTTTTTTTTTTCCTGGAGACACTAGGCCTTTAGTATAGGTAGGAAAAGAGTCTGGATGGTTTACATAGCCATATCCTCAAAGGGGCTGCTGCATAGGGTATCTTTCAAAGCTTAGCAGAGTGCATACCACTGCTAGAGGATGTAGAACATCTCAAGGGTCCCTGTGGCTGTTTAACTCTGAAATAAATGGTTCCCTCCAGCATGAGAAGGAAAAAAACCCACATTGGTTTTCCAAAGCTGTGCAAACACATTCATCCATATAACACTGATCAATTATGTAAAAAATGGGACATTTTAGCAGCAATATGCAAATCAAGGGAAAGACGCACAATTATTTAGTGATCATTTTTTGCTTAGATGAACACTATACTAGGAAAAATCAGCTGCTAAAAGAAATACTCTGCTTATGCAAATGAAGGAAATGGGCTTTTTCTTTATTATTTAGAGAACCAGAAGGTGCAAAAACCAGGCCTATTTCCAAAAGCACACATTTTTTTTTCAATGGGGAAACAATATTTTCCTAGAAATGTTGATCACTCTGTTTGTGGACCAAGATACCCTTTTGCTAACACTGCTAAAGTCATGATATTTATTCTAAACATTGAATGAAATTTCAGGTATCAGTGGAAATTCTCAGCAATAACATCAGTTTGTAGAAATACTATTCTATTCCCAAGCCTGATTTCCTTTTATGACAAGGTAACCCAAGGTAACTCGCCAATCAAAGGAAGCCAGCTGATCTAATAGATATGAATTTCAGTAAATCTTTTGATACTGTGTCTCACAGTATCCCTTTGGGTAAAATGTCCACTCTAGATCTGGATAAATACATCGAGGTGTGTTTGATGATGAGTGAGCAACTGCTTCATGGGTTGGATGCAAAATGGGGTCACATGAGACTGGCAACTTGACAGTAGTTCCTATGGGGTTCTGGAGGGTTCCATTTTGGGGAAATGGGAACACAGACCTGGAATGTGTACTATGTATGTTTAATGAGGATACTAAACTGGGAGGAGTTGTTGACTCCCTCAAAGGCAGGGAGGCCCTGCAGAAAAACCTTTGGAAATCAGAGGATTGTGCAATCACCAACCACATGAAATTCAACAAGGGAAAATGCCGGATTCTGCACCTGGGATGGGGCAACCCTGGATGTATGGACAGACTGGGGAATGGAGAGGCTGAGAAGCAGCACTGTGGAACGGGACCTGGTGGTCCTGGTCTGTGGCTAGGTGAACATGAGTCAGCAGTGCCCTGGCAGCCAGGAGGGCCAGCCCTGTCCTGGGGTGCATCAGGCACAGCATCACAGCCAGGCAAGGGAGGGGACTGTCCCCTCTGCTCTGAGCTGGTAAGGCGTCACCTTATGTAAGTATAAGAAGAACACTGACTTTTTAGAGATAGTCCAGAAGAGGACATAAAGGGTGGATGAAGATGGGAAAGTTTAGAGGGGAAGCCATATGGGGAGGTCACTTGTTCATCCAGGAGGAGACTGAGGAAAGACTTCAAAACTGTCTCCAGCTTCCTCATGAGGGGAAACAGAGGGGCAGGCACCAATCTCTTCTCTGTGGTAACCAGTGACAGGACCTGAGGGAATGGCCTGAAGTTATGTCAGAGGACATTTATGTTGGATATTAGGAAAAAGTTGTTCACCCAGAGGCTGTTTGGTCATTGAAACAGGCTCCACAGGGAAGTGGTCACAGCACCAGCCTGACAGAGTTCAAGAAACATTTGGGCTCTCAGACACATAGTGTAATTCTTGGAGTTGTCCTGTGCAGGGCCAGGAGGTGGACTTCAATGATCCTTGTGGGTCCCTTCCAGCTTAAGATATTCTATGATCCCTTAAGTAATTAGGAGTTTTGGGGTCAGACCAATGCACTCCAGTGCTGTTTCTATCTTCTTTTTTATTTTCCAGGTAATCTTTAATGAAAAGTGTTACAGAATTGTCCTGTAGAATGTGGTAAATGAATAATAAGGATGTAATGTAAGGCATTGTCTAAGTGGAATGAAGAAATTTGAACTCTAAGACTGTCTTGTCAACTAAGTGATAGCTTAGAATTGCAATGTGGAATTATATTGCTTACAAAATATGCAATTTCCATTTGCTCCACCCTGTTTTCAGTTATATGCGGCAGTATGATTTAAAAGCAATAAGGCTTTCTGAAGATATGCAGGGGTACCAAAGATTAGTTTAGTGTCTCTATTTGACCATGTAATGGTCAAGTACTGAGCAAAGGCAGCTCTAAGAAAAGCATTTTTTGCCTGATGAGCAAAAAATTTTTGACTAGTTGTTTACTGGTGTTATAGGTGTTTACTGGTGTTAAACACAAACCTATAGGTCTGTGCTCTTACCTAAACTCTTAAAACTGATGGGTACTAACTTGCTTAGCACTCACATCAGCAGCAGCCACCCACCTTTTTCTAGACTTAAAATGGCATTTCTAGTAGTGTTTTAACTTTTATTGTCTGAAATTTTCCTCTAAAAAGAAATATGAGCATTTTTCAACTTATGACCTAACACTGTTCACCCCCATGTTTTATAGATTGAAATAAAAGCAGAAAATGGAGTCTTCAGAGCACAAGGATTTGATGAAACAGAAAAATAGTGCAAATGTTTGCAGATCTACTTAGCTAATTTGAGTATTTTTTAATCTAAATTCCTCAATGTACATGTAAATAATCCATCCATCACTCCTTACAGGATTGTGTGACTTCAGTTCTGTCACTGAAGTCCTAAGGAAATCAATTTTTTCAGATGATAAATTTCATTTGCATTTTTTTGACAAGTGGCTTCTTTCCCTATTGAGTGCAAAAAATCTGATGTTTTTGGACCTGAATTTTCCCCTAGAAAATTTTTCTGTAATTTTCTACTATGTGAATCTCCTCTTCCAGTATCTATCTGTGTGGTTTTTTGAAGTGGTTCTTTGGACTGTTAACTGAGTACCATGGTATGTGATGCTATTGTTCCTTAGATGACTGAAAATAAAAAGAATTTGCCATGCATGTTGGAAACACAATACTGGAAATTATTTACGACATAAATTTTACCAGAGTCTGGGGCTTTCTGAGTCTTTATAACAAGTTTTTGAAGGATTCTTAGCAACTCAAGAACTTATGGTAAGATTTCATCTGAAAGGTTATATTTTCTTTTAAAAATTGACAAAAAAATAGAGGCATGCTATTTAAAAGAAAACCATGTTATCTGAACCAATTAAAGCACCATTGAGACCTGTCATGTGGATGCTGCTTCTATAACTGCATGAAACACGTCATTGTCTAGGACTTTGTTTGGGCAGGAGACAAATAATTTGAAATGTGGGATGGATATAGTCTCCTACGTGAACACTTTTATTAGAGAAGAAACATTTGCTTACTTTAATTTAGAGCTCTTCCCATGCGATGCAAGCAAACTTCAAAAAGCTTTGTGGTATTGAAAGCAAAACATCTGCATTTAAGGTTGTGACTGCATTATTTAAAATTTACAATGAAACTGTACCAAAACAAATCTCTTGTGTTGACAAGGCTGAGTTCCACAACCTCATGTGCGTGGTCAGCAAAAATGAGTGATTGAAAAAGCTTTCTGTGCTCCACCAAATGAGTAGTTAGGAATGGTGGATTTGAAAGGGAGTAATCCATGGGTAAGAGAGAAAATCACTACCTAGTGGGCACAAGTAAAAAAGGTGTAAAGTATGACTGTTTTCAGCAGAAGAAATCCTGTAATTATATCTTATATTTACATCTCTATGGAAAAAGGAAGATCCATTTAGTGGTATACGGACATGACTTTCATAGAACACAGATGATGAGAAACAATGTTAAATGAATAGCAAACTGAAATTTCAATATTGCACATTGTGAAAGAAAAATACAAAAATATTTTTAAACTTTCCTTCTCCTGCCTCTGGATCTTGCCCTTTTCTTTTTAATGGTGTACATTTTACCTATCTGCATGTTAATGCATATGTTTAGTGAAGACTGTAATTGCTTGTATAGGTTTATAAACAAGCTAAAATAGAAAACTCTAGAAATATTGTCATCAGGAATACTTTTCACCACTCTGATACCTGATATTTTTCTAGAACTTTGGGTGTGATGCCTTCTAGCAAAGAGCCAGGAAAAGCTGTATTCTGCCTTGGTGCCAGTGTCAGCTTGGAGCTATGACTGATGCTTTTCTGAGCCCCTGTCAGCTGTGGCCACAAAGGCAGCTCCTTTGGAACGTCACCAACTGGTATAAATTAGAGCAGACTTCAGGATGCTGGAATTTGTACAGAAAAGTTGGCCAGGCACAGGTGTGGCCTCGGGCAATGAAGCAGAGAGGTGGCTTCATGCCTCCCTCTGGGTCCTTTTGCTTAGGCTGGTATAAGAGGACTGATCTTCAGACTTGCACATGGCAAAAACATGAGCAAAATTATTTGTGTTTATGGATAAAATAGTTCAGCTCATTTTCTTTTTCAGTAACAAAGTTCAGAAGGTTTTGTGAGATGTTCCTTTTACAGTGGGCTTATTTCCATGATAATTTCTAAGAATGTAATTTCTAAATATGTGTTTTTTATTTTCCCCAAAGATGTATAAGGAGTGATCCTACATGAAAGTGGTCTTTGATAGCAATAGGTTTTGCATGGATGCATTTCTGTTATTTATGAATTAAAGGATCTATATACTTTTTTCTTCATACCTTGATGTATTGTGTTATTTTACTTCTGGCAAACATCGTATAAAATCACTAAATGTGTGTGTCTGACACAAAATTGAAGTGATTACTAGAGTCCTAAAGGAGAGGTGTAGTGGTAATACACATCCTGAAGTTTCAATCTGATCATCAGACAAAAGAGAGCTCCTTCATGACCCTAAGGTGAAGAGTTTTGTATTTAATGGGATTTTTTTTGGTTTTATTGTTAAATATATATACTTGGTTTGTGAAGAAAATGCTTAAGAAAACTGACAGATAAGTTTTAGTGAAGCATAGCAACACACATTATATACTTTAGAGAGTCTTAGAACATGAAGCCATCTCATGCAATATCTCAATTTCACATTAAATGTTTTGTTTTTCTTTTAACTGAGAGGTTAAGTCAGCTTGCTCCTGCATTTCTTATGGTATGGACCAGAATGTGACTATGGCTGCTCACTCCTGAGCAGCCATATGGTTTGTACAGTTTACAAATTAGACATTTTCTTCTACAGACATCTCCCTTTTTACTTGGAAAATGAACCTGAAATTTATTTTTCATTCAAATTTGCTCCTTACAGGTGGTGCCTCCTTACAGTGCTTCCCCTCTCAGAGGTGCCCTTGGTTCAGTGCAGGGTGCCAGCCAGATGCCACTGACCAGCAGCACCACAGGATGCTATTTAGGCATTTAAATAACAGTGACTCTGTCACACCGTAGCTAACTGCTGGTTTGTTTTCTCCTCAGATTTCAGAATTTTTAGTCATACAAAGGAATGGAAATTCCTTGTTTAAAAATAGAGCTGTGTAATGTTTTCATGTTCAGATGGACTTAGGACCCAGAGGATTGCTTGCATGCAATGGCCTCTCAAGCTAAAACAAATACAACTGGGAATTTGCAAAATCTAGTGTCCTTCTGTACTATCTAATTACCCAGAATGAGTATCAGGTGTTGTGAGATTATTTCAAATCAATTCTGCATGATGATTAATTTATGCATTTACACAAAAATGTGTACAACGAGTTTTACTTTATTTCTTGCCTGGTTTTCTGTATCAGAACTGTGAGTTCTGAAGTGTTTTTTCAGTAGCCAGGCTTTTGAATTTGCCTTGTATGCTCAAGAAACTGACTTCAAAGTTACTTTGTGATGTCTAGGTAAAAAACTCCATCTACCATCTACCACACATAAGACTAAATAAAATTCT
Organism: Ammospiza nelsoni; assembly: GCF_027579445.1. Classification (NCBI taxonomy): domain Eukaryota; kingdom Metazoa; phylum Chordata; class Aves; order Passeriformes; family Passerellidae; genus Ammospiza; species Ammospiza nelsoni. Next base: position 33,108,665 of record NC_080638.1, on the reverse strand, counting down.
GTAAGAAAACAATATCTTTAAACCCAAATTTAAAGAAGCATAGCGATTCATCACTGCTGAATGTCAACTTCTATTTGACAGGAAGAGTGTGTAAATATTTATAGTGAACTTGGAATTATGTATACTAGGATTTTATTTAGTGTGTTTGTTAACTTGAACCTTCATGTCTATATTTTGCTAATACCATTTTTCTAGTCTTACTTCTCAACTTTCTTAAATCATGGTGGGCAGAAACAATGTGTTCTAAAGAAGAAACTCTAAAAGGATGAATCTTCCAGAAATAGTCTATTAATGAAATTTTAAAATTTTTATTTTATACATGTACTTATGCCCTTGCATAGTATTTTTTTAAATGGAAGAGAGAAAAAAGGGCATAGCATGGAAGAAAGTGAAAAGAAGAAAATGAGAAGTAGATGATAGAAGGAAAGTTAAAAAGAAAGAGGCAAGAGAGGGAAAAAAGGATGAAAAGATGGGAAAGGAGGGGGAAAGTGAAAAAAAGAAGGGAAAGGGGAAGCAAGGAGTTTACATCTCTTGAAAAAAGAAATTTATTAAACATGAGAAGAGGGAATATTTTGTATGGAAACACATGGAAGTGATTCCTGGTTTATATTAATAGATCTGGTCTTGGTGCATGAAAATAATATTGGAAAGCCAGATTGTAAAGGTAAGTCTTCCAGCCAGGCCTCTACCTGATATCAGGTATTCACATATATCAGATATTCAAACTTTTCTTATTTAGATGTTTTTGGTTTTTCCTATATAAATATGCTTTTTTAATTTATGGCAAAAGCATTTTCTAAAATTAGCAGAAGAGTTTTGTTTTTTTCATGTTTGTAGAAACGTCTTGAGATAAAACCAAAACAACTTTTTCTACTGAGACTAATGAATTTCTAGAGTACATCTAGGACTGTAGCACTGAGAGTTTGTAGTAAATTCTAAAATACTTTTTTTAAAGCTACTTTATAGAAAGTCACATGCTTGATCCCTGCAGAACAGGAGCACAGGTTGGACTGGACCTGCTGCAGTGGACCTTTCCTATGACATAGTTCACAATCCACTGAAGTTGAGGAAGGTGGAGGAGAACTCACTCAAAAAGTGTTCCTTCCTTTGGAAAAGTGAATTTTGCTTGAAAAATTTTTATTTAAAATGCTGAAGTTTTTAAACTGAAATGCACTTTTGTTTGTCTGGTCAACAAAACAAGTGCTTGTTGATATCTTTGCTGAGCTGGCAGGCTGGCAGTCCTATATAGTATCACAAAAAAGAAAACACCACTTGTAATAACAGATTTAGTATGATCACCCTTACTTTAAAGTGAAAAGGAGGAATCATACTTCATCCTAAAAGAGCCATCCATGTAATTATCATTCCAGCTATAAATAAATATATCCTGACGGTGGTTAGGAGAGGGTGTCTCATTGTACAGCCTTTATGCCCTCAAATCAAAATAGACAGTGATGATGCTGAGCATTCTTCATGTTGGCCTTCTCATCCCTGGAGAACCAGCTAAGTAGCAGACAGAAGTTGCCTTTAAATCTCAGCAATACTCTGTGCCTTTTCTTAATGGCTTCCATAACTTTTGTTGTGGTTACAGATCAGATAGGTAACACAAAGCATTAAAGGTCTAGAATCAAAATGATAACCAATTGGGATTTATTTACTTATTTGGAAGTATTTTGAAAAGCTTCCATAGGATTTCATGATTGAAAATTGGCTCACATTCCTCAGTGAAATGGTGTCCAGGTCACTGCCTGTCATTTAAATGGGATGAGGTAGTGTCAGGGAAGGTTTTTATCAGTATAGTGCTACCAGTAGATAGCAGTGGATATTACATTATAATGCAAAAGGGAGTGAACATTAGACTTCATGTGAACAAGTACTGATTTCATTTAAAATGCAACAAAATCAAAATAACTGAGCCCCAAAATTGTAGTCTTTTCTTGTGGTATTTTTTATTGTTTGATATTTGTTTGGTTTTTTTTTTTTTTTTTTTTTTTTTTTTGTGAAAGTGTTTAAAAACCCTTATTCAGATCATTATGTAATGATCCAAATCTTTTAAACATACCATTCCAAAAGTGCTTGATTTCAAATTCTGAGGTGCTGGACTTAAAAATCCTCACCTGAATTTGGACATGGTAGATCAGCTCTGATTCTAGGAGTAACTGAGTAATATCATAGTTGTTTAACTTTCATTTCAAATTAAATTTTGTGCTCACTTTGCATTGAAAATTTTCCTTCTTGAAATATCACTAGTAATTTTGCAACTGAAATAAATTTAAATCTAATCTTCACGAATTTGAAATTATGAATATTTAATACACTCAATATCAATCTTGCACTCATTCAGTCAAAGAATCTAGTGGTCTACACACCCAGTAGTCTTCAAGGAACGAAGATTGCATTTGATAATGATTGGCTTTTATTCTATAGGACTGGCTCAAAATCAATCCTCATTTTCATGATTATTATATAATAGATAATTTTGTGAATAATTTGAAACTATTATTTGAAACTAATAATGACAATTCACAGCAGGAATAAAGCTGTAAAACAGCCCAACAGCATTTATGCATGGTGATTTTTCCAGATGGCAAAAGTTATACCTATAAAAGAGATGTTAGAAAGTTGTCATCAGACAAGGACCAGAAGAGAATGCTCTCCTTCTTCTAAGCTTGTCGGAGCAAGTCTGGACTGTGAAGGCCAGAAAGGGACTCCTTTTTTTTTTTTTTAGTTATTTGGGTGTTGCACTTTGGGAAAGAAATTAGTATTTGTGCTCAGTCCTCAAGCTCCCCCAGTAAACAAGTTATAGTTGTGAGATTGATACTACTCGAGTCAGCGTCCTCTGTTTTGCGGTAGATCTGACTTCCCTTCTGAGTCCACTTGTATTCATTTTACATTGAAGAACTGATAGTTGTGCTGTGGGAAAACTGATTCAACTGACCAACATTTTCTGTTCACTGTGCCTTAAGCTTAGTCTTTTCAAAGGTTGGTATTATCCTCTGAAAAGAGCTGCTTTGGAAATGTTCTGTGCAATGGTAGCTACTGAGTTTTTGTGAATCTTTCAACTCTTTATGAGGCAAGTATTTGCACTTGTCCTTTTATTTGGAATTTTATATATTTTGAGAGAAGGAAATTCAGTGAAGGAGTGCAAGTGCTCCAAGGAGTGAAATGTCATGCGTGGAACAGTCAATAAGTCAATAGACAATACTAGGAAGTGGAAAATAGAAGTGGAGTCCTTGTTTGCCTGATTTGATGCAAGGACAGAACACTTTCGTGTCAGATGAATGTTGCAGTCACAGAACAATTGGATTTTCTTGTGTGAGGGCTGTCTGATTTACATCCTGCATCTAATAAAGAAACATTTCCATTCACTCAAAAACAGGCCCACATTTGGCTTAAGAATGCTTCTCATTGGTCATGATAAAATAGTTATGAAAAAGAAAGTTATTGTAAGGACAGAAAACCCATTCACCACCTTGAAATGACACTGTTTTCCTTGATGTGGATAAATTGTAGGGAATTCTAGACAGGTTGTAGCTGCCCTGAGGGTTTATTTCAGGAAGCTACCATAGTCAGTGTCTGTCTGATGACTTATATCCCTTTTCTGAACCAGCTATAGCATTCATCACTGAAATCTGCCTCTACTGGAAAATAGGAATTCATTCCAGGACAGGAATTTTTGTTTCAAAGCTGAGCTTTGTAAGTGTCTGTGAGATAATGCACAAGGTCAGCTGTGTAACACTTTGATACATGCACATAGACTGGTATGAGGCCATATCCCCAAAATAAGCACAGGTGCCAGAAATCTTGTGTAGCTACACTGGTACTCTGGGATTAGCCAAATGCCTGGTGGTTATCTAAATACAAGAACTTATTTTCTGTGTTCCCCTCTCACTGATATTGTAGCTCAGGTAGGAAAAATTCCAAAAATAATGTATTGCTGAGAGTGGGACTTCCAAAGAAACACACTGTATCTCTTAAAAACACACTGAAATTATGTCATTAATTTGTCAGTGAAGGATTATGTATCCTAACCTGACTACTCTGACAGTTCCAAGAGATTTTGAAATCTAATATTCCATATTTTGATATACCTTCTATCTCAGGGTTGCTTCAATGAGCAGGCACCCTGTATATGTACTAATTAAAGGGCAGATGGATCCTCAAGCAGAGAGGCTTTGAGTTCAGTATTCTGGCTTCTGTGCTTTTCTCAGCTCTAGAAATACTTGCCCAGATTAAATCTCCTGGGGATGTGTCAGATCTCTCATTTGCATGTCAGTGATTGAAAACAAGTTGATAGACTTTGCCTTTGAAACTGGATGTATATTTCTTCATGAAAATATAGTGCAGACACTTTTGCTGAATTTATAATTTGAAATGTAATTGCTCTTAGAGATCACATGTGAGGTTATGGAAGAAGCCTGTGGTGCTTTTAATAATATTTTTAAAATAACATGAGAGTTTCAAGGGTTGGACCTGATGATTGTTGTGGGTCCCTTCCAACTCAGAATATTCCGTGATTCTACAATTCTCAAGTGCCGAGTCTATGAAAACAAACATACTTTGTGTATTTGCTTTTTAAATTTTGGTAGCTGATTTGACTTCTATAAGTTACTTTTTTTCCAGTGTTTTTATATTTATAAATTTGTTTTTGATCTTTGCCTGTTTACAATAGAACATATGTGAGCCAGAATTTTGATGCTTTCTTAAACAAGGGATGTAGGAGACGCAAGAAACAAAGCAAATTATTGCCAGACTATCTGTACTGTACAGTGATGAAGTCTAGCAGCCTCAGTCATAAATCAGATACTCAGCAAATAAAGAGGAAAAGTTAACGCATACCAGGGTAAGGAATCAATCAGAGGAAAGAACAACTTTGGTAAATAAACAAATATTAGAAAATGCATTTTCCCCTGGGTATGTTGTCAAAGAATTGGAGTTTCAGTGCTTTCCTCAAATGCATCTTTAAACTGCCAGATATCAGACACTAAATATCAGACAAAGTAGACTATTCGCTAGAATATGGTTTTCTTCTAACACTCACCTTTATCCATAGTCTCTTGAGAGAGCTGTAAAGTAAAAGAAATATTTTAAGAACTCTTCTATATGAAATCCATGTCCATACATGCTCTTTTAATGGGAGGAAAGACAATGAAAACATGAAAGCAAGCATAATTTAAAAGCAAGCACATGAATAAAGAAGAGCAAATTAGGATGACCTTTAAGTACAGAAGTGAAAAGTAAATCCATGATTTTGAGTCCATCAAAAAAAAGGGCAATAGGAAGTGACACGTCTGCAAAGCAGCTCCTCTTTTACCTGTTCTTTCCCTTTAATAGTTTTTCTTTCTTTCAGTGGAAACTGTTGGCTTCTTTTTCCATCTTGTTTATTTTTTCCTTTTTATTTTGGTGAAAACATGTTTCCTTCCAGAAATCCACTCTGCCTGCATCCTGGCAGAAACTTCCCACTGTCCTTAATATCCCCTTACACTTAGAGTTACAGCACTGGTCTTACCTCAAACAAGAACTTCATTCTTTGCCTCTTCTTTTCCTAAGATTCCCATATGCTTCTTGTAGGTTATCCAAATGTCTACCAAAGACCACTGTATCCAAGTCCACAAAGATCTGATGGAATTATCTGCCTGAATTTCTAGTCTTTAAAGGAAACTTATTTTGGATGATTCATAGTGACTGCTTATTTTGCTACTGCTTCAGTAATAAACACATTATTTTAATGGCTCTTAGAAACAAATCCTGCAGTCCTCACTGAGCAAAACTTCTACTGACTTCAATAAGTTTTCCTGGGCAAGTTTATAAAAATAGCTTCAGTATTAGGTTGAAAATAAGTAACCTGAAAGGTGTGTGTTTTTCAAAACATTAATAAAATGTGTTGATTTTTTTTTTGGCTTTTAAAATTGTATCTTTCAATATCTTTGCCTGGTTTGCCTTCTGAAACCAAGAAAAAAACTTCACCATTGCTGGAACTAAGTGTCCTTCAGGCATTTGATTTTTCCCAAAAATGCCAGGGCCAAAATTCCTTTCTCAAGTGTCTGTGAACTGGAAAAAATGTGTATTCTGGTTTCTGGCATATGCATAAGCATGAGTTGGCTACTTTTCCTCTGCATACTTTAATGGTCATAACAGTTTTCCATTACTTGTTAATTCCTGTTAATAGTGAAGCATCAAGGGATCACAATAAAAGTAGGGTTGATAAAATTCTGACTCACATGTAGCAAATGGGAAGTTTGGCTTAGCCCAAGGAAGGGCTCCTCTTGATGTGTCAAGACTTTGCTGTAATAAACACAGTCAGTAGCAGTGTGTGGCACTTTTACTACAATAAATATGTACCCAAAGGGGAGATAAAATCTGGCACTTAGATTCTGCTTCAGTTCTGGATGCACCTGTTTCTTGTGAATGGCAGAAGGAAATGTGACAGCTGCTTATCTACTCATTCAGAACTAGAGATGGCTTGGCTCAATTGGAGAAGCTGAAGTGCTGCAGAAAAGCAGAGAAAGAGATGGGCTAAATTTAGGGATAAGATTATTTTTCCAAATCTGAGACTAAATTTATTGCCTAGTATTAAACAAAAATTATTTTTGGTGACTCCTTAACATTGCAATAGGACACAGATATGCAGTCTGTCACACCCCACATAGTATGATATTGTGAAGGAAAAAGGTGTAGGTAGAACAGCTCATGCACTTGAATTTGGAAGATTCTGGCTGCCCATATCATGGGTTTTTCATCAAACAGATGCCTGATAAAGAGCTGTTTATTCACAACTGAATTTTAGTTCCTTTTCTATGTAAAAAAATGCTAAAAATATGTGCAATGATATCTTTTGTCATTAGGTTACAGAGTAACTTCAGAAGTTTAGGTTGGCACTGGCTAAACATAACATCTCAGCAACCTAGCCCAGAAAGGGGCTCTTAACACACATTGATCTCTGGATCATACAAGAACTTTCTGGCAGGACAGATGAATACAGCAAGTCTCATTTTGAAACACTTTTTTTTTTCAGTTTTGTTCTACATACCACTGTTTCTGCTGAACGTATTGCTCCTGTTTTCCTGAGCGCGTAGCCTGTCTCTCAGCCCAGAGGAAATTAATCCATCACCATCTCACCTTTCTCTTTCCCTCCTCCTTTTAAAAATCATTGCTCTTTTCATGACTTTTTTTTTTTTAATTGTAAATGAGATACAATTTTGCACTGAAATAGCTATATTGCTTTAAACTGTCCAAGTTCCAGTTTCCAGAAAGGATTGACATATGCAAAAGCTACATTTATGTTTTTTCCCTCACATAGTTAGATATGAAAAGCTGTGGTAAGAGGAAACAATTATTGAGATAGCAATTGCTTGCTGATGCTGGAACTACCAAAATTAATTCCTCCACTTTAAATCTAGCATAGACACAGATGTTCTCTGGTGGGAAGAAATAGTCTTCTATCCTCAGGGATTTCTCTCCTGGATATACAAATGCACTCTAGGCAAGTTACAATGCTAAGGTCAATGAACTGAGAACCCTGGGGGATTTCAACATACTTCAAAATTTTCTTATTAAGTCAATGTGACTGGAATAGGATAAACAGATACATTTTAAGTCTATTGCTCTTTCTGTTAGATGTCTTCTGTAATACATCTAAGTTACTTATACCTATTTAAAATTTTATAAATAACAGTCTACAAACCAGATACTGTTACACAATCATGTATCAAGACATGAAAATAAATGAAACTTTTCTCTGTTTTCCTAAATAATTCTGAAAATGTTCTGGGCAAGTAACATACTCTTCTGGAACATTTCATTTGTCCATTGTGATTAGTGTCTTAAGTTTATGCCCTTACCCTTAGAATTTGCAATTGAATTTACAGTTGTTTACTTTCAAGAGTATATACAGTAATATATTTAAAAAACCAAATAAAATGGAAAATGGAAAGACTGTATCCATGATTATGCCCATGGCAGGGGAGTTGGCTAGATGATCTGTAAAGGTACTTTCAACCCAAACCATTCTCTGATTCTGTTATTCAAAGATAAGAAAGTACTGTGCTTTCAAATTCAATTACATTTTTCACTGAAATAACTCAGAATTAGATTGTGTCTGCTGAAACATTAATAGGATCTAGGGAGGCATTGGAGAAGAAGATTCACTTTGCAATAGACAGAAGAACAAGGCAGTCTCTGTACTTGGCTTTAACAGTATTCTTAGTCACAGCCATCCAGACCTGTTCTTGATGTATATGCAACAAGACATGATTACCAAGTAATTGCATTTTTTCTTTCATGTAATGCAGCTGCTATGGAAGGATTGTCCCCTGCTGTATGATCAGGCAAGCCATGTCTTCTCATCAGGATCGGGACCATGATTCTTGACAGAGCTAGCATTTTCCAAGAAAGATATTAATTAACCCTCATTAGAGGTAAGAAGGCCGCTGCCATGTTTATTTCAATCAGCAGCAAAGAACCACAGACACAGTTAGGACATGTGGTAGACACCTGCTAGGTAGGCTGAGAGCCTGGCTCCTTCCTCCTCTCAGGTTCTTCAGCTCTTTCTCAGCTCTTCATAGATAAAGTGTTGACTCTGTTAGAGTCAGCAGAAGATAGGTCTTTAATTTGAGCAGGTCCAGGATTTCACATCAAAAACCTGCAACTAATTTTATAGTCTCTTCCAGACAGCACCATGGAAAGAAGGAAGTATTGTTTTACTTCTGCAGTGGTTGGTCTGAGGTTTTTCTCATATATGTCATGAAATATGGAGAAGTACGTCTGAGAGCATGGGCAAGAGACCAAACATCCATCCTCATAATGCTACTGAGAACCTATTTGCCTTCTTTGTTTTTGGTAGAATTATATGAATCATTTTACTCGAGACTGGCCAATAGGATTGAAGTGTCTTGAACATTCAGCAAGGTTTGCAAGTATTTGGAAGTTTTTTCTTTGACTCTCTTAATGAATTTAGCTATGCTCTCTCCTGTTTCTGTTGAGAAGCAGAGGGACTGATATATTACCTGAAATATGGCTCCTAGATAGTCCTTAGCCTCAGTAGAAGAAATTTCCAAAAAGATATTGCAACTGAGATATTTAGAGAGTGCATTTGAAGATTACTTTGGCATCTCAGCTTATGAATACTGATTATCTGAAACAAACCACTGCATCTCTGAAGACTTGCCTACCACCAAGTTCAACCAAGTAGGTTGAACTTTGATGCTTACCAGGGGCTTTGTAGGGACTTGAATTTTAGTCTGGACTGAAATTTCTCACTATGCCTTTGGAACTATATCTCAATGTAACAACAGGTAAGATAAAATAATCTAAAAGGGTTTTCATTGAAATTGAAATAGAATTAGCTATTGTGGTTCACCATCTGTCAGATGTCCTATGCCTGAGGTCATTGGGCTAGACCTTGACAACACTGATAAGATTAACTTGTCATTCCTAGTGTTGAGTTACAGATTTATGGATTTGGCTTCTACTGAGAGTAGCTCCAAGGATAGGAGGAAAAACAGCTTATAAATTCTTCAGAGTTCTTTGGAGGCAAGAGCCACTTTTTGGCTAGCTTTGCAAGTGATATTATTTAAAGGGTACTTGGAGACATGAGAATAATTGAAGAATAAAATAAAAAGTTAAAAATACTGGAAAGTTATTTCTCATGTAGACTAACTGATAAAAACTGCATTCATTATTATCTCCAGTAATGTTTCTCATAACAAGTAAACATTCTGTCATTGCTGCAAGCATAAGCATTCTTCAGGCAGATCACTCAGCTACATTTACTACTCTGTTTATCACTTATTTTCTGTTTATCACTTATTTCCTTGGAAAATATTTATGAAAAATGGGCAATTGTATTTTTCTGAGATTTATTGGACTTTGGCCAATAAATTCCATTAACTCATTATCTTTTAAAATGTCCAAACTGAAGCTGGCTGGGAAAGACAAAGAATGACAGTTTTTGTTCATAGGAACAGAAAATACATCAACAAGTCAAATCATGAAGCTTTTATTTGGGAGCATGGAATAAGTACTTATTGTCACTTAGTGAATTGATACGCTTTAAGTTGCTGAGATTTTGCAGAACTGTCCTGGAGGAGTCTCTCAGACCTTGTTTCACTTCTAGCTGATAAAGATCTAATGAAAGTAGTGGGGTTCTGAGAAGATAAGCCACAGACTATAGAGACATTCAGATTTTATTGATTTATCATCCATCTGAAAGAATCCAATAAAATCCAAAGTCAGGGATTCTTCTGTCTGTTGAGATCATGAAGCCCAATATGACAGATAACTTCTTGTTTTGACTTTGGTAGACTTCAGAGGTGACTGGTGCTAGCTGGAGCTGTGGGGAGCAGGTGTCAGGAAATGCAGTAGTAATGAAGCCAGGTCTTGCCTGTGGCCAAGTAGTTCACAGCAGAGCTAAGAACCATGAAATTTAAAAATAAGCTGTAGTCGCTCTTTTCCATAAGTGAGACTAGCTAGGGATAAACAAAAATTATTTATCTTGCTGTGCTTGCATTGTAGTTACAGCAGAGTTGCAATGATATTAATCTCATTAATTCAATATTTATAGGTGGGAATTCTGATCCAGACCTTGGAAAATCTGTACCATGTCCTGCTGAAAAGAATTCAGTATTTATGCTTGGGTATTAATTAAGAGTGTTAGCAAATCTGAAACAGGTTGTTTTCCCTTTCTTTGGAACTTTGGAACTTGTTAGTATTTTTCCTCGAAGCAGCAATAAATTTAGTCCTTGAACTTGTGCAGATCAAAAGGTTTATCAGTAGACCTTTCTGTAGAACTTTAAAATATTTGAGGTTTTTAAGATTTTTTTCAAACTGAAAGGTGAGAATTATGTAAATGGGTAAGTATACTGTTCTATACATCCTTTTTTTTTTTCTTAATGACTTCCTTTATTTTCTGCTACAGAACTTTGAAAGAGACAGAACTAGTCAGATATTTTTTGTCTTACACAAAATGGCTGGTTAATGCCCTTATCTTCCAAAGTGCTTCCTTTTGTGAACAGTAGTTAGGGAGTTGGGCTGGAATGATGACAGATACTATTCAGGTTGTCTTCCACCTGTTTCAGAAAACTCTGGGATGATAAATTGCCTTCTGACTCTCAGGCCCCTTGTTTCAACAGTCAACAGGTGCCTTTTGAATGGGAAAGTTTGGCTTTTGCCACCCAATTAATTTTTGGCAATGTTGAAAAAAAAAATCTGAAATCTTGAATCTTATTATGAAAACAAAATACATCTCTGCAGACAGCTCTGTCATCTGTGCTTCAGGTTCCCTAAAGTACCTCTAAAAATTTGCACACTATTTAAAATTTGTCAGTGTAGTAGATTAAAAAGGTTTTTGTAGCCCATGTGCTTATTATTTTTTACTTTTGTTTAAATTAGGGTTGCCTTGAAATTTTGCTTACTTGTCTGTGGATACATATGTATACAGAATTTAAAAGAAGTGGTAAAAAATAAGCAGTTTTTTCATGTTATGGAGCCAGAAGATAGAGATCTTTGGGTTAAAAGGCTTCAATTTCATCTTCCAGTGAGAATTTTCGAGTTTTTCTGAGAAGCTCCAGTTGGGGGCTGCTATTCTAGATTCAGGAGACAGGAACAACCAGTGACATTGGGGTTTGCATCCCCTCTGTGAACCAGCAGTGCTTGCTTCAAAACGTTACATCACCATAGCTGGATGTTGTGGGTGCTGAGTGGGAGTCAATACTGAAATTGTTATGATATTACATAAATGGAAGATTCTCTAGAACTTTGGGTCTGCAAGAAACTGAAATGGCTATGAGAACCATTTTCTCAAAAGAATTAGGCTAAGGATGTTTAAGGGTGTTTTAGGCTGAGGATGTTAAGATTCCTCTTAGAATGTGTGTTTGTGTGATTTAAGAGATTTCTTGAGGTTATTCAAGAAAAAAAATAGACCAAAGGATAATTTATTAGCAGCATGCCAATAGAAGGAAATAAGAATAGTAATAACAAAAGTCTTAGACAAAATTTCTTAGACAAAACAATTTCTACATCATTTCCAGATAGAGAATACCAAATGCTTATGCACAAAGTATCAGGACACTGACTTCCCAGGTCCTTGTTCGGACCTTTGATCTTATATTAAACAGTTGTAGGTAATATTGCTGGTTGACCACTACCAAATTAGTAATGATTGCAAGCTAATTTCTTTTGAAGCCTATGCTCACAAGGTCACTATTATATTTGAACCAATTTGGTGGTTCTGCAGAAATGCAACAGAGGATGAATTTTGAAAGACTGTAATTGGTGCAAAACTTGACTAAAGCAGAGGATTTCTGGACAAGAAACAGAAAATCTGATCTCTCTAATATTCCAAATCAACCAGGTCTTGGTGGATGTTTTTTTATTTACATACTTTTGTTTACATTTTATTGTTTACCATAGTTGTGTGCCCCATAGAACCTACTTGCAACTCCCCCAGTGTATCTAGATTTTCTCAGAAAATGGACTCAATGAAGGTGTTAATTTCCTTTTGGTGAAGGGAGGAATAAATGGGTATGATAACAGGAGTCATGATACATCCTGAGTTTGAGCAGCCTCTGAAAGCCTAGAATGAGTGGCAAGGTAATTCCATGCACCAAGAAGAAGCAAAAGAAAGAAAATACCTTTTATAAAGTGAGAACTGTGTAGACACAATATATAGAAACCATGAATTTCCTCAGGGAATGGAAGTAGGGGTTGCTGGTCTCAGCTGCTGTTGTGCTCATCAAATGTTATTGCATATACTGTTCTGGTTGATTAACAGATGGTTTGGTAAATGCTTGTGCTTGAGTGGAGCCTGAATTAAAAAAATTCTTGAGCACTGTTTCCAGGACAGTGAAATTTCCCTAAGAAATTTTGAACCCACTGAGCTTTACTTCTGCAGTTGCTTTGCTATTTATAAGTGGTTAACCTACATTACAACACACTGGAGAAATCACTATAAAGTCCTGCAGTGTAATGTAGTCTGTAGTATGCCAGTAACAAAATGAAGCTTCTAGTATAAATTGACTTGGATTTGGGGTGACTGTTTTATGGAATATCCAATTTCACTGTGTGTGGCACACTTTTTTTTTGCTTTAGCTTCATCGTGTGCATCATGAAGTGAGTGCTATTGGTTATCATATGGGATCTGTTCTCATCACCACAAAGATCTCTTTCTCAAACTCTTTGATGTACATGTAATTTCTGTAAGACACTGTGTTTGCTGCTGCCAGAAATCAGTTTTATATGCTGCTTGTGTATCCAAGTGCGACTGTTTATGCCTAAACATACATCAAAGGGACCTCTGCCACTGATGACTTGTGGGGTTCTTCTGTACTGCATGGAAAGAAGAAACTGGCCTATTTCCTTCCTCTAGAGTGCTGTTTTCCTGACCATAAATTTCACCAAATAAGCACACTATTGCCAAGTTGGCTTTGAAAATGCCTGACTCCTACGAAGGCAACTTACAGGAAGTCCTATGTTAATCTTTATGATTGAGATCTTTCCATCTGTTCCCTTTCAATGACAATATTGAATGCCCTGTATTAAACATGCAGGTATTCAACAACCACTTCTCCCCCGTGCTTATAGATTGTGCTTATTTTTTCATGCATGAACAAAACCTAGAGTATCCTACTCTAAATGAACCCTCCAAAACTTACAGTTTCAAAGAGAAAAATTCCACTTCCCTTTTTTATCTTTTAGAACACTGGAATCTGGTGTATCAAAAAACTCTAAGAAACAAACATTTTTTTACTTTTTCAAAATATTTAAATTCCTATGTTACTGCTGGAAATCTGAGTGGTTGCAACTTTTTAATCTAATTATTCATGACTAGAAAGCAAAAAAAAGATGGATTTTTCTTGAGTAATTAAAAATGGATGATTTTCAAGATAAAGAAGCAAGCTTTTCCTTTGTGAAGTCTCCAGAAAGAGCAACTGTCCTCTGTTTAATGGAGAATGATCCATGGGTCTCCTCTTTAGTGTGCTTTGAAATGAAACTGTTCTGGTCCTTGCCTGAATGAGGATTGCAGGGAGAGAGAGGTTGCCCTGTTGTAAAAATGGAGTCAGATGGGTAAAATACTAGGACCTAATTTTTTACCTTTACAAATTTTTGTTGTCATAATAGAAAAATAGCTACTTATTTTTGGGTGTGAAACTTGTCTGTGTCAGTCTGAGCCAGAACAGCCTCAGCCATGTGTTTGTATTTTGGTCTGACTTGCTCGAGAAGCCTCAGCACACCACACAAAGCTCCTCTGTCTCTAGGCTGAGTAATAGCCATATGATACTCCCAGAACATACCTTTCCTAGCCACATGACATATTGCCATTCCAAGTACTGAAAGCCTGTATATTTCTCTTTCCTGTTATTATAAATTCCATGCAAAAACGAAACTTCAGAAATACAGTGAGGTATTTGCTAGAGACTTGAACCTGAGAGTGAGTGCTTTTCTGGGATCTCTTCTGTCAGTTTGGACCTCTCCACACACGCTGGTGGCCCTCGGGGAATGTGTAGAGACCTACACGCAAAATGGGGGTGCAAGAAAGAGAAATGTTTATACAGGCATAAGAGGTAGTGAGTGACCTGAGGTGGCCCCTGTAAATCAGCAAAAATGTGCAAAAGGTTTTGGTTGCATGAGCAGAGAGGGAGCTTGAGTCACCTAAAATATAAAAGGAAAAAGGAACGTTTTGGATGGACGCCAGCAGGGACAACATGAGAATAGGAAAAGAAAAGCTCAAAATGGAAGCTGGGTGTGACAAGCTCCAAGAATAAGAGATGCAAGGAGTGAAGGAAAAGGAGGGTGTGTACAATTCAGAATTGCAGAGTGACACAGTCGCTCTGTGTCTGGAAGGTACTCAGAGGTACCTTCCATCCACATGTTTGAGGATGGAAGGTACCTCTGGAGAACATCCAGTCCAACCCTCCTGCTAAGGCAGGTTCACCCAGAGCAGCTTGCACAGGATCACACAGGTGGGTGTTGCATATCTCCAGAGGAGTCTCCACAACCTCTCCACACAGCCTATTCCAATGCTCTGTCACCCTTGAAGAGAAGTTTTCCTCTTATTCAGATGGAACTTGCTGTGTTTAAATTTGTGCCTTTTTCCCCTTGTCTAGCTGCTAGACTATTTAAGAATGTGTGGCTAAAAGGCAAATTTTATTATTTCTTATTCACTAGTTCAGTATTAATGTTTTGATTAAACAATATTTGTGGTGAGAAATTATCTGTTACTGGGCTTGCAAGGGTCTTCAGGGTGAAGAGAGAGACGAGAATGTTACCTCATGTTCAGAAGGCTTGATTTATTATTTTATGATATATATTACATTATGACTATACTAAAAGAAATAGAAGGAAAAGTTCTCAGAAGGCTAGCTAAGCTAAGAATAGAAAAGGAATCAATAACAAAAGGCTGTATCTCAGCAGAGAGTGAGACCCAGCTCTGCTGTGAGTGGTCAGTAAATCCAAACATTCACCCAAGACCAATCACACATCCACCTGTTGCATTCCACAGCAGCAGATAAGCATTGTTTACATTTTGTTGCTGAGGCCACAGCTTCTCAGAAGGGGAAAAAATCCTAAAGAAAGGATTTTAATGAAAAGATGTCTGTGACAATTATCTTCTTTGACCTGATTCCCCTTTCGGTGGAATTCTCCATTTGGCTGACTTGAAGAAAGGAAAATTAAGTTCAAGGGTGAAATGGTCACTGTCCAGTAAAACTTGCTTTATTGTATTCATCAGTATCTGAGGGAAAAGAAACTAGGAATTACAGGGAAGAGGAGAAAAGATGAGACCACAATATGTGAAGGCCTTCATACTGTTTATGTCTGCCTGCAGTCCACTTGCTGCATAAGGGACACAAGTTGCTTTGTGGAAGAACAAGACCTAATTACACCAAAAAGTGCATAATATTGAATGATCAGAATTTACAGTTAGATATTCAGCTATAGAAGAAATAAAGATTTGCAATATTCCAAATTCCAATGAACATTCTGGCCTAGCCTGTGTCTGCATGCATAGTTGGTCACAGTGTGTATTGTCCATAGTTGGTGTGCATAGTTGTAACTCAACTTGAAACGTCAGAGTCCTATACCATGATGATTGTCATGGAGATATTTGTAGCGAGCCTTTTCCTGCACTCAGCAGCTCACCAAATAATTACAGTGCCATATTGATATGGGATCCTACATACAGACATTCTTTATTGAGAAATGGGGATGGGAAGTTACCTTTCTCCAGCTGCTTATTCCATGCAATAACAATCTGATTTTTGATTAAGAAACATCCAGAGAGAAGCAAAGGAATTGTAGAAAGGATCAGTGGAAACTACTGCACTCATTGCTCTCTCCCATGCTCAAAGCAAGAAAATAAAAAAATATTATTTTTTCTGTCATTATTAATGTCTATCTGAATCTTTCCTAGTCAAGTATATTCAATGTATTCTGTAAGAATACACTTTCCCAGATGATGGGTTCTACTGCCAAAGGTGTCCCTGAGCCTGGACTTGACTACCCCAAGCTCTATGGCAAAGGAAGTGGATGGAGATAATGATCTAACTGGATGCATGGCTACATTTTTCAAATAACCTCTCTCTGTGAAAAAAAAACCCTGAATGCCCCTAAACATTGAAATGTTGGTGCAGTAAATCTAGATCTCTCTTCTGCTTATATGGCTTGGATTTTTTCCTTTTACTTTTCAGTCCTGACTGTTATTCCATCTTTGAAATGTAAAAGTGCTGAGTTTATGTTACTTAGTTTCAATATTGTTAATGATGGCTCATCCTTTGGTAAAAGCATAGGCCATCACAGGAGCAAACCTGAGCAAATTTCTTGTTCAAAAAGATAAGATACAGCACGTGCCATAACCAGTCACAATTGCCTCTAGGTCTAGGAAGCAGAATGCAATTGCAAGACCTGGATTGCTGTAAGTTGGGATAGTTCCATAAATTTAAGTGGTGTTGATTTGATTTGTAGCAACAGGGTCCTCATGCATGAGGAGAATAACAAAACCCCTGCATATACTGTGTTCTCCTGCATGTAACATTTTTTGATAACCCTATGTTCATTATTATTGAAAAGGAGTGGTAATAGAAAATCACAGCTTCTAAGGAGGCTGAGGCTATTTTGCCAAGAACAACATCATATACCAGGTTTTACTTCAGGGTGAAGTCTGTTAAGTATCTAGCAGATTTGTTTTTCATCAAAATAGAGTTAATATATTATATGTGGTCCTTTAAAGGCTACATGGTTACTGAAAAAGTCTCTTTTGGGATCAAATTACATTCATTGCTGAACTTGATATGGAGATGGTGAAGCTCATTAAAAAGCTTCATGGCTGGTAGTCAATGCCACTGCTACCACAAATCTACAATTTTTTTCCAAATTACAATTCCAGGCATACTTTGGTTTCATCTGGGCAAAAACAAGTGGCACATAGAAAACTATAGGCTAGGAAAAGAAGGAAATGGGCTGTGTGTCTCCATTTGATTCTCCTACTAATTTGCAATAATATACTGAGTATCACTGAAAATCATTGAAATGCCAGACCAAAACACAGAAGATAGTATTAGGCATAGGCCCTCCAGTTTCAAAAATATTTAGATTCCAGTGACCTAACTGGGAAGCTAATTGTCAGCTAATTTTGACCAAATTCTGCTTTAAGAATGGTCAACTCTTCCTACTTTTGTATTCCTTTTGCCTCACAGTACTTTACTGTGATTAATCTTGCATTCTTAATGTTGTATTTAATCACAGTATATTTTAGTAAATACATATGCTTAGGCACTGGGATTGGAGTTTAAGAAGATACTAAGAATTAAATTCAAGAAAGTGTTTTCCAGATCTTCACTTAGTCACTGCTTTTATAGTTCTAAAGCTACCCTTGTAATTTCCTAAATCCCCAGGTTAAAAAAAGAAAAAAGGCTTCTGGGCATGGACAAAGAATTTCAGTTTTGGTTTGTCTGGGCATTTCAGCTATTTATCAGAAACATATCAAGAAATATATCTTCATAAGTTAGACCCGGAATAAGCTGTCATCCAGAAATGTAAGAGTCTCTAGTGTGCTAAAAACATAGCACAGTTACAACGTATGAACACTGGAAAATGAAATTTTCTTTCTTGGAATTTGATAATGTAAAATTATTATGTTGAGCATCCAGGACTGGATGAGCATTTGTCAGCATTTGAGCGTGTGGTTTCTCACACAGGGCTGCACAGTAGCCTATTATGACCATTAGACCGCTGAATGTAAAATTTGAAATGTGCTTACAAGGCTGCAGCTGAATAGCCAATTTGGGAATTGAAATTTGGGGTCTAAATTGTTTTTTACCTGGGCACCATATTCTCCTGACACTGGAAATGAATAATCAACACTGACTTTTGAAAAATTGCTTGTCTCTACAGTGGGAAAACAAGGCCTTTGGGTATACATTGCCTACCAAAATCACAGACATGCTCTGTTCTTTGTTTTCTCAAGATTGCTATCTCCTTCTTTAACCATCTACACATTCTGATTTTTGTTTTGTTAATGCTGGATATTATAGACAGAAATTGTTCTGCAAAGTGATGAATTTTGCGAGCCAAATTCTCTTTCACTGTCCAATTTGATAAGAAAACAAGCATATAAGGCTCAAGACAGAAGGAAAAGCCATTGATTTTAGTGCACAGTTAATATTAAATATACATAAGCATACACAAATACCATTCACATTGCCTTTTTTACTTCATTTCTTGTTCACTTTATTTTCTTCTAAATCAATAAATAAATTACAGTGGTGGGAAAAATCCATTTAAAAATCTAAGATAAACATAATACTAATCTAGGAGACAGAAAGATAGGAAGGTGTTTAAATAGATGCAAGGAGAAGAATTAAGAAGGTGGGTATTTTCAATGTCCACATATATGAGATATATTTTTCATTAGGAAAGAAAAACATAGTGGCACAAAGACTGTAAGAGTGTAAGAAGCAGAAGTTACGTGGTAATTGAGACATTCTCTTATAGGGAGCCTGTGAAGACTCCTACTCTTAACGTATGCTGAACTAAGGATCAAATTACAGGATCTTTTGCAATAGGAATAAAAGACCCTCAGATTCCACACAGACAGATTATATGAGCAAAGCAGCTAAATTAATGAACTGAGGAAAAGCAGGTTGATTAATCTGTAGCTGTTATGACTGTGGTGAGGATTTGATAACAAGCCAAGAAAAGCAACTGTAATAGGGAGCTACTATTGAGCTTTCTAGCTGAGAAAATATGTTGGGGTGTAATTTTAATTAGGATTCTGAGTGAAAGACAGCAGAAAATAGCTTTGACATTATAAAACTGATAAGTATGAAACCTCATCCATATTGCTCATTAAAGTTTATCTATTTTAATTTTGTGGTTGAAATATTTTTTCATACTGTGAACACATCTTTGTATATTCATGAGATTATTATTTTAAACCTTTTTACTCAAGGAAAGAAAAATGTCTGAAAAAGAAGTGAGTGGGAGGGACTCTTTTTTCAGTGACCAGAGAAATTGAGCTCTTCCAAGTTTAAGGTTTGAAAGACTGCTCCTAGAAAAGGTGCCTTAATTATATAAATAGATAAAATTTTACTTGAAGCTTAGGAACCTAAATTTTTTTTTTAAAAATGTAGATTTCTTAAGGAATATTATGTGAGTGCCAGGTCCTCCATTTACCCCTTGGCCATACTTAATTATAATTATTGCTTCTGTGAAGTACATGTATAGTGCAGTCCTGTGTGCAGTGCATAGTACCATTCTATATATTAATCACCTAGATTTGGTTACATAAATTTAAATTCTTTGACCCAAGTAGCCCTGATACAAATATTTTCAACAGCTTGCTCACCTTTAGCTGCTGAGAGATTCTGCACAGCCTTATCACTGCTGTCTTTGTACTCTTACACTTAGGAAAGCTGCAGCAACATTGACATCAAGTAGCTAGGAAAACATCTGCATGTGCATTACATTTACTTCTCCAGCTTCAGCTCAGTTGATGAACTGTCTGCTTCCATGTAAATTAAGAAAAACAGTTAATGCTTTCATCAGGTGAACAGTGCTCAGGAGTTTCTTTGAAGGTGGGGCTGTATTCACTGCAGTGGCTAAATGTTGCCCATATAAACACCCCACCTCAAAGACGTTGTTCTGTTTTTCAGACGGGCTTACAGGTGTTAAGAGAAAGTGTGCCAGTGTGCCAGGTACCAGAAGCCAGACCAATTTACTTCGAATTTGTGGAATGGAGAGTAAAAAGAAAACAGCCAACAAAAATCCCAAGAGTGGTTTTCGAGATCTTAACAAAATAGAAAGAGTGAAAAGCTGAGATTGCATCTGGGATTTATCACCATGTTTTGATAAACCTTTGGGTTTAGCCAACACTCTGTCCTCCACTGAGGATTCAGTAAAATTACACCATATATATTCTCAATAGAGTTTGTCAGATCAACTTTACACCTCAGTGTTTTTGACTGATTAGTTACTGGCATAGACAAGTGAGGAGTTCAGAGAAAGGTGACTTTTTCTTCTTAGGAAACTTAAGCATGAGAAATATTACTAGGGAGTGTGACTCTAATTAGAAAAATGGGAATAATTAATTTGTTTCCATCCTAATTTAAAGTTAACATCTGAATCTTCTTAAAGAGTAGTAGATCCATTTTGCTTAATATCAAATTGATGTGTTAATGTATTGCCAGTAAAGGAGAGGTCTGTAAAATAGATTCTTTTAAGATTACATAGTGTCAAATGAATTGACCATAGCCCTTCACAGGGCATGAGCTCTGAGGTACCAGAGCATGAAAATCCATCTCAGTTATACACTTGAAAAAGTCAAGATGGGTCCTAGTTAATAAACTTTAGAGTAATTCTATTGCTGCATATTTGATTATTTATGCAAAAATAGGACAGCTTTGACTTGAGAGCTGCTAACAACTTATCCCTGGCATATCTTGTATTCTGTCAGGCCCTGCTTGGATGTCTAAGGTACACGTGAGAAGACTTGACTGTCTTTCCCCATGGTCACGCTATCTGAAATGACCATTTCAGTGTATGCTCCAGGTCACAGTCCCTGTTCTGTGAGGCTATTCCTTCTTTACTATTGCTGTGTGCTTCCATGTAGCTGTGTTTTAAAACATCCAGGTCCCTTAAAGTAAGTTGAGAAAACCATGAAGATTACTCCATGTAAGCTGTCTTTTATCTTTGGACTTAGCAATTGTTTAGTCTTATTATCTTTATCTCTTGAACTTTCCTGGACATCATTTTGTCTTTTGTTCAGATAATTTATGAAAGAGATTTAACAGTATTTTACAAGGATCTATACCCATTTAAGAATGTCACATGTATCAACCATACATCTCTTTCAAGGGCTTCAGTTTGCATGCAGCTTTTTGCTAAAATTGTGGTTTTTCTGCTTGCTTAGATAAGAATCATTGACTGCAAAAAAAAAAATAAAAATAAAAGTCAACATGGTGATACAGCCAGTAAAATGACAGTTTTGATGACAAGTGTATGATACCCTCTAAATTTACCTACAGTCTTGTTAATAGTAGACATGCCACTATGTTCTATTTTTATTTAGTAAATTTAAAAAAAATAATTTATTAATAAATCTGAAAGGTGCCAATCTACCACACATCCAGAAAGAAATCACAAACACTATATGTAAATATAAGGCCTTTGTAACTCCAGATACTGTAATATCAGCTGCCTGATGTGTTTCTGGCAAGTCAAGGCCAAGTGACAGAGTATAATGAAATGTCAAATCAGCCTGTAAGGGGTTCCTAAGGACAGAGGATACATTTTATTTAAAGAAAGTAATATTGTACCTCATGCCAAGCTAAAGTAATTTCCTTCCGCTTTCTATGCTTCCTGGGTTTCCAGATTTATATTTTTAACAGCATTTGCCAGAGCTCACCTGAAGAAAGCATTACTCAAAGTCTAAAGGAAATATTTTTGTTCTGAATCCAGACCCATAAAGAATAACTACTGTATGCTAAAAGAAAAAAATCCCTGTAATTTTACTACTAATTATGCACATAAGTTGAATAAATAGCCCACTGTTGCTGTGTTGAATAGAAAATTCACACATTTCTGCTTACAGCAATGCACTGGGGCTGCTTTCTCTGTCACTAACCTAATTGAGAGACTTCTTGTCTTTTCTTGGGAACCGTAGTAGATTGTGTGAAGCGAAATATACACACGGTCCCATTGACTGGGAGAATTATTAGTTTAAATGTCCACTTCAGCCAGTTATTCAAGAACTCAGCTACTTCTTGTTAGATATAAAGGAACTTTGGTTGAATTGAATTTACATTTAATATATAATTCACTAGCTGCAGAATTCCACTAGTTCCACTGATATACTACATGATTTGAAAGCCAAAAGGCTGAAAGTTTAACCATCAGGAGCTGGACTCACGAGGACATGTATGAGTGTAAATTTAGCATTAAGGTACCTGTTTTAGTCACAAAACTATCAAGCAGCTGCTGCTCAGAATCATAGGAGCATGAATTTCCCCAACAGTTAAGTTTGCACCAGTACAGCATTTCCAGTGGCTACATCTGCTACGGAGCACTGTTGGTTCTGTCAGGGCTGGAATACATTCAGGGTACATGGTTCAGGGACTTCAGTCCTTTTGCAGAGGGACTGGTCATCTCACAGTGACTCTTCCCAGCACAATGGCTTCCCCATGCCACCTGGAGGCACTCATTTCTTCCACAGCTTCTTGCAAGGATTCAGCTTGGGGATATGGATTCTGCCAGCTAGTAAGACAAATTTGACTGGTGCGTGACTGTGGGATCTCAGCACCTCAGGATGGAGGTGCAGAGAGGCCGAGACCACCCTTGGGGGGCTCGGGAATCCTGGAATGTTGCCAGAAGTGTCTGGTGGCAGGATTTTGATCCTACACAGTAGATGAGACCTGTATGAGGATAGGAGGAATTCACTGGGTGAATGGTGAAGGGATAAGTTAGTTAAAGCGTAAAACACAGGGTTTAGGATTTTGGTACAGGGGGGTCTAGAGAAGTAAGATGGAGGAATTGGGGCGTGTCCTGTCCTTCTTCTTCTTCTTCTTGGCCTCCATCTTCTGTGGTGGTGGTGGCACTTTGGGATTGGTCATTACTAAAAGTGCACCGGTTAATAAGGGTAGAAGGTATTGGGGAGAAATAATAAATATTGTATACGTAACTTCGAGTATAAAGATAAGTGACCGCCCCGGGGGCTCGCAGTGTGCCCATGGCTGACTTGCTGTGCAGACCTCTGTCGGGCTGAAAGAAAATCTTTTAGATAAACAATTAATAAACACCAAGACCGAGACAAGATCAGAAGTCTCTCCTCATCCTTTGAAGCGTCGGCTCTCCAAGGCCATCCCTGGGCCTTTCCAGGCCACCAGAACAGCAACACAGAAAACCTTACACGTGACTTGAGTCCTTTATTTCATTTGTGGTGACCTTTTTGCAGTGCCGTGCAATGAGAATTGAAGAACTCAAGAAATAAGGCTGAGATTTTATGAAGTCATCCATCCCTCTCCATGAAAAATGCTGAACATGAATGGAGTCTGATATTCTCGGGAATGTGTGAAGATAACACAACCCCTGTATGACAATAACCAGAGAATTGCTTTTTCCTAATACTAGCAAATTATTTATTTATTTACTTATTATTTAACCTAGGAAAGAACCATGACTGCTGTCTTTCCTTCTCTTTCAACTTGGATTTGCTAGCCAAAAAAATCCTCAACTATGTCCTGATTTCCTGATTCATATTTACAGAGAAGTACATGTGCTCTCATCTATCATTTATTTTCTGAGTATGTGATATTATCCAAGAATATTTCACAGCAAATTAGAAATCCAGATGAGTCACTGATTTCAACAGGGACCCATATCTGCCTGTTTAATGGGTAAGAACATTTTGTACAGATATTGTATTTAGTTTCATTAATTCTTGAGCTGTGGGTTCCTCCTGCTCATTATGTTGA
Source organism: Ammospiza nelsoni (assembly GCF_027579445.1). NCBI lineage: Eukaryota > Metazoa > Chordata > Aves > Passeriformes > Passerellidae > Ammospiza > Ammospiza nelsoni. The sequence goes on along the minus strand of NC_080638.1, from coordinate 33,084,705 downwards.
GGACTGCGCAGGTGGATTGCCTGCTGCCTTTGGCTGGGGCTGTGAGGAGCGTGTCAGTGACGCTGCGGTCACAGGCAGATCAAATTGCCCTGAATCAGTTAATGCTGCTTGTGCCCGACCTCTCAAGTATTTGAGTGGTCTGTAGTAGTATAAATTATCTCAATATATACTGCAGGAAATGTTTGAGTTAGTGTTTTGGTTATGAAATTATGTGAGTATTGAGTCTCATGATTCTGTTTTGGAAAAAGTATTGCCTTCCAATCACTGAAGATAAATCACAGAGTATGCTGATGGAAGGCACCCATAAGGACAATTGAGTCCAACTCACAGGATAGCCCAAGTCACACCATGGGCCTCAGCATTGTCCAAACACTTCTTGAACTCTGTCAGGCTGGTGCTGTGGCCACTTCCCTGTGGAGTCCATTCCAGTGCCCAGCAACCCTCTGAGTGAAGAACCTTTTCCTACTATCCATCCTAAACCACACCATCAAAACTTCAGGCCATTCCCTTGGGTCCTGTGTATGGTTGCTACAGTGAAGGGATCAGTGTCTGCCCCTCCTCTTCTCCTCATGAGGAAGCTGTAGACTGTGATGAGGCCTCCCCTCAATCTCCTCCAGCCTGAACAGGCCAAGTGACCCCAGCCACTCCTCACACAACTTCTCCTCAAGGACCTTGACCATCATTGTGTGCCTTCTTTGGATTCTCCATAATAGTTTAATATCTTTCTTATATTGTTGTGACCAAAACTGCAGACAATATTCAAGGTGAGGCTATGTACTTCAGGTATTTGAGGCTGGCATCTCTCAGTTCTGCATCTTTAATTAAGATAGTCTGTGACAATGAAGATTGCCCTGAGACTGTTGGTGATATTTTTCCTTCTAGTCATGCCATTCCTATACAGGTGATTTGCATGAGTATTAAAATTTAGATCAGGAAAACAGAAATAATACTTCTTTCTAGAATCCTCCTAGCAATTTACACTCATTTCTCTTCTGCATGCAAAAATGTTAACCATTTTCAAAAAAGATAACCTGATCACCAGAGAATCTTTACAAGGTATGTTGTGTTCCATGATGAAATAGAGAAATGCATTCATTAGTTTAATTAGATGATAATTTCTGTAAATAAATCCTGTACCTTTGTTTTGAGACAAGTAACCAAATCATTGCTGTCACCATGAGTCTCTATTGATAAAAATTAATCTAGATCTGTAGGGAGAAGACCTTGTTAAAGTAGCTAATATAGGAAAACTATTTACTTTGGACATTTTACCAGTCATGACAGTTTTGGGGTTTTTTTAATATGCATAATTTTATCTAACAAATTCTAATAAGGTACATACAGAACATAGCAAAAGTACATATGAATGATGCAAAATAATTTAAAATAGAAATTAAAAAATATTATTTTATTAAGAGGTTTCTTTCAAATAGTGAGGGATTTTCCCTGTACACTGTCCTGAAGCTCCTCACTAGAAGGGGCTGTTGTCTCTATTATTTCCCTCTAGCAGAGAATGTCTGTGGATTTTAGTGCTGGACTAGTCCAAAAAGAGGCCATAGGAATAGATACTTCAAAACACCAGCTAAAAATGGTGCCCAATTTTCATACCTGGAAATGCAATCTTGCTGAAAGGATGTACCTGTTTCCAACTAATAAATGATCCTGCCATTTTCATTATTGGTGCATCTCTGCTTACTCTTGGGTGATTTTATGTATCATACATTAATGGTAACATATAGTTTGGACTTTTGTCAAAATGACAACTGAGGCTGATGTGCTGCACAGACACAGTTTAAATTGCTGAGGTAACTGCTTTTTCATATAAACCTTGTTTTATAAAGCTTTATATATGCACATCTGCTTTGCTTCAGTAATTCTGCTACAGCTGATAAAATGCTTTTGGAGGATTAAAAATGTTAGAACTTATAATGATTATATAAAGTTATAAATTATAGTAATTGCAAAAGTCACTAATTAGAGAATCCTGTGAAATCTGCTTGCTCTCATGAGATAGTCTCACTGAAATCAGGGGAAGGTACAGGACAGAAATGGCATCTGGGAACAGTCCTTTATCAGCCTTGCAATAAATTTGCAACACTTGGATTTTACTGGATCTCCATGTCCTGGGTTTGTGATTTATGTAGTAGATTTTCTAGATTTTTAAGGTTGCCCTATGAATTTTGAGGTTTTTGGGTTATTGCTGGATGTTTCTTAAGGGAATGTAGAGCCTCCACCTTCAACAGCACAGTTGAAAGTTGACATAGCATGGAAATAATAAAAGTTTTTAATGATACATGAGCTAAGTCAAGCTCTCTTCTCACTTAAGATGACAATAATGCAGAAAGGATAATATCTTGCTGGAACTGATTTGCATCCTTGTTTCTTGTTTCAGGGGAGATCAGAGACTAGTGGTCAAAGGCAGGCCAAATCTGAAGGCCTTGTGCAATCTAAAGGTGCTGTTTGACTTCAGTATTTGGGGAGGTGGGACCTGCAGACAGAAAAGATCTATTTTGAACTCGTCCATTGTTGATGTTGCTCAGATAGAAGGACAGCAAAAGAATTAAAGGTTTCAGTGAACTACCTTTTAGTTTCTGCACAATTCCCTTGCTAAATCCCCTCCAGAGTTTGCCTCTGCTTCAATGATACTGGTTTAGCATCAAGGAACTCCGATAAAAGGGACTTTTATATTGCATTTAGATTATATTTAAAATATATTGACTTTGAAAATTAGTTACCTGAAATCTATAAAATAGCCTTATTTTGTCATCACTGAAACTATCCTTCCTAGAGGATAGGAGCTTCCATGCCAGTGGCCAAATTCCCATTGATTTCAGAGCATGGAATAAGACTTCTAATCCTTATTCTGTTTGTTTTAATACCAAAGTCTTCCTTTATACAGCATTTATTTAATTTCTATATTTATTATAGCAACTTCAAGGCAATACTGGAAAAAAAGAGAATTGAAGCACCTGAATGAGTTGAGTCCATTCCCATATTACAAACAGGCTTAAGTTGTTACAAAATGGAGATGCAGCATGTTTTCTTATTATCCTTTTTCTATATATTCATGTTACAAGTAATGGATTATTTTGCAGGGTAAAATGCACTTAAAGCACAGATGAAGCAAAATTATTAAGTTTATTATAAATCAGAAACATTGACTGTGGGCAGTGACTATTTTAGTCTTCCATTTCACTTTGGTTTTGTGGATAAAAAAATCACTAAAGAATTCTGAGATATTTATATTAAAAACATAATAGAAAAAAGAATATATTGCTCAACATTGTTCATGCAGCTCAAAAAGTAAGATCCTAAGTTGCTTCTTGCCCTGAAAAAGATTGAGAAAAAAAAGTCTGTGTATTAATATGAAAGTATTATTTATGTGCTCAAAAATCACCATAAATTTTAAAGTTATTGCAGGAACTGCAAAGAAGTTTGGACAAATTATAAACAATTTAGGAAGTGATTTGTTCTGGAGACTTTGGTTAAAAGGGAATTTCAGTAAAGTGGGAGGATGGAGATTTACTAAATACACAGACTGTATACACAAATACATGCCCAAATGTATGACATTGCAGGGGAAGAGATGAGATACTGAAAACTGATGGGTTTTAAACTTCTCCCTTTCCATTCCAGCAATTTTCTTTTCTAAGAGGCATGTTTGCACATCTGGTTGGAGGGGAAAGTTTAGGCTGAAAGGACACCTCTCTAACCATGACTCAGGAACTAAAACAAGAATACTTTTCAAAACATACTGAATAGATTAGCCATATGTTTTCAGTGCATTTTATTTGTTTTTACAGACAGACAGAACAAAAAACTTCTTTTACAGGTGAATGTTCAGCTCCAGGATTTAAAGACTGGAAGTGTAGAAATATCAAGAAATGGCAAAGTAGCATATATTGCCGAATTTACTTGTCCTCCGTATCACAGTGGCTGTTTTTGAAGATATCAGACACTTTTCCCACTGTATGCAAGCACAAAGAATGTTATAGTGGCACTGTGACTCCACCTACTTAATCTCTTATTGTCTTTAAGATACTGCCCCTAAATACTGTTTTGGAATGTCTTTGTAAAGCAGGATAAAACAATAATGGAGGATAACACAATAATGAAGGAGAAAACAAAAATAATTTGTTTCCTTTTGATTTACTCTTTCTGTCAAGCAATAACATTTAGTTAATTTATGGTCAAAATACGAATCAAACTAATAACTTTGTTTTGCACAAAATCATAGAAAAAGAGGATGGGGAACAGAGAGCAGCCAAAATGGGCAGAATGTGATTATTATGGAAATGTGATTATTAGGATCTTAAGAGAAGCCAAGTACCATTGTGAGCAGTGAAGGGATGTTTTATACTTTGAGTATATTCTTATGCTCCACCTCACTTCTTTCCTTTATGATTCATTGCGTGCGAACTCCTTGCAACTTACATACAGGTTTACTGTAAACAGTTCAGGACATGGAATGTATCTTCCTGTGTGCTCCCTCAGTTAAAATACTTAGAAAAAAGAAGTAAGTTATGCATATGGAAAAAGGCATATACCTGTATAGAAAGGGGAAAACAGTAAAGCTATACTGATTCAAATTCCTTGCAAGTTCTGTTTCAAACCTGGATTAAAACTCATGATTCATGGCTTGATAGAAAGTCAGTTGGAGGTGGCCAGCAGGAGAAAATACAGTGTAATTGTAGTGAGAGAATGCTCCTAGGAAAACCAGTAAAACAGTCCTGCTGCTGCACCTTCCCACCCTGTTATTGGAAGGAGTAGGTAATGTAGATGCGGCTTCCCCATTGCCATAGGACTTGAAGGCACATTATTCATCATTCCTAGGTCTGTAATGATATTTCAGGTTTACTATTTTGGCTTAAGAATACCAAGTGGTGGTGTTTGGTTTTGGAAAAGTCCGCATAGTTTTCAATGAATGTCAGAAATTCTTGCTTACCTCTTGGACACTAAATCTTCCCCAGGATAATGTGGCCTCCTGTGAGTTAAAGGTTTTGAAAAAACCACATAGTGGTCAGAATGGTGCTAAAACTGCAGCCTGAATTTAGTCTTTGGTTTTCATTTGTGTCCCTGAACTATGAGGACATTGTTTTCTGTAAACATCAAGAAAGAAAAAAGCCCAAGTTCATTGCTGCAGTTGTACTGGTAGCTTTAGACGTTGCATCCAAGGCATTGTGAAATGCTGCATCATTGAATGCATTGGAATTATTCTAAGAACTGTAAATAGACTTTAACCATTGTAGGTAGGCATCTATTCTGGGGACAAAATATTAGCATTGTGTATTTCAACTGTTTGCCAGCCCATTAAACTGCAAGGTAATTATCACCTATTTCCTAATGGACACATATATTTTTATTATTATTATTGGAAGCATTTATGATGTTTAATAGTAGAAACTTCCTCCAGAAGAGGATTCAGATGAAATGATGAATATGTAAATTTAAAACCACCCCTTATATTGCACCTCTTTGAAACCTGGAGTAATAGTGGGGGGTTTTTCCAAACTGTTTACTGTCGTGATTTAAGTAACTCATAGAGGCACTTCAGCAGTAACCATTTTTATATTGTCAGTGAACAGTTTGTAATTCTCATGAAGTGAGTAATCAAATATGATTTTGGAATAATGATCAACTTGCTTGGTTTCTAGTTGTCCATTATTTATGTCTGATATTTCAAACTCAGACTGTTTGGATTGCATATTTATAAAGTTAGGCCTATTTTAGTTTCCCACTCACAGATGCTAGCAAAATTGTCCTGATATGATCTCTTAACCTCCTGACTCCTGAAAAAAAATGGAGTAAGCAGTCCCTTAGAGACATTTCACCTCCAGAAAAGGAAGACTTATAGAATCCTCTTTTTTTTTTCCACAGAAATTGTAGATTTCATATGTCTTGACTGGTAATTTCTGACTTGTACCAGAATTATTTCAGATACCTTCCATTTATCTTTAAAAAGAGTATGAGTTATTAATGAAAAGCTTTATGTAGTTTGTAATTTTCTATGAAATAAATTTGTGAAATAATATACAGCCAACCACTGTATATTGCCAAAAGTCTCACAATCCAGCACTCAACACTTCAAACTTACAGGATTCTTCTGTGCTCTGTAGGTGACAGTGCCTGAGAGGGTGCATTAGGGGAAACAGAAGGCTCCCTTCCTCATCACTAACGTCTTTGGCTGCAGACACTGCAAGGTAACGTGTCTTAAAATGGTGAGAGGAACAGTGTGGCAGTTGTGTATTTTGAAGTAAGACTGTTTGTTTTTAAAGCCTGAAGGAAAGGAGATATAGGTTGCCTATATTCCATAAATACAGTTAGTTCCCTGGATAATATAACCTTGTGGTTGTCCAAGAGGAAATTCCATGTAACTTTATGTGATTATTAGACTCTGTCTCTCAGCTTGTTTTCATCTCTGCTGAAAGACTGTTAGGAAAATGAAAGGTTAAGGAGAAGTTAGGGATCAGCCTCAGTGTGCAGTGAATGCTTTGCATATCCCCCACTTCCTCCTGAGAAGCTAATGGAAAGTAAAGCTCAGCTTTTCACAGCAGCTGCTTTGCACCTATGGAGGTCAGTTGTGTCTGTATCAGCAACATTTCACTCTGCTCCCTGGGTCTGCATGAAATGGTGACAAGAAGTTTACAGCTCTAATGGAGATACATGGGGATATAGGTGAAAGACTTCCATTGGACATTATGTTGCTAAGGGAAATTTTGGGTGATTCAGCATCAAGCACCCTTTCCTCTAAATAAATATAAACCAATATTCCAGCAGACCACATTAGGAAAAGAATCTACAAGCAGATTTGCCCTTATATCAGTGGGAACAAAGATCTGGTGGTTAGTTTTTGAAAATAAATTGGTCTTGACCTCAATACATTGCCTAAAAGTGAATCTAGAAAAACTAATTCTGTGTTCATAAACTTCTCCTCCAGGTTTATTTGTAAAACACACAATATTCTTCATGCCTCATTCTGCCCATGGTTTGGGGCTGCAGCTTTTAGCTTGCTAGTTTTATTTTGGAGCAGTTGTAAAAACACTACTTGTAGATTATATATAGAGGTAGGGAGAAATTTTCATCCCACTGAAGTCAAGGGGAGTCTTATCAGAAAGTTGGTGGAGATTTTAAGTGTTTTGACCATCTTAACATTGTTTCTTATTGAACGGCAGTAATCAGCTCCATGTCGTGCATCTCTATTTCCACAGAATGACTTGGATGAATATGCAAAAAAATTTTATAGGTACTCTGCATTCAAGTAATTGACACTCAATTTGCTATATCTGCCAGATATTTCAATGTGCATCTATAATGAATTTTTGTTAGCATTTTTAGTGTACTGTTTTTTTCAAAAATAGTAAGTAGATTGAATGTTTCCTTGCAATATAACATGCAGATTATAGTTTAGATACAGATTACATCATGCAGCAATTGCTCAAACATTTCAAAGACCTGAACTTATTGAGAGTAACTCTCCCTTTTACAAGGGAATAACTTGGCATATTCAAGAGAATAATATATCCCAGAGCCCTCAACCCCCTGAACAATTAATTATTTTAGCAAAATGTTATATCACGTTTGAAAAAGCAAGAGCATTAATTCAGGGAAGATCTGGATTTTTCTGAGGAATTTGACTCCTATATGCTATTTAAACGTAGAAAATGTCTCTTCCTTGTGTGTTAGATTTTGCAGCATTAGCCAAGTAATTAAAAAAACAAACAAAAAGTAGGATTTTAACACAGGAAGGATAAACATAGCATCTGTTTGCAAGGTAAAAATAGTATTTACTGAAAATACATTTAAATTATATACTAAAACAGCTTGTAGCTGGAACTTCACTTCAAAACTTATCTGCACAGAACACATTATCCTTAAGCAAGTGACCTGAAATAAATATAATATGGTTAAAATTAAACATTTCCATTTGCCAACAGTAACCACATGAAAAACCTGAGATCACGACTGTTTCCCTTGCAATTAGAACAGGACATATACTTGTGATAATTTTGTGGTAACCAATGAGAATGTTCTTTGTTTATGAGTTCCACTTGGACACACATTTTCAAAGAAACAAAACAAAACCAGGAACAGTGCTTGAAATTTTATTTGAATAAAACATCATCCCAAAATCCTAACCTATACCTCTAGAAGATGGCTAGTAAAAATATTGAGTTGAAGACATTTTTTGTCTTTAGTTATTCACTTCAGCTTCTATTTTGCAAAATAGAAATGGATATACACAAGCAACTCAAAATCAGAAGGCAAATTTTAAAAATCATTGGTGGAAAAATCAGACACTGTAATCCCAAGAGATACTTCCAGGAGTCATATACACTGTGATTAAACCCCTCCTCGATATAAGTGTGTCAAGTAGGTCCAGCAAAGGAATACTCAATGCCTGCTGACTGTGCTACCTCTGCTTCACCACCAGGGAGTGACTGTCCCATTGCACTTGAACAGATTTTCAGGTGCTTGCAGCAAAGATTTGTGTCCTTAGAGGCTGCATTTATCATGAGAAACAGTTTTTTTCTCTGAATTAATTTCTTTGACTCAAAATATTGCTTTAGGCAGTGAGCTGCTCTTTCCAGGTTATGCTTTCGTAAGGAAATGAAAAACAGCTCATGTTGTAATGAAAAGAGGTTTCTGATGTTTTCATCTTCTGGTGTCCCAGAAATAAGTACAGATGAAAAAACAGGAAAAAAATGTTTTGTCCAAGGGGTGAGTAAAGCTTCATTCAATCTCAACCAATTCAACAGTTCCCCATTCTTCTTATTTCGCATGATTTCCAGTGGTTTCAGATTTTTCTAAGTTTTGTTTCCCATCAGTACAAGCTTAAAAGATACACTGTACCAAATTTTAAGTCATATGAATTACAAGAAATTGTTTTAATTCACAATATTGCTCTGAAACATACCTAAATATAAATTAAAAATGCGTAAAATGCAAAAGATATAATTACATGCTAAATAATTACATCACATGGTAACGTTCATATAGGAAATGGACCTTCAGAAAAAGAGAAGAAATGTGTAGACATAGATTTCTCTTTCAGTCTAAAGGACTTGATCACCACTGAATTTAGTACTACAGTACTGAATCTACCACACAGATCCTATATACTCAGTTGGATACTGTGCTTCTGTTGAGGGAGTGACACAATTAAATTTATAAAGTGATACTTGTCACACTAGATTCTCCTGTTATTACCAAGAGATGTGCTCTGAAGAACCCGAGGCGTAACAAGGAGGGGAGCTGAAGCTGTACCAAGTATGTAAATACACCCTCCCAGCACTGTGCTTTGCTTGGGAGTGCTCTCTTGTACTGAACTGTTCCATCAGACATATTTAGATCTCACCCAAAGGATTTTAAAAATATGTGCCACTCCAGGAAATCTTTATAGCTGCAATAACTTTGAAAGAAATCTGACAATTTTACTAGCTGATGTTGTGAAGTGTTGGCTCTTGCTAAAGTTCAGTCACTTGGTAGGTGTATAAGAACAGATGAACAAAGTACACAGAGGAAGGATTAATACCCAGCTATGATTGTCTGTGATTGTCATCTCCTGAGGATGTGCACTGGAGTCTCTGTCTTGAGGTGGTTGCAGTTTATTATAGAAACATAAATGAGAATTGCCTGGAAGCCATAGGGGTAAAGTTTCACAATCTGTGTTATTTGGCAGAACTCCACTACATGTAGGACCTTCAGACTTTTGTTCAAACCAATAATGAACTATAACTGCTTTAAAACATCAGATTTATTTTCACCAATAGATTTATTATTCTTGCACGCTGTAGTTTTCTATTTATCTCCCAGCAGGATAAAATACATAGGAATGAAATAACCACTCCTTTAAGTCTAGTGCCAAGGAAGGCAATCTGTACATTCAATAAAGTGGCACCCTGCGTCTCTACAGGTTTGCTGAATTATTTTACACTGTTCATTGCCTTTACTGAAGATTAGTCACATGGGTGTCATTAGTTTCATACAGCTTTCAATTAAGCATGGATGTCCCACCCATGTATACTGCTATTCAGAATTTGTATTCTGTATTCACACCACAACAGTATTCCTTTTAGGAAACTCAACACAAAGAGAATTCTTTTGTTTTAAAATCGTGTTTTAACCTTAAAAATTAGCTTTGTAAAAATAACATGGAATTATCTCAATCCATATTTCAGTATCTTGGATACAATGTTTTCTCAGCATATATGTACGAATCATCATCCCTGCGGCAAACTGGGTATGGCTAGATTTTCCTTTGGTAATTGTCTGCATGCCATACTCCAGAGAATATTCCTTGCACATATTACACTTTCATCAGACCAAATATATTTAACTGGGCCTTTGAATACATTGGAAATAGAATGAAATTAGCCTCTTTGGTACTGTTGCTGAAAGACATCATAACAATGTGATGTATGAAGACATATAGCAGACTTTTCATGAATCTCTCTCCATCTGTAGACTCCACAGAAAACACCTCTGTTCCATTTGACATGTCTTCTCAGCCTTTTCTTCTGAAAATTTTAAACCAGGTACAAGAAACATGTAAAAGAAGATGGCCTCATTATAATGAACTTAAATAAATAAAAATTTGTTTGCTCTCTGAATAACCTGTGGAACAGGTGAGATCTACTTTTCTAGTATAGCAGCCATGAGCCCTGTCAAGTTCAACGTAAAAAAATATTAAATAATTCAGGTGTCCCATTCTCATCCTAATATAGTACTAGATGTATTCCTTTCTATGGGCTTGACTTATACATTTAACAAAAAAAAATTAGCCTCCAAAAGAACCTCCTCTGCATGATTTCAGGTCCATAGATTGATTTCTTTTAATAAGTGTGACTGGAAAATACATGCTTTGTACTAAAACAATGTGGAGACATCAATAGAATATTAAAGAACACAGAATTTTTAAGAAGTTTGGACTGGCTTGCTAAGTACAAATCTAGTTATGACATCACTGCAGTCATGAAGAACAATCTAATAATTAAAGAAATATCAAGGGATCTTTAAAAGAATCATTATTTTCTCTATTATTGAAAGTAATTTCAGAGTATTTCTTGAATGTGAAGGGAGAAAACTTGGTACTTAGCCCAGAAAAGTGGGCTGCAGAGCAAAAAGTACTTCAAGGTTTTAGTTCTGGTTGTCTGCAATAAGAGGAGATTCTCTCTCTGAGCAGCCCTGTGCATCTGAGATCCATGCTCTGGAGAGAAACTCACATGTATGTCAGCTGTTTGTGTACAGTCCTTGCTGTAAACAGAAACTAAAGTTCAAAGTTTCCACTGCAGCGCCTCTAAAGCAGAATAATGTGCCTTTTGGCTGGACTTTTCAGATGTCTGCTCTCCAGCAAAGTCCTGACCAGAACTGCGTTGGACCGTGATAGTTATCTGACAGGTTGTTGTCTGTAGTCTTTGCATTTTGTGGATGCCTAACACAGTTGCTTTGCCAGCTAATCACCTTCCCTAGAAAGTTTCAATTAAGTTTTGTAAAGCCTTTATAAAAATGATAGTTTGCAGAAAATTCAAATGTACCTTCCAAAAGTAAAAGCATTGCAATCAAAATTTTTGAGCAAATTGTTATCTTTTTTTTCCCTATAAAACTTATTTAAAACTTTACTACCAATGTTTGGTCAGAAAAAATAGCTAACTGTAAAACTATCTTTTCATTTTCAAGGAAGTCTGGTTTTAAATTAAAATGATAAACATACATCTGGGCGTTCACTTAGGAGCAATTTCATGTAACCAGAATGACTGTTGCCTTGAAAGGCAGTCTGAAAATAATATTTTGTCAAAACTTGTGGTTTGTCTCATGAAGAATACATTAACTTCTTGTTTAAGTTGAAACACACATTTTGAGTCTTTTTCTATTCACATGTTCTGCCTGACTTCCTGAATGTTTCTTTACTCACCTTAAATCAGTATTCACTTGGTGTGAAACTAAACTGCTGTCCACTGCTTGTGGACTCTGCAATCTGAAAAATATAGTAGCAGCTATGTCCCACTTTTTGCTGTTCAAAGAAAACTTCTAGATTCAGTCATCCTCTCTTTGCCTTCCTGCCTCTAATCATGAGCCACTGAATAGACTTCTTCTGAGTCCTAAGTGGTGAATCCATTTCACACAGATGGGGCACATTGCGTTCTTTTGGGTTCTCTGGGACCTTTCCTGGAGAGCCAGTGGAAATGGTGCAATATCTTGTTTGCTTTCATTGTCAAAGAGTGCTGGTTGATCCAGGTTTGCAGATAAAAGTAAAATTTTTTATTAGATCAAATATTAAAACTGGGTAATGCAAACAGGTTTTCAAGCATATAAAATCTTCAGGCTAGAGAGACAGAAGTTTGTCAATATTTTCTAGCTATCTGCAAAATATATTATCTCTATCTGCTAATTTTATGAGGTCTGGATGTGGAAGAATTATAAAGATTTCACAGTCACCACTCTTGGAATACCTTGTTTTACCATTTATCTTAAATCACAGTGAACTCCAGTTAAGTAAAATGTAAATGAAAGCATTCGTTTATAATATCCAAAATTAGCAGTGTAATTGTCAATTTTAAAAAAATTATTGAAAAAAACAAGCCACCAGTCAGCCTCTAGAATTGATACTGTTCATAGATTATTGGTGATTTAATCCTGATATAATATTATTATCAGAACTTAAACGTAAAAGCATCAGGCAATTCAGTTAGCCTATGTTGCCAAGTCATAATCTTTGGGCCAATATATTTCCTACAACATCTTGACTGGCTGACTGCTGTCTGGTGGACAATAAGTAAACCTTCAGTTAGAGACTAATAAGTTATTATCTTATATAGAACATTTAAAGTACTTGGTGTTTACAACATAGTACTTGTATATATTTATGCAATAGAGTTTTTTAGGGAGCTCTATGCACCTTATGGCAGGCACTGTTGTAGGTAGATATGGTAGAATTAAAAAATAAACAGCATGTCCTTTTTTCAAAAGACAATAACAACTTAAGATTTCAGGAGTATGGGCATCATGCTCAGAAATTGAGGGATCATCCTAACCAAAACTTCTGTTAAACTGTAGGCCTCATCAAGACATTAGTTTGAAGCCAATTGCAAGTTGAATTGGTTCTTGCAGTTTTTACTTTAGTAAAAAGTAAAGAACAACTGTAGGTTTTTGATTGATTTTTAGTTTAGGATTTCTATTTCTCACTTCCCATCTGCATCTCTTAGAGTACAGTGAGGCACAAAGACTTACAGTGGGTGTACAAGCCACCATGGCGCTTTGACATCTATGGGCATCCATAGATGTTCTTTGCCCTGTATCTTAGTTAAAAAGAGGAAGGGTGTGATTTCGTTGTAGCTGAACAGGAACTGTCTATGCTAAAACTCCTTTATTTAATCCAGCCACAAAAGGGCTCAGAGGAGATACATTCTTTAGAACTCAAAGTGCTTTAACAGTGTGGACTGTAAATTGACAAAACCACTCCTAAGTATGTGTTTTCTGTTCTTATTCTTACTAATTGCATCTTTAAAATTATAGTGCTGGGATTCAGCAATGTACTTCTTCATCTGTGAATCTAAGGCATTTTGAGTGGCTGAGATTTTTGTAAATAATTGCCATTCAAAAATCACTTGAAATGTTAGGTTACTGCAAAAGACTTCATCTTAAAAAGCTTTAAAGCAAGAAAAATAATATCACCTCATAGCAATAATTCATCTTTTAAAATGCAAGACATTTCAAGTCGTTGAGCACACAAAATTATAATCTTTAACTATTTTAGCTAGTCATTCCTTCCTGCCTTCTTTACTTCCTTTCTCATATTTTGGAAACCAACTAACATTCTTCCTTAAAAAATTACCTAAAAACTGTTCTTGGCTAGCCATTACGTGTGCCTAGGTTTTGATACTGAGAGCATGTTAATGGCCAAATTATAAGCCCTTGAGAATTAGAATTCAGAAGACAAACATTAACAGACCCTTAACTGCAGTAGCACAAACCAAGATGCTATAAATTACAGGGTGGTAGTGTTAAAAGCACTGGCTTCCTGCTGTCTGGCACCCAAAACCTTTTCATTTGCGTGTATATCAGGCTGTGGAGAGGCTGCCACTTGCCATTTGGCCAGTATTCAGCTGGCAGAGGTATTTGTTTAAAGTTCAGGCCAATCAATGGCTCAGGCCTGCAACTAAATATTTTGTTGTTATGCCATCATAAATATTTACCCTTCTCTGTTTTTTTCTCATTCCTTCACTCGTTCACTCTTCTACCTTTCTATGTGGCATAGAACTTGCCAGTTTTTGCAATTCTGGCCCAGTATCTTAATGAGCTAATTTCCATCTTTACAAGTGAACTTACAGCCAGGATAGCTTCATGGATTTCTCATGGATTGTGGGCAGTACTTGAGGTATGCCTTCCTTTGCATGGGCACTTGCTGTGTTTGATGCCAGTCGCAGAGAAATTTAAAGACAGGTATCTCAGAAACTTTGTATTTATTGCTTTCATTAAGGTGAAATATCCAGGAATTTATATTTCCTCTGTTGACCAAAAGCTACAATATGACACAATTCTCAGACCGTGCTTTGTACATCTGTGACATAGTACAGGAAGTTTAGCATCTCTGTTGCCACATGCTGTGCTGACTGTGGGAGCAGCAAAGCTTTGGGATACCATCAGCCAATCTAAATAGGAGGCCTTTAGCATGTTCTTTCCCAAGGGCCTTCCCTGTATGCTTAGCTCTGCCTTAGGTGAACTTTCACATATGTGAAAGGATTCTCTGCATACTGAACTGAAATTTATCACACTTAGTATGGCTGTTTCCTGGTCTGATATAATTTTGTTGCTTATCATTAAGGGACACTTCAAATTTGTTGAACTAACCAGAGAAAAAGTATTAAAGGAAATGATAGAATGAGTCAGAACCTCTACAGCGTTGCTCTTGTATTTATTCCTTCAATTGTGTCTTCTGGAGCTCACCTGGACTCCATCCATATAAACAGCAGTCTGATGAAAAAGCCCCGTTCCAGAAATAGGCTGTGCCCTTAATTCAAGGGCTGGTATAGGCACAGAGAATTAAGTGTGATTAGCAGTTGCATTCTACACAGTTCCATGGGATGCTGTACAAGTAGTAGGTCATATCTAATGCCTCACTCCAACACATGGTAGATTGCTTCTCATTGTTTCATTTTGGTTTTGTTTGCTTGGTATGGTCTCTGCTGTTATCAAAATTACTGAGGTGCCGAACTAAATCCCTTGTCTTTCATTAGGAAAACCTTAAAGCTGAGGCCTTGTATGAGAATAATGTGGGAATATACTCCACACCTTTATGGGTAGGGATTATCAGCTATTGTTCCATTCATTATTTGTGCTACGTGGCATTCTTGGCATGTGGATGTACAATGAGGTAAACAGCCAGGAGGAATGGTAGCATTTCATAATTAACCTTGTACCTGAAAAATTCAGATGTATATTCGGAGGGCAAGTAATCCCTGTTACTTGATGAAATAAAGCAAACAAATTTAGACTGCTTATAAGGAAAACATTACTTAATTGCAGCAATATATTAGACTGTGGGACAGCTTCCCAAGGGGAAAACAGGAAGCAGTCTGAGTAATTTAAAAAGAACACTCATAAAGCTCTGGAAAATATAATGTAGAAATAAGAACATTTTGGCAGAATATGGAGCATATGCTTAACACATCCTTCTCTTCTTGACTATGTTTTAGTAATTTTGAGCCAGATTATAAACCCAAAAGTTAATATCTTTCAGTCACTAAGACCTGCAAATTTGATCTCAGTGTGATTCCAGTTTAGAACTGGACTCTGACATTAGAAAGCTGTAAGGCAGAATTTTGTAACAGGAAAGCCCAGAGCCAAGGTTATTTCTTAATTTGAAAAAAATGAACAGATTCTTTTCTGGTATAGGCATATTTTGCAAATGTCTAAGAATCTGAACTGAGTCAGAAGTGGTTTGGGGGTAAAGTTGGAGTGTTATGAATTTAGGTGAAAATTTGCCATACTCAAATAAAACGTAATTTGACAGTGCACTTCAATTTTACTAAAAGTCAAGCCAAGAGAGTAAAAATATATATGGTCCAAAAATAGAACATACACAAAAAGTGTGGAAAAGCCAATATACTGGATTTTTTCAGTTGTATCCAATACTTGTATATAAAGAGCACTATGGTTCCTTTGTACCAGTAATTACAGATACAGTGGTAAGAAAAATGTAGAGATCTGAAACAATACAAAACTCAAGCAGAGTTCATAAAAAGTCCTGACATCTTGATTACTGCAATATTTTCATTCATCTATGTGTGGGGGTTTGTTTTGGGGTTTTTTTGTTTGTTTTCTTTTGTGGGGTTTTTCTGGTTTTGTTTTGGTTTTTTTTGGGGGGGGGGGGGGGGTTTGTTTGTTTGGTTGGTCTTTTTGGTTGGTTAGTTAGTTAGGTTTTTATACAACAGTGACCAAAACAATAAAATAGATAATAACTGTCACTAGTTAAAACTCAGAACTTCAGAAATGCCAGAAAGGATTCTTTCCATCAAATCTCCACACAGCACTTTAGAAAACAAAAATTGTCCCCATGCTCCCATGCTTTACTGTTGTTACAGGATTACAAATCATTCTGCAAACTTCACAAGTGAGCTGAAATTATGACTTCTTCTAAAGTTTTACAGTCAAATTTAGTGATTAACTGAAGAAAAGTCAACATAAAAATAAGGCTAGGGATAGGCAGAGAGGAAAAATGAGAAAAACCTTTTTGTCTTGTTTCTTGTGACAGACTAGGTATATGTTTTCTTTTTAAATCTACAGGCATTATGTAGCCATAATTGTAGAGGTGAACTTTTTTATCACTATTGCTTAGTTAAAACTGTAAAAAAGACCAGCTAAAATATGTAGAATTTTTTTGTTTTTATTTTACAAATTAGAAGGTATTTACCCCCTAAATTTGCAAATAATTCCTATGTTATAGTTTAAACTGATTTGTTTTCAGATTTTTCTCAAGGGCTACCTGTTTCTAGGAACAGAATATTTTGAAAACTATTAACTATTCTCCAAAATACTTTTGAACTTTTTTGCTTTAATACTGAACCTCTGATCTGTCTATCATTAAGTAGTGGTGATAACATCTGCAATAGAGCATAGGTTCATTTAAAGTTACAAAAGACTTTGTGTTTCCATTTCTTCTTCCTTTTCATTAAGGTATATAAAATTACAGTAAGCCAATTTGATGACTACACTTTGCTGTAAAGATGGAGCACTTTGCTACAGCAAGAAAACCATTTTAGTATTGTGACATATGAAAGGAGTGACAGTATCTAGGGAAAACAGAAAAAAATTTAATAAGAATTCTATTGTGGTCCATATTTTAAATTTACTTGGAAATACTGAGCACCATCTCAAAATAGAAGTGTTAACATGCATTGCGTGTTGTTTACAATTCCTGACTAACAGAGAGACTGGAAGCTCAGGAAATCTCAAGTTATGACACTGATTCCTTTCTGATCCATTCTATTTCTGCCATTCACAATTTAATTGCGTCAGAGTAACATCTATTAAAAACAAAGATGAGTGAAACAAATTGCAAAAATAACTTTAGCTCTACACAGAAGGTAGGGACATACACAACTAAGAAGAGAACACTCAAAAAGCTAAACAGAACACTATTGCTATAAGATTGAAAACAAATGCTTTCAGCAACTTGTCCTGGGCAGGGCTGAATATTCTGCACAGATTTCTTTAATTTCCCCTTTGCTATTGGGCTTCTTTTTGCTGTCCAACATCTTACCTAATAATGAGAAAACAAAAAGCAGCCCTTAAGAAAATGTGATCACATGAACCTTCATGGCTGTATGTGAATTAAAAAAAACAAACTCTGTCTTTCTCATGCATGCAAATAAATAATTGATTTCCTGACATCAGTTAGTCTAGGAAACTGTGGTCAGCCCTCCCTCTTTTACTGCAGGCAGGGTAGAGTCCTAGTTTTTCCAGCTTGTCTCTCTGTAACAGTAACAGTTACTGAAGTAGAAATTAGCTGGATTTTCAATCTGTGATCCTAAAGTTAAATACTAATAATATGAATAGTAGTAGTAGTAGTAATTTTAAAAGTCACTGCTCCTGATATGGAAGAGAATAATAAAAGACTGAGACCAGCATGTAACTTTTCTACTCAAATATTACAAATTGTCTGTTGATGTGTGTGGCTAGCACCAGTGGTGCACAAGTCTCCTTTGGTTTTGGATTTCAAAGTTTCTGGAATTATAGGAAACCAAGAAAATGTGCATTAAACAGCATGGCAGTAAACCTGTACATCAAACAGCTGAAGAAGAAGTTTTGTTGCATGTGGTTTGTCATCTCCCTTTCAGATCTCTGCAGGAATATTTCAAGAAAAGCGATGTTAATATTAATTTTATTCTTTCTATTTCAATTAGGATCACATCTAATAGGAGCCTAAGATATAGCATAAACCAAAAATGTCTGAACCATGGGGAAAAAGAATCAGTGTTCAGAATATATGAGGGTAAGTGCAGAATATATGAGGGGAAGTTTTCAGAGAGTATTTATCAAATCTTTATGCACCTACATGCCCAGTTCTGATGTCTACTGAACATATTCTGATAGAATAGTTATCAAAATTGCCACTATGATTGTTCATAAGTATGAAAGTCCCTCTTTTTAGAGAACTAATAATGTTTTAATTACTTCATAGACTTATATAGAAAAAAGATCCTCTGTCATAAACAATTTACAATTCCAACAGGAAACAATGCAATTCAGTTTATTTTACACCAGCTGGATTGACCATTCTGAGGTGTTGGTCAGAAAGCAAAGCATTTTTCTTCAATAATGGCATGTAAGCACCTGGCTAACTCTAAACCTCACAATTAGTAATGTCTTTAAGTATTCTGCTGAATACTAACACTTGAATGCTTTACTGAAGTAGACCTTCAGATTCAACTGAATCTGTATTTTGTTGGTATCTCATACATAAAAAAAAGAGTTAAAGAATCTTAATTTTGGAAAAAAAATGGCCTAGACACTGGATTTTGAAATGAAAATAATGTACTTTGACACCTTTGTGGAGTTCTCTGAAATTTAGTTTTTAAAGCAAGATATTTGCATTTAAAAATATTTTTTATTTAGATATTTAAAATAAATCCCGCAAGAGCTGAGTCTGCATATAGAAATTCTGTTTGAAATACATTCATATTTCTATGTGTGATTGCTATTTGAAAGAAGAGCAGGCATTAGGAATAACATTCTCTTACTGCCAAAAGCTAAGTCTGTTAGAGCCATCATTTGGTCCACCAGAAATGCCCTGCTGCAAACAGGGCTACTTTGTGTCTGAGGAATAGGAAATGGCTGTGCTGAAAAAGTCAGCAGCTACTCAACTGCCTTTTCTCTGTACACTGCTGCCTAAACAAGGAAAATAACCACCAACATTTGCAACAAAGAGGCTTTGGAGGAATGTAACAATGCCTAGTCCAAAGTCAGCAAAAAAAGGACACATGAAAGATAACTTCTAATATGCTATTTATAAATGATCAGGTAGACT
Source organism: Ammospiza nelsoni (assembly GCF_027579445.1). Classification (NCBI taxonomy): domain Eukaryota; kingdom Metazoa; phylum Chordata; class Aves; order Passeriformes; family Passerellidae; genus Ammospiza; species Ammospiza nelsoni. The sequence goes on along the minus strand of NC_080638.1, from coordinate 33,065,180 downwards.
GACAGACGACTTTACAATTTCAAGTATCTTGCTTGAACCTTGGTCAAGTAATGAAAATAACAAGCAGATTAAGTACTTGTTCAATGAGTGGACAATATAGGACAATGACAACTATTCATGTATTGTAGCCAGACATTCCCCCAGACAAGTCCAGTTCCTATTCTGCAAGGAACAGAATTTTGTTCCTTAGTACAAAATGAAAAGAAGATTTTACACTCAAGAAGACAGACTAAGAAAAATAAGTAGTCATTATGTATGGTAGTCAGTATTGTGGAACCATCTCTGAAATTTCCTTTAGGGTGTATAATGTCATTATAATTATTCTGGGAAACGTAGGATGGAAACGTATTGGTATTCCAAGGGTTGTCTCTAGAGGAGTGCATGTATGAAGACATGACCTTGCCACCGGATCAAATCCTGGTCAAGTCATTCTTGAACGTGTTTTTGGCTGAATGCAGCTAAAACAGTTTCTGAACTATAACTGTTCAGAGGTACATCCATTTGCTGAATAAAAGGAACAAAAATGGAGGGAATTAAGTGTTTCAATCCCTTCTGAGGTGGTCTGTGCAATCTTCAAACAGTAAATTGGCACCAGGAAAGGACTTTTCAAACCTTGACTTTCAGACATATTTGTCATGCCAATGTTAAACACAGTGTAGAATTTGGAAAGACGTGGAAAAAAAGCCCTATGATATAGTTGCTGTATTATAACACTGAGTTTCTAAAACACAGCAGTATGTTTTTTTCTGTGGCACAGCTAGCCAAGAGTCTCACTGCCAGGTTTCCATGATGTCCCAGGGTAAAATGGCAATCACTTAAGAGTGAGTCCTCGATTCTGTAACTAATAAGGACCCACAGAACGCAGAGGGAGGGTAGGTCTACAAAATTCACCTATGGAGGAAAATGGGGAAAGTTCTGTACACTCCAGCTTAGAGAGCAAACCTACTAAACTGGCTCTTTGTTTGGTTTTGACACAGTGCCTACTAGCATAGCAGTACAGCCTGAAGGAATGTTTTTGCTATCATATGCATAAAAACATCCAACCAAGAATATAATGAATGCATGCAATTTATACATAATACACACATTTGTGTATGTATGAGGGTATATCCTATTTTTGTGACCAATTGACAGTCATGAATGCATACATGTGTGCAAGCATATGTGCAATTTTGGCTTTCTGTTTCTGAAAAAGCCACTGTAGGAGAATTTTATTAACAGATACTAACATGTGGGCCTCTCAGATGTTTCACACAAGTGTTTCACTTCATTTATACTCAGTGGGACATTCAGAATACAGGAATCTGACATAGCTCTTCACACATATACATGTAGATGCATTGAGCTTTCTAGGACAATATTCATTTTTTTATTTGAAAATTTCATTCTGCCTACTTATTTTGTTCCGTTTAGTGTCACAAAATTGTGTAGTAATGATCAGGAACTCTGAGTGTTAGGGTCTTATTTTTTCTAACATCCATGAAACGCTTACTTTGTTCCTTCCATTTTCCCTAAGTGAAAATTTTAGATGTTCAGTTGTGAAAGTGGAAGGAGAAATGGTAGGACTCAGATGAAAAATAAGTTCTGAACAATTTGCTCCATCATCCAGATGGATGGTGTGAGGAGTAATCAAGAGCCAGTACCAGCAGAAGAAATAGGCACCTCTATTGGACATTAAGATGCACGGTATATCTGGGAAAAGACTGATATTACTGCAGTCTTTCTGTTAATTATACTTGAATTTCCAATTTTGGGCTTGATAATTTTCCTGCTCATTGATTTTATCAAGAAGAAGTAATACCTTTAAGTGGCATCAAAAGCTAATTGAGAACTACATAAACAATTTGAGTATAACCAAGATACATAGACAATAAACATATTAATTTATCTATGAATCACTGTAATGGTGAGATATTTTGAACAATACAGATCAAAAATCCTAGGCAAAGGAGTGACAGTTACTATTAAAATCATCATTTAACAATCAAACAATACAAGAAAGAGAGTATCACACTTCACAGTATAGTTTAATGGAAGAACACATTTGACCATACCAATTTATGGACAACTCCTCCTTCTTAGCAGTTTTCCTTTTCTACACAATCCATGTAACAGGACCATTTTCTTATGATGAAAATTTTTGCATGTTTATATTTTCAGTTACAAAATATAGAATTCTATCTATTATCATGTGCCTGTAATAGTTTTCTTAGAAATTTTAGTATTCTGACCTAAGAATGTTTGACTTTTCTTAAACTTAAAAACTTCGTGAAATATAAGAGAGAGGTGTTAGTCCATATGTATTGTCCAAAATCAGGAAAGATTTTTCCAGTTTGAATGAGTGAAGTAAAAAGTAATCTTTCTTCTCTAGTAAGTTAGTCTAACTCTGTTTATGAGATCTGAAGGGCTGATTCAAGATGAGAAATCCTTGTATTTCTAATAGAGTGAATAAATGACATAAAACAGATGATAAATCTCAAAGTGTGAGGTATAAGCCCAGATAATTGTTATCCCATGCCAATGATGGAGAAGAGACATCCAGAAAAACATAGGTGACAAAGGAAGAAATGCTGTCAAATAACTGAGACCCAAACTACTGTCATTTTTAGCTGAAAAAAGTAGTTGGGCTTTTGGGTCCTTCCTGTCATGGAAGCAACAAGTCCCCTTGAAGACATGGCCCAGTAAAACAGAGGAGATGGAAAACTGACAATCTGTCCCTTGTGGCTTCAAAAGAATCCAAGGAATGTTTGGTAGCAGCATAGTGTTTAATCTTTGTTTGCCTTCAAAATTCCAGTTCTGGTCATTGCATTTAGCCCAACTAAATTACTTACATGTTTTCTATTGGCAAAAGTTATTCTTCACTTCCTTTTAATTTAATTACAGAATTTCTCTGTTGTGGAAAACCTATTTGGGAGGGTCTTTTTGTGCCAAAAGTGGCAGTATTTCAGGTGAAACTGAATTTCATCACTTCAGAATACTTCTGAATCTTTGTGAATTACAGCCCCACACAGACATAGCAATAAAAGAAAAATAAACCAATTTAAAATTAATGTTGACTGCATTTTGAGTGCTCAAAAAAGGCACAGTTACAGATGTATTTTTATTATCTAGCGATTTCTCACGAACCTATTACATATTTGATTCTAATATTCAGTTATTTTTTTCATTAAGTTCATTGCTGTTAATGACTTTGGATCCTATACCTCAGAATTTTGTTGTGGTTTTATTTCCTTCCATTGGCCATTCATTTTCAGTCACATATCCAGCTATTACTGTGGTGGCCACACCTTAGGTATTAATACTCAACTTCTTAGTATGACATTGGCAGAATGGCATTTTTAAAATGATATTATGAATCTGGAAAATGTATGCAGTGCTGAAGTCTATTAGCAGCACAGACAAAAGCCTTGTTTGAATCCTAAGGTGCACTTATTGTACTCAGGATGAGCAAGTGATTTTGAGAGAATCCAGGACCACACAAACTGATTGTCTCCTACCCTGCTACACCAATACCAGCCATTTGAAAGGGGGCACTGAACTAGCCAGAAACTTTTTGTGTGGTATCATCCTGAGACGTCCTGGTTGCTGCCAGGATGGTGGACTCAGATTCACTGTGTAGAACTCCACCACTCCAATAATGAGTGCCTGATGGAAGTACTAGGATATCACCACATTTGTTCAGTAGCAGCTGAAGCCTGAATTCTACAGGCATTTTTGGGACTCAAAACATCTTCAGGTTCAGCAATTTTTATTTCTTTCCATTTTTTTGCAAAGAAACATGAACTGGCTGAGCCAAACCTCTTATGTCCTGCCTGTCCAGCAAGTTGTGTCATGGACCCATTTCTGTCTCCAGCTTACTGTCCCACTTGCCTATTTTTGTTACTCTTGCTCAGCTATTTTCCTCATGCTTATCCTTCTCACCTCCATCCTTCACAGTTTCCATATGTCTTTTCCACATAAAAATTTCCCCTTTCTGGTCAGCTCACCCCTGTTCCAGCCGTAGCCTGAGTGTACAGGTGAGGCTGCCCTTGATTGTCACTGTGTTTGCCAGTCCTGAGGGCACCAGCAGGCCCTGCTGTCCCTGCCCACTGCCCACAGGGCCCAGCGTCAGCTCATCCATCACCCATCAGATGCTGCCCCAACAATGCCACGGCAGGCCCTGTCCAGCTCCCCATGGTGCTGTTCTGCCTGGCCGTGGGCCCTGAGCTGTGCCCATGCACAGCCCCACATCCTGGTATGGCCCCAAAGAGGTGCCTGGTGCTAGGGCTGAGACCAGCCTGGACCCAGCCCTGCCTTGAGGCATCCTTGGGGAGCCCCTTCACCCCCAGCTACCGCCCCATGGAGCTGCGGGACCCCACTCCATCCCAGAAGCACTGATTTCTCCATAGGAGTGTCATGGGAGCCCTGTTTAAAAGGCTAACATTTTTCCAGCCCATAGCTGCTGCACATTCAGTGTAGGCAGCTTTTAGGAAACATTTTCCAACTAGCAAATATCTACTTTGTTTTAATGTACTAATTGTGCTCTAAAATTTTTTCATTTGGATGAGGTATGTATTTTGAAGAGTTAGGAATGGGACGCCCTGTATCGAAGCAAGGCAACACTTCAGCATCTTAAATAGCAAAGGAATTTGTCACTTTGGACATGAAAAGATTTTTCAATTTTCTCCCCTCACTTGCCCTTAGAAATTGCTGAGCTGTTTTGACTGAAAATTCCCCAAATAGCTCAAATAGCAGATAACTGCATGGAAGGCTTGTAACTATAATTAGAAAAAAAACTGAACTGGAAGTTAGAATTTGGCAAAGTTATAACAAATTACAACCAACTGGAAAGGGTCAAAGCAACTGGAAGAATATAGGTGGTGCTCCTTGCCACACCTATAATACATGAAGCTTATTTTTCTTAAGCTAAATTCATCCATTGACAAATTTATGAGCTGCTGAGTGTTGTGTCTGGGCTTCAGAACACTTTGAATTAATACAGGAAAGCCTCTTTTACACTGAGCATGAGACTTGTTTGAAATGCTGGCTATAACTAATTTTCCAAAAATTGTTTAAAACAATATAGCCCTATAAACACCAGCTAACCATACTCGGACTTGCCTCTCTCCCTTTTATGAAAAGTGTCTCAAATAGTTTGCTAGTATAACCTTACAGTATGTATGATGTTCAGAGGTAAAAGAAACTAGAGTATATTTTTTGAAAATTAGATCATATTTTTTTTCTCCATTGGAAAAAAAATCTGAGAGTTACTTTTGCTCTGATGATTCACTGCAGTCACAGAACCAGAAGTATGGAAATTAATGCTTCCAGTTTCTCTCATTTTCCTCTTCTCCCTGGGTACCATGACTCTACTTCCCTTTCTTGTCTAACTCATGGGTCCTTCTCTCCTGATTTGCCTCTTGTACAGCTCCCTTTTATGTGAAGTAGGCTAGCTTGAATGTTGGTAGACTGGTCATTCATATCTTCTATGAAGAAGGGAGAAAATTCTTGATGTTCAACCAATTAGTACAAATGAATAGTGCCCACTCTGCTGAAGGGAAGTATGTGTGTACAGGTTGGTCACAGCTATGTTTCATAACTCTTTAGGCAGAAGGACACATATCTGTTTAAAATTGACACAGATTCATCTGAATAAGATGGTACCTCTACCTGCCTCACCCTCCTTCAAAACTTGAACATAGCCCAAACAGCTTGTTGCCTGCTGCAGTCTGGTATAGGGCCACAAATGCAGAGATATTCTGTTGTACCATGAACTAATTTAGCCAGAAATATGTCCATATGCAGGTGGTTTTAGGCATAGGTGGTAGACCAGCACTTTTCTAGGTCTGATTTCTCTGGGAAATCTTGTCTTCAAGCACTTTAGCAGACAAGATTGTTAATTTTCCCAGCTGACTATGTTCACTCTGTTTTCAAAAACACTCTTACTCCACTAATGGTGTACAGAATCTGACTGATGGTGTACAGAATCTGACTGATTATGTCTAAAGGGCTGAGAGCTGTAAACAGAGAAAGGGAAAGGTGGGAGGCTGCTGAAGTTAAAGGCTAATGAAAGCAATGTGAGAGGGTGTTATGGCCTTCCACAAACACTGAGCAACTGAAGAGGCAATGGAAGGGATTAGTTGTGCAGCAGAGCAGTTTTGCCTGAGGTATGCCAGATGTCTGAACTGCAGTGCAGGACAAAGAACAACATTCAGAACTCACTGGGTTGTTGGGAATATCCTTCAGACTTTGCTGCCTCCCACACTACTTTGTGGAGAGAGGAGTAAATAGGATGGCTTATTCACTTAATGTCATCCTCAGCATAACCCCAAACCAAAGTGTATGATTATTGTTATTATTATCCAAGACTAAAATCCTTCCTCTAGGAAATACTGAAATGCTACTTTTTTCTTACAAGGAATGCTGTTAGTGTGGTAGAAGCATACTTTGGTGCATTGATTTAGGTATGAAAATATTAATATCCCCCAAAGTCATAACTTTGGTGGTCTCAGTCTTTTTTCTGTCCTCATCAAATGTGGCAAATTATATTTTGGTAGCATTTGTTAGGAGCATGTTACATAGGAATTATACTGTATCAGAGATTCAAGCAAGATCTTCTGAAAACTTGCTTGAACAGCATGGCTGATGTAAGTGAGCAAAAAACTGGGACTACTGACTAGTGGAAACAGCAGTACTTTCACAGATGAAATGGATTTAGCTGACAATCACTGCTTCAGACTATTTCCCTTTTTTTGATTAAAAGACATAAGCGTGCTACTGTATTTTGTTAGTAGTAGGTTACTTTACAAAATAAATGCCAAAAAAGCAAATACAGAAACAGAAGATAGACTTGGCCTTTTAGTTGTCATTCAAGCTCTTAAAAATGGGCTGTTCCTGCTGCACTACAGGAAAAGGTTTTAATGGGCTTTTATGACATAAAGCAGAAAAATGCAGGTACAGCTTTTATCTGTCCATAAAAGGCCAAAACTATCTCTTCATTCAATGGGAAGCATTCATAATGAATTGAGTGACGTGCACAAGAATTTTTATTTGTATCTTAGGAATGCATAACTAGAAATATTATGAGCAATTCCTTGACAGTTCCTATTCTGCTTAGAAAATATGTTAACAATTTGTACAGTCACTTTGTAATATCTTCCTGGATGCTTTGAACAGAAATACATGAAGGACCAAATATTTGTTCTATTGTATTGCTCATGCAGTCTGTTTTACTGTCAAAATTTTAGTAATGAGTTTTATGTTACTGAATTCTATTCTAAGCACACAATTTTTGAAACTTTTGCTCAGACATTTAAAAAAGATTAAGAGTTTGCAAGTGAATATCAGTGTATATTTCCAGCCTGGAAATGGCTTCCTTTTAGAAATTTATTCTCTACTATCTCTAACCATTATGGATCCATTAAGAGCAAAATTAAAATCAACAAATTAGCCTGCTCTGCATCTTCATTAACAAGGAACATACATATTACTCATGTGTGTAAACTTTGTAGGATTCCAAACTTTCTCTTGGAAATCTCTTTCCCTTACTTGTAGAAGAACTCACTTGAAAACTCTTAACATTCCTCCATCAGAAGAACAGAGACTGTGTCAGCACTGATTTAACTGGGAGCAAGTCCATTAACATCAGTAAAAATTAGCAGATTAGCAGTCTGACATTTCTTCCTATCATGAAGAGCATTTCTTGGTCTGGTTTGATTTTTGTTCTGTTTCAGTAATCAATAGAGAAATATATTTTATTCTATTTGTTTAAATAAATCATACTCAGAAAGAGAGTTCTGCAGTAGTTAACACTGCTCACAGTCGTGTCCATAAAAGTGCAAATTATGCTGCAGAATGGTGTGACCTTCCTTGATTGTTTATGGGTTGGTTAGAAAAGAGCTATGGTCTCTTTCCTTTGTGGGAAGGTAATTTCTACCCTTTCACCCTACTGTCTTTTCTTGGGACCTCTGCTGCTATCATTCCTACTGTATTGAAACTATTTTTTCTAAATGATTACTGAAGATATTTCTATATTTCTTGTCCAAGGGCATGTTAGTTATAGAAATGTTTTTGTTTGGTGGGCTTTTATTAATTTCTCCTTCCTAAATAATAGACTCTAGAATATGATAGATATCATGCCATGTTAATTTTCCCTCTGAAATACATTTCTGACTGCTTCAAGCCAGTTTACTGTATACCCTGTCTCTTCAAGTCAGTAAAAAAGAAAAAAGAGAAGGTGACAGATTGACCCTGGCTAGATGTCATGGGCCCACCAAAGCCTATCACTTCCCTCATCAGCTGCACAGGGGAGAAAAAATACAGCAAAAGCCTTGTGGGGTGAGATAAGGACACTGAGAGATCACTCATCAGTTATTGTCACAGGCAAAATTCCCTCAGCTAGGGGAAGGTTAATTTAATATATTGCCAATCAAACAAGAGTAGAGTAATGAGATAATAAAAGCCAACATTTAAACACTTTCCTTCCACACCATATGTCCACTGCTCTCTCCTTCTTGGGCCCAACTTCAGTCATAATTTCTATAACTCCTTCCCTGCAGTGGCACAGATGAACAGAGAATGGGGGTTGAGGTCAGTTCATCACCACTGTCTTCCTTCTCCCTCTGCTCCAGTGTGGGATCTCTCCCCATGGGAGACAATCTTCCATGACCTTCTTAACATGAGTCCTGCCATAAAGCTTAACATGAGGCTGTAGTTCCTGATGAATAGCTCCAGTGTGGGTCCCTCACATGTCCTTTAGGAACAGACTGCTCCAGCATGGATCTCCCACAGGCGTCATGAGTCCTGCCAGAAATTCTGCTGCAGCATAAGCTCCTCTCTTAACACATTCACAGTTTCTTCCAGATGCCTGTTCCAGCAGGCTCCCCTTCTTAAATATGTTTTCCCTGAGGCACTAGCATCATTTCAGATGGGCTCAGCAGCAGGTCCATCTTGGAGGTGGTTGGTATTGCTCTATGTGTCATAGGGGAAGTTTCTAGCAGCTTCTCACAGAAGCCACCTCTGCAGCCCTCCTGCTACCAAGACCTTGCCATGCAAACCTAATATAGACAATTAACGTAACCATGAAATGTGCCCATCTCTCCTCCTCACAATAGCCTGCACTGAAACAAAGTATGATCACCACAGAAAGCCACCTAGAAAGAAGAAGGTGCTATGACTGTAACAGTAGTTCCACTAATGGGGGGTCAGTCATTTAGTAACTTTGGCTGCTGCACACCTCTGCTGTATAAAGAAAAAGTTCATGGGAAAAATCTTAATAGACAACTGCTTTGACAGGACTCCTTTGGGACGATGTAATGACTGAAGATGTGAGGAACATCACCTTAATTTCTTTTCAGGTGGAAAAGTCTGAAACAGAGTAAGAGCAATATGTTGATCCATGTCCGTAAAATTCTAGAAGAATAGGTGTGCATATGTCTTGGAATATAGGGCAGCTTGGACATGGGAAGGTTAATTAAAATGGCAGGAGGAAGGAGAGTTTAGCTGTAAAATCAAGGAAGGTAACTGAAAGCATGTAAACTCCAAATAGAAGAGCCATAACTAAAAATACAAGGGGCAGAGTAATTGTAGGTTCTTCACTCTGATTAGAGCCTAAATATCTCTGGATTAGTGGGAAAACTGATTCAAAGAAAAGAATGTGGGTATGTACATCTCTCAGTTTCTTTTCAGATTCCTGTGAAGAAATTCTTCCTCTGCCTATTTTTCTCTCTGTTTTTACATCCTTGAAGAGTTAAAATCCCAAGGTGAAGTGTTGTATGTGTGGAGCTGTAGGAGAAAGTGCATTTCCTCTTTGTTAGACAATCAATGAGCAGGATGGAAACTTGGCCCTCACAAATAGGGAATCTATGTTTCAGTCTGGAACTACCCAGAAACTCTCTAGCTGAATGAGAAATTGATGGTTTTTTAGTATTGTGAGACCGTCTGAAGTCATGGATGCCATTTCCCATTGAAAATACAGGATATTTCTGGGAAACGGCATGTGTCCAGTAAACTTTCTCTGAAGGGCTTAAAAACTGGAGCTGCTCTCCAAGTGTATGTTAAGAGGCCCCTGCCAAAATCCTGTATCTGGATGTTGTTCAAACTTTGCAGGTTCTAATGATCATCTGAGTCAGTAAAGTAGATTCCAACACAGGAGACTGAGTACTGTCTCTATCATGAACATTCTGCTATGTATGTCTGTGGAAATCTGTAACTGACCCAGTTATGAAGGGAAATATTTGCACTTAAACAGAGGTAATTGCTTGCTGTTTGTTACTGATATTACCTGCTGTCCACTTTCTTACATGATATCTTTTTTCTAGAGGCAAGTAATTTCCTTATTCTTTGCCTAACCACATCATGCATGGTGGGTTTTATCCATGTAGTAGGGAAAGTTTTCCCTATTCACGTAGTAGGGCAATCTTTTGCTTTTCTTTACCACTGAGAGTTTCTCTGAGTGCATTGAACAGAAAAGTGCTACTACTTAGAAACAAGCTTGTTGGAAAAACACAGGATGATGGCTTAAGCTTGTGTTACAATAAGTCAGTCTTACTTTTTTTGAAAATTTCTTAGGCTTACTTTCACCCATCATGCTGTTAAACATTGTCAAAAACTCCATTCATTGGAAATGTAAGATGATTAACAGGAAAACTTCTTTATGAAACAAGCAGTTTTTACAGTCCCCTTGCAGCCATAACAATGCTCGAATTTATTCACATGCTTTATTCCAGTATGCAGTCATGAATTTGTCTTTGATTTGTGTCAATTCTGCCAGACAATAGACAGAGTGTCATCACAACAGGTCATCCAGGCCTAGAATTGCATTTTTCTATAAAGCTGTTGTGACTGGGCTGCCAGAAGTCTATACACCTAATATTATTCTCTTACTAGTTGTCTTTCTAAAAAAATTGGAACATATTACAGAAAAAATTAAAGATACATGAAAATGTTGCTTAGAACAAGAGAGTCTTGATATCAAATCACTACCAATTATTCATAATGATTGTAACTTTCCATTAATAACTTTGATTCTGAAATCCTCTTATGTGTTGAGTGAGTTTGCATTTGGTGGAATTACCCTGAATCACATCACTTTTGTTTTTCCCCACTCAGACTTTGTTATACTTCCCTTTGGTAAGGAATGTAATAAGAGCAAGCCTTAATTATTTGCATTTCAGAAATTTATAAGAGATTAATATGATACAGGTAGTTTAAAAATTCATAAGATAAAGTTTGTATTGTCTCATTTGCCCAAATGCCAGTAAAACCAATGTTTTCCTGAACTGTATAGTTTGGTCTGTTATGCTCCTTGTCCAGACAGAGTTTGAGTGGCCTAGTGAAATCATTTCCAAGACTTCTTGTACTGCATGTGCTTTGAAGGCAATACTTTTATGGTATTCCAGAACTAAATTCACAAGTGCCTCAGTCAAGTTTACAATAATTGACAATTGTGTGAATTAAAACAACTTGGCCAAATTCACTACTGACATCGAAAGAACCAAGGCAACCTGGGCACTGGCTGCTTGCTGATAAAGCATGCACATATACAAATGAAGGGAGAATTTGGGTTATGTTCAATAACAGTACTGCATGAGCTAGTGAAGCAAAATGGAAATGAAAGATAGCCTTACCCAAAAATATATTTTTTCCAAACCAAAGTGTATGCAACCTTTCCCCTTGGACAAATGAAGAGAAACCTGGCAGTCCCATCCTTTCAAAATTCTGGTTTTCCAGATGCAGCCTAGATCTGACTCAGTCAGCTGATCCAAGTAGTAGTTGGAATTTATGCACTGCAGCATACAGTGCATGGGAGGTCAGCTTTAGGCCTCTGTACCTCTAAGAAAATCTGATATATATACATACATATATAAAAGAATACATCTACTCTTTAGTGCTCTAGAACAGAAAATGGCCCTCAGACAGAGTCAGGCAGAAAACCAGCTGTCATTACCATTTGCCATGCAGAGACAGTCACAGTAAAGGGCTTTGTATAATACCATGAATGATCTGGCAGGAGTTACAGATATGACTCCAACTGTATTGCATCTTGGTCTGTTGAGCTGAGCCAGACTGAACTTCATCTTTCTCAGCCTCAAGTAACATTTCAGTAAATGGTAATTTTCAATAGTTGCTGAGACTTTGCCAACTATTCTGATGCAGATTGCCTCACATCCCATGTAAAAGGCACATTGGTTGGACTCTGGATTTCTGTGGCATGGAATTGTTCAACTCATTGCTGCCTCTGACTGTAACTATTTGTCTGGCCATACAGAGGAATGTGAAACCCTCTCATACAAACAACTAAGAATTACATTTTATGGCTTTTGTCTCTAGAGTGGAAGGCTTTCTTGAGAACAGATTTAAAGAATGGAGAACTAGACTAGAAGAATGGAAAAAAATAGAGGGATTAAAAAAAATTATAAGCTTTTGGAACTTTGTCTGAGGTTTTCCATTACAAGGGCATCTGTTTGAGGGTAACAAATACGACTTTAAAATTTGAATTGTGGGGCTTGATTCATTTGGGTTAAATAATAATGAATAGGCAACATCATAATCTGTTATTAGTCATAATTGTCTCAGAAAAATTTAGAAAAGCTGTGCCATACTAGCTATCACTACTTCAGAAATATCTGAAATTTAAGTATTGGAGGACATTTTTGTTACTAGCATGTGCGGAACATGTAGGAAAAGAAGGTTCCCAGATGAATTTTTGCATTTTTATTAAAAATTCATATTTTTGTAATCAAATTTTGAAATGTCATGCATAATGCCAAGCATAGATCACTCTTCAGTCTAAATCCTGCTCTGGAAACTCTTCTGCTACTGGCAGCTCATATAAATACAGGAACTTCATAAGGGCAGACATAACATTTCTGCTTCTTTTTCTGCAGATTTGCTGTAGGCTATTACAAGAAGAGACTGCACTCTTTCTTCCTGTTGAAGACTTGCCTTTTTGTTGTTGCTTTTTCCTTTCCAAAGCTGGATATTACACAGTCACTTAAGTCTCATAGGTTATGCTTAAGTTCGTTTTTGTAGTCACATATTTATAGAACAAGTAGGGTAATCTACCACATCAGGAGAACAACCTATATGCCTTTCTTGCTGCTGTCACAAACGCCACAATGTGGTGTAACACATAGTTATGAAAACAAATCTCTAAATGACAGGAAGAACAACTAGATGTAGCACAGAAGCTGCATGATCTTTGGACTTCTAGTGGTATGTCACAATTATAGAATATGTTGCCAAGGAAGCTCCATCGTGGCTTGCAAGCTTCCAAATTATTCGTCATATTTCTGAACGTAAAGCATAATTCAGCTCATGTTTCAGATAAAGGCAGTCCTATTTAGGACATTAAAATACATGGAGTTCAGCTAGAACTTTGCGTCTGCATTGTTTCATGTAAATTTATCAAGCTTTAATCCATATCATACATAAATGAAATGAGCAAATACATTGCATTGTAATCTGATCTAAATAATCCATGGAGCTGAGGAAAAAGAAAACGAGGCCTGTTTAGTAATCTTAATGTTAATACTGTTGGACACAGCTCTGTCTGACACAGCTGGGAAATGTTCACAAAGTGTTATTATTGCCAAGGGCTGAGTATTCCTTTAGTGATAAATTGAACATGAGTTCTTGTTTTTTAAGTTCTTTTTAAAGTCTATTCGGCTATCCTGCCTCTAAATGTTTGATCATAACAAAATATTGTGAAGACATTCAAGTAACAATAAAAATAAGATACTTGCTGTCTCAGGAGGGACAAGGGATGATGCAATGTGCAGACAGCCACACGGCACTTAAGTGCCATCATGGTAGGTGTCCTATCAAACCCATCTAATTGGGATACACCAACATAATAAACAAAGGTCACTCATGTAAATCTAATCCAAAATCAGTAGGAATCCTAGGAATCTCTTCTGGGGTGACAGTCAAACACTGAGGTGAACTGGAGCTTATATTCCATGTCCTGCTTTCACACATAAGCCTGCTGAAAAGCTGGAGACAACCCAGGGGTCTAATGGCATCTTTATAATGTTTCCGAACTGATGGAGGTAAAGAAGTGCAAAGCCAAACTGCCCTTATTCTCTTAGCTAATTCTTTGTCTTGCCATTTCCATACTTGGGAGAAAGGCAATTGAGCTTCTTCAGGCAAAAGGTTAGAATTTGACACTCCTTGCCGTTTAAAAATAAGAAGTAAAAATAAAAGAGAGAAAATAAGATTTATTATGTTTTGAATCTGCTACTGGGTGTATTATTGCCATGTTGTTTTTCCTTTCCAATCAAAGTCCAACAGATTTTTATTTTTGTGTGGCTTACCACAAAAAGTAGTACTTTTTTATTTTCTTTATGGAAAGGGAACACAAAAATGATTCATTTTTAGAAACCTTTTGGTTAAAAATAGATATGTCCCAGCCCTTTTTCTCTTCACAGTATGTGAAATCTGGTCAAAGTGTAATATTTTTGCCTACTGTTACATAGATTAAATTTCCCAGGGCAGACAGAATGTTGGAAGCCAGAAAAGGAGCATCCTCTTGCTGCTTCATAAACAATGTCACACCTAGCTAGGAAAGAGAGCTTTATAGAAATCCTGCTTTTAATGATGTGTCCTTATTTCCCCTGTTTTTGCTTTCAGTACTGTTACTGGAAAGTTGCATGGACTATTACAGTGACCATGGTATAACGCAGGTATGTTTGAAGTGTGTACACATAACAATATCATTTAAAAAAACACCATGAGGAGAGAGAAAAAAAATAAAATTAGGAAAAAAAGAAAAGGGGAAGGCTATCTTTGGAAAAAATCAAACCGCTATCCCTAAAAACAGCAGTAGCTCAATTCAGAAAAAATCCAATATAGGTTTATGTCTCTAACCCCTCTTTCAAAGTACTAACTAGTACTGCAGTCTCTGATTTTTAGATCAGTTGCATGACTGTTTTGACTAGGTCAGAAGGTAGCTTGAAAGAGGAGTTGGGATTGATTCCGTCATTTGTGTTGGTGCCCAAAGAATTTGTCTAACCCCAAAAATATCTTACAGGGAAACAGCCTGTCACCCAAAACAGACATTTCTTTTGTACACAGTGACACTAGAGATGTGGTAGGAAACTATCTTCACATCTGTCCCATGTTAACTTATTCTAAATGAAAACATCTAGTGCACATTGCTAACACCACTGTATTAACAGCTGGCATTTCCTTGTGTGTAAGAAGAATTTTCTTGCTATTCTCTGAATAACAGCTACCGTATACAGTGCTTAATGAAGTCAAACTATCAACTACAGAGAGATGTGATAAAATTAAGGACTGATTTCTGAAACAAATGCTTTATGAATTTACTGAACATGAGTTACTAATGCCCTTGCCATATCTAACAGATGAACAGATTACAAAACTAGGAAGACTCTTGTGAATAATATTTTCCAGTGAAAAAATAAACAAAGTACTATTATAACTAATCCTTATTTGAGTTGCAGCCTTTAGTTTAGAAACAAGACAACAAACAGACATTTATTGTGAAAGTAAATCTGCTAGAATATTATATAATCCACTAGGTATTTATCCTCATTACTTAATAATTTAGCTCTGTTTCAAATAACTGATAGATTTTGTATCTTTCTTGAACATACCTAAAGAATCTCCAGTCACAATTTTATTGAAATCCAGATAATCACACTCTGTGTCCAAGTACCTCTGATATCACAGTATTGCCCTCAGTCTCTCTTCATATTTATCTGGTCTTTCTTTATATTTTCCCTATCTTTTAATTCTCTTATAACTGATTTTGTGGGAGGGCGGGGAGGGAGAAGAAATGGTCAAACAAAACTTAGTAATTTATCTAGATTCATGCCCATACATATTCCAGAAATCCATACAGCCTGATTTTAGTATTATTTAAATTTCTAAATACACAAATATAAACCTGAAGACTGTGCAGATCCCTCTAAAACAGCTAGCATAACAAACTCCATAAAATCCAGGAACCGGAGACTTTTAGGAGTATAATGTCACATTTTTAAACCCTTCCTATCCCTTTAAGGCTTATGAAAGAAGCTGGGACTTGCAAGTATGCAATCATTCTCAGCTGTTCGTTCTCTGCTTCAGACAAGTTCATCAGAAGGTACAATTGCTGTAACCAAAGACTCACCTGTTTATGCTGGTTAAAACATGCACATATCAAGCAGAAATAGGCTCAAGGAGTTAATTCCGTTCATGCAAAGAAAGGATCAACCGTGCATTTCTAAAATCCAGATGAAAGCGTAAACTCTGAGCTATTTACAAGGGTGAAAGGGATGAGGGTAGTGCTGCATTAAATAAATCTCATCACGTTTTAATATCTTGGACTGGGGTTTTAGCCATTGTGCTTATCTGTTAATGTCTTGCATGCAGACTACAAATTAAAACATCTTATGTCTGGTCTGTAAAACTTGGATACCAGCGATGAACATCATAGGAAGAAATTTCAGAATTTCATATAAACTTTGTTTAGTTTTTTTTTTGATGCTGATAGGACCT
This sequence comes from Ammospiza nelsoni, assembly GCF_027579445.1. Classification (NCBI taxonomy): domain Eukaryota; kingdom Metazoa; phylum Chordata; class Aves; order Passeriformes; family Passerellidae; genus Ammospiza; species Ammospiza nelsoni. The sequence continues at coordinate 33,048,695 of NC_080638.1, read as the reverse complement.
GGCAGAGAAGCAGAATTAATGATGTTGATCATGGCACCTTTCTCAACAGATTGCTAGAAGAAAGACGGTCAAATCCAAGTAGTTTTTAACTGATTCAGACAGTTGACTTTACAAGACCTGCTCTAATGAAAAATTAATCACCTGCTAGTATGACCACTTCATGACACAGAAGCTGATTTGTGAAATTCCAGCAATGGCAGTCTCCTTGTGCTTTAGCTGAATTCTTGATTACCCAGTAAAGACAGAAGTTCTGTCATTTTCTGGGAAGAAGTACATTAGGTAGCTCAATGCCTTACCATTCAAACAATCTGGGGATATGTTCTAGTAAGCATAAAGTTACATGTGGCTGGGATTCAGTCCAAAGCTTCTGATAGTGTTTAATTTAACCATGCCTGTTCTATTCCTCTATGCTTTGCACCATGCAAGCAGGAGCACATCTTCATGGATTAAGAAAACTCACACTGGGTTATTTCTCAGTTACTACAGCTGGGCAGCCTCATCCTGACTGCAAGAGGGTCTTTTGAACACATGGAGGGAATGAGATACAAGTTCCTTCTTAACTCACTAACCATATGCCAAAATGACATCATTTTAAGATACATTCAGCAGGTTCCTGCTATTTCTAAACTGCATTCAACTGAATAAATTATTTTTGCTAGTACTCTGTAACAGATTTTGTTTAATGCAACTGCAGGAGAGCACAGCTGTTCTACATTTGACTAAAAACTTTTTTCCAGAAAGTCACAGAAAGTTTTGTACTAAGCTAAATTCCAGTCTTAATAAACAAGTTAAAAAAACCTCCTAGAAGCTCCTTCATATCTTGATGCACTCTCACTTGTCTCCAAATATTTCCCTCGTCACGCTCCTTTCAATGCAAAACAATAACAAAATTATGTTCTTGTTTATTAGGGCTGCCAGCACTTGGAATTGTTCAACAGTCACTGAATGCACATTAGCTATGAACTTTGAGGTAGCAGGACCTGAAAAAAAGATGGTTTTTTGTGTAGTTATTGCTTTTTGAGAAATTTGACATATGAAAAATTCACTGCTAGGAAACATTACTGTGGCTCAGCTGTTCTGCCTGTTTGCACAGTCTGATTCTGCAGTAAATGTGAAAGATTTTAGTAGAAGAGAAGTAAATAACCGCATGTTTATGATTCAATGTCATGTGGAGAAATGGTGTGGAGATTGCTTCCATGCTTTATCTGCTCCAGGGTGGCTTATTTGTGTTTCAAAACACTGAGATATCAAGTCATGAATGTTCTGGCCAATAATCTTTTATTTTTGCACAGAAGAATAATTGCACAACAAAGTTTTTGGCATTCACACTTCATTGATTTATGTAAACTGACTTAGAATATTTCCTTCTTTCACATACCAAGTTGCCGCTAAGCATCTCTGTATCAGAGATGATAGACTCAGTAACCTTTTCTTACCTGAATGAGATACTTCCTTGAAAAAGAAACACCTGTCTTCTAAACTTGATACAAATTTGAATGTCCCCTCAGTAGGAAATGTCAACATTTCATTGCTTGACTTAATTTCTTATCAAATCAAGTAAGTGAAATACAATTTTCCTTTTTGTTTGCAATGAAACATTTCAAAATAGATATGCAAAAATAACCACAGCTTGTAATGTTTTTTATTTTTAAATTGAAATGACATATCCCAATATTGACAAAGGAAAGTGTTTTGATTTGGTTTGTTGAACTAACTAGAAATACTTCTTTTCATTTTCACACTGAAATGTGCTTCTTTGGAATTGTAAGTTATGTCCTGAGTATACAAATTACTTCTCAAGAATGGAAGCATTACCATTCTACACTCTAAGTTGGCTTCCTAGACCTAGAAATTTTCCATGAAGCATTAAAGCACTTAGTTGAATAACTGCATTGTATTGTGCAGGACTTGGTCAGAGCTATGTTTCATGTGTTTGAATTAGATATATGAGCCTGGATTCTCAGGAAATATTGTATGCTGCAGTTAGATTTATAATTTTAAGCTTCTCTTCTTCTTGTGATCCTTTTTCCCTGCTTGTCTAGTATTTTCTTTAATGTAAATTCAAAATTGTTTACAAAGTGTCTCCCTCCCTCCCTCTTCCTGTCCCTTTTCCTTTTTTTCTTCCCTCCTTCCCTCCTTTGCTTTTCTCTTTCTCTTTTTCTTCTATCCTTCCTTCACCACATGTAACTTCAGTGTTGATGGGGAATATAACCATTTGGCTGCCTTTCTTCCTAAATGCTTGGGTTGTAAAGCTCTCACTGACTCTGTTTTTCCATAATAATATATCATGACAATTGTTTCAATATGCACTGGTACCATGGCTTTTTCTGCTATGACCTATTGCTGGGGTTTAACCCAGCCAGCAACCAAGTACCACACAGCCCCTTGGTCACCAGTGGGATCAGGAAGGCAATCAGAAAGGTAAAAGGTGGAAAACCCATGGGTTGAGATAAAGACAGTTTAATAGGAAGGGCAAAAGCCATGCACACAGGCAAAGCAAAACAAGGAATTCATTCCTTCCCATGGGCAGGCAGGTGTTCAGCCATCCCCAGGACAGCAGAGCCCCATCAGCTGGAATGGTGAACAGGAAGACAAACACTATCATTCCAAAGATCCTCCATTCCTCCTTTTCCCCCACACTTTTTATACTGAGCATGATGTCATATGGTCTGGAATATCTCTTTGGTCAACTGGGATCACCTGTCTGGGCTGTGTCTCCTCCCAGTCTCCCATGCACCCCCCGGTTCCTCACCAGCATGGCCATAGGAACAGCAGTAAAAGCTTTGCTCTGTGTAAGCCCTGCTCACCAATATATTATCAACTCTGTGTTCATCAGAAATCCAAAACCTAGCCCTGTACCAGCCTCTGTCTATGGCAGCCAAAACCAGCACACCCGTCCAGATATTGTCTTTGCTCAATACCCCAGGATACTTCATTACAGCTGCTCTCAGTGCTGCTGCCTGCTAACATGGAGGGGGAGACAGAAGAAATAGCACAGAGTCTTTCCCCAGATCTTGAGACATTCTTCTACCAGTCTCTGACTCATCGCCTTGGGCCCAGATTTCACAGTACCCTCTAGTTAATTTACTGATCTTTTACACTACATTTCTTCCTGCAATCATGATAGTTATGTATAATATGGTACTCAGAATTAATAAAATATTGCCTGTTGCCTAGACTTATAGTCACAATATTAATGGGCAAAAACTGCAATAACCATTAGATTTATTAGATTCTGCCATGCACATTTGTAATATAGAAACAAAAATTTGGAATATAAAACCCACACAGATGCAGAAAATTTTACAACATCTATTTGGGGCAGTTTAGAATTACTGCTAAAATATTCCAACATGTGGAAAAAGACAGATTGTCTAATTGCAAACAACACTTATGAATATAGTAATAAAAACTTGGTTATATGGACTGAAGGAAATCTTAGCCATGGTCTTCCAAGGTCTAGTCACAACAGAAATGTGATTAAATCTGGCCAGGAGCTTCTGTGTAACTATATTAGAGAATTAAGCAAGCAAGGTCCATCATATTAAGAATTAACTCTGTGAAAAAATTATGTTATTTAAAGACCATCAGCTGTGTGGCATGTCAAGGAAGCATTATTATTTTATAGCAAAGCAATCCAGTGGATAGACTTCTATGCTGAAGCACAGAGCCATAGACCTGATAGTCCAAGGATTAAACCTTTTTTTAGCATAAATTCTTGGGTAAGTAATGCCACATTAGGCTATTTCCCGTTTCTTTGGTTAAAAAGAGACAGTGGATATTTTTCTTGCTTATGCCAAATATTCTAATTAGTTAGTAAATCTGCCATCTCATGTGTATGCCACTGAAAGAAAGAGTATAGTGATGAGTGTTAGTAGAAGCTGCCTAGTAAACAAGCTTTAAAACACAAAGCATTATCCAGCTATTAAAGCCAAAGGAGAACTTAAGCAAAAGTCAGAGCTCAATTCAGCTCTCACTGAAGAAGGAAATGCTCTTTCAGACTGTTGGTTTAAAAATGAAAAGGACAATTTATCTGAGCTTTGTTTTTCTTATTATTAAGTCAAGATCCTAAAAATATCAGGGCACTGTCACAAATAGAGCCGGGCAATCTATTTTTAAGGAAAATTTATTTAACAAAACCTTTGTACATTGTGACGGACCCTTTAAGTTCAGTGACCACTCTGCTGCCTTTGGCAGGATCTCAGGAAGGGAGGGAGAGCTTAGCAGATGATAGAAAATGTCTGGAGCTCCCAGAAGTACTTTTTCAGATCTAGTGATTGGTAAAAGAAAGAAATGAGCAGGGCTATTTTAAGACTCTACATGGGGCAATCTGAAAGCAAAAACTGAAAATTTGATGGAAAAACCAGTGGAAAGAAAACTCTGAGGTGGAGAAATGTGTTACACAAGGAAGACACTGGAGAAACTTGCAAAAACTTTGACAAGTAGGTGAGATCTGAGGAATAGAAACTATGATAGCCAATGTTTTCAATGGGTGACATGTGAAATGGGAAATTGGAATAAAAGCCCAAAGGGATGGTAGGCTGCAAGAACCTAAAAAGCATTTTCTTAGGAAGGGCTCCACAGGACCTCAGTGTGGCTTTGTGTCCTTGTAACTGAGCACTGACAACAAGGGTAGTGTTGACACAGGCCTGTCATGTCATGCTTTTCCAGCTGATCCGTGTCTCATAGCCAGCCTTCTGTCAGGAGGTGCCCTCAGCTTGTAGCAGCTAAGCAGTACAAGGATGCTGTTTGCAGGCTGCCTTTGGGACCGTGGCTGCTGCCTGACGGCACAGCTGGACACACACTGTGCCTGGTCCAAGGCAGAGCACGGTGGGCCCTCTTAGCAGCCATCATCACACAGCCTTTGCAGTACATCTGCTGCTGGGGCTGGGGGTCCCAGCCATGCTGGAGCTGCTCTGAAGGAGCAGGGCAGCTCCAGATGGGGGTCCCAGCAGCCCCCATTGTCATCCGTGGTCTTTGTACGACCTCTCTGCGGGCTCAATGCAAGCTGGGCTTCTGTGTCTGTTGTGTAATGTTAGAAATATATTTGAGTGGTCCAGATGATGGCTCGCCATCACCTTAGAGACTGCTATTTGTTACTGTGTTATTTTGGAACTAGACTGGCACAGGCTCTGTGTCTGCTCCTTGGCTTGGGAATGACAAGTTGGCCGTGCTTAGATGTTGAGTGGTTCTTGTGAATATATGTGAAAAATACCTCCTTTTTGTGAGCTGCCTTCTGGACAAACCCTAGCTCATCTGCTCTTAAAGATAATATATGCTGTGGCATTTCACATAGATGTTTTCAGAGAAGAAAAAGAAAGGCTTATGTGCTTCATAAATATATAAAGGGAAGTATTTTTCTTAATAACTGTTAGTAGGGGATTTTCTTGAAACACAGATATTGGCAGTTTATGTCACATTTTGTACTGTACTTTCAGACCAGAATAAAAAAAAAGTTCAGGCTCTCTCTGAGAATTTGGGGCATGAAGCTTGATTAATGAGTCCTTTAAACTCAGAGATCATATTTTAAGGAAAAAAAAACCAAACAAAAAATGCCAAACAAAAAAAAAAAAAGGGCACCAAAAAGAAAACAAACAAAGAAAAACAACTCTAGAAGACTGCCAGTGGGAAGTATGTGTATTTAATTTCTGTAGTGCTTGTTTTCTTCTACACAGAAAACTGTATTTCTTTTACTCAAAAGAGAGAAGGAGGGAAAAACCAAGGTCATCGTGAATCTTTAAAGGAAAGGTTGCTCCAGAAAAAATATTTGTTCCGAAGAATATTAGAGTTGTCATAATGCTGACACATTCTTAATAAATTTTAATGTGATGATGTTTCAGACTATAGAGAGATTGGTCTGCAACTTGTTGGGCCCTGCATTTGAATGTCCTCTGGAAAGAAGTGCAGAAGAGGTAAAAGAGCAACATATGCCTCTGCCTACTCTCTATTTTCTATGAGCTGTCTCCATTTACAGAGAAGCAGATAAGGAATGCCTGCCAGCCCCTCTCTGCTGGGAGTTTATAACCTCTGTCAGGAGAACCTAATAGGCAGCTGGGGAAACAGCTGCATTTGTCAGGCATAGTCTGATATCCAGCTGTGTCTGATCAAGCCTGTAGAATGCTGTGCACTGTTTTCACATCTGAAAATCTTTTCATATACTTAAATTCTCTGACTTTGTCCCTTTTTCTAATGGAAACAGACTATGCTTTGTGAGAGGTACCCATAGATCCCTCAAAATCTGAAATCATGCTAGATTCCAAATCCTATTTAATTTAGGAACTTCTGTTTATAAAATGGACAATGTAATCTGTAATTAATGTTGTTAGGATAGCCCATTGTTCAAACAATAATCAAAAAATCCTCACTCCAGAAAGTTCCCTAGAACAGGGAGGAAAATATTTGTAATTTAAAATTTTGAGTTTTCTATCACATCAAGAGAATTGCTGTCCTGTTCCTATTCCTTCAGCATTTTCACCTTGGAAATACCTGGGGTGTGTATGTCAGTTACTCACCAGGGCCCCATGACCAAACCTCATGAACTGGATGCTGACCTCTTCCTATCCTCTCAGTGAGGGGCTGACATTTGATTACAGCCTTCTCTACTGGGTAATCTTATATTACTCTTCAGCATCATGACCCCATGACCCTGCAAGCATGGCAGTAATGTTCTAGTCATGGTTTTAGAAATCTTAGTGCTTTTTTATTATCACCTTTGCCATCTTCCAGTGTCTGTCCTTGTAATCCAGTGCCAGCCTCTACGACCTCCAAACTCCTTGTCTTTAACAGTGTATAAATGCAAAACATACTGAACATGTATTTTCTGTATAAGAACATTATTTCAGATGACTGTCTGGCAAAGAGAATGTTTCTGGATTGGAAAAAACAGACTAGCTTGCAAATGTTGCCAAAAGTACTGAATCTTTCTTGAGGGCAGACACTTTGGATGCTTCAGCTGGCAGAAAATCACTGAGGGATATTTTTCAAAATATAAAGTTCTGTCCCTCTAAAAAATGCTCAGTTCCTTATAAGAATGTAAAGTGTATTCACACAATACTGGAAGCCAGCCACCTGACACTGCTAAAGTAGGAATAGTTCTTTCAAATCAAAATTGGACTTTGTATTTTAATGCCACTAATAAAATGGAATGAAGGAAACCCTTGCAATTGAGCAAGAGTTTATTTTTAGGTAACCTATGAGCTGAAAATCGGATTTTCTATACATAGAACCACATTTTTCCTCCAGTGTGTGTGTTTATGTCTGGGCAGGCTTGGATGTGACTACTGGTGACGGATGAATTATCAGTTCTGCACTCATGGCAAGACACACTCATTTTGCGCTGGAAGCGTAATGATGAGCTGCTGAAATGCTGAACCCAGAGTCTTAAACATAAACCCAGAAAAACATATCTGTCTGTGTTGTGGGCACCAATTGTGTAGGCATTCTCTGAATTGATTTTGGAATGTGGCATCCTCTTTGGGCTTTTAGAAATGTTTTTCAATTAATTATATAAAAGTTTGCCCTTTCTTCCCTTTGTTCCTTACTTTTGTTCATGTATTTCCTTTCATAACACACCTCTGTGAGGAAGGTTCAAATAGTCTCGGGGATAGGAGAAGTAATATAGGCTCTTGTATTTGTGGGCAGGAACAGTAAGGATCATGTTGAGTACTGTCTGCCTGGTTCTGTCAAACTGACCTATAAATTATCATTACACAACTTCGTAACATGAGCTATAAAAATAAGTATTGAGAAATGAATAGGTCAGAGAAAGAGAGTGAGTTCATTCTGTTGTGATTTCAAAACCACAATAGTTTCCCCCTTTCTCTTCTCCCCACAGAAGCAGAAATGAAATTATGTCATTTTGGTTCATCTGTCAGATTTTCCATAATTCATTTGTAGATTCAAGAGTTCAAGCTGTTAGAGAGTAGCTTACCCTCTTTATTCTTAACTGGTTCTGGTTTTTTCTTTCTCTAATTTATTGAAAAACAGATATTTTTCTTAATTGGATTTTTCAAAATGGATTTTTTTGTAGGTGCCTTTGAAAGAGCTTTCATTGAGAACTTTCCAGACAGTAGCCTAGCTACATAGAATATACAGTATACACATATTAGTATCAGAGCTGCTGTATTGGTATGAACTCAGCTTTACACAGTCTGGATGGACTCACTACTCTGGAAGTTGTTTCATTTTTGGAACTCACCCTTAACTTTCTAGCAACTAAAAGTCATAATTAATGAAAAAAGTCTCTTGTACATTTATGGTGCTTAAAACATGAAAACAAGAAAAGATTACTGATTTAATAAATGGAAATCCAAAGATTCTGAAATGCTGAAATCCATAGGACTGTGAAATAGTGTTTTCTGGAAACCAAAACAAGTGAATTAAGTCCCTCAGACATACTCAGAACACTGAAAATATATCATATGCAACTGTAACTTTTGAGGATGAAAAATTTGGCGACATAAAACATTCTTCTCTGACACCCAGATGCAGAGAAAGCAGGGCAGTGCAGTAATAGAGGCTGTTAAGCTGCCATGCCCATGGAATGGCATGGCTCAGGGAGCACAGCCCTTGGAGCAGCGCAACTGGGTAACACTTGACCTGTGTGGATGCAGCTGTAGTGATTCTGCTTTTCAAGCCCCCTCATATGGCAGCAGTTGAGAAATTGAAGTGCATAGCTGCATCTTTAATTGAAGATGGGAGATTGACAATGAGGAGATGGGAGGTTGAAGTCCTTATTTTGGAATATTTAGAGCTGCAGGAAGCAAGCTGGGATGAGCGGAAGAAGTATCACTGCCTGGAAAAGTGGTTTTGAATCAGAAGGAATCTAGACTATTAAAATCACAGTTTTAAAGCAGTCTGATAACTCTGATATTTAAGTGTTCTTTTACATTAGGTCCTGCTGTTTATTCAATGATTTATTTTCAAAAACTGGTGACTGCCTGGAAGTACAAATATCAGTACCAAAGAGAGTTCCATCCCAGTGCATCTCCAGTGCATCTCCTAGGACATTTCAGTTATACCAAGTCACCATCTAGTCTTGAAATGCTTACTTCTTTTCTTGTGAACTGTTTTATAAAAACATATTCATGTCAGAAACTTGCTTCAGCAGAAATTCAGTATTTTCCTGCTACCACTGAGTGCCATAAAACCTGAGATAGGGAATTTTCTCTGATTTAGTCTCCATGTCCCTGTCATTCCAGACTGCACAGTGTGGGCACCAGGCTTGAATAGGACTGTCTGAGCCAAATGCTCTATGTCAGGCACACTCCTATCAGTCATGGGGATGTAACTGAGGTCCAGGCTGGTATTACAATGTGGTTCTGAGTGCAGAGACAGCTGGCTCTTCCCAAGTCAAATCAGCCTCAGCCAGCAGAGAGGCCACTGGAGTGATCAGGGCAGCTGGGGCTCAAATGAGAGATCCTGTGGCTGATGTGACAATGTCCTCAGCTGGCTGAGCTTTCACATAAAACATGGGGGGATCAGTTACCCTGGGACTGAGCTAATGCCGAGAAACTCAGGGATACTTCTTAGGCACTTTTACTGTAGTGGACAGTCAGAGATGGGCTCCTTCAGAGTTTTCTGCAATTACAGGAATAACTCTCTGATGCTTATGCTCTGGCTCATTCTTAAAAGTAGTTTATCAGTCTCTATTGACTGTTTAGGGAGTCTGGCAATACACATATCCTCAAAAAATCTCTTTGCTGAATGACTAAGGAGAAAAGTTCTTTCCTAACTGGCGCTGTGAATCGTCTTGCTGTGGCCAAGCATCTTTTAGCTGTTGAAACACCTAAGGTGGATATGTCTTAAGCCAGCCTCTGATAAAATCAAGATTAAAGCTAAAGAGTCCTAGATCACAGATTTTTTTTCCCCTATAATCATTGGAAAACACTCTGTACTTTTCTACCTCTAGGTAGTTTCCATGATTTCAACTTCCTTTTGAAACTCAGACCCAAAGCTCTTTGCAGTATATGACTTTCAGATATACAAGGATGTTCTGATATAAATATGGAAACAAAGAGGGTTTGTAATTTTTTAAAAAACATATTTAACTGTAAGGGGCACATTTGCAATAATTGAAGATTTGGGTTCAGTGAAAAACTGTTTTCCATAAATGATACTCAGACACTTTAAATCATACCAGAGGGAGCACATGTGCTATTCTGGGAACTTGTGTCAAGGACTCTGTCTTCAGCTTGTCCTTTGAAGGGTTCCTTCAGAGGGGAGAGATCCTTGAATGTTTAGAAATGGAGGACAATTGAATGTTTAGAATTATTTTACATGATACAGCATCCTCTGATTTCCTTTGTCACTTTTAAAGATTTATCTCTTCCTGTTCAGACTTTCTGAGGTGACAAGTGTATGCAGTCCCTTCCCGGTCTTCACTAAATTGAGGAATGGCAGTTTGATCAGGAAATATTAACTCTCCAGAGAAGAAATAGTGGAACAATTCTTCAGAATGCTTATATTTTTAATATACTTCCTTTTCCCAGGCCTTATCTTCCTTTGACAGGGCTTGTGATTCCAGCCTAGAGAGCTTCTGGATTGTTGCCTATCATTTTTTTACAGGAGTAGTTGTTGTGAAGCTCCTGCTTTATCTCTCAGTGCCTAGATCTCCTCAGCTTTTTCCAGTGAAACATGCCAGTTCTCAACCTTAGGGAAAAGCCAGATGAAATGATTTACATGTAGTAAATTGTGGCCCATTTTTCCTTCATTTCAACAACCACCTACTGTTGTAATTGGTGTTACTCAATGTGGAACTGAGTATTATTTTTAAAATAGGTATATCTTCAAAATATTTCTAGCAATGTGCTATAATAAGGTCAAAGTGAGAAAGCAGAGTCCCTCTATTGCTACTCCAGAGAAAAGGATTAAAGATGCATTGCTTGTGCAGATGTTTTTGAATGCTGATACATTTACTTATTATGAAGTCTGTTCCTCTTCCAACCCTTATGGTATGCATACTCCAAGCTGGTATCTAATTTAACCTCCCTACTAAACTTATGGTTTCCTCCTTAGATTTTAAAATTACTTTCTATTTTTTTGTGAATTCTTAAGGGCTTCTTGCCTGTGTATCATATGTGCCTGTCTCATAGGAGACACGGATGGTTTGAAGTCTCACCACATACTCCTGTCCCTCTGTATCTGAGAGTCCCACGCCAAATAGAAATGGCCTCCAAAGGAAGAACAGTGATAGTACCTGTTCTAGCAGAGTACAACAGGTGCTATATGTAATTAAAAAAAACCAACAAACTTTAGAGTTTTAGCCTAATATTTTGGAAAACAGGGTTGATTCCTGTGCATATTTTCCAACTACACTGCGTAATTCCTGCTTGAGCAAACAGGACATTAGACAAGGCCATATTTGACTAACTAGACAGAAAATGATCAATTTTCTGAAAGAAATCCTAGATAGGATCTAAACTAGGAAGTAATACCTAGGGGACATGAACTTAATAAATAAATATCTAAGTAACAGTAAATATCTAAACAACATTTTAGTAAAAGATATTTCAGATACGATTTTATGACACATATCGTCACTTAACCTTTTGGTTGTGTATCATTTATCTAGCATGAATTTCAATGTGGTAGAAGGACATGTATTGAGAATTTTAGACCCATTCAGCCATGTATAACAGGACACCTTGCATGTGAAAGGGTTATTGTCATAAACATGCTTCAACTAAATTGTAGAGCTGAATTTTTGCAATCTCTGATATTTATGTGATACTACATATGTATCTGTTCTAGCAACTTTAAAAAGTTGCTGAGGAAATTTCTACAACTGGAAATTTATTAAAACACTAGCAACAAAAATAGTATCTGGATCTATGGGGAACAGAACTGTAACACTGTGAGCCTTAGAGGAGTTAGAGACTGTTTCTCAGAATCTGAGTATGCAAGATCTGTACGTGGGTACATGCTCAGCAATGTGACTGTATTTCCATTTAATGGTTTTAAATATTTCTGTGTTCTAGATTTATCTTTTGGTGAAGCTGATGTTACTTAAATAAGATCTATAGCTTCATGTAGTGAACAAAACTTGCGATAGTTCATGGATGGTAACTGAAGAGGTAAAGTATTGAGGGCTATAAAAGGGAAACCTTACCCAAGACATGAGATCTGATCTGGATATGAAGATGTAAAGTCATTCCTATAAAGTAAGCTGGTAATTTCTGAGGTTGTCTTGAAACACATTAATCTCTTGAAAAGAGTAGTGCTGCCATCTGGGTTGAGCAGATGTTCTGTTCTCCTCGTGAGTTCCCCCACTTCTACTCTGATCTGACTAATTGGCTTGCCTTACTAATAAAATTGCATATCTAGTCTAAATCCTCCCAGTTTTGACTTCAAGTTTATGCATTCAAATAAGTCATGTGAAAATCTTTTAGTGTTTTTTTTTTTCATAATTTGGATGTGCAATATATTTTGGATTTGGAAGACTGCTATTCTTTCAAAGTGTTAAGGCACTCTGAGGAGTGTTGGTAGATGCTGTCTGTCTGTACATGGTGCATTCTAGAGGGTTGGAGCAGTGTATAAGAACAGCAGCTTGCAAAGGCTGCAAAGTACACAGAACCTACAGTTACAGGGGGAGAAAACTTGAATTGCTCTGGTATTTTGAATGGGTAAAACAAATTTTCAGCTCTGTTTCAGCAAAGTTTTAAAACTAGTTCTTGACTTAAAGCATGTGAATGCCTTGCTGAAATCGGGAAAATTATGGCTGAGAGAGAAATTCAGAACAGATTTAAATGCTTTGTCAAAATAGTGCTTTGAGGTAGGCTGTTCTAATGGAGCTCCAGAATGTGAAAATTGAATGCTTTTACACTTTCAATTTGCTAAGATTTCTACCACAAATGCAGAACTTTAGATGCTGAAAACCACCTAATGAACATTAACACTTTTGAAAATGTACCAAAAATTTCCAAGGGGAAAAATCATAACTCTAAGAAAAAATTAAGCTCAGAAATCTTGACCTTACAGCCAAATAAAAAACATTGACTGCTTCAGTGGTTGTAAATACTTTATCTAAAACTGACTTCAAAATACATGTTTGCTCTTGATAGGATTTGTAAAAATGCTTATATTTTGTTTTAGCAATATGTCTTCTGTTCTTGATTTTTGTCACTTAAGTTTTTAAAAAGTGTTGGAAAAAGTATATAAGCTTGGAAAATTATCTGGGTAATCAATTGATACTAATTTACATTTAATAACATCCTGTTCCTGGAAGCACATTTCCTGTAATAAAAGGGCACCTCTCTTTGGGTTTATAGGCACCAATTTGATACAACCTTCCTCTGGTGCAAATAGATACTACAGAAAATGCATTCTCTGGCCTGTTTGTATGCAATTCAGTTTAGAACAGTCATCTCCATTAATTTTGGTTTGGGTTTTTTAGTCATTACAGTAGGTAGAATAATTTCTAAATCAAGATTCCGTGTATCACTTTTCACCATAGAAGCTTTCTTTTAAAGCTTGCTCTTATAGCTTCTTCTATTAACAAAGGTAATTTTGGACTCAAATTGCAAATGTGTCTGATCTTTTTGTATAGATCCCCTCTTGCTCCATCTTTCAATCCTTCTTATTAATAAGACAAAATAACAGCTTGAAAGTCAGCTTCCATCTCTCTCATCATTGGATTCATCAGCTAAAATGTAAGAGATGCCTGGGGAAAAAAAAATAAGTCTTTCCTCTGTTAATTAAGGATGCACTTTCTATAATTAATACAAATTACCATTTAATTTAAACAACTTTTAGAAAAGGAAACAAGGAAAATTTCTTGGCCATGAATATCAGAGTTCTGCCAATGCACTTAAGGAGGTCAAATGACCTGACAACATGCCTGAACCCTCATATGGTAAAATAATGAAAAAGAGAAAGAATTCCTGTATAGCGTTCCAATTTAACTGTGCTGAGAGATTTCTCAAAGAGAAATATGGTATGAGAGAGGAAGTAAAAATGTAAGAAGACAACAATTACATTAAATTATTTTATTTGTGTCTTCCAAAATGAACAGCTGTAATGTGTTACTTCATATTTTCTTCTGTTGTAGTCTTTCCTGACATAGATAAGTTTCTGACTAATTGAAGGCTAATTAAAAAGATTTTCTGTTGTCTGTTTTTCCTTGCTGCAATTTCTTATGGATGTGGATATTCTGTGAAGTGATGACATATTATAAAACCCATTGATTTAAATAAAAAAGACATCCCCATTTTGTTCTGAAAATATCTTGCAGAAGGATATCGTTAGCATTTTTCAGACCTTCACAACAGGCCTCATCTGGTGAAGTCAGTGCAAGTCTTTCCGCTGACATCAATGGGCAGTGGATCAGGGCTCATTTATGTCCTACTTCTAACTGTGTTTTCTCCATTCTTTTATTCTACAGTGCTTTCATGCTGAGATTTGTTGAAGTTGATACAGATAATTCTTGCATTTCTTTGTAATTCTACACAAGTGATAAATACTGTGCTTATATGCATCTTTTAATCCAGTGAGTTTTTCCAGTTATTTAACAATCCCATAGAAAGAATAAACAGAAGGACCTGTATTTGTAATGAGAGGCTATAGATCAACAGGATAACTGTGTAGGAGTAGTTCTGGCTAAAGACCACCAAATCCCAGAAACATTGCATGTAAAAGCTGCCATAGGACTTCAAGGTTTCACTTCTGCACACTTTTGTGTGCAGAAAGCTGCTGCTGTGCTTTCAGGGCATACCCCATCCACCACATTGGACTTAATATTAACCCTAATAGGCACTGTTTTATTTGACTTTTGCCAAACTTCATAAAAAAGTGGTTTTCCTAGAGATTTTTAATGCATAGTAAAACACACTTACCTCATAAACAATATGGCCTGTAGCTGGCCAAAGTTACTCATCCTAATTATATATTCTGGTGTAATTTTGGATTTAATGAAGGAAGAGCCTGCTGACTGCCAATTTCTGCAGTGGAGGATGGTCATGTTTTTCCTTTGGAGGGTAACTGTGGAGGAGAGGGGAAGTATGAAGAGCTAAAGCAAGATACAAGAGAGCTGTGGCATCTGGGGCAGATTAGCCTAACACCTCTTTCAGTTTTGCAAAAATCTTGATAATTCAGTTATCAGAAGAGCCTCAGGAATGACAGAAGGAGGAACTGAGACAGACTTGCTGCTTCTGTCACAACAGTGATGGGAGAGTGGTAAACGAAGGTCAATATGGGTCTTCCAGTCTTCCTGTAAAAAACAGTATCTTTTTTCACACTTAATTGTTCCTGTGCATCACATTTTGATTGCTTCTAAAAAAAGAACAAAATACCTACCCCCATCAATTCCCCATCAGAATAAAGTAATGAAATGCCCAGCTGCAGATACAGCAAAATTCATTCCAGTTCTGCTCAGTTATTGTCTGTCTCATCTTTAGCAGATGGCTGGACGATGATGTCTGCAGTAATAAAAATATTAAAAACAAAAACTGCCAGCTGAATTGGAAAACTGACTAATTTCTATTTTTACAATGTGGTACATGAAGCCGTTACTTCTCAGGCCAGTAATGGCCATTTTCAGCAACAGCCATGTGAGAACATTTAGTGGAGAGAAGATGCAATACTGGATTTCTCCATCCCTTGACTTCTGGGAAGAAATCACAGAATCACAGAATCACAGAAATTCAAGGCTGGAAGAGACCTATAAGATCATCAAGTCCAACCCATGTTCTAACAATTCAACTAGATCATGGCAGCAAGTGCCACATCCAGTCTTTTTTTGAACTCTTCGAGGGATGATGACTCCACCACCTCACTGGGTAGATGATTCCAGTATCTGACCACTCTTTCTGTAAAATACTTCCTTCTTAATTCTAACTTGCATCTCCCTTGACGCAACTTAAGACTGTGTCCTCTTGTTCTGTCTGTTGTTGCCCGGAGAAAGAGGCCGACCCCCAGCTCACTACAGCCACCCTTCAGGGAGCTGTAGAGAGTGATAAGGTCACCCCTGAGTCTCCTTTTCTCCAGGCTAAACAACCCCAGCTCCCTCAGTCGTTCTTCATATGGCTTGTGCTCCAAGCCCCTCACCAGCCTTGTTGCTCTCCTCTGGACACGCTCAAGCATCTCAACGTCCCTCCTAAAGTGAGGGGCCCAGAACTGGACACAATACTCCAGGTGAGGCCTCACCAGTGTTGAGTACAGGGGAAGAATGACCTCCCTGCTCCTGCTGGCCACACCATTCCTGATACTGGCCAGGATGGCATTGGCCCTCTTGGCCACCTGGGCACACTGCTGGCTCATGTTCAGCCGACTGTCAACCAGCACCCCCAGGTCCCTTTCCACCTGAGCACTGTCCAGCCACACCGTCCCCAGCTTATATCGGTGCAGGGGGTTATTGTGGCCGAAGTGCAGGACTCAGCACTTGAACTTATTGAAGTTCATCCTGTTTGATTCTGCCCATGCATCCAACCGTTCCAAATCTCTCTGCAGAGCCCTATGTCCCTCTAGCAGATCTACACACATTCCCAATTTAGTGTCATCAGCAAATTTACTAATAACAGACTCTAAGCCTTCATCCATGTCGTCAATAAAAATATTGAACAGAACTGGCCCCAACACAGACCCCTGAGGGACACCACTGGTGACTGGTCGCCAGCTGGATGCAGCACCATTCACCACCACTCTCTGGGCCCGGCCATCCAGCCAGTTCTGAACCCAGCAAAGAGTATTCCTCTCCAGACCACGGCCTGCGAGTTTGTCTAGGAGTAAGCTATGGGAGACAGTGTCAAAGGCCTTGCTGAAATCCAAGTAAAGAACATCTACAGCCTTCCCTGCATCCACTAGGTGGGTTACCTGGTCATAAAAGGTGATCAGGTTAGTCAGACATGATCTACCCCTCCTATATCCATGCTGGCTGGGTCTGATACCCTGGCCATCCTGCAAATTTTGCATGATGGCGCATAATATAAACTGTTCCATTATTTTGCCAGGTGTAGAGGTCAGGCTGACTGGTCTATAATTGCCAGGATCTTCCTTTGCACCTTTTTTGTAAATGGGTATCACATTGGCCAGCTTCCAGTCATCCGGAACCTCACCAGTGAGCCATGACTGTTGGTAAATGATGGAGAGTGGCTTTGCAAACTCATTTGCCAGCTCTCTCATTACCCTGGGGTGGATCCCGTCTGGTCCCATAGATTTATGAGTATCCAAGCATTTCAGTAGTTCTATGACAGCCTCCTCTTGGATAATGTGGGGACCATTCTGCTCCCTGACACCATCAACCAGCTCAGATGGGCGGGTGTCTTGAGGGCAAGTCATCTTCCCATTAAAAACTGAGGCAAAATAGGCATTAAACACTTCTGCCTTCTCCTCATCTGCAAATACTAAGTTCCCACCTTTGTCCAATAAAGAACAAAGGCTGGTCTTACCTTTCTTCCTACCATTAATATATTTATAAAAACATTTTTTATTATCCTTGACAGTAGTCGCCATTCTGAGTTCAAACTGAGCTTTGGCCTCCCTAATTTTTTTTCTGCATACTCTAGCAGCCCTCTTGAATACTTCCTTAGAGACCTGACCCTTCTTCCAACGCTGATACATCCTCTTTTTATTCTTAAGTTCCTCCAAGACCTCCTTTCCCAGCCAGGCTGGACGTTTACCCCGTTGACTGATCTTTCGGGACACAGGGATGGTCTGTTCCTGCGCCCTCAAGATCTCTGTTTTGAAGTAAGCCCACCTTTCCTGAACTCCTTTGTTTTTAAGGGCTGCTTCCCAAGGGACACTCTGAATAAGTCTCCTGAACAGGCTAAAGTCTGCCCTCTGGAAGTCCAGTGCAAGAGTTTTACTGGTGCTCTTCCTGACTTCACCAAGTATTGAGAACTCTATTATTTCATGATCACTCTGCTCCAAACGACCTCCAACCACCACATCTCCCACCAGCCCATCTCTATTTGTAAATAGCAGATCTAACGTAGTCCCTCCCCTGGTGGGTTCATCCACCAGCTGCAACAAAAAGTTGTCCTCCATACATTCTAAGAATTTCCTGGACTGCCTCTTTACTGCTGTATTAAGTTCCCAGCAGATGTCTGGTAGGTTGAAGTCACCCACAAGAACAAGGGCTGATGATCTTGAAACATTGCCTAACTGCTTATAAAATAAGTCATCTACTTCTTCTTCCTGATTGGGTCGACGATAACAGACTCCCAATATGGTGTTGGCCTTGTTGGCCTTCCCCTTAATTCTTATCCATAGACATTCAACTCCATCTTCCTTTGTTTCAATTTCGATGGCATCAAAAGTTTGCTTAATATAAAGGGCTACCCCACCTCCTCTTCTTCCTTTCCTATCTCTTCTGAAGAGTTTGTATCCATCCAGTGTAGTACTCCAGTTATGTGAGTCATCCCACCACGTTTCCGTGATGGCAACTACATCATAGCTCCGCAGTTGCACAATGGCCTCCAGCTCTTCTTGTTTATTGCCCAAACTGCGTGCATTGGTATACATGCACCTCATCTGGGCAACTGAGTTCACCCCTATCTTAGCCTTGCAATTCTTGGGCCTGTTTCCAGATAGCTCAGCTGGTTCCCCTTCCCACTTCAAGCTTAGTTTAAAGCTCTCTCAATAAGGTCTGCCAGTTCGTGAGCTAAAATCCTTTTGCCCTTAACAGAGAGGTGTACCCCATCTGGTTCCAGCAGAGAAGATGCTGTAAAAGTTTCGCCATGATCAAGGAATCCAAAATTTGGAAATGGCACCTCACGTCACATATAAAATATATATATATATATGTGTGTATATATATATATATATACACAGGTTGCTTCCACATGTTATGAAGAAGTGTCAGCTGTAACATCCTGGTAGCAGTGAGACAGATTGTCCCCTGGTGAGACAGAATATCTCTGAGGTTTGCTTCAGAACTGTTTACACAAAGCCACATAAATTGTGTGACCAGCGCTGCACATCCCCTCATGCTGACAGTGAGGGAGATGTCTTTGGAGCAGTCAGCAGCATAGAGATGCTTTTGAAAGACCATGGCCTTCATTTGTATTCCAGGTTCTCCCCTTGCTCCCTAGTAAGTAGTGGCATTTTAAGCTGTGGGAACATAATAATATCATATAATATATAATCATATTATAATATTATATAATTAATTAATAACTTTATTTTACATAAATATATATTTATAATATATAATATAATTAACAGCATTATATGATGTAAAGCAAAATTGCTCAGGTAGAATTTTTTCTCATATAGGTTCTATGTTCTGAATTATACAAAAACAGAGGCAAAACTAGTCATGTAGTGAGAGGTGATAGAAAGTGATGAGAAAATGATGCTGTCAGAATATTTGTTGGATAATAGTCTTAATTATCTTTGTAGTGGATAGATCTCTAAATGACAGAAGATCATATGGCCCTAATTCATGCACTCATGTGAGCAGTATTTCACTTCTGGAGAGTGAGGTTTTATCACTTTATCACTTCCCAAAACATAGGCTTTTGAAAGGAGGGATGATTTTAGAGCTCTGGCTTAATAGCCCACTGTTTGAAATACAGTAGAATATTCTGATTTTCAGGAATTGCTACACATCCTTCTTGAACTCAGACTCCATAGAGGTATCTTGATTATCTGAGATAATCCTGTGTTCAGTATTTTGACATTTAAAGCATCCAAACCGTTTAGCAGTTGTTACATATGTTCTAGCAGTAATAGTCTCAGTTAAATGTCTGTCCTAAGATTATATTGAGATTTGGGTGTTTGCTTTTTTAACTAGAGAAATTCACTGGCCTACAAAAACAACAGCTTTGTTTTCTTTGGGAAAAGCACATAAAGAATCCTACATCTGGCATCTCAGATCTTATTTTTAGTTAACATAGCATACAATATTAAAGAGAACAGCCTCTTCATTTTTTTCATCTTTCAATTTCAAATTGTATTCAACAAGGGGGTAGGAAGAAATGTGAAATAATGTTATGTTGTATTGTGTTTAGCTCTTAAAATTTGTAGTGCATTAATTAATGTTAGGTTATTTCAACTTCTATGGCCAGGAAATTAATTAGTATATTGTTTGGATGACAGAAAATGCACAAATCAATTTTTACACATTTTTTAACTTACATTTGGAGGAAAAACAAAAACCTTTTCCTGAGTGTTTTGGATAAAACAGAATTTTTATTTGTTCTTTTTTTTAGCTAAGACTGTGTACACCTTATTTATTGGTTTATATTCAGACCTACCTACTGAATAAGATTTGCTCACCCCTTGCCATCCACTGTAACCTGACAACATACCATGGTTTAGGAAATGTATTCTCCAATTCAGTGTTCCCACTGAAACTACTCACAGCTCACTCACTTCCCTCTTCTCCTCCCCCTGCCAGTGACTGGAGAGGAGAACTGGAGGCACAAAAAGTAAAGAGCACAGGTTGAGATAAAAATAATTTACTGGAAATGATAATGAGGTAAGAAAAGGAACAGTAACAACAATAGCAATGACAGCAGACCCGAGCATCCTGACTCAGAAGCAAGCCCTTCCTTACTCCTGGAAAGTGATGTGGGGTGGTATAGAATAACCTCAGGGTCCTGGCCATACCTTTCCTAGCTACTGCAAAAAAATAACCCTGTCCTGGCCAGAACCAGGACACAACTATAGTGACAGGTTTACCTTTCAGTGGAAGAGAGGGACGGACAAAAGCTTTGAAAACCAGAGTGTTCCAGTAATGCTTTTTCTTATTCATCCATTTTAAAAACAAATGCTGAATACTAGTGGCCAGGTTTATAACAACATGAGACAAAAATGTGTCTGTGCAAAAGTGTTTCAGAACTGCCAATGCAAAGACTGAGGGAAGAGAAATTACTCTTAATCTTGGTTTTCTGTGTTTCAGGTGATGCTTGCCATTTCATAATCTCTAAGACACTATAAAATACCTTTCTGTGTGTGGGTTGTTTTTTTTTTTTTTTTTTTGCTAAGGATTATGTTTAAATCTGAAATTCCTTTAGAAATCAAAAATATATTTGGAATTATCCTTTATCAACAGAATAATGAACTTGTAAAATAAGGTACTGCCAGCCTCCTGCACTTTGTCACTAAAGGTTTTGCTGAGCTAGACATGATATCCACACATTCAACAGCCACTAATTTCTCCAGTCTCCTGTTTATCTCACTTAAGCTTTACACAGTAGGCAGGCAGGTCCACACCTCAGTGATGTATTCAGGCAGGACATACC
Source organism: Ammospiza nelsoni (assembly GCF_027579445.1). Lineage (NCBI taxonomy): Eukaryota > Metazoa > Chordata > Aves > Passeriformes > Passerellidae > Ammospiza > Ammospiza nelsoni. The sequence goes on along the minus strand of NC_080638.1, from coordinate 33,027,513 downwards.
TGCCACTGCTTGCTTTAGATTTGCCCTCATTAAGTTTCGTTCATGGTCTATACATCCTGTATTTGGAGAAGTGATGACCAATCTGTCCCCATCCACTTTTATTTTTTTTCTACTCACGATTTTATAAATCTTTGTCATATTTTTGCCCAGCTGAGTCCTTTCCAGGCACAAGAGCCCCAGGTACTCAATGGCTCCTTGTATGCAGCTGCTGCACATCCTATTGGTGCTGCTGCCCCTCTCCACACCTCTCCCACTGCACTGTATCCATTTTTGGGGACAAGGGACTCACCTGTGCATAGGATTCATGATGCAGCAAGGGTCTACTCTGGGCAAAGCTCTGTTCTTTTTCTTCTCTGTCATTTTTCCTTACCTAATAATTCCTATATTTTTATTTGCTACTTCAACTGCTACTGATGAGTAAGCTGATGTTTTCCTAGCTCTTACACAGTTATAGCTTCCAGACTTTTCCAGTGGTGATGGTGGTCATCTCAGAAAATTCTGACTTGGAGTTTTTTCTCCTCATTCGTGAAGAACAACTTACTCCTGGCTGTTTTTGAATCTGCCACATGCTAGTTTCATTTGATATTCTCCATTTCTCTTATTGAAGAAATGTGAAGAATGAGTAGACCTCAAAAAATATGTTCAATGTATTAAATGATCCTTTTATTCTATTATCCTGTTTAATAAACAAGTCAGGCCACTGCATTCCACAATGATCTGATGGTCAAACTGTGAGTAATTTTTAAAAAAAATTTTAGGATACTTTAAAAATAGTCAGTTTAATGACATTTTTATGTAACTCATAAAAGTGGCAGGAAATAATATTGCCAGGATTCATCTTCATATTGCTTAATAGAATCCCTCAAAGAAGTATAGGACAGAGTTCATGGTGATATGTTATCCTATATTAACAGCTCTGAGGCAAGAAAATTTGCTTGTAAGCTTTGAAGGACACAATGGGACACTATGAGAGACACTACTGAGAAAAAGCATTCTCAAAAACACAACTGAGCCTGGCACAGAGTCACTTTAAACATCTGTTTGGACAAACATTCACATCTCTAGTTTGCAAAATCAATAGAAATATTTTATTCATTATTTTGCCTTCATTTTAATTTTGTGAAGCTGAAATATTGGAAAATAGTCAAGTTAGCTTCTCTTTTGCATGCTTGTACTGCAACCTAAAAGCCCACTATATTTTGTGAAATGAATCTTAATCCTTGATACCACATTTTCATTTTTAATCTTATGTATACTTCCATCATTAATTGTAACGTATTGCATTCATTAGCTACAGTCATTTCCCACAAAAGAAAATAACTAAACTGACAAACCCTATTGCATTGAAGGATGGAGTTTGCAATACATGTTTGCAAAAACTCATATAATGCACAACTTCTTTCCTCCTGACATCAAGCAGCAAGACCTACTGGGCTGGCGCATGCTTCCCATACTACCTCTGAGGGGAGCCATTATCCAGCAGTTGTGGTCAATGCCAGGAAACCATATATCTGCAGTCCTTGCAGGACCACATAGGCCTGAATCTTCTCCTTTTTAACTGATGTGAATCAAAAATAGGCTGCAGCCACATAGCCTTCACAGCATGTTGGGATAGAACAGACATAAAATACAACCAAAAACTTTCGCAGTCCGACCTGTTGTTTTCAGTATGGTACAAAAATGAGAAAAAAGGCAAATGAACTGTGTAGGAAAAATAACTTTCAGTTTTTCTTCATTTCAGTATCTGGTTGTGTGTGATTTGTTAAGGCTCATTCAGGATAAAAGATATTCTTAGCTACTCCAAAGTTTGAGCAAATATAACTAAACAGATACAGAACATAAATCTTAACTTCAGTGCTTATTTTAATGGCACTCCACACATTTATCTGAAGTTGAAAGCATATTCTGAAGTTTGAAATTTCATTTTCAATTGAAACCCTGAATGACAAGCATAATTTTCTAGCCTAAATTTTCATTTGGAAAGATGGAGGAGAGATGTAGAAGAAGGCAGAGGAAGAGGGATGAAATATTTCAACTAACAAATGGGTAAATGTCATATAATCTTTATTGCTAGATTATTACTAGTGTTCACAAAGAAAATATCCAATGTCTTCACACACTTAGCATTATTTTTTAGACTAGTGGAGTTTGTTTTTTATGTGCTGAGTTGTCATGATGTACTCTTAGAAATATAACTTGGTTACTGAGGAGGCCAACAACAAAACTACTGAGAAAATTTCCTTCTTAATTACAGTCCTCTAAGAAATACTTTCTGAGAAACTCTGCCAGGAATAGGCAGATAATATACTTAAAGATGGGATTGTATGTGAGAGATTAGTGAAAGCTTTTCCTTTACTTTGAACTATTCCCTTTACCATTGAAACTGTTTCATGGGATATTTACTTTAAATGCAGACTAAATGTGTTTCATTGGTTGCAGGGAAGGCTAGAGTGACAGACATAAAAAAAAATTTCCTTAAAAGTGGAGAACTTCATATAATTTAAATACAACAGTGTTTTTTCATTCTGTTTTCTTCTTAACCTCTGTATTTGTTAATATATTTCATTTTACACTTGCTAAAAGGCAAATAAATGAAAAGTCAGCTTTGAAGAAACTTTAGGGTACATGTTTTTCAAATTACTGTAAGAGAAGTCATAGTAAGTTGTTTCATCTTCACTGTGTAGATCCTGTTGACTCTTAGCCAGGCTTTACAACAGTGTGACAATGCCAAGAGGGGCTTGCTGAGATCCATAGGATAAGGAGAGATTCCTTAACAGAGTAGTTGGTGTAGTTAGTAGTTATTTTCTCTTTTTGCTCAGAGGCTTTTTTTTTCCCTGATGAGGGATTGTCAGGATAGCAAAGGTAATGATGTCATTTCACATCCCCAGTCTCCTTATTTCAGATGTGCACATCAGAACTGGAGCAGACTAGGGGTTGTATGTCTTTCCTTCTATTTAGAAACTCCTAACAATGTTGCAAATTGTGGGGTTTTGTGAGGAATGGATGCACTCATGTTTTGGAATTTGGACTCAGACCACTACTAGATCATTTCACATAGACTTCCAAAAAACTAGAAACCCCAAAACCCAATCATATGATAACTTCTGGCTGAACTCCTGCCCAACTTGAACTAATGTCAAATATTGCTTTAGCTAAACTAAATCTCACTTGGTCCTGGCTTTCAAATAAAACAGTTGTTATTTTTGTTTTGTTTTGTTTCCCTGTTAAATGAACAAATCTGCTTGGGATGTCCTTAAACGTCCGTGCACTGATTCACCCCAAAGTAATAGTAGATGACTAAGACAAATTATCTGAGTTACTGATTTTATGGCTGGAGAGAGTGAGTAAGAGGTGCACTCTGTCCCTTGGCTGTCATATACTGCTTTGCCATATCTCCATTAACACCCCAGTGAATGTGTTGATTACTGCTCTGGATTCTCTATTTAATGGATTGTATGAAACTCTCACTGGAAAAAAAAAATTATTAGTTTGGCTTATCTGTTTTCATCTTGGCACAATAATTCATTTTTCCTAATCAGCTGATTTGAAGTGAAATGAGGGGACAAGTTTCATTTGAAGTGAACTGAAGCACCTCCTGCCTACAACTATACAGTTCTTTGCTGACAGCTCCTGCACTCAAAATTTGGGCAAGGTTTGCATGGCCCAGTACCAAAATAAAATATTACAGTAGGGGTTTTTTTTGAGTGCTTGAAAGGCATGGCAATGACCTAAGACTAGCATTTTGTCCAAATCTAAAGATCTGTTCCAGTATATTCCAGTCAATCCTTACCTTGGGATTTAGGACTAAAGGCAGGGATTCAAAATTTGCTTTATTTATGAACATTGTGTGGGAGACCTGCAGAGTTTAGAGCAGAATAACTTTCAAGTCTATAGGGATAAACACATGTGCTTCTGGAAGAATCCTGATGGTTTTCTCAGATAACTGTTTCTATACTCACAAATCTGTGAGTTTCTTCAAAGCCACCTTGCCATGAGACATAACAGGGGTAGAAGCTAAATATCAAAAGATCAAAAAATGTAGCTTGTAGTAAAATAAATATAGGTCAGCATTAAATTCAAGCCACAACGTATCAGTATTTACCAAATTTGAAGAGGAAGACACTGTGCTTCAGATTGCAAAGAATTGTTGGATCAATAATGAAGATTTTACTGTAATTCCAAGTCACATGCCTGTAAATTGCCTAACAAAGGTCTTTTTATTCCCCTTCTGTTTTTTTTTTCTTCATGGCATGAAAATTGAGGTTGAGATGCTTTATTACTTCTTAAATGTTGAGATAGAATAACAGAATGATTTGGCCTCCAATTCAGACAGACAGGTGGTATAGATTTATTTGGTTCCTATTGAAGAGTGCTTCCAGCAGCTGCTGAAATGGAAAGCAAACACATGAATCTTGAGATGGAGCAACAGCTTAGGCCATGATTTGTAAACATAAAATTTTTATTTCTTTTCCTTTTGAACTCAAAGATAATTCTTGCCAATTTTTCAGAAGTGCCATACATATGCATGAAACATATGTATCTGCTGATTCAGGTCGTAAATTGCAAGCACCCAACATATGAAACAAAAGGAGGTAGTAATTTCTTTTAGTGTTGTCTAAAAATGTACAATAGTACTATTTTTAAGAGAGAAAATGGGTAGGGTCAAAATCTATAACCAGCTAAACAAGCTGAGCTAGCCAAATATTTTCTATGAAATTGAGCTTCACCTACTGGAATATTTATTATCTCAAGACAGGTAAACAAAGACATCTCTATTAAACTAACTTACTAAAAGTGTTACAGTTTCATAGGTATTGTTTCCTCCTCCCTCTCATTCATTCTGTTTGTTGTCATTCTCTTCTACCTGGTCATTAAAAACAAAAGGCAGGAAATGAAAAGAGTAGGGGAAACAAAGGGAGTCAAAGGAAGAAAGGTAAGAAGAAGAAAATGCAATAATTTTAAAATCAAAGCCTGAAAAGTATTTGATTAAAAAAATGTAGAGTAAACATTAAGTTTTTTACTTTTTTCTTGAAACATACTTGTCATTTTTCACCCAGTCCTGCTGCCAACTTTCTGACTGTGTAGTACAAACAGCTTTTCAGCTGCTCCTACAATGGTGCATTCAGAAAAAGATGCATGTGCTAGTGGCACCTGCACAGCCACTCATTTATGGCAGTCAAGGAGCAAGTGAACGTGCCAATCAGATAATATATGCAGGTTGGATAACTATATATCTATCTGCCTGTGTGTGGTACCATAGCTAAAGTCAGGGCAGCAGGGTGACATGGAGGCTGATGTGTTCTCCAGGGTACATCCATTTTCTCCATAGCAGGAAATTGGTTTTGCAATGGTAATGTGTAATTGGCACTGACAGAATAGTATAAAATAAATTGCTAACTTTCTTAGATTTAGTTTCAGATTGAAAAGAAAAATTAATCTGAAGCAGTAGGCTTCTCAACATCATATCTCTTCAATTATTTTTCTTGCAATATAAATATATGCAAATATATTATTATATATAGTTATCTGTTTGCATTAAAAGGATTATATATGTGTATATATGTATATATACATATCTATATCTATATGTGTGTATGGTGAGTATATTTCTTAAATTCAAGCAGATGACTATAAAGAGACTTTTAATCTCTGAAACTGAAAATATTAAGGCCTAGGGGATATTGACTAGACATTCTATTAGAGCTGTGAAATAACTCTTCTAGTATTTCTAATGAAGACCATCTGCAAACAGCTTTTTTGTTGTTGTTGTTGTTCCAAAAAAGCATTCAAATTGTTTTTAATCCAGTTGAACTTTTCAGGGATTAGCTATTATGTTTTCATTACTCCTTTCACTGACAAATAACTTTCAGGAGCAATTCCATCATCAAACCAGTTCACCAAGCAGAATATTTTGTTTCATAAATGGGAAAAACAAAATCAAAGAAAAAGCCCAAACACCAAAACTTCCAAAGAAGTCACAAAACCAAAAAAATCAAAGGCAGTCTTCAACCTTTCTATAAACTGATCTTAAAATTGTCTTATTTTATGTAGTCAGCAGTTCTAAATAATAATAATAATTTTCACAGGATAAGATATACAGAATATTCTGGATATTTCACCACTTTTTTTTAACACTAAGCTGAAAAAGTTGTGAGAGTCAAAAACATATTTGTGGTCCTTCTGATTGATTAATTATTGTCTTTTAGAGATTTACTTAATTGTTTTAATTTTCTGCAGAGGAAAGGTAAGCAAAATTAGCAAATGAGTGTATGATACATATGCAAAAAAAGAACAGAAACTATGTAGGCATTTCCATTCTGACCTTAAGGAAATTTAGCTTACACTTTGACTAAAGGATTTTCTGGATTTTCAGGATTTCCATAATTGCGTTCTTTACAGAAGATTATATCCTTTTATTGATTCACAGCAAGCAGAGGAAAGGTGCCATTGCAGTAGAATGCATATGAAAGGAAAAATAAATAGCTGAAGGCACATTTCTTTTTTTGCCATGCAACTAACCTCCCATGTTCTCATTTCTGTGTTACTGTTGGAGGAAATATAGAAATATATACCCAGAGGTACAATGCTCCTTCTCTGTGCCCATTTTCAGGCAGGAGGTCTGACCAAATGGTTATTATAGAGTCTTTTGGATTAATATTCAGAAATTTTAACTGCTAGACCTAGAGTATTACTTATAGTCCTCCAGTAGGTTTATAATTATTTCAGCATTAAAAAAACCAAAAACACGTTAAAAAACCTCCAACAAACTCAAGAAAAAAAAAAAACAACTATATAAAACAACTCCCTGTCCCCAGCCTTAGCATTTCTATATGCAGGGAAAAGTTGTCATCTAATGGAAAGTTCAGTACTTCACCGAAGTCAAAATGAAGTTATGATGATGTATTTGAAATAATGGACTTCTCCCAGATTGGACATCAAAATCAGTATTTCTGTTACACATTACTGCAATCCTCTGGTGGAGTGTTTCTCATAATTATCCCAGTAAGATCCAAAGATAATTGAGAAACACCTTGTTTTAATTTACCTTGCAGATCCATAAACCGTCCCTGAAGTTATCTAGGGTTATCTGTGCTGCATTCTGCCTGGTGTGCCTTTGGGCAGTATCTGCTCTGCACTTCTCCCTCCCATTCATGCAGCAAGAGATTTCTAGTAACAGCTCTGCCTGCCTTGCCTTGCCATGCCTTGCCACTCAGCATGCTCTCTCCCTGGATGCTGCTAGGAACTTGGTCCAGAATCCTGGAGATCAGCAATGTGGTGTGGCACAGTTCAGCCTGCTGGAAATCTAGGAGGAGAGAGCCCTGTAGTGTGCATGCTTGTGTGAGTGAGGATGTGAGAGCTGAGATCCTCCACAGTGCACTGTGCTGGGAGGTAAAACACAAGTCAAAACCAGACACATCTTGTAAAAATCACACAAAAAATGTTGTGACCGGTGGAGTAAGTGCTTTGCTCTCCTCATTTGTCTGCACAAAGCAAAACTCTTAGTGGCAGTTTCTGCAGACCAACATTTGCAGGTCCATGGCTGCCTAGAAGCCTCCCACCATATCATATCAAAGAAATGCTCCACAGTCCTGGGATATTTGTCAACAGAAACCAAACCACACTTTTCCACAACAGCTGAGCTATGTGTGTCCAAACTGCTTCCCCTGGTTTTGTTAGCCATTTCCTGGCCTGGGAAAGAGACATATCTGTGGGGTTTGGGGGGGGGGGGTTATTTGCCATGGGGCTCCCCTACCACATGACAGTATTGTGGATGGGTAGCACAGGGAGAGAGAGGAGCCATGGGGCTGTGGAGCACTGGGAACCTAGCAGGGATGGGCTCTACCACGGCAGTAACTGGTGGTGGCTGGTCCAGGCCCACCGCTGTATTTCACTGTGCTGTGCACTGACTGGTCCATGGTGGCTGTGTAGAATTACTGCTGACAAAATAGCATTGGTCAAATGCTGGCATGTGGTGCCAGCCATCAGTGCAACAGGGTACTTGGTGCCTGCTGGTCTGGGTTTTGTATGTGACTGTTTGCTAGGCAGATTAGGTCATTTGACAGCCTAGAACTTTGTATTCCATTGGCAGTGGTGGAGCACAGTCTACTTTAAGGGAGAGAAAAAAAACTTCACTGCTTTTTCAGTGAAAAGCAGGAAGTGAGCAGGAATGTATCACTTCTTTAACACAGAGAGCAGGCCTGCTGCTGCTCTGGAGCTTTCCACTCTTTTTATAGGTTACAGGAAGCTCCAGTTCCTTTGAGGCTCTACCCAGACGCAGGACTAGTGTGGGAGCTTGTGCTATAGCAGGAAGGATACAGGTTGTGCCCACCATAGATGAAGTGTGCATGTGCCAAGGCATTTTTTAACATTTTAGAGAGCATGGAAAATTATTGCACACAGTGGTTCAGACTATCTCCTGTCTTATTGGATATACACTGGCAGACCAGGAAAATTCCTGGGGATCATCCACACTAGTGAGCATACAGAAAAAGAGGTTTCCTCCCTGGGATTTCAGCTAGGGCACGATACTGTGTGCAGAAAGAACCGGACACTATGTGCATTGTCAGAGAATTTGGCCTCAGGGGAACTAACAGGGATGCTGTGACAGGATACTGCAGACACAATGACTTATATTTCCAATCAGGATTAATAATTGTTCAGGCCATCAAACATAAATAGGTGGTGTTTAGACAAATGAATTTTATATCAAGCTTTTGGTCATATGCATTCACGCGCTGCCACATCAATTGAAAGCAGGATGAGAGCCATGAAAGCAGCAATAGGTTATGGGCAATCTGACCTGATGGGTCCTGGGAAAAGTGTAGGTTTCAGTGCTGAGTACACAAATCAGCTATGCTAAGCCTGCATGGGAAAAGGACAGCCAGAATATATTGCTCATCAGTATGGCATGAGACTAGTCAGTCTGAGGTTTATGCACGCACACAGTGGGCACATGCATACTCTTCTGGGTTTGGGGGTTGATTTGTTTACTGATGTTCTTACAGCTGTGTTAGCAGCACCATGACTCCAAGTGTCTGAATCTGTTACTGTTACTGAAACAACGATAACCAGGTACAGAACTCTATTTATCTGGAAGAGATGGATGCCATAGGGACAAAAATCACAGATCTACAATTCATTGAATAAGGCAGAGGAGAATTCACTGGTTCTGACAGCTCTCCTCCCTGTCAAGCTGACTACTCGGTCCAGAAGTCTGATGCTTATTTTCCTTTTCCTGCTTCAGAGTCATATAGATTCTTTCCCACCATGATTAGGTGGGAAGCACACTGCCTGGGCTGACATGACACTTGTGTAGGTGGCACCTCTTCATGTTGTTCATGCTCATATTGGCTTTGGAAGAACATTTGGCTAAAGCCATCAATTTTGTGCTTTAATAGAGAGAATTTAGTGTGAAATGTAGTTATGAGATAAACTAAAATGTATACCGCAAATGAAAGAAGTCTCCGTTGCAGCAGCATAACTCACAAGTACAAAGCTACCTATGCCTGTGAAGTCATTGGCATAGCAGTACGACAAAAATTGAATGTGAAAATTTGGCTCGCACATATATATCTCATCTCCAACTTTTAGAATTCCATGGAATTAAATTCTAAAACATTTCAGTACTTCTGTTAAGGAACAAAACTTAGAATTTTACTTAGTCACAGTTCTAAACCCATTAGAGATTATGTTGATGAGATTTTTCAAACTCCTGCTTTTTAGAGTAAAAAAACTATGAGCAGCATGAAAAGTGGATTTTACCCTCTATTTGCTATCTTATTTAGTAAAAAAGCTTGCCAGAGCTCAGACAGACTGCCAAGATTGCAAAGGCTAAGCAATTCACAAACGTAGGTGCACCACCTGTGCCTCTTAAGTCCATGCAGGGCATTGGCATCCCATTTGGAGGCAAAACAAGAGGAAACCACTTCTGACTCACTGAGACAGGTGGAGGAACAAAGCAGTGGCTTTGGCTTAATCATGGAATTGACTAGAGGAAAATTTTTATTGCCAAAGGATACACTCTATTTGTGATCAGCTCCACTGTTCTTGGCTAAAAAAAAAGAATATTTCTGCTTGATGTTCCATTAACTTATCAGTACATGAGTGAAGCCTACTTCTGGTGTTGGCTTAGTTAAGAGAGCCATCCTTCTAGGCCTGATCCAAATGCTGCTGCAGTCAATCAGATAGGAAAAAGAGTTAGTAACCACACCAAAATACAGAGCGTTTGTTATAGACCTGAGTTATGACTCAGACTAATGGCTAAGAAAAGGATCCCTACATTTCCCTTTGCTTTTTAATTATTAATTTGTATGAGAAACATAAAAAATGTCCCTGTTTCAACCTCTTGAATTAGAAAATTAAGAAAAATTTAAAAAAAAATTTTGTTTCCTTCAAGACAGAATTTTTACAAAAGTAAAATATTTAAAATGTTAGCAAATTTAGATACAAAATTAATAAAGAAAGAGAAGCATGGACATAAGTTATAATGAAATTATTGAAATGAAATGCTCCCTCTTCACTCAGCCCACACATTTTTTGGATTTTCAATTTCTGGAAATTATTGAGATTTTTGACTTTCATCCTTACCCGAGAGGAAAAATGCAAGCAGCTCAGAACTATCTGCAGTAAGAGAAGGGAGTTTCCTATCCTGTTTCAGTCCCATTTGGTTGCTCTCTGTTGAGAAGTTATTTGCAATGGATGACTTATTCCTGTAATTTATAAAGTCCTTCTAATTGAAGAGATGAGATGAGGCAATGGAAGTTGGTAAGGACTTCCTGAGTATGAAGACCAAAGCAGCTCATAACTTGTGTTCCCCCCTTCTCTCATCTATTCCTTCCCTAAACTAACATTATTCCTTATACTCTTACTGGGCAGAGACAAGCTAAGTACCTCCTAATACATAAGCCTCTGCCACACTCAGAGACCTTAATGAAGGTTAAACTTCCTGCAGACTAGGTTTCAAAACATAAGTGTATTTTTGAATGCAATTAAAAGTCTTAATAGGTTTCCCAAAGTCAATCCAGAATAAAGAACATTCCTCTTTGGCAACTTGCAAATAATGGAGAAAATTCTAACCACAATGTCTCTGAAGCTATCCCTAGAGTCAAGCTGGAATTTTTATTGCTGCACTGCCTTTTTAGTCATGCCACTTTTTAGCACTGTTAGTTTTAGAACTGAAGGATAAATCTATGAGCAAGAGTTTCTGATGCCTTTAGAAGCAGCTTATTCAGCCTGTGTTGTTTATGAACTACAGGTCATTCCATTTCTTTCAAACCTCTGCATTGCTAAGGTTTCCAGGAAGTTGTCAGTACTATGGCACATATTAACAAGTAGTGTTATACACAGCACTAAGGATGGCTATCATTCCATGCTTGTGGAACTTATCCATGTTCATGTGGGCTGGGTTGACCTTGGCTGGACACCAGTTGCCTACCAAGTCACTCTATCACTCCCCTCCTCAACAGGCCAGGGATGGGGAGAAAATAAGATGGAAAAACCTCATGGATCAAGAAAAATGCAGTTTAATAAAGCAAAAGCAAAAGTTGCCCATGCACAAGCATAGAGGAAAGCCAAAATATTTTGTTGTCTACACTCCACCAGCAGTAGCCAGTCACTTCTGAGGAAGTAGTGGTTACAATGGAAGACAAATATTGTACATAATGAATGGCCATGCTTCCTCCTTTCTTTTATATCCAAGCAGATTTAATCTAGTGTGGAATATCCCTTTGATCAGTATGGGTCAGCTGTCCTGCTTATCTACTTCCAGCCTACTTGCCCAAACCTTGCCTACTAGTGTGGGTGCAGAATGTTAGAGAGAAAGTGTTGATGCTGTGCCAGTTGTGGGCATCCTTGGAACCAGCTCAGCACCTTATTATTTCTTTGTCATATAACTGCTGAGACCAGTTATAACCCCTTATATGTATATAGCAGCATTTCAACTGCTACACTTTAAATTTGGACTATTCTGTGTTATTGAATGCACAAAACTGTGATTCGGCATTTGTAAGACTTTCCAGACTCACAGCTGTAGCGTGATGTCTCCTTAAAGTCTACGTGCTTATGAGCTGAAAATCATTTAAACTGTAGCTATCTCCTCTGAAGAGCAGATATGGAAATATTATGAGAAAAAATTTCTTTTGTTGGTTAGAGCCATTAAATCTGCAGGCACTCTCATTTCTGGCTAGGAATAGGAGTTACAACAACAACCCTCTCTTTCCTGGTCCTCATAAATCTGAATCCTATGTCCTGCAAGTGAACAGGTTATAAATAAAAGGGTCATAAATTTATGAGTTCTCTATATAGAATGTTTTGCTCCCATATGAGAATCAGTAATAGCCATCAAAGCACAAATAACATGATTTCACCCTTATACTAAGCAATGCCCTTTCAGGTTATCAGATGCTAAACATGGTAGTTAAGATCTATCAGAGTAAAGGAAGTCAAAGGGAAAAAAAACAGTGAGTTCTGCTTTAGGATCTGGTGATCTGTAAGAACATTTTTAATTATACCTAGAAGAGATTAGTTCCATGTGCAAGCTCGCATGCGTGTAATTCGTAGAAGTTTACATGGAGAAGCACTCCCCAATAGATACCAAGAGTCAAAGTGCTCATAAGAAAATCTTAGATGATTAAACTCCAAAATAACATATGCTTACTATTATCCCCTGAATTCAGATGGTAAAATATTAAAAGACAAAACCAATGAACTCCCTCTTTGACCAAGATTATTATTTTGGTGTGGTTTTGGAGGATTTTTGCCTGTGTGCATGCATATTTTAAACGTCTTCATGTGTACATGTATATTTTCATATGTGACATAAATGCACATACTGATCTGTGTGTATAAAACATGTATCTGTGATATATTTGAAGTATCTGTTTTGCATACGTTTGTTGTTGGTGTTTTTTTTGATTGTTTATTTCAGCCCCTTATCAAGTGAAGAAAAATAACATTACAAAAGCAAACTGCTTCCATTACTTGTCCCTATGTCTCCCACCAAGAGTTTCTGGCAAACACAATGCATGCATTGGTTGTAGGGCTATGTCAGACACATCACAGTCCTCAGATCAGGACCTGTGCATACACATAGCCATAGTCAGAGTGTCAGTGGATACTGTGATTACAATTATGACAAGAGCTGACTTGGATGCATGCCATGTCAGAAATTTGATGGGCCAGGCTGTGGATTGGAGAGCTGTGTTTTGGTATGCAGAGTGTGTTATTGCAGGGGTTTCAGAAGTGAAGAGATGACTTTGCTTTGTGACTGGTTCAGAAGAACAGTTAGGGAAGAGCTACTCCATCCCTTTCCCTCCTGGCAGATACTGAAGGAAGTTATTCCACATACCCTGCCATATAAAAGACTGCAGATGAGGACAGTCTGAATAAGCAAGATAAAAACCAGGGCATTCACTTCAATTTTTTAAAGTATGAGTATATGCCTCACATTGTAACTTGTTTCCTCAATGAGATTTCTATTAGACATTTATGTCTCATTTATTTCTGTTCTGAAAGTACTAATCTAAACCTTTTAAAGTTTCATTAATTTCCTTTGACCTTACAATTATCCATTATATTGGTTTTGTCATATTCTTTCTTTGAGGCTTTCTAACTAACAAATTATCCCTAGGCTGATTTCATATGGAACGCCCCCCAACTTTCTCACCAAGCATTAATATGTGTAGGGATTTTTTTGTATTCCTGACCTCTGTAAAGCAAACCCATGGCCAGTTTGCAGAAGCAGTCACCATGTTGCTTAGTGGATTGTTGCTTAAGGGGATAAATTTGGTGTCCTGGCAGTAGGATAAAGTATGGTTTGGCAAATATATTTAGGCTTTGATGCTATGAGTTGTCCTTTCCAAACAAGAGTTTCTGGGTGGTATTTTGAAACTATGTAGCCTGCTGCTGTTTTCCTGGATATGATAACACTGCAACACGCCTGTTGTGTTAGAGGCCATGCTGTATGAATACTGCACATTTAATGATCTCTTCTTATGACCTTTTTTTTCCCAGAAGTGGAAATGACAACAAATGAGCTCACGCTTCAAGGACTTGTGTACCTCAAGGTACCTTGGAGCACAGCCAGGGCCTAGAGAGAAGCAAACCAGGCCCACAGTGGGAGCTGCCAGAGGAGAATATCTCACCCTCAGCCTCTCTCACAGGTGACCCTTGGCCTTCCAGCTGGTTGGCTGGTGAGAACCTGAAAATGCCACTTCCACCCTTTTGGCTCAGGGCTTACGTGTGAAACTGCATAACTCCCTGCTCACTATGAGAACTTTCCTGCATTTCTGCCAGGGGCCATGGAGGGGACACTGGCTCCCTCAACCCGGTGCCCCCAGCACATGCCACCCAGAGCCCTGTGGCTGATCACTGCCACCCAAAGATTTTGATCCAGCTCGGCACATCATGGGAGCCCAGCTGCTGGAAGAGAGTGAAGGGGGAATGCAGGAGACCCAGGGCTGTCCCTTCCCCTAGGGCACCCCCACAGCAGCAAAGCAGGGCCTTCCTCAGAGCTCCCACTGCCTCTGGGCCTCCTGGACATTTGCCCTCAGTACCAACATCCCTCACAGGCATGACATGGGCCCTCATGTGGTCAGCGAGGAGCAGGATCTGGGAACCCAAAATGCAAATGTTCCCATTGACTGATCCATGTTGATGTGCTGAAATGGAGAGATGGTGGAAATGACTCCTTCTTGGTGGTGCCTCACTCAGGCTCACTGTGCTTGCCCTCGGATCTTTAGGAAACCCTTCTCCTCACCTGCCCAATTATGCTTCCACTTGCAGTACAAAAATCTTGCTCACCTAGTCCTCAGGTACTGAAACAATTTGGCCTTTCTTCTTTAAGTTCTGCCAGATTCAATTTTGTATTCTGTCTTCCAGAAAGAGGTGAGATAGCATCACTCTCCAGAGTAGGTCTTCACATATTTTGATCTATCTAATGTCTGCCAAAAAATTACACATGGTCCTTGGCTGAAGTGGGGCAGTGACATCTCATGTAGAGGAGTCTGAGGTTGCAATATGGTGTTCTGCCTTGATACAGGGACTCAGACTTCAGCAGTTAAGAAAAGCAGAATTTTATCTTCAGAAATGGACATTCAAAGGAAACTGCTTTGCACAGCAGCCATGAGTCTCAAAGGTAGAGAGGAGAGATAAGGTATTATATAAGAAACTCCAGGACTCAAGACATTTCCAAATTAAAAAAAAAAAAGGAAAAAAGAAAGAAAGAAAGAAAGAAAGAAAGAAAGAAAGAAAGAAAGAAAGAAAGAAAGAAAGAAAGAAAGAAAGAAAGAAAGAAAGAAAGAAAGAAAGAAAGAAAGAAAGAAAGAAAGAAAGAAAGAAAGAAAGAAAGAAAGAAAGAAAGAAAGAAAGAAAGAAAGAAAGAAAGAAAGAAAGAAAGAAAGAAAGAAAGAAAGAAAGAAAGAAAGAAAGAAAGAAAGAAAGAATCTGTCTTTTTCACCCCAAATCTTCAGGTTTAGCTTTAAAAGCACTCCATCACAGAAATTCAGCATTTTACTGCAAGACAAGATTTTGCACAGAAATCTATGATGATAAAAAAACAGTTTAGAAATGTGAATGTTAAGAAACCTCCAGCCTCTAGTCAGTTCAAATATTCAAAATAGTCAGTTCAGGGATGAAATAATGCAGGACATTTTTATGGTTTTAGCCTATAAATTGTGTGATTCATCTTCACATAGTAGCATATTGATGATTTGTATTCTAAAAGCCTAGATGCTCTCTCTTTCTGGACAAAATCTGAGCTTACACCTTAGGCAATGTTTTCTTGTGAGTTTAATTTTCATATTGTATGTATTCTTAAATGCACATGCATTTCTGGCTGGAGAAGTAGGGAAAACAATAAATTTCAATGCAAAATTAATTACAGTTCCAGCATAAAATACCTAGTCATGCCAAGAACCAGAAACTTATATATTCAAGTAACTCTGGGGAAGTAATTTTCCCTGTTTCTGCTGCTGGTGCTCATTGAGCAGATCTAAAAAGTCCATATGTTACTATGCCAAAAGACTGCTGGCAGACATTTTTTTTTACATGAAACAGGCAGTCTGTAATTAAACACTTGTAGATGGCTGAACTCAGTGAGTTATGAATGCTCTGGGACATATAAAGAATCCCTAGAGCAAGAACTGATTCCATCATTTGGGGCAACAAAGCAAATGAGTTCTAAGCACAATTTAATGAAGTCTGCAAGGCAACATAGTTATACTTCTCTTGCATTTAAATGCTCTTATGAGAACACTGCACTTACACAATGTCTTTTAAAAGGTGGGGAAATGAGCAAGAAAGGAACATTCTTCATGTTTTAGTCAAAACATAACAGTTAATGCTCCTAAAAGGACAGTTCAGACTAAAGGACAAGTGTGAAATCTGTAGAAAATACCATAAATTCTTCTGGAGACAAGCTCTGAGTATTTCTGCCTTCCCTCCTGCCTCTGAATAATACCATCCCACATTTCCACAGATCCTGAGAGACCATTTAATTCCTACTCTTTAGCTCTGCCAGTACTGGTGCAACTTATATTAATAAGTCTATGCTAAGGCTGACCAGCTGCTGACTTTTTGATTGTGATTTTGTCTTGTGGACCATAGATGCTTTCCAGCAACAGATGAAAGTCACAGGAAATTTTTGCACTGTTTGGCTGAGAAGAAGAGTCAAGATTTTGTGGGTTCTGTGCCACAATAATTGAGCTAGGTTGCTTTGGGATCTTCACATCATGAGGATCTATCATCCTGCTGGTCCAGGATATAGATCCTGATCAGATCTTGGCACATTTCGCTCAGGTGCAAATCTCCCATCCTGATTCCAGTTTCCGAGCAGCTTTCCATTAGCTCAAAATCTGATGAGATATTTATTGAATAGGTATAAATATACATATAATGCCTTTGACACTCCCTAGGAAGGCATCATGACTCCAGTTCATGTGTGAGCAAACTTAAAATGGTTTGGGAAATGTGGAATATTTGGATTTGATTTAAAAAAATATATTTTGACATTTCTGAACTGATTTTTTTCCTAAACATATTGGTCTCTGAAAATGCCAATTTGGGATGAAAATAGTTTGGAAAATATCAGCCTTTTTCCCTAGGAAGGAAATTTCATCTGTCAACTCACTGTATCATCCAAAACAAGTCAAGGGCAGAAATAAGCAGAAAACACATGTCCTAAATAGGTACCTTTCTGTCTATTGCTGAGCCCAAGGAGTTTAGCTCAAATAGGAACCATTTGGCATGGCTGCTTGCCTTTTTTTTAATGGCCTAATTTTGCAGCAGTAGCCATGACTATCATAACAATGAAAACAAAGAAAAACATGGAATTGGACTCAGACTTAGCAAATTCTGTCTGCCCGTTAGGGGAAAGTCCAACCAAAACCTTTACTCCCAAACACACGCTAAATTTTCAGGAGGTTTGCCTAGGGCTTCATAGCTTCTAGCTCAATTTCATGTCTGCTACCAGTAATTGTATCAGATCTGTTTATGAAAAACAAACTGCAGGCTTCCATATTTTTCTAGCAGATTTATATTCTACATCACCTTGAAGTTATTCAGTTACAAAGGAAGAGAAAGAAAGTGTCTTTAAGCCAAATTCTTTGTCCTCATAATTTTGGCAGCAGCAGGGGCTTCTAAATTAGCTTTTGTAGTTAATCCCAACAGGTCATGCTGCTCTGGTTTCTGACTTCCTTTCACTTTGTGTGACCACTGACAGTTGTTCATTCAGGAGGAAACCTGCTTTATCCTTTCAACCTACTGGAAGCAGGCTCTGCTGAGTGCTTCCCTCCTATTTCTAATGCCAGGGCCTGCACAGTGCCCTGCATCAGTTTCACTGTCAGCAGCTCTCATCAGTAGTTGCAACACAGGACTTTTCCTCAGACATATATAGATACTTAGAGTTCCTGTTTATTAATGCAGTCAGAGAAATAAAAATGTATTGTTCACCATCCTGGCTGATCTTTCCTTAAGGAAACACTTTTTCTGCCTATCAGTTAAAAAAAACCAACTATGAAAAAATGCACAAGAAGGAGTAGGCATGATACAACCATTTATGGGTCTCTAAGAATAAATAGGTTAATATTGGCTTGCCTGCTTAAAGGCTCAGGCTTTGGTCTTGGACACACAGCTTTGTAATTTCCCACTATTGCACTATTGCAGCTGATGATGAAAGGCAACAGACCCTCTACATGGAAAGGTGTCTGCCCTTCCTTCCTTCCTTCCTTCCTTCCTTCCTTCCTTCCTTCCTTCCTTCCTTCCTTCCTTCCTTCCTTCCTTCCTTCCTTCCTTCCTTCCTTCCTTCCTTCCTTCCTTCCTTCCTTCCTTCCTTCCTTCCTTCCTTCCTTCCTTCCTTCCTTCCTTCCTTCCTTCCTTCCTTCCTTCCTTCCTTCCTTCCTTCCTTCCTTCCTTCCTTCCTTCCTTCCTTCCTTCCTTCCTTCCTTCCTTCCTTCCTTCCTTCCTTCCTTCCTTCCTTCCTTCCTTCCTTCCTTCCTTCCTTCCTTCCTTCCTTCCTTCCTTCCTTCCTTCCTTCCTTCCTTCCTTCCTTCCTTCCTTCCTTCCTTCCTTCCTTCCTTCCTTCCTTCCTTCCTTCCTTCCTTCCTTCCTTCCTTCCTTCCTTCCTTCCTTCCTTCCTTCCTTCCTTCCTTCCTTCCTTCCTTCCTTCCTTCCTTCCTTCCTTCCTTCCTTCCTTCCTTCCTTCCTTCCTTCCTTCCTTCCTTCCTTCCTTCCTTCCTTCCTTCCTTCCTTCCTTCCTTCCTTCCTTCCTTCCTTCCTTCCTTCCTTCCTTCCTTCCTTCCTTCCTTCCTTCCTTCCTTCCTTCCTTCCTTCCTTCCTTCCTTCCTTCTCCACTTCCTCCAAGATGTTTTGCAAGATAGTTTTGTAGTTACCTGTACAGCTGTTGGATGAATCTTTTCAATTCCACATATTGGGCCTCTTTGCCTTCTTCTCCTACTTGAAATAAGTATTTTTATAAGTCTTCCTTGTTTACAGCACAGTTAGCATTTGAATGGAGAACTACTTTAGGCAGAAAATGACTGCTGACAATTGTTATTTTCTTCAAAAAAAAAGTTTCTTTCTTGGCAGAAACATCTGTGAGAAATGGGATCCTCACAAACATTTGGGAAAAACTCTACTGCCAGCTGCACACATCAAATTATTTTTCCCTTCAAAACTAATAACTAAATATGAAGATGTAGAAACCAAAAGATTGAACTGCAAACCTTACTCATGTTCTCACCATGCTGGAAGTGAGTGCCACAGCACTGCCAAAGCACAGGAAAGCTGGAGGTGCTCTGAGGGCCCCAGCACAGCTGGGACCCTACTGCTGGCCAGGTAGCAGAGATGTCATAGCCTGGCACTGCTGGGCTGCTCCTATCTGCAGAAAGCTGAAGGAGAAAGTTTATTACACTTGGGAAGAGTGATGCTGCAGATGACACATCTCAGTCAGATTTGAGACTGTTCATAATTCAGAGTAAAATGGAGGATAATATACAACATAGAGCTGAAGGTACTGAGTTCTTTAAAGAACGTTTCTGGACATAGTGCTTGATATTAGTTTCATGCACTCTGTGCATGCACTTTTATTTTTTTTTTGAAGCTTGAAACTGGTGAAATGTGCATGAGGGAGAGAGATGATGGACACAACCACAATATATCCTTTTCCTTCTCAGGTCTCTTCTTTCCAGTATAAAAAGCATACAAAAAACCCTAAAAGGAACTGCAAGTGTTTGCAGTGCCAGGAATGAAAAGATTTTTCTTTCAGTTAATTTTCTGTGCAGAATTTGAAGGAAAAGATGAAAATAATTTTTTTGGAGGAAAGGCAAGCTCTTTTCATCTCCTCTGAGAACTAAAGAAAAATTGAGCTTTAACTTCTAGCTTGGAAATATCTCTTCTGTGAGCAATCTGATAAAATTTTAAGGGACAAATTTGAGCTGTGATGGATGACTTGTGGTTGTGACTTTTCAGCAGAGAGGAGGAAAGGACATTTATCATTTCAGACTCATGGAAAAACCTCATAAAATAAGGACTAGAGTGGTAAACATGAACATGAAATTACTCAGGTTATTTCAAATGCAGTGAAAAGCCTAAAAATGTGACCAGTAAAAACCAGGCAGAAAAACTCTAAATTTAAGTAGTCATGAGAAGCTGGCCTGTTATAAATGGCTTTAGGAATATGTGGGGGAAAAGTGCATTCGAATTTTGAACCCAAGTCCTAAATAAATTCTTGATACACTCATTGGGTTACATATTTCTGTTGCTATTTTTATAAATTTCCTTCCCAGAAGAGTCTGTTCTGGACAGGATGTCTGACCTCCTGCATAGCTCAGGCCACACAGTTTCACCCAGCCATTTCTGCATTAAGCCCCAAAACCTGCAGTTGAATCAGAGCCTATGTTTCACAAGGGCAGGACTTCTTGCCCAGAAGACTCCACCAGATGGTTAAAACCGTGGCCAGTTGTTTTTGCTGTTAAGAACTTCTGCCCTGTTTCTGAGAGGAACCTTGCTTCAGCTGGCCTTTATATTCCTTGGAATACTAAATTTAAAAGCTCTTAAGTCTCAGTTAATCATTAGGGATGACTGGTACTCCACAATCCATTAATTGAATGTAAATGTCAGTGAGGATAGGTTAAGGCATGAGAAACATCCCCTCTTCACACAATTGTCCACTGTTTGGCATTCTGTCATATCAGGTTCAACAGTAATCTGCAGAAGATGAAGGTTTTAGGAATGGAAATGTGGTGTACAGAAATCTTTTCTCTACTTTTATGTGACCTTCATGATAATCAGGGATGTTTCTGAAACAAGAAAGTCGTTTCTATATACTTTGTAGGAACATAGGTGATCATGCTTATTTATAATCAATTATTGCAACTATTTAGAATCAATAAGGAGATGATTTTTTTCAAAAACTTCACTATGCACCTATCTACATACAAGTAATTAAAAAAACCTGTCTTATAAGGATCAGTGAGAGAAGGAAATATATGTCAAGGTCTAAATATCTTGTGTTCAGACTTGTTTAAAAAATTAGCGGCTACCCTGCATTTTGCATTGATTTGGACTCACACTTATTTTACACAACTCCTAAGTTACCTTTTGATCTGCCAAACTGAGGAACAGACTGATGTAAGATTGCAGTCAGATGGATTTGAATTTTTTCTTTTTGCTCAAGCTTCCTTATTTTTAACTTTCCAAAGCTGAAAATAAATAATTTCATATGAGCTAAGATTTTTAAAAATTAAATTTACATCAATCTTGGGAGTAAATCTACTTTAAAAATACAGTTCTAGTTTTGGCTACACATCCTAAGGTTTTCCTATTACATTTTTTTCCCTCCAAGAAGCACTATAGTTCTCCTGTCTGAATTGCAACTCTTGCAAAAGAAGTATGCCTATTTCTTTTCTCCAAAATCCTATTAGAAAGACAGCTCACATCTAACAGGAGTATTTTCATCTTGCTCTGTAAAAATATCTGGTATTAATATGAAATAATATATCATGAGCTTATTAGTGTGCCTGCCTCCGGCCCTGCAGACACTGCAGCCTGGAAAGATGCCTAATGACATGCAGCCATGTTTCCTTACAAATTTGTACACAGCCACAAAAGAAGCCAAAAGAAAAGTATAGGAATAAGCTCCTGCAGATGGATAGATGTAAAAATTAAAAACAGTATCTTAAGAACAGGCACTCAGGTGAGTATGTGGTTTTTTTGGTCATTGATAGCAAGCCTCATGTGGATCCATGAATCAGGTCCCGTGAAACCATTCCCACTATGTAAAGAACTTTGAAGTTCTTCTCATCACACAGGAGGATTTCCGCTCTATGGATTTCATTGTTGAATGGTACCTCCTGCAGGAACTTTTCATTGTTCACCCCTCAGCACCCCCTGCAAGACCTTCCCATCAGCATGTTACCTATTGTCAGCTTTCCCATAGAATGCAATGGGGGATGGGGAGAAAGCCATTTGCTGCCAAAAGTAATCTGCCCTAGTTTTGCACCAGTAACACCCTTCTGAACTGTGGGCAAATTGCTTATATGGAGGATATAGGAGAACAGAATTAAATCAGATTGATATGGTGGCAAAATATTTCACATCAGTTTTTTAGTTGTTTAAAGTCTCATGTGTTATCATCTTCCTATTTTACTGATTTAAAAACTGTTTTAAATTTTCAGATGGCTGGAGACCCTGGAATTGTAAGGTCGTGGATTTTTCTTCCTTTATGTTTTGATAGAGTTGCTACAGATAAAAACATAGAGGAAAAGAACAGTAACCAATTTTTCACACCAAGTTTACAGATCTGTTATTGATTATGCTCACAAATAGGGATGAAGTATTACCATGTTTATTATTGTGTCAGCTCTGCTTGCCCAAGAGTCACCGATTCTCTCTGCTATCTATGCCATTTCTCTGACACGGTGAAATTCTCTGAAACCTTCTGTGGAATATTCACAGGAATGCCCATCAACCAAATGTGCCAGGAGTGTATAGAAAATCAAAATGCGTTAAAGCTTCAAAGAAACTCCTCTGGCTGAACCAGAAAATACACACAGGAAATATATGTGTTAGCTCAACAGCAGTTTAGAAGCATCCATGACATAGTAACAGATTGCAAACAGCAGAGCAGTTATACTGAGTAATGGAAGGCAAGACAGCACTGATGGCATTTTTTGTCAGCCCAAAGTTGTCACAAAAATGATTGATGTTGAAAGTGGGATCTGATGAAATAGGACATTTGATGAAATTTTATTTCATCAAGAGTGCTTCAAAATGCTCAAATAGCAAGTTATAGTTTCTTGCTTCAGAGAGCATTTTTAGTTTTAATGTCATCTGAGGTCTCAATAAAAAATAGACTTACCAGGACATTAGCTAATTTACAATAATTCCTAACATTTTTCCATAAGGAAGGTTCAAGTTTTTAGAACAGTATGTAGTTCAAAAGCAATTGTTGGATGTTCTACTGGGTTTGACTTAATCTCTGGTGGATGTTCTATAATTCTGATGTTAATCCAAGGGATATTTTTTTATCCTGATTTCACTCTTTCTTAGATATCCACATTATTGACCTTAGATAAGTGAGCACTTCAGTGAAAAGGCCTTTCTCCTTCAATATCTTGGTGGATGTTTTGTTATACACATTTGTGCTGGACATTATAGAGAATCATGCGTAGCTATACCTAGATAAAAGAAAATAAAATATAGTAAATGAAAACAATTTTTCATTTGCCTCTCCCTATTTAAAATACTAATTGTACTGCTGGTCTTCCTAGGGGCTCCTGATCTTAGTCATTGGCCCACTCTACTAAATAATAATAAACATAAAGCAAGAAGAGGATCTCTGCCTCAGAATTTAGATCTGGGACAAGTTCAGAAAACGACAAAAAAATGGCATTTTTTGTGTATGGCTAAATAGACAAATTGATCTATTGTTATACCCTTGTGCATATAGATTTTTCTGATTTTTAATTTAAATTAATGTTCTTAAAAACTTTGTGATGGAAAAAAGCTCAATGTTTTAAAGCCTTATTTTATCAAAGGCATCTGGACTATTTCTGGGTATTTTAATTGCAAAATTTGTATCTATTTCTCGTAGCTTTTTTTATATATACCATATTGCTATGTTTCTGGTTTACTTTTCGTCAAACCTAACAGACTCTCTTTATGACCCATTCATAAGGAATACAGAAAAAGAAATAGGCCATGTTAATGATATACTTTTATGGGTAATTTACAAATTTTTGTATGCTATGTAAACCCCTTGATTCTCCTTTTGCTAATATGTGAATGCAGCTGGATGCTTCTACATATAAACAATGGCTTGAGGCAAATAGTGCCAGGACATGTTTTGATAAAAATTAGTATTTGTAGCATGTCTTCCAATTTGACAAGGCTTGGTCCATGCTGAACACTTTATTTTCTTTACTTGACATTTTGACTGGAATCACATACAGCAGCAAACCATTCTAGTAACATTCAGTATAATTCTATACTTAGAGTCCACACTGTTGGTCTTGCATATTCCATGTATGCAAGATAATTCAAGAGGTCCCAAGGGCCTCCTGATAATGTAAAAGAGGAGTGGCAATTTATATATATACTCTAGATTGAATGCAAATACTAGTTAGTGAAAAAAACAAACAGTTAAATCTCTGGAAGAAGACCAAGGAAATGACTGGAAACAACACTCAGAGCTGGAGATAGCAAAACGTGAAAGAGGGGCAGGAGGGAAGTATTTTATTATTTGAGTCCTTCCTTATTCAGAGTGGCATAAATCCACTTTCAGAGTGGGCAGGACTTTTGGGAGGGAAGGAAAGAAATGGGTAGTCAGTACTTGTTGAAGAAAAGGGTGTCAACACATTTATAACTAGCTGCCAAAAATGCTCTGTTGATAAAGAGCTTTTCATGCACATTTGATACTTCTACCCTCCAAAGAAAATTTACCAGTGACTCTGAATGGGAATGTTCACTTTTCTAAGCCAAAAGAAGTAATAAAAAATACATTTATGACTATTTAGGAATTTAGTGAAAACTGTAGAATTTCACAGACATGTGAGATGAAGGTGTAAAATCAATGCTTATTTTATTTTTCTGATTCCATTTAAATCAGACTTACAAAGGTAGAACATTTTGAAGAACGTATAAGTTGTTAAATAACACAAGTTACAATTTTAGACAGTTTGCTGAGAAAAAATAAACTTTATTGCAGATCCAGAATATTTCTGTCAAAAGCTTAGAAAAAATAAGAAAATGCTCAAAATTTTGGGATAAGTTCCTCCTTATTCAAAGAAATTCCACTCTATTTTTTTTTTTTAAAGGACCAAAACTAAACGAAACAAAAATAAAAACAGAGAAGGGAAAAAGGCATCTACCCTGCCTTGGTGACGTAGGTACCAAATTAAAGCTCTGGATTCATGTGATTGCCTCATTGGGAGTCTATGACATGAGACCTCAGCACATTCTGGTCCTGGTTTGTGCGTGGGGGTGGGGAACACCCTGTTCACATAGGAGTGTTGTTGTCCATATATGTCTGGAAATTCCGGCGTGTGCTGACACGAGCTGGCTTCTGCAGGGGCTCAGCTCAGAGCTGGGATGGACACAGCGCCGAAGCTTGGCCAGGAACCTCCCCCGAGGAATGTCAGGAATGCCCTCAGCATTTATTCAGCAGGAAGCTATTGGCTAAAGTCACACGTCAGCAATTGCATAAGTTTCTTTAACAAAGCAATCTGGGTTTCTTCAGAACAGAGATTGGCTTCTCAATTACAGGGGTAGATGTTAAATTGTTTCAGTTATATTAAATCCTCTAAATAAGAGATCAGGTTTTGCATATAAACTATTTCTGTTTGCTTTTTGCATACAAACTAGTGTTGTCTTTTGGACCCACTGTAGCTGATATGTGTTGCTGAAATAATGTTGATATATTTGAATCTAGCAATAGTCATAATTTCTTCTTAGAGTTATCTAGGTGATCAAAATGATAAGCAATGATAGGTTTAAAGAGCAAAATTTTACTGGTGTGCTGTTAAAAACAGTCAAGGTATTAAATTATGCATGTAAATGCCCAGTGACAGACAGTCAATAGTGAAGAAGGACTACACATTTGCTCCTGAGACCCAGTTACAATCCATTCAGAATGTGAACATGGTTTGATAGTGAGAAAATAAGCATGAACATTTAACTTTGGAGTTTGTTTGGTTTTTTTTTTTTATAAACATCTGTATCGGTAAATGGGTAGAATAAGTTAACAAGAGATGTAAAAATTTTTAATAGCCGTTAAGTAGTTATATCAGGAAAGTGGCCTAATAAATGCAAATAAATTTTAAATGTCTTTAAAAAGTGGCTTCCACCAGCTTATTCAGGGCTTATTAATGTTGATGCTGTACACTTGAGCCTAAAGACACCAGTGTATTAACTTTCATGTATGTAAATCTAAATAATCTTTGAAATTCTTTGAAGATTTGACACCTTTCAAGTTCAAGCATATGCAGCAGCTGGTGTACAGCCCGAGACACAGAGAGCTATTGGCAAACCCAAGTTTTTCTGTCCTTTTCAGTGATGGTATGATCCACAGAGACATTTTATGAATCAAGACCATACTCAAAAGCAGTGGTTAGTGAGACAGACACACACATTACTCCTTTCTCATCGCATGGGGTATGGACTTCTAGCATATTCTTCCTTACCATGATGGGAGGTTTGTATTCAGTCTTCATGGTTTTTGTTTTATAGTAAGTAGATTCCTAAACCTGAAAAGATCAGATTGACCATTTAAAAACATAGTACTCCATCATTGTCTCTTCATGAATTCATCTTTAATTATGAATTTGACAACTGGTATATACGCGTAGGATAGCAGAGCAGAGCCATACACACTGAAGTGGGTTCCCACCACAGCTGCCTGTTGAAGAGTAGGATGATTTTGTTTCTTTACTCTGCAATTTCTAAATTTGTGTCAAGTTCAGGTGTTTCCTCCATTGCTTTTGAATCACACACACACAGACGCACACAGACACACGCATAGACACACACAAAACACCCCAAAAAACCCCACCCCAAAACAAAAATAATAACAACAACAAAAAAAAAAAAAAAAAACAAAACAAAAAATACCCACCAAACCAAAAAACCAAAACAAAACAAAAACAAAAAATCCTACAAACAAACAAAAAACCAAACACAAAAAGAGCCCACATTTGCCTAGTAAAGGTTCAAACACAGCAAATCATATTATGGTTGAGAAGTAATAGTTTAATTGGGATAGCAGTTTTCTTCAAGTCTTAAGAATGTATTACTTAGGGAAGAAACTGGCAGTACAGATGTACTCATGGAAATCCTACACACCTTTACAAACATTTATTTCCTATGCTTATACATAGACGTGTGTTAATGACTGTATACATGTGGGTTTTGCTTTTCTGTGTATAGGGTATAGCTGAAAGGAGATATGACATTTTAGATACTTTTACTTTGCCACAGAATCAGTACACACTATTCTCTGCTTATACAAACTATGACCCAATACCTGACCTAGGGTTAAAACTTCAATGAATGTTCAGATATGCAGATATTAGCTTTTTTTTTTACCTGGTCAGGTATGTTGTCAGTTCCTCATAATTTGACTGGAAGCCAGAGATATTCCACATTAGACAAAGGATGTCTATGTGTCCAAACACAGATAAAAAAAATCCATTGGGGTTTTGGTCAACAGCAATGTATTAAAATATAATATACATAAACACAGACATGTGTATGTATTGACTGTAGAGATTATAGTTCCTATTTCGGCTTTGTCCATATTTTGAGGAAAATTATTCTTACTCCTGGGATTAAAGTATGCATTTCACACTCATTTTCATCAGGCTGGATTTTTATACACAATTTCTAGTTACACTGGGTTTCCTCTAAGAAGGTAGGACAGTAGGTTATGAATGGCCTGAGTTTCACTAACCTGACAACTTAAGCAATCAAATACTCCTCTATTGTTAAATTCTGTTTAGATTGACAGACCAAAAAGAGGCGTTAGGGAGGTGATATTTTTTTATTTACTTAATTATGAGAATAGAAGCCAGGTTAGGTCATCTCTGTTGTCTCTCTTTTCGTTTGTAGAAATTCATGTAGTTTATAATTTCTTAATAGAATGGTAAAGAGTTAACACATACTCCTTTATAGCAGAAGAGTCTCACGTGTTTTCTCTGTTTTAGAAACTCACAGAAATATTACCACTAGCATATAATTAAAAACACTGATACATCCTTAGGGTGTAGCCTCTGCCATAATCTTTTACCAAATAACAGCACAAATCCCGATTAAACACTTTTCATTAATTTTCTTTTCATAGTCTCCATTTTTAGAGTAGGAAAAAAGAATGTAAGGTAATTATTTGAAAAGTCAAAATACTACATGCTGTTTTGCAGAAACTGCATGGTAACTCTAATAGAACATCTTAATTCTGCAGGAAACCAAAGCAACTGAGTAATAAATTGTGTCATCTCTATCTCTGTTGTCTCTTGATAAATTTCAAAGATCTCACTAGACAATATTTTTATTGAATAAAGTGAAATCATCATGAGAAGTGCTGCTTCATTTTGTACTTTCTTGTGACAGCAAGGTTGTTCCATATTCTTAGTGCAATTGAGACAGCAAACAAGTGGCATTACAGGAACAAAAACACCGGAAATGGTTCTAGGTTTGAAAGTAGTTCCAAAGGGTTTATTAAAGGTGGAACTACACACACCATAAGTACTCAGGCATGTAACTGTAAGATGAACAGAGAGACACAGAATATATAGTCTGGAAAAGAAGTCTGGAATTCATCTAGCCCATTGTACTCAGAGCAGGGCCACTGTAGAATAAATTTTGGCAGCATCATCTTTAAATCTAAAGAGAACTGACATGTCAGATCAGTTCTATTGAGAGTATTAAAGAGTAAATTATTTTCCCATAGTCAGCTGATCCAGAGAACATGAGAACATTACTGAAGTGTTACAATACTAATGAGGAGTAAAACAACTGAGAAATTGCTACTATTGTCATGTTGCTTCTGAGCTACAGTATAGTAAATAGATAAAAATTTAGCTTGTGCCCAGAAGTATTATCCAAGCCAATAGTAAAAAACATAGAAGCTATTACTGTTTGTTAAGAAACAAAACATAAGTATCCCCATGTACCAGATGAAGTATGTTTTGACTTGTTCAACAGAACATGCATTAAAATAGCTATCCATTCTACAGTATAGAAGCTGGGAGATTCTGAGATACTTCAATCCAGTCTCCAGATGAGAGAACTAAAATAATTTCTGATTTGAGGTAGGACCTTTTCCATTGTTTTGGAATGTTTGAGATACACTATTAATGGGAGAAATCCAGATGATCTTAGAAAATGGCATGGAATAGTAGTTTGTTATAGGCTTTTTATAGATTTGGCTGCTTCTCCTCATTTTGTAAAAAGACAAAAACAAAAATGTCTGGAACACAGATCAGTAAAATGGCTGTTACTTCTAACTGGTCATTGGGTACAAAAATACAAGAAGATAATAAAAACTATTAAATGTCTGCTCTTATATGAGATCGTACTCCAGATATTGCCAGAGTGGACCAGAGTTGAAGGTTAGTCCAACTTTTTGCTTATACTTGAACAAAAGCTAAAATGAATAGAATTGAAAGGATTAAGGTAATCCAATAAACTTTTGTCTTGGCTTTTCCATACATTTGTCCTTTATGTCTTGGAAACGTAAGTGACCTTGCTATAAATATATGGTAGCAAACATCTAATAAAAAATCTATATACATGCCTCTGGTTTCTATATGAAAGTGACATTTACATAATCTCCAGTGCATTGCTCAGTGGAGGCTAACAATGATATGGAAATAAGGACTATAAAAATGGCGGCTTTGAGATATAATAAACTTTAACGAATACATATTTTTAAAATTCACTTCATTATTCTGTGTAGATTTCAAATAGCTGCTGGTCCCATTCATGACAAAAATTTGCTTCATACTGAAATACATATACTCCTAGAAATGCATGGGTCAGAAGGGATATTAAAGATCATCTAGTTCCCAGCCCCTTCCACTAGACCATGCTGCCCTGTCCAACCTGCCCTCAAACACTTCCAGGGATGGGACATCCACAATGTCTCTGGGTGCCTGTATCTCACCACCCTAACAATAATGAATTTCTGTCTAGTATCCAATCTAAACCCACCCTCCTTCTGTTTAAAACCATAACCCCTTGTCCTATGCATACAGGCCAATGTAAAAAGTCCCACTCCAGATTTCTTGTATCATTTTTCAGGTATTGGAAGTAAGGTGTCAGCAGTAAGGTTTCCCCTCAACCTCCCTTTCTCCAGGCTGGATGAACCCATGTCTCTCAGCCTGTTTTTATATGAGAGGTCTTTCAGTACTCACCATCTTCATGACCCTTCTCTGGACATGCTCCAGCAAATCTGTGTTGTCCTTATGTTGAGAGCCCCAGAGTGAGACACACTACTCCAGGTGGAGTCTAATGAGAGCGGCTGAGTGGGAAAATCATCTCCCTCGCCCTGCTGGCTACACTTCTTTTGATGCAGCCCAGAATGTGGTTGGCTCTTCAGGCTGCAAATGGGCACTGCCAGGTCATGCTGAGCTTTTGTCACTCAATGCCCCCAAGTCCTTCTCCTCAAGGCTGCTTTCAACCCATTCTCCACCCAGCCTGTACATGTGTTTGGGATTGCCCTGACCCAGCAGGACCTTGCACTTGGCCTTGTTGATCTTCATGAGGTTCACACAGACCCACCTCTCCAGCCTGTCAAGATCCCTTTTGATGGCATCCCTTCCCTCCAGCGTGTCAACTGCACCACACAGCTCAGTGTCACCAGCACACTTGCTGAGGCTGCTCTCAGTCCCACTGTCCATGTCACCAAGACTGTGCCAGCCCCAGTGCCTACCCCTGAGGAACATCAACTAACTCCTCACTGGTCTCCATTTGGATTTAGAGCCACTTACAACTACATTTTATGAAAATCCAAGAAGCTCAAGGCTTTTAGTTTAGTCTGTCTTAATTGGTATTATTTTAATTATGAGAAAGTATGCACAGCAAAAATATCTTCTATTCTAGTGACTGTAGGTTACATTGAGGTGGGATGTTGTCTCCTGTTGAACCAAGATTTCCTCTCTTTCTCCTCCTATGTTTTGTCAGGGAATTATGTACTGTTTTAATGCTGCTTATCTAACTTATTTTTGCAGTACCTTTGTCCTACTGGAAGGTTAAAGATGGAGAAGGAAATACTTGCTCCCAAGAAGCAGAAACTAAACTCTCCCAAAAGTTTGTAATGTAAGATATTATTATCTGTCTTTTACTGTGGTTTGTTGAAGCTTGTTTTCTTTCATGTTTTGTAATAAACTGTGGCATTTAACAATGTCTTCAATAACCTAACTAATTTTTTTTTCTTTAGATGCCAATGATTCATTTTTTCTGTGTATTCAAAGAACAAAATGAGACAGACATGTCAAGATACTGTAGTTACACCAGTCAAGGCCGTTCTATGCCCTAATTTTCTAATCCTCTGGGTTCATTCAAGGCAGGAATAGCTCTGATGAACATTTCCAGGTCACATATTTCAGATGTTTGTGCCTAAACAATCAAGCATTGCCACTTGTGCATGTCTGATATTCAAGCCTGGTGCAATTTTTCATGTTAAGCAGGTGGTATGTTCTGGGAAAACAAAACATCATGCTTCTTCAATGCATCCTGACTTTTCAGCCACCCTTTCTTTGGAAGATCTGACACAGACTAACAGTGCTTGTCCCATCTGACATGACAGCATCAGTGCCTCTTTCAGAAGGAGTTTATTCACAGTAAATGTGTTTCTGTTTGTTCCAGTAAATCTGGTAATGCCAGAAATGAATCTTTTCCAGTCTGGTTTCCTAGATGCATGACTGTGGAGGGAGGAATTTAAACAGAAACCAGAGCTGCTGACTATTCATCAAGGAAATATTTTATATACACAATTAGGATTCCTTTACCAAGCTTGTACATTAGTATATTCAATTTATTTTATGTAGAGCTTGCTTCCCAAATATTGTTCAGTCCAATGTCTGGACAAGGACTTCCCCTGCCTTTGTTTTTCATCAAGCAATAGAGTAAAAACTTCTCATCTCTCATATTAACTAACTGCTTCCTATATGGTGGAGCTGCAAAACTTACATATCATCACCCTTTATTTCCTACAAGTTACAAGAAATTTTATTTATATTAAAATTGGATGACTTGAAGAAGTAGGAAAACATATAGTTTACTAACAGTGTAACTGTTAGTAAAAAAACTGAAAGTTTTTTTCAGTCCTTAAAAACAAATAGAGTTCTCATACATGCTCTGTGGCAACTCATAAAAAGAATGTGCAAAATGCAGTGAGAGCAAAGCCTGGATGAGGTCCTGACATGTTGGATACTATGTCTTTAGCCAGACAAAACTTTCATTGGCTTTCATGCACTAGAAAGAACATGTATGGTGCCAGTTTATCATCTCAGCTGCACCAGTCCACAGTCCCGAAATTACACTTCTTTCAGCTGCAACTCGAATTAGAACTGATTTCAAGTAGCAAGGACATGTATTACAGGCTTGTGGTTCAAAATATTTCAGTAAGACTACTTTAAAGCATTAAGATTTTGATCCAAAAGATGTAGAAAGCAAAAGAGTTAATATATTTTACACTTATTTTCATCAAGTTCAGTGACAAGTAAAATCTGAGCTCAGCTGCCAAGCAGACAGCTCAGCTCTGTAATGATGGAAGATGGAACCTGTTCATTTCCTTGCATTCCTCATTATGGCCAACAGTTCATTTTCTAAAAATATGACCGTGGAAAAAGTTAGAAATGTTTCAATTGATTCAGTTCTCATTTATAAGTCAGGAATTTACTCCACAGCTATAAACAAAGTCTCATCATTTTGCAATCGTGTAAATCAGACTATAACTTGTACTCTACATTTATGTTGTCCTGAATAGTCTTATATTACTTTAAATGTATAAATTCATCAGTACTCAGATTTTGCATTGCTTTGCATGACTATATCTAAAATCTACAGCAAGGAATTTATCAGGGGAGCAAAAGCCAATATCAAAATTCAAATCATTAAAACTGAAAAGATCTTCTGCAGCTTCATTTAGTTTCTGTGACTTTTATCATTAAAAAAAAATAGTAGCTGCAAATAATACATTACAACAAAGCCTAATAACTTTGCCTCTCATTCAGTCTCAGTTTTGTTGTTTTGCTTGGAGTCTCAGTACATGAAATTTTATCTATAAATCAAACTCTTGGAAATAAACTTGCTGAAATCACAATCAGAGTTAAATATTTATGTGATGATTTTTGTGAGAAGTTCAGTAAATATGTTGTCATCAGTTTGAGTCTCAAGAAAATATCTCAGGGTTTTTTTTCTCTTCGGCTTAGAAAAATATGATTCAGTCATGGACAGGAAAATTATGCTTGAAAAAACAGCTTCCTAGCAGGTCTGCACAGGAGCACCTTCACTGTGCTGCCCAGTTTTAAAAAAATTCATAGTGCACTCATATTTCTTTGACACGTCCCACAGTTGATACTTGGATAGTCTTTTAAAGACTCCATCTGTCTTCCTTCCCCATACTGATCCCATTTGTTTCTCTTCATCCCTCTCTCCTCCCTGCTTCCCTATATTTTGTGAAATTTAAGCTTGATTGTTTCTTGCTTTTCATCTTAATCACACTGTCTTCTCCCAGCCACAGACATTAAGATTCCATTTCCATACCCTTTTTTTATTGCCTTCTTCTCACATTACTTGACTTCACACTTTTCCTTCCACTTCCTGCCTTGTTCACCATTCCTGTTCTCATTTTCATACTGTCTTAGCACCTTTCCTAATTTGCAGTTACCTTGTCTGGCCTAGGAGGGCTTCTGCACTCATGTCCTTTGCCATGGATCACATCTTTCTTGTTTAGGTACTGGTACTTTGTGCCAACAGCCATTGTCTTGATACTGGCTGATGGAATCCCTTCAGTTCTCCAGTACTCTCTCTCTTCCCTGGACTTCTGAGGTGTTTGGGTCCTTGTTTTCTTCTTCCATACATTGGCTAGCAATTGACCAGTGTTCCCAGGGAGTACTGCAGCATAGGTAAAACCATGGCTAAATAAATAAATGGGTACAGAAACCAGGATCTTCACGAGAACCTTTCCTAAGTCTGAGTGCAGCTCAGTTGGGATGGTTAGGTTTGCACGCAGGCTATTAGTTTGGTAAGGTCTAAGGAGATTTTAAAGATCCTTTGAAATAAAGGGTGCTGTGTAAATCTAGATTAATACATTTTTCCTGCAGGTAATATTTATGTTAATTTTGCCATTTTTCAGGTTTCCAGGGAAGGAACAGCTACTGGCTTAGTGTTTAACTCTGCATATTTACATAACGCTTTTCCATGTTACTCCTCATTCTGAAGAAATAAAGCATGCTTGTTTAAAAAAAAAATTCTAAGGCACATTCCTGTAAATTTTCATTTTTAACCTTTTCCTTGCTTTCTATTTATATTACACAAATACAAAAGTAAAAGCTCAGCAAATCTATGCAATTGCAGTAAAAGCAACTGCAACATATTTATTCTACTTATGTTCTCATTGGCTGTTTCAGAAACTCACTTCTTTGAGAGTGAGAAACTTTTTAAATTCCAGTGTAAATTCATGCTTTATTCTTCATGTTCTACGTCTCTTTCCTTTGCACAGATGCTTATTCTGGCTGTGTTTCAAGAAAAGAACTGTCCATCTTCTCTACTTCTGTTTATCTAGATTTGATAAACTGTGTAATTTTGTTACAGTTACCTAAGTTTCCACAGACATGGGAGAGCAGAGCTGTTCACATTTTTTCATTTTGGATATGCATTCCAGGCTGTGTGGAAAAAAAATTAATACATTCCCTTGAAAGTGCCCTTCTTAATACATCCTACATTTGCCTAGGTGTTAGACTTTTTTTCCTGGAGATTTAGTTGT
This sequence comes from Ammospiza nelsoni, assembly GCF_027579445.1. Taxonomy (NCBI): domain Eukaryota; kingdom Metazoa; phylum Chordata; class Aves; order Passeriformes; family Passerellidae; genus Ammospiza; species Ammospiza nelsoni. The sequence goes on along the minus strand of NC_080638.1, from coordinate 32,993,036 downwards.
TGTGTTTAACCAACGTGATTGACTCCTGCTATCTACTCCTACAACTGGGTAGAGGAGAGCAGTGAATGTTGTCTACCTGGACTTCAGCAAGTCTTTCAACACGCTCCTGTGATATCCTCACAGGCAAGCTCAGGAGCTGTGGGCTGGATGAGTGGACTGTGATGTATTTTGAGAACTGGCTGAATGACAGAGCTCAGAGGGTTGTGATCAGTGGCACAGGGTCTAGTTAGAGGTTTGCCACAGGTGGTATCACCCAGGGTTCAATACTGGGCCCAGTGTTGTTTAACTTACTCATCAAATACTTGGATGAAGGGCAGATCTCTCCTCAGCGAGGTCACTGAGCACACAGAGCTGGGAGCAGTGGCTGATACCCCAGAGGGCTGTGCAGCCCTTCAGAACAGGCTGGAGAGATGGGCAGAGAAGAACTGCCTGAGATTCAACAAGGGCAAGTGCAGGGTTCTGCACCTGGGCAGGAATAACCCCATGGGCCAGCACACACTGAGGGCTGAGCTGCTGGGGAGCAGCTCTGTGGAGAAGGACTGGGGGTCCTGGTGGACAGCAAACTGTCCCTGACCCAGCAGTGTGTCCTGGTGGCCAAGAAGGACCACGGGATCCTGGGCTGCATTAGGGAGAGCATGGCCAGCAGGTCGAGGGAGGGGATCCTGCCCCTCTGCCCAGCCCTGGAGAGCCTCACCTGGAGTGCTGTGTCCAGTGCTGGGCTCAGTACAAGAAAGACAAGGAATTACTGGAGACGATCAATGGAGGGCTGTGCTGATGATTAGGGCACTGGAGCATCTCTCTCATATGGAAAGTGTGAGTCCTCCTTCTTTGCCCTTCTTGAAAACTGGGAAAATGCTCGAAAGTCATTGAGAGAGGCTTGGCGATGACATCAGCCAGCTCCTCAAGGATCCTCAGATCAGGCTCCATAGATTTTTAGGGATCCAGCTGGAGCAGCAGATGGCACACAAGTTCAGGGTCAGCCCTTTAAAATGCTCTTTAAAAAATTGTAAGAATTAATGTGTCAATAATGCCTGGAATTGTATGGATTTTTAACATATGAAAGAGAAACCAACTGCACCTGTCTGAAAAGCCTAAAGGAATCACTTAAGATTTAGAATAGACTTAAAATAGCCTTATTCTGTGCTTTTTTCCATAAAGAACGAAAAGTAGTTTGCAACATATCAGCTAACTCCCCAGTCTTCTGTGATTTAGAATGCTATTCCATTCTAAGTATTCATAGACAGAAATGATGATAATATTAATATTAATATTAATATTAATAATAGTAATAAGGAGAAGAAGAAGAAGAAGAAGAAGAAGAAGAAGAAGAAGAAGAAGAAGAAGAAGAAGAAGAAGAAGAGGAATTCCAGTACACATCTGTTGTGTTTCAGACTTGAAGTCAGAACAACAAAGACATCAGCACAGCTGTAAAGGTCACTTGCATAGCAGGCTGAGTCAATAAACAGGAATATTTAATCATGAGTAGAAGTTGTGAGTGACAAACAGGACAAGCTGTATAAGGAAAAAGAATCCCTACATTACAGGAGGTGGTATAAAAGTACATTCTGAGAATTTTCTGATTCCCCTGTGAAAGAGTCACTAAACTTTTTATCTGGGAAGGCTGAGTCATCCTGTTCTAAGTGAACTAAAGTTTGTTTTGGAGAAATTTGCGCCTGGTATTGTTTGTCTTTTCATTTTTTATATCATGATTTTCCATTTGGGTTGGTGATAGAGCTGACAATTTGGAGATAGTTAGGGAATAAATGTATAGCACTTGGAATTTGAGCAGAGGAAATAAAAATAAACACTTTGTTATTGCAGGTTTCTGATCTTACTACTACAACAGAAAAGTTCAAAAGCTGATTAGGTAAGATCCAGATGACTAGTACTACTAGAATGTAAGCCTTATTAGGTCCATGCCTAAAAACAAAAATTCTATTAAAGACTACGTATTTTTTAAGAATTAATCAGATTTAGAATTTGTTTACATTTCATAGTTCATGAAACTAAGATAACCACATGCAAGATACTCAGGTACTAAGGACAAACAAAAACAATGGTACTATAGAAAAGGAGAAAAAGGCCTAATGCAACCTCTTAGCAATTGTTAGGAATTTGAACTTCAGTTTCCAGCTTCAGAAGCTCACATATATTCCAGTAATTGCCATTAAAAACATTTACTGCTCACTAACCAATATTGTCTAAGACATCCCTTAGAACAACTGTTTAAATCAGTATTGATAAAAAATCCTTGCACAATAAAAATTGGTCTTTTCCTAAAATTTTACCTTGAGTTTGGCCTTAAACAAAGCTCCTCTACTGTATCAGTAGAACACACGACATGGATGAAACCCATGGCAGAGAAGCAATCAGCTGAAAAAAGGAAGAAAGGGGCAGACATAGATTCCCTCCCAGCATTTAGGTTTAGCCTCACAGTTATTTTAGTATATCAGTATGGTGTATTGAAGGATGTTGGGCAGCTAGGCTCAAATATAATCCCTTGACTTCATACTGGTAGGGGGCAAGATTTCACTGTTATTGCCTTGTTCTCTTCTTGCTAGAGGCAGAAAAAATTTCTGAGATTTTTCTCATCTCTCTTTTCACTTGGACCACATTAACTTTAAAACAAATAAAAATAAACAAATAAACCAGAAAGTTTGTTTTGTACTAAAAAAAAACCAGAATCTATAATAAATGTTATTATCAAACTATGGTGAAAATTCTCTAAGCATTATTGCCACATTTTTACAGGGCATTTTTAACTTGTAGAGGAAAAATCCCTGGTGTTTTGGTTCCAAATGCTCCAGCCTTAGAGGATGTTAAAAATTAAAAATAATAGATGTTGGAAATGCCCAAAGCATAAAACCCTAGCATAGCTTTTTCAAAAATAATTTCCAGTCTAGTTTGGTTTGTTGGTTTTGTTTCTTTTTTATCAGAACATGCATCAAACTTCTTGGTATTCACACAGAACAGGAAGTTTATAAGTTTGTGTGTTAAAGGCCAGGTTGGACAGGGCTTTGAGCAAGGTGTCCATGCCCATGACAGAAGGATGGGATTAGATGATTTTCAAGTGTTCTTTCCAACCCAAACCATTCTATGAAGTCTAGTGGAGGACAAAAAGAAATACACACCTTTCTGCCTTTCACTGGTTGGAATCAAATACCTTGGGACCAGACCAATGGAATTATCACAATGGAATTCAATATGAAAGGAAAAGAAACCTTATTCAGGTAAGGCTTATTATTCTGTTTCTTTACATCTTTCATACTTGAAGCAAGCATTTCAAAGATATAGAAAGGGAAGACTCTCCAAAGTAGATAAGACCCTGTGGAAAAAGCAAGCATGCAGCTAAACAAATGTAATGAGTCTTGTTTCTTGCCATGTAAGAACCTTAAAGCTTATGCTACCTAGCAGCCGATTTCTGGAATATAAGATATCAATGTCAGCTAACACAGCAGGCTGGAGAAGCAAATTCCATGATGTCAAAGATACAGCACATTTTATAACTGAAGTAAATAAAATTAATTTTAAGGCAAAAAATTATTTAGCAGTTGGGCAAAATTCATAGTACTAATTATTGTTTCAGCAGAGTGGTTGGGGGGTCCAAGCAATGCTTTGGCAAAGATCCTGCATGGAGGGCTGACTGCCAACAGCAGCTGTGCAGTGACAGGTCTGGAATGTCCTCTGAGTAAGGCTGGCTGCAAATCTCTAAGGCCTCTGAGAGGGGGAGGTTCTTTAATATCTTGAGAAATATGAAAGCTCCATTCAATAATTTAAAAAAAATCATTAGTCATAAAAGAAGGAAACATGAAAATAACCTTGTTACAATGTTGCTGTTTATTCACCCTGGAAAAACATATTTCATGTGTGTTCAGTACACTTCCTCTAAGCTTCGCTTTTTCTGATGAGTAGCTTTATGAGGTTAGGGTTCACATAGCAGATCAAAGTTTAGTAAGTTTGACTGCATTCAGGATTTCAACATTCCTATAATGAAATACAGCTTCATCTTCCTACACACCATAATACAGTATTCCAACTTCCTTATTGGCCAGAATTAGGGTTTTCCATATATTTCAGAAGTGTTACTGTGCTATGTGAACACCTAATTCTGCTCTCTAGGCTCGATACAAGGGGTCACTGATTGAGCAATGAGGTTAATTACTGTAACATCTGTATCAGTCTACTTCTCAGATACATAAAAACAACTTTTGTACTAATGTCCTGATTTGCTGTTTTGAAATCTAGTAATAGAACATTCCTAAAGTTGTATTCATACAAAATCTTAAATCTACACCACAAAAACCTTTAGAAGAAAAATGACACAGAATAAAGGATAATATATTTACCTGGGTCTTCCATAAACTCTTATTTTAACTGTATCATTTAAGTAACAAAACATAATTCCTGTTAATGAACTGGAACTACTTTAAGATGCAGTAGTGTTCAAATGCAAACCAGATATATTCAGGAACAAAGGCCCCATTTAGAAACTGAAGTTCAGCTGTCTTAAGTTTGAAACTTCAAGTATTTAGTGCAGAGTGATCTTCCTTCTATAGGTTTCAATGAATTGTTCCAAAAAAAAAAAAATTAAGGCATTTCTCCTACATTTGATTGAGTGATTTTAATAAAATTCTTCTACAAAACAATGTCCTACAAGACTACATGTATCAGTTTAAGCATTTGCAGATGGCATCAGCTGTGTCTTGAAAACACCTTCATAACCAGCCTAAGAACAGACCCCTCCGTCACAAGACAGTGGTCACCCACCAAGGCTACCAGCTCCAGCTCTTCTCTCCAAAGTTCACACTGACAGCCACTAAAAAAGTGAGATGTGGCTTAGGTCTAGATTAAACATTAGGAAAAACTTCTTTACTGTGTGGGTGGTGAGACACTGGCACAGGTTACCCAGAGAAGTTGTGGTAACACCTCCTGTCCCTGGAGGTCAGATGGAGCTCTGAGCATCCTGGTCTAGTGGAAGGTGTCCCTGTCCACAGCAGCTGGAACTGAATGATGTTTAAGGTCCCTTCCAATCCAAACCATTCTATGATTCTATGAATTCTCTTTTAAAACTGCAACACAGTTTGTTTGCAGGTTTTTTTTTAGCTCAGATGTATTTGCATATAGAGTATTTCAGAAGTCTGAAATCCATTACTTCATTGAAAAGAATTGTAATCTTCCTGCTTGCCTCCTGCTGAGATTATTCATGTTTGCACTAATGCTGCATTTTAAAACTTTAAATGCAATAAAATTCTAAGTTACAATATTAATTATCATCTAATATCTAGTGTCGTCCTTGTTCATTCTTTCTAGCATCAGGGAGTTCTACAGGACCTTAACATCTAATAGACAATGAAACAGTGTATGTTCAAGAGGTTGACCTTCAATTATGTTGACCACAACCTCACCAGAATTGCCAGGTTTTCAGCACTGACATCTTCATGCAGGCGCTACAAGTGAGAAGTATGTGGTCATAGTTTCAGCTTTGCAGAGAGAACTAATTGACTTTCACACAGGATTTAGATTACTGCGAAATCTAAGTTTGTTCCACTTGGTAACAAAAGCCAAACATTCCATAATTATCTGTGAAAGGCAGTGAAGCTTCAGTATGGGAGCAGGTTAGCCCCTGGGCTTCCCCAAAGCATTAGTAGTGTGAATGCTGTTTTCTTAAGACAGGTTAGGAAAGGGATTGCCCTGAAGGCTGCTCCTGATGGACCTGTCCCAGAGCTGCCTCCTTCAGCTGCTGGAGCCCCAGACCCATTCCAGCTGTGCAGCTTCCAGGCTTCTAAGGGACCCAGAGGAAAATATCAGTGTCGCAGAAACAGATTTCAATCTGCCTGAGCCAACAAATTCCTACCAGAAAATGTTTAGTCAGAACTTTTCCAGTCTCTTCCATTTGTAATTAAAGGCTTATGTTTTACTATAAAAGTGATTATTTTGCTGTGTGCAGCATGTTTCTGGGTACCAGTGCTGTCATTTGGATATTAGGAGAGGTGGGATCCCAACTTTGAACCATAAAATACCAAAGAAATTTCCTCTTGCTTTTCCTTCCCATAACTGAAATGAAGCTCAACATTGCTTATAATACCTTCAACACTGGCACAGGATTCTGAGAGGGAAACACATCAGAAAAAGTGTCAGTCTGTGGCAGGAGCAGTAATGGCCTGGACCAGGCCAGGCAGGGAGCACCTGAACCCTGGTCATACAGAGGATTGTGTGATATATGGCATGAATTTCTTTCTTGTACTGATGAAGGAGAACTGTTCCAAAAATAATGAAATTCAGGTAATGAAAGGTAATTCTCTTACCTTTGAACATGCCACTTTATTGCTATGCCATATGCCACTTTATTGTTATGTACGAGTGATGGTTACCAAAATGTGAATATGCTTTTCCTCCTCACAACTAGAAAATTGGCATGGCCCAATAGGATGCAGATGTAAAACATGCAAGCCAGATATGGCCTTTAAAACCATACAGTGTCACAGACATTTTTTCATAGAAATCCTTTCTTTGGGATTTGTTTATCTTCTGGGAAGCTGAAGCCCCAGAAAGAGAATGTAAGCAATAATTATCAGCTGATGTGGAATGTAACAGGTGCATCTGTGAGTGTTTGGATTTGCTGACCACTCACGGGAGAGTTTGTCCTTGCTTTCTGCTGGACACAGAACTTTGCTATTCATTCTTTCCTATTCTATTCTTAGCATAGCAGCTTCTGCAACTTTTCTCTCTATTCTTTTAGTATAGCCATAATGTATTATATATCATATACTAATAAATCCAGCCTTCTGATCATGAACCAAGATTCTCGTTCATCTCTCTCACCCTGAGGAACCCTCACAAGTCACTGCAATACATACAGTTCCTTCCATGTTCTTTTTAACCTGTAAAATGCACAGAGAAAGAACAATAGAGTGTAAAGTATGCACATCTTTGGGATACCCAGCAAAAATCCTTATGGACTGCCTATGGAATCCCTTTCTGTTAAAAAATTAAAAATATTAAGATGAAAGTTTTAAAATAGGAGGTTAAATTTTTTTTATCAAATAAAGTAGCAGTGAAAAGCATCTCCTACTCCTATAAGCTTTTGGAGTATTTTAGGAATACATTTTTCATTTTTAGTTGGTGGACTTTTTTTCCTTGAACGGGCAGTTACATATTTTTATGGAAAAACATTTTATTTCATAGCCATTATCCAAGTCTTGTATGGTACTTGTAATGTATGGCATCTCTAAGATGTATATTGGGAGCAAAACTGCCAGTCACAAAACAGGGAGCACTTAAAGAAAATACATTAAAGGCACAATACATCTCAGTGCAGCATGCTGCACGAGCTGCTCCCCCAAAATGCCAAAATTAACATGTTGTCTGCAACAACAGTTAACATATCACCCCTTACTGAGTTGGTCAGTGGCTGTGAAGTCACAATGGAAACACATTTTAGCTTGCAGTGTGGACTTAGTGTGGGACTCTGATCAGAGTTGCAAGAGACTAAGAAAAATAGGGCCCCATTAACTAGCAATTGCTACCTTGCTAATTGTTAAATTGCTAACATATGTAACTTGTTTGATTGTGGTCAGAACTCAGTGCTCTTCACGTGCAGTTGACCACCTTTGTCACTTTTTAAGGAAGGGAGGTGTGAATAGGCAACAGCAAGTAGTCAAGTTGTATCCTTCAAGCAAGGACATAGATTTGATAGGGCTGAAACTGCAGGGAAGACAATTTTACTGGTTTAGACATTTTCCCTTGAGGTACCCATATAAAAGTAGATTTATTTTCATTTGTGAGCACATTGTGTAATGTCTCCTATTCCTGCCCAGTGAAGAACACTGTGCCCTATCCACTGCTTTTCACTAAACAACTAGGTCCTTTTCCAAAGAATGTGCTTCCACTCCCCTGTAGGACTGGAACTCAGCCTGTCAACCTGCCATGTGTTCGAGGTATTAAGAGGAAAAAAAGGTGTACCATTTTGGGGAAAGTCTGAACACTTCCCATGGAGTTCAGACACTCACCTCACCTCCCAAGTAAACCCTTGTTAGATAACTGAGATGGATGAAAATAACTTGGCTAACAACAGTTCAGTGCCTCTTCTATGTCATGTGAAACCTTACAAAGTACTGAGGTATCCCTAGAGGTGGTGGAGGTGGTGGTGGGATGAGTTTGGGCTTTGATGGAAAGATAGTAAATCCACCATTCACCTGAACTGGTAGCTTTACTACTTTGCTACATCTTTCATGGTCAGGACTTCTTTTTGATGTGCTCATTATGCTGTTTTCCATGAACTTTCCTGTCAGCAGCTTGAGGTGAGCTGTAACCTCAAGAGTGACAGTCACCACAGGACTAGTGATTGTGTCTAAAGCAGGATCATTACTGGACTACTCTGCGCCATAGAAGTGCATGGTAAAGACCTCCTGAGGAGGTTTTGTGAAAGTTATTTTGCATCCCAGTGCAATCCTGATGAAGCTAAAAGGAAAGAGAGGTTCCTTGTGTTATGGTAAATAACATTGGAGTAACTCCTGGCTGCTGAAAATGAGACTCCAGACCAGCATGGGCCTCCAGACCAGCACGCATACAGAGCTCAGGGATGACAGAAGTGAGTGAAAGCAGTCCTGCTTCTAGAGAAAATAAGTTTAACTGTGAATCACATTACTTAGATGAGATGTTTTCTTCCACAGAACTTAATAAATATGCAAATTTTTTGCCTCTGTGCCCTGAGATCATCTGACCTGAAATGTGGTGGATATAAATCCTAACTGGAGCTAAAAACCTGATACGCATGAAGTGCTTGACTTACTATATAGCTCTGTCAGAGAAGGAATGGGGTCAAAGGGAAAATATGGTGGAAAGTGTGCAGAGCATACTGTCAAAGTGCTGCTGAAATGACGAGACACAGGTAGTCTACTTTGGCCTGTCCTGTTCAATGTCAGTGACAAGAAAGACGCAATAAAGATGATGTCAGGCTAACGAGAGAGCAAGTTTGTTCACAGAGCTGTGATACCATACACAGGGAATCCAGGTCAACAGTGAGTCATTCTGCCGAAAGAAAGCAAGGCTGACAGAATTGGACAAAAGGAAAGTTTCTATACAATTTCTTAGCAATGCAGAGTGGGAGGAAAAAGTCACCCACAGGATGAACCAGTGAAGACTCTAAAATGAAGAAGTAATTTTTATTTATTGAAATCTGCCAGCTTGTATTCTAGCTTGGCATGTCACTCCCCTCCAGAACCCCTACACAGACAAGAGCACTTATCCTGTGATACACAGCTGGGGTGGGGAAAATACTGAAAAACATGGAATAGAAACATAGAGTACCATATACTTTCACCATTTTGGATCTGTTCCAAGAAAAAGCCTTTTGCTTTCATGCTGTGACACCTAAATAAAAGAAGAAAATTCTCCCCATTCTGCAACAAATATAATTTAAGAACAGGAATATGAACTTACAGAGCCTTAAAATAGTTGCACTTCCATTGAATCCAGATCTTGCTACTTAGCATATAGTATTTTTCAGGTTGTCTAGAAAATTATTATTTAGAAGAATATATACTATTGATTTTTGTGTATAATGCCAACAGAAAATAGACAGACACACTAGCACTTACAGCCTTCTTTTCCAGGGTAGCTGCTAACTGCGCAGATCCAGGTATTTATCACAATGTACAATCTTACTTTCTTCTACACCCCTCTCTACCTACCTGAAATCCTCTTTCTTATTTTGTTCTAAAATTAAAATGCTACTGAGACCAGAAACAGTGTCTTCTTCAGGGATACAGAACCAGTGGACGGAGTGTGCTGTCCACAAAGGATTACATCTTGTAGAATGATAAAAACATCAGCAAGCAGACCATGAGTTGACAACAAAGCACACATGTTCTAATGAGATTTCTCCATTTTTAATGGCTGTTAAAAAAACCCCAACAAAATACTACTCTTCCAATATCATAAATGACCATAATTTTCTTAAGGGAGTTACCAATTTTCAAGAAATGTAATAAACCTTTTGCATACTTACTGGACATTCTTCACACTCTGAGGGATAAATCTCACCCACCTAGAACGGCTGTGGCTCTATGTCAGATACAAGACATATTATGGAAATATGAATATAGAAAAACAGGCAAATATAATGAAACCACTTTTGACTGTATATTAGACTATATAAAGTTTATATATTATTTTTTGCAGGTCAATTGTTTATATCTTCTGGGTTTTAAAATTAGATAAGGAAAATCAGAGTGTTTGCCAAAATACTGGAAACCAAGGCTTTGCTGGGTGTACCACATCTTTAGTTTATTTTACATGTATTTTTCATTCATTTAATGTTTTTATTTATTCAAATATTTTCCCAATGGGTGTAAGCACTGTTATATTGCCAGCAGCACAGATTTCATGACAGGATATTACAGCAGTGGTGGACAACTCTGATAGGAGATTTCTATTAATGTGATAGAAATCACAGTATTCTGTTCAGTACTCTGAACACATTAGAACTTCAAGAGAAAGTGCAACCAGCCTTAAAATTTATTATATGAGATACTAATCTACAGGTAAAAAAAAATCCAACCAAAATAAAGACATCTAACTGGAATCCAAGCCTATAATTCCTTAATATTTTAAAAAGTGTTGCTTTTTAAATACTGATTGAATGTGTAGATCTCAAATCAAAGTGTAAAGCTCTGGTGTTTTTCCTTTAAATTGGTGTTTCTCTCTGTCTAGAAAATCAAAAGAACTGTAGCCTGGGCAATTTACTGAGTTTCAGAGATAAAGAGAATCCAAGTACACCAGCAAGGCAAAGACAACTATTTCTCCAAGTTGGAATTCAAGCACCTGCAGCTTAACACAAAGATGTTCTGATAGGATCTTTTATTTTACTTGGCTTGTAGGCTGTGATCAATCTAAAAAAGCCTGAATAGCAACTTTGTTCCTGTTCTAGCAATCCTTGCATGCTTTTGAAGGGTGGCATTTTGAAGGTCATGAATGAATAGGCTAACGAATACTTTTATAAAAAATTGGGTTTTTTCAAATACCTTTGCAGGTTTGAAAATCTCACTCATGACCATATTCATGCTCCTCTCTCCTGCAGGACAAATTTTTTCAGCTTTGTTTTTTTATCTTCTGAGGTAAAATTCCTTCTCTCTTCTTCACCAAGCCATGAATGTTGCAGAAAGATGAAGTAGTGATTTTCTTTATCTTTTTTTTTTAAATCTAGATCCTCATACGAAAAAGGCCTAATGCACTTAGCAAAAAGATGAGGCTGAGCAAAGCCAAGTCGAGGATCAAGTATTGTAACATTCACATCCAAATTAGGTCTCACCCCTCATCTTGCTTTTTACATCTGTTGAAATATGGTTTCTATTATGGTTTTGGAAGATTTCCATTTACTGTAAGTTTCAGACGGTATTGATGAGGTCACTGTTTACTTTTAATAGCTCTTTGATAGGAAAAAAGAGAGCACAATGGAACATTCAGGAAGCATGGCATGTAATACATTATTAAATTAATCGTATGAGAGTTGTATTGAGACATAACCTCTCTTTAGCCCTAGGGCATAGCCTTAGGGGACAGCTGTCCCACAACTCCCCATCACAGCAGGTTCTCATGTAATTGCAACAAGTGATGCTGATTATTGATAGATAACAGCCATGTGAATTCTGCCTGCTCAAGGCACTGTGTACAGCTGTATAAACCAGAGAAGCAGACTGGAGAACAATGGGCAGAGGTGTGCTACCCACACACATGCCTTTTCAGAGGATATTTCTGCAGCTAATACTCTGGTAGCAAAGACACACTCCTCATAATAACTGGAAGTGTCTTTGCATGCTTTCCTGATAGGCTTCTGGGAACAGACTTGGATTATAGTCAAAAGCCTTATCTAGGTGTTAGTCATGATTAGACATTCAAACTGAGACGTCAAAATCAATTTGTGGTTATGTGCTGACATTGAAGAGGCCACCATGATGTTTCCAGTGTGGAAACAGTGCTGCTTCCGTGTGCCCAGCATAATCTTTAACACTCCTCACTGGGAGCCCTCCAGCAGCTAGACTGCTGTGGTGGGTCAGACGGATAAGCTCAGTGGTTTTTCTAAAAACTGACTTTTTAAAAATTTATTTATTTATTTTAAACTCAGTGTATGTGATTTGTTTCTTTATTTTTACTCACAAACATACTTGAGAACATGAATCGAATGCAAGCAAAGACCCATGATGGCCCTGGTAATTATATGGGAAAAGTGTGATGTTCAGCTGTACTATATTGCTCTGCTAAAGTCCAGATACAAAAGGATATTCATGCATCAAGCATATTTCATACTACTTCTGAATAATCCGCACACTGTGAGGTGTATAGTGAAGATTCCTTATTTCCAGAGGCTCATAACTTCTTTGTTTGAAGAATCTTCTTTTAGCTTTAGAGATAACCTGGCAGACAGCTGATATAGTGGTCAGAGCTGACAATCAAATCATAACAAAAAACTCCTTTCTTCATGAGAATATTAATTTGGCTGAAGTGAGTTAGTGAGAATCTTGAAAGACAATGGCCTTTGAAATATGTGTAAACGATCATGTTATGTGGAAGAAAGAGGAGCAATTAAATCTATTTTCTCTGTATAGTATATTCTTACTGTATATTAAGGCAGTTTCAGGAACATGATTTTGGTTTGTTAAAAAATATTTTAGGAAAAAATGCTGTTTAACTTGTCACTTTTGCTTGACAGAAGCTTTCATATTCAATATGAACTGCACTTGTTAAATACTCTAAATTAAATTTTTCTACAACATTTCTTTTCAAAATGCTGCTTAAACATCCTGTTATCCTTTGTCTTAGGTACTGAAGTATTTCTGTCCATATGTAAAGCATACATAAGTACTTACACCTCAGAATTATTTTTAATGATGCTTCATGCACTGTTTGGGATAGCCTATGAAGTGCTGTGTTAGGCAATCCTTCATTAAAAAATTATATTTCTTCATAACAATAGTGACTTCCGGTTTTGTCTATGGCAAATTACAAACTGCTCAGTACTTCTGAAGAATTTAATTTACACCTCTACAAGGTGAAAACCAGCTATATGTGTGTATCAAAAAAGAAAGTTAATTTTTGTATTCAACATAAATCATCAGTAATGTGAATATAGAAACACACTCTTTAAATGAAGCCAAGAAAAGTATATTTAGAGGCAAATATTGAAGAAGAAGTATAAATAAGACAAGGATATTTAACACAAAGCGAGGCTGTGAAGAAGCTCCATGTGTGAAACTGCACCTTTTCTGGAAGACCACAGTTCCCTAGGGATGTGCAGATGCTTGAAGTGGTTTGAAAGGAAGGCTGATGGATCAGTTGGCATATACACAAGCACAGCTGCACGGTAGAGAGTTTTAGAGGAAGTAAGATTATTTTTATAACTTGAAACTTCAAGATATGCATTTAAATGATAGGGAATTTCCAAGAAAAAAAAAGATATATTTCCTCCAAATAATATTATTACATCCTGAATATGAATATGTGCTGTGTATGTATTCCTATACAGTCAGAAGTCGTGCATGCCAGTTGTGCAGTTGTGCATACCAAGATGTGAAAGGAAATAGGGTCTTATGCGTGAAGAAATATCACAAAGAGGTTTTGGAATACTGAACTTGATGAAAAAATGGCAAAAGACAATGTATCTCACATGACACAAATTCAGTTTGAAATAATTTGAAAATGATCAATACCTTCAACAGAAGTAAAGAAACATACAGCTTAAAAACCTGCTGGTTTTGACACTTAAATTATTTTTTTAAAATGCACGAAATCTGTCTGATTCTTGCTACTAAGTTTCTCTGCTCTAGTCAGAGGACAGGAAGAAAACTGGCATGCTTAAACATAAATTTGGCTGCATTAGTAGGAAATCTACTGTAGTCATAAATGGAAAGTATTCAAGCTAAAATGTCAGTAGTAGATGACAGGAGTCAGTGTTAGAGGTCCAGATTTTAAATATTTACGCAAATATAACGTAACAGAGATGTGGAAAGCAAAGGCATCCAAGTTTGCAGATAGCACTTAATTAGCAAGTACTGCAAATAATGAAGCAATGTACAGTCAGAAATCAGAGACTGAATGGAGAAAAAAGTTTGAGCTGTCAGGTGAGAGTAGCTGTAATAACGATGGAGTTTTTAAAAGGCAACATGCAAAATACTTTTAATGTTAAAATTTTGTGAAAAACTTAACCTTTTAAAAATTTGGTAATAAATATATGTGTAGCAGTTGCCAGTTATTGTTTTAGTGTTCTTGTTTTTCTTACGGACTGCAGACCTCTAGCTCTAAGGAGTTACAGAATTGCAGTCATTCCATTGTCCTTTGCAGGGCCTTTGGCCTGGATAGACCAAAACACTTAGGCATTCACAGGAATTTTGCCAATACAGATCCCCAAGCCACTCTGCATCTCTTCCCCAAAACCACTGGGGTTCCCCATGTTGCCTGGCACTCTGTTCCCTTGCACACTCAGCACAGCCTCTGCCTGGCACTGAGTCAGTAGGGAGCTGCTGTCTGGGTCTCTCACAGCAAAATGAGTGAACTGGCTTCTCAGTCGGAACTAAGGAGGCAAACGCACATTCCCATTCCCTCTTCAGCATCAAAATCCCCTGCTTAGTTAAATTCCAGTCTTAACAAACATAAGTAGAGAAATGGGTTCTTTATACTTGTCCAAGGACATTTCTAAAATGACAGAAATTCTGTCTATTCCAACCTCCCTCTCACAGCCCCAGCTCAGGTTGGCTGTTGGTTTCATTTTAGTCAGTTCTTTAAAATCTCCAGCGAAATTGCCTTCTCTTCTCTGGCTACTTGTTCCAGGGCTGTGCTACATCATTTTGAAAGTTACTCCGTCCATTTGAGCTGAGCCTCCTGGACTGCAGTTGATGCTGGTTTTCTCTTACACTGACTGTGTCTATCCAGAAGAGTTTGACTGTTCCTAATTCCTCTTCAGCTGTTGCAGGTTACATTTAGATCCCTTTCACTGACGGGCTAAGAATCACTTGCTTACCCAAACAGGTCTTCTGCTGAAATTCCCCACGTCCCTGTTCAACAGGATAGTTTGTTGGATATTGGATAGTGATGTTTGAATTGTCCTGGGCTAAGGAAAAGAGTGATTTACACAAATTTGAGGATGCAGCCTGTCCTCCGGAACCAGGCTGGGTGCTCACACACACTTAGAATCAAAGACTATTCTGAGTTGGAAGGGACATATCCAGATCATCAAGTCCAGCTCCTGGCCCTGCACTGGACACCCCAAGGACCACACCATGTGCCTAAGAATGTTTTCCAATTGCTTCTTGTACACAGAGAGGCTTGGTGCTATGACCACTGCCCTGGGGAGCCTGTTCCAGTGCCCAGTCACCCTCTGGGTGAAAAACCTTATCCTGACATCTAAGCTAAACCTCCCCTGACTCAGCTTCATGCCACTTCCTCAGGTCCTGTCACTGTTACAAGAGTGAAGAGATCAGTGCCTTCCCAGACTCCTCCCTTCATGAGGATGCTGAGAAGCACAAGGAGGTCTCCCCTCAGTCTCTAACCTGATCTAATGGATGTATCTCAGGTAGCTGGAATTAAATGACATTAATTCCATTACAGCAGTCCAGCATCTGCCGTTCAAAGCACTCGCTGCTAACACAACCCCAGATTCACACTTCATAAATTGCTGAGTCTTTGCAGCAGAATAGGGTGCATGCAGATCCATTATTATTTAAAAATCAACCATGTTGAAAACATGGACCACACAGATTTATTTGTGTCTGACCAATAGGAAAGTAGCTGGGGAATTTTCCAGCATAAACTTTCATGTTTATGTTTGCCTTCAAGCACACTGTACTAACAGTTTTAAACACTCTGGTCAGCACAAAGGTAGGAGAGTTTTAAACTATCCCATAATTTTTGCTGTGGGGCCAGCTGATAAGTCATAGCAGAAATTTGTTTTTAAGCATTGTTAACAGTTAAATGTTTTTGAAGGTTTGTATGCTATGATATTTATATTACACTATTTGATGCTTACATACTGCTGCAAACATTCTTTTTAAACACAAATCAGAATCAAACAGTAGTGAAGGATTTTTAAATTGCACAAAGGTATCTTCATATATAGAGAGCATTTGGATGAAATCAACTTCTCAGAGACAGAGCCTGTGTCTGTTACAAAACTTCTCCTCAGCTGTTATTTTATCACACCTTAGAAACAGGTTCTTCCCTTTTTGTTTATATTTGTGCAACTGTGCAAAGGACAGTATGGGTGAACTACTGCTGCTTAACCCAGCAGCTCTTTCAGTCTCTATTGCTCTCTTTGCCATCCTGACAATCTGATGGGGTCAAACATTTAACCTTTCAGGTCACAGATCAGCTAAGTCTTGCCCTCATTTGACACATGTGAAGAATAATAAGACCCCTTTTCCAATAGCCTTTGTCCTGACCAACCCAGCTATAATGTCAATTAATTTGGCAAGGCTTAAAGCCACTTTGAAAATCATTCAGTGTCTGAGGAATGTTTATAGCAGAACAGCTGTTTTCAAGAATCTCACACTTTGTGTTTCTTGTATTAAGAATTTTACTAATTCTTCCCTCATTGTTTGCTCTCATATGACATAAGATATAAACTGATTTGCTGACCTCAAAAATGTGTTTTGCTTGCAAAGGGAGTAGTTTCTTGTAAGAAAACAGTATTTAGCTAGAATGTCTAAAAAGTTTTGTTTTGTTTTCTGCGTAAGGATCTAATTTGGTTTCTTGTATTTTTGCTAACAGATGCTTCCAGCAGAGGTTTGGACCAGATGATCTCCAATGTCTATTCTAACCTATATTCTTCCATAAATGTTGCTGAATTAAAAGCTGGTTTAGACTCTTTTCTGCTCTGTTCAGCCCAGGCTGTGAAGGAACCAATCTCAGCAGCTGGATGGAACTAGCCCTGACTTACTTTTCTGTCCAGTTCTAACCTTCTTCCCACAGAAGAGGTTTATAACTCATATATCTCAGCACTTTTAATTTCTTGCATCCAAGAGCCTTTTCCATAGTAATGAACTGCCTCTTTCACCAGAGCAAACACTACTCTAGCCTGGATAAATGCCTTTCAATTTAAATTTAAAAGGAATTGATTTATTTAGCTTTTGTCTTTGGAAACCAAATTTACCTGGAATTTCAGCCCAGAATAGCATTTTCTGTCATGGGAGAGATGAAGTCTGATGTACTGCCACTCAAATGGGTTATGATGTGAACATTATATAAATCAGAAGGAAAGCCTACCAGTCTTCCAGTGAGTTATAAAGTTCAGTTTTTCAAATCTAGAAGGTCATAAGAGCCTAACACTGGAAACCATAGAATTCATTTACATTGCACACTAAAATACAGCATTAAAAATATAATACCCATTCCGGTAATAAGCTTGCACATATTCATAAATTTAAAAATTGTACTTGTAATGCAGCACTGATGAATATGGGAAATTACAATATTTAGTTACAGGACTGCACAGTACTATTTTCACAGGACTTCTGCCTTCAAGTTCTTTTCATGGTCCTTTGGCATTCAACACCCAATCCAAAAAGTTAGCCCTGCACAGGACTCATTTGGGTCAAACAACTGGGTCATCTCACAGCCCTATTTCCTATATCCTTGTTCCTCTGATCTCTATTTCCCTCCTTACAGACAGATGCTTCAAGTCTCAGTGTGGTCCACCAAACTCTTTGTCCTAACATTCCCCTCCTGCAAACACCTCTGGCCATCTATGTTCTGAAAACAGAGAGCTTTGCACAGCTTGAGCAAGGACACCCAGAACTGACAGTGCTGAGCTCTCATCACATGCACTCTTGGCGCCAGTCCCTGACTTGATCTACTCCAAAGAAAAGCCCAGTTCACTTAAAGCTGAAATCTCCCTCAGTACATGTAGCAGCCTTCTAGAGCTGTGACTTCAGAAGCCTCACAATCCTCTAGTTTGCAGACTGAGATATTTTCTTTCTGGTCTTTTTTTCATTTTTGCCTTTCTTTTTTTTTTTTTTTTTTTCTTTTTTAAAGCCTTAAGTTGTTCAAGATGCAGTTCCACATCAATAACAACGAGTACAGGCTGGACACTTCAGTCACTCCTTCCAAATTTTATGTTTCTGTTTCATATCATTAAAATTTCACACAAAAGAGGTAACTAGAACATTTTGATATGGACAGAATGATGTAGTTTCTCCTAATTTAGTTCTTGGAAATAGTAATTTTGGCTGATTTTTTCCAGAAAGATTCAGCCTGAGGCAGATTACCCAGTATGCAAATTCCAGGCCAAATAGTTAAAGTTTGGTAAAGTTATGAGCTACAGAAAATGATTTTGTAATGGAATTTCTGGGCAATTTTAGAAGATGGTGCCACCAGTCCAATCTACCACAAATAAATAGGTACTTAAAATTGTATTAATTTTCTGGAAATCACTAACTTTTTTCTACCCTAGAAATAGCTTGGTACAAATTTTCTGGATTTTCTGATGAATACTGCAAGTGAATGCTGAACACAACTAAATACATCATTTAAAGTCTGAGTTTCAAAGAAGACATAGATGTCTTACAGGAATGAGCAGTTGAGAGACTGGGCACATGCAAATGCATATATTCACAAGCAATTCCATGTCCTTTACACTGTGACAAACAATTTGATAAAAGAAGAAATTACTTTTGATGCAATTCCAAAAGCAGCAGAAGTTTTAATGCTATTGCCAGAGGCAAGTGGCCTAGAGGTAGCACTGAACAATATTTGCAGTCATACAAAGATGCCAGTGGCAGCTTTCACGCTACTTCAAGACATATTTGTATAAATATCATTTCAATATTAGCAGCATTCGTTTTGAAATTGCAATTTTTTTCCTACGTAGTTACATTCATAAATGCACCCACTAAACAGAGCCTTAATGCTCAGGTGTCATTGTGTGGCAGATTTGAGAATAAAATTTAAAAAATCACTCAGCTTCTCAAACAGAAGAGCTTATTCAGGCCTAAGATATTACCTTTTCTTTATGATGTTCTTGAAATGGAATTTTCTTGATAAACTCAGTACATTAGTGCTTAATTTAGTATGATCCATAGTCCTTGTATATATTTTCAGCACTTGTCAGCAAACTGATTAGTTTCAGAGAATTTCAGGCATCTTTAAATTGTTCGATATAAAGACAGTGTAGTGAAACTAACTTGAATAATTTTGCATTCCTTGAAAATGAAATTTGTGGTTTAAGACCAAGGCCATGCATACTAATTATTCCAGTTACGAACTTTGATCAGAAAGAGCAAGCTGTACTGGTAGGATTTCTTCCTCACCTTACCCAGAAATGTCCTTTCTTCTTTTCCATGATGTCAGACATGCTGGTGCCACATTCCCCTACCAAACAGCAGCCAAATCAAGAAACTTGGTTTGGTTTGCACAGGTCAGGTGGCCCTGAGGCAAAGCATAATTCCACTTACTGAGCACATGCAGTGACACTTGGGCTGAATATTTTCAGTAAGTTCACTAGTGGTTCGTGAAGCTATAACAAATCAAATGTTATTTTATGCATCATTTTCTGCTCTTAAAAATAGTTAAAACTATAAAATGGCTAAAGTTTATTGCAATCTACACAAAAGAAGTTTGGGTGCTTCAAAACATCAGTTGTTAAACAGGATGCAATGGGCAGCAAAAGCCACACTCTGGGCACAGTTTTGTGCTGTATCCTGTGAAAAACTGAACCACTTCAATTTCCATTCCCATGTCTTTTCTCTTGTAGAGCCACATTAACCCATTCTTTGCTAATGCCTCCCAGCTAATGTTCTCACAGCCTCAAGAGACAGAGCTGCTTGAGGAATGCCAAGCAGCAATGTGTTCACACACCCTGGCAGGACCTGACCCAGATGCCGCTGCCAAGGCTTGAGCCAATGTTGTACCATTTAAAAAAGAAACAGATCTTTAACCTGGCAGTGCTACTGAGAATCAGCTTGTGTTTGTCAAAAATGGTAGGAGTTTTGTGATTTACTCCACAGAAACAACATGCCATAAACTTTTTAAGCTGAAGGAAAATGCTGAGGTGTCCATACATGATCAAAAAGGATCAGAAAAATTACAACACGCTTTGAAATTAAACTGACTTGACTCGGACGAATCAGTGAGGAGTGGTCACAGGAACCTCACCTGGGAATGTTTTTGTTACTGTTTCAGATGATAAAAAATTATGTTCAGACATGAGACCAGAAGCTGATGTAGATGAAGAAAGATTAGCAGTGCATGATCTTACCTATCCCATATTTAAAAGATACAGTTTGCTAGCATAAATACACAAGAAAGGACAGATGGTGCCAAAGGTTGATTGAGAGGTTTCAGTGGGTCTCTCACATCAAATACATGCACAAAAAACTTCCAGCAGAGAGCAGTGTGTGCACTGAAAGAGCATTGTGACAGCATGGGAGACACCTAGAGCTGGGTACAGCTCCCAATCTGATTTATAAATCAACAGCTTGAGTCCTGCAGAGGGAACACAACTAGTTCCTCAAAAGAACTGCAAGACTAAACATTTCCTGCTCTTTCCAAGAAGATGAACATTCAGAATGAGAATTTTATAATCTGAAATAATTTGATATATTAAGATTCACTTAAATAATTTAAAGACCTAATTATTGAAACTGTTGAAAATGGGAACTATGGTATATCTGCATTACATAAAGCAGTGTCATATTTGAGACATGCAGATTATCACCATCCACCATGCACCATGATATCCTGCCCTCAAAACACAGCAGCTTTCTGGTCATGCTCACTCTGATCCTTGGTCCAGCAGATTCTGTCTAGACGAGGGAATCTCGGAGTAGTACCAAATCTACTTTTCAGTGCCCTTATCTGTTCCTCACCAATAATTTAATGATAAATGAATTTTTTCAATTTAAATCAGAAAGTAGTATGACAGATTTTGACAAGGTGCTGTAGAAATTATAAAAACAAATGAAGACACTGCAAGGCAAGGTAATATCAGACAGGAAAGGGATAAAGGGCTAAATGAGTGAGCTTTAAAGGCTTCTCCAGGCAAGAAGATTACTGTCATCTTTAAAGAGTAGGTCTTGGCTTGGAGTAATTAGAATTGAATCTCCTCAAAGCAGCTGCTGCATCTGTGACCTGAAAGCCTTGTTTGGAGAACAGTATTATTTTGGGAGTATAGTATTTTTTGAAGTTTTCATTGTTTTGTCAATAGCTCTGTAACTGCTGCTAACTGTTAAAAACACAACTTTCAAACATAGTTTCCACTGACTGGCATTCTTGTAGGCACTTTTAGTGAAGCAACTCAGTATTGAAATCCACTTCTGAGGCTTGTGAGAGCTGCTAGGTGTAATCTTTTTTCTGTGTAGATCTCAAAAGTAAATCTACATCCAGTGATATATCAAAGCAATCAGAGGCTGCATACTGTAATTATTGGGGTACCTAGAAATAGAAGCAGAAAAAAGAGGCAGTTTCCAAAGACTAGAATCAAACAAAAGTATTCCCCTTCTCTGAGAAGATGATGCTGTGCAGCAACACGTGATGTGAGTCATCAGTAGAAGAGAGAAAACTGCCTTCTGCTTTGTCTTCCAAAGACATTATTCCTCAATGATTTTTGGTTTTAAGTATCTAAAATTAGCATCCATCTTATTTAAAGTAGATAGTCCTTTTTGGAAACAAGGAAAGGATATTATTAATGGTGTGCTTTCTGAAGAATTTATTTCATTGTCACCACCAGTGAGAGCATAGTGAAAGGGCTGTTTGTGTTGGAACTAACTTTTAATCTCTGCAGAAGTCTGTAAAAGCAAAGTCCTTGAACCACCATGAACTCTTGGCAGTTATATGCTCCTTTAAAACTGTTAATTGTGACGAATTATCTTCATGATTCAGCCTGTGAATATCTTCATGCGAAATGAAAAATGAACCTATAGCTTAACTTAGTGAGTGCTCTTCTGAGAAAGTGAGAGGAAGAACAAACAGGGAGAAAAGAACCTGAGGCTGAGTTTTCTGCTTTGAATTGGGGTAATGGAAAATGTTATTCCCCAGTCACCTTCTCGACTCCTATTTATTACACAATATCCTCTTGCTTTCCAGCTCAGCTCATGCTGGCTTTCATGTTTCTGCTGAACAATTTCTATGATACTGTAGGCCAAAAAATTAGATCTCCTTTTTTATCATCTAGCCAAGCTCAGGCCAGACACTCAGCTGGACAAAACCACAAATTCTCAGAAGATTCAGTATCACAGAAATTGCACTTCCCGTCTGCCTACTGATTAGAAAAGTGCCACATCTTTAGCCATGTTCATATCTTTTCTTCATTTTCTAGCAATCAAACACCAGAAATCCATATGCCCAGGTTCTGTCCTTGAACATTAAAAGTCTCATAAACCCTGATTTTCTGATGTTTGTTTGACACAATCTTTTCTTGAGCTACATTATTCTTGGATATAACTGAATAATGTTTTTCCAGGGCAGTTGAAGACACTCAATAATTCTGAGGACTATTCAGTAGGAGTCACAGGAAGGGTTCCACGATCTGGCTGAACCCTACAGAAGCATCTGTGTCACTCAAACATTTCAGAGTATGATCTGATAGACATCATCCTTTTCTGAGATTTCAAAAATACCTAAAAGTTTTGATTGGAAGGCTTAGCCAAACTGATTTTTCTTCTTAATCTAGTTTTTTTAATAAAAACATTTTTATACATTAAAGAGAGAAAAGGTCGAGTTTCTTGAGAGAGTGGAGACTAAAGAGAAGTTAAAAGAAACTGACATCTTTACTGCAGGAAGGTTCCCTGAAAATTACCATACTTACTTTAAAGTCTGAGATACCAGCACTGGCATTACTCAGAAATTATGCATGACACCAGCAGAAACAGGATATCCATTCCTAAAGAGACTCAAGAGGAGCCATATCTTGAATTTGTGAGTTCTGTGTGTGTGTGGTTGTGTGTTTGTGTCTGTGTGTGTGTGAATGGGAAGAAATATAATATTCAATAAGTTTATTATTAAAATAAAACTGGGAAGGATCAATGAATATATAGATTTTGGACAGTTGGAGTCATGTGCTTATAGTAAAAATAAACAATATTACTTGTTTCTCTGTGATGTTGATCTGGTGATTTTGAAGACTCAGAGGGTCTAATTTTCCTCAGGCAGCAAGAGGGCCATCCAGCTCCTTCTCCAGCAGTAATGTTACCATATTAGTGAAAAAGGAGCCAGCATATAGGCATGCCTACTATACTATAGTCAACATTCAAAAAACCCTCCCAACAACCTATGAAAGCTGACGTAAAATTTTCTGACCAGAACAGAATTAAAATATCTTGAATTTTATCAAAAGCATTGAATCTAAACATCAGGGATTGCACAGACGTTCTTTCACTCCAGGAAGGGAGACAGTAAGGCACAAATTGCTCTAAGAATTGATAGCGAGTTACTGGCTGCTCAGAACTTGATGGGAAAATCCTATACATTTCAGTAGGATGCAGGCTACTCCTACTCCAGTAGGAGCAGTATTTCTTCCAGAAGTTAGGAGGGTTTATTAGGTGAACAGCCTTATTACTGTATTTCTTTGGAGACTAATCTGCACTTTTTGTTCTAGTGTGTGTAGAACTCAAAAGCAGTTTTCCTGCTGACTCAGACTGTTGGAGGTTGTCTAAGGTAAAATCACTTCTATTTCCAGGTAATGTGATTTCTCTTTGCAGTTCAGATTGCTGTCAAAGACATAGAGCATTTTTCTTTTATGCAAATGGTTTTCATGTTTGAGAATGCCCCACCAAGAATTATTAAAGGGGCTCAGCTAAAAAAGGGCTGGATTTTATTCCTTGTTTCTGCATTAGCTGGCACAATGGGGTTAAGAAGTAGTGTAATACAAGTCAGAAAAGCTAATGAGATACAGTAGTACAGTTGGCAAGAAAGTTTTGTAAGAAAGAAATGTATTAGCACCCTCCACAATTTGCTGTCTCCAGCTCCTCACCTTAATGAAACATCTTCAATATGCATGGACAATTTTCCTTTTAGGAAAAACACTTCATGATGACTATTGCCAGCTACAGCACACATAGATAATTGGATCTCTAAACACTGTCCACCATAAAGGTAAGGATTTCTTCTGCTGCAGGATTCCTGAGAGCCACGATTTAATTGAAGGGACAGGCCTGATCTTGCATTCTGAAGCTTATTTCTTTGCTGTTCTGAAAAGGAGCAGCATCTTCCCTTATCTAACAGACATATTTATGAGAAAGGCACCTCCCAGCCCCAAGATATATGGGCCCTGTCAGCTACAGGGAGATGACAGATACTGCACTAGAGTAGCAGAGAGAATGATTTCAGTATTGCTGAAATCCACTGGCTGGCTTGCTGTCCATCCACTCTATATTCTGCACCAAATCAAAGCCACAAAGGCTATGCTATCTAAGACTTTTCACTGAAAACATTTCCCACAGAAATAAAGGTTTTACTTCTGCTAACTTTAGGTGGAACAGAAAAAAAAAAGTTTGGAAAACATGCTTGTGACCTGTATTTTTTTCGATAGACAGTAATGCATGCTGAATTACTGCTTAATGAAATCTGGTCCACCACCATTATATAAGCTTTGATTGACAGTTTGGCAGAAATGAAAAAATTCTAAAAATTAAAAATAAAAGAGAGGAAGAAAAAAACTCTTTTCAGTTCAAAGTTGAAACCATGATAATATTCCATTTCAGTGTGATTGGCACAAGTTCTGCAGCACCATATTGTACAAAGGTGTTTCTGCTTTTAGTTTTGCCACATTTAAAAAGAACTAGGAATAGATATTTATTGTGCATATATTTTACAGTTGATATTAAAAAGTGCTTTAAATTTCACCTGCAAATTATTCTAAAGCATTCAGTTTTCTATGTAATCTCTAAGTCTATGGAAGCAGCCATATTTTAGGAGACCTCTAAGTAAATTAGCTCTTTTTTGAACTCAGTGTGCCAAAAGATTAGCAGGAAAGAGGAAGTACAGTAAATAACTCTGTTCTGATCAAAGAATTGGTCAATTAATACTAAAAATGTTGTGGTCAATTGATATTAAACAGTGTTGAAACTATGATTCTTGTCAGAGAGGATGCTGTTTCAGGAAACAGAAGACACTCATTTTCACTGCAGTTGGAGGGGACAAGTTCCTAAAAGGAATAGAATTAATAGAAAGACTCATGGATATGCTAGCAGAACGGACCTGCATTCCATCAGCAGCTCATCTCCACTGCTCATGGAGAGCAGAAATTTTACATGCACGTCTGAAATGCATCTACAGAAGAACACTGAGGGCCATTACTGAACTGACTGATATCTGTGCTATGGCATAGCCACTGCCTTTGGAAGTCTTCCTTTTCTTGTTACAGTTTAATTGCTTCAAATTACTAGAAAAGTAGTTGACTGAGCAGGCAGTAGGACACAACATGGAGCACTCTGTCCCTCTGTCCTTAACATAAGCACAGTTATATCTTTCTGATTGCACAAGGAATTTGAGGAAGAGCCAGGTCTCCTCATCTCTTATGAATGAAGCTTTCCTTAAGGCTGATAAAAATGTTGAACCCACATGAAAGAAGATAAAGCCCTTAACTTAAGACAAAAAACACTTCTGTCTTTCGCCATTAGCAGACCTATGAGAATATTGGCCTATGAGCTCATGAAAGAAGAACTCTGAAAACAGGAGGTCGACTCAGTCTGTTGTTTCCTGCCTCTGAACTCTTCTGTTGTAGCCAACTATTGCCCCCTGATCATTTCCTGACCTGCCCTAACCTAACTCCCCTGCTCACTCTCTCTGTCATTAGAAGCTGATGGAGAAGATCTCCTACTGAAGAGAGGAGACCTCCTGCCTCCCAATTCTTTGCCAAACTGTACTGTCTTACAAGCTTCCTCAATTTCTCCTACTACTCCCAGGGTTTAGTGAAGCCATGAGCCCTTGGCTGAGCAACCTCTAACTTGACCCAAATCAGTTAATACATTGATTTGGGAAATTAATGATAAGCATGATATTCACCATCTCTTTACCTGCGCTTTTTCTTCAAAAGGCTGCCAAGAGACTCTTACTGGGTACTGGCAGAGATGTTGATTTCTTCATCAACTATACAAGTGTCTTAACCTTTATTTTAGTAAAATAAAACAGTAGGATCATTAAATTTTTGAGTTGTCTTCAAAACGCTCCCAGTCTATGGAAGATAATTTCAGCCATGCAATGGCAATTTGTTGTCTGTTGTAGAAAGACCATGTCACAAAGTCTCATTTCTGGATTAAAAAAACATCCCACACAACACACCACAGCGTTGCTGTACAGGTAGTGGATATCATGTGTTCTCTAGGTTGGTTTAGTTTATCAAGAGTTTATCATAATGTGAGCATTATGATCGTCTCTGTTTGCTATTGTCTGTATTTTGAAACAGAACTTCTGATTTTTGGATACTGCTGCAATGTCTTAGACTAGCTCTATGTTCATTGTGTTTATAGGTAATTCTGTAGCTTTCTCCTCAAGGCCCCTGACTTAGGTCCTTAATATGAAAAAGTCTTCACCTTTGTCAGTTCTCATTTTTCCAGAACCTCACCCTGGAGACCAAGTTCATGGTTATATGAACAAGAGGAGAAAAATATGTAGGGAGTTGCTGTCTGCAAGACAAAAGTTACCTCTCTCTAATTTTCAAAAATTGTCTCATTAATACAAATTTAGTTAAGCCTGTATTTTGCTTTGACATCTACTACTACAGTTTAGGTCTAATATGTGGTTTATGCATCGAATATTTCTGTCTGCTTCAGCTTCCCTAATAAGAGGTATTATCACTACTTACAAATCTGGTCTTACTTAAGGCCTTGGACTATAATAGCTACACCAATGGTGTCTTTAAATACAATAACCTGTCAGAAAATACACATATCAAACCAAAAATTTCAAAAACATGTTGTTATGGTGAAAAAATAGCTCATGAATTCACACAATCATATGTTGGATCTCCACTTAAAATGAAAATTGCAAAATTATCTACCAGCTTCATTCCAGAAGGAGAACTGCATGGATGCATCATGCCCAAAAATGCAACACCACAACGCTGACAAAAATAGTTGCATGACAATCTCATCACTGCACTGAGACATAAATAATTTTCTGGTAATTTGGTGCCAGCCATTAGTACAAATCTACTGCTTAAGTGAATCTTGTCTGTGAGACATAACTGTATATAAAAAGCAGCTCCTCAGTCATCAGAATAGCTCACTGTCTGCAGTCAGCATCTGAGCTGCTTCATTCCCAGACAAAAATGGTATCTGACTACACTTAGTTTCAGTTAGCCTGCAGCATTAATACTGAGATGAGGGTTCCTTTCTTGTTGCATTGTTTTTGGTACATATAAAGTGGTGATGTAGTAGGGTTTTATAGACAGTCTCCCACAGCTCCCTTTCAGAGACATATGGATTGGATGAGTAAACTACCACCAGACATCAGGGATGGCAATCTGAACAGGAGCCAGCAGCAGATCAGAACCATCCTGGTCTTATTAGCAAGAATGTGTGACATTCAGGAAAAGGGATTATTGCCCTCTATTTGGCCTATCTGAAATTTTGTTTGGAGTGCTATATCCAGTTCTGATCTTCCTTGTACATTTTAGAGTAAGTCCAGTGGAAGACCACTGAGATTATCAGAAGAACTGGGAAGTACAGAGAGAATCAGAGACAACTTTTACTTAGCCAAAGGGGAAATCAAGGGAGATCAAAGGGGAAATCTAATTGTATTCCATTTGCAGAAGAATGGAATGGTTATGGAGATGATGGAGCCAACTTTTTCTCAGAGGTGTATACAGTGGAAAAATGAGATGTAATAAACACAAATTGCAGCACAGGAAATTCTCTATGCAATCAAGGAAAAAAAAAGTCTTCTTGGTGAAGGTGATAAACCACAGAAACAGTTTGCTCAGATAGGTTGTGGGATCTCCACCCTTAGATACCTTCTAAGTTCAACTGCATATCACACTGGACAATCTGCCCTAACAAGTTTTGAGTTGCTTTGAGAGGCAATCTCAGAGAGAAATTCCGATGTAAATTACTAGATGATTCAACAAGTTGAGCTATACTCTTCTCCTTAGCATCTCCTATTGACTGTTATAAATCACTTCTACTTAAGCTGCTGACTCCTGTGACTTCCACCTGGAGTAAGTGACACAGATCTTACAGAGCAATGCAGACATCTATGTTTTATAATATTAGGCCTCTTGAAAAACAGATGTCTAAGTTTCATAATATTCAAGTTCTCTGAGAAGCTGTATAGAATGTACCATAATTCCTAGTATCCTAAACCAAAGTAATTAAAACAATTCTACTATATTGTAGCCTAAGTACATGGATTCATAACACAAGGGTTGTAGAATCACAACCTGTAGCATAATTTAATTACCAGCACCAATGCTGAGACTAATTTGTATTTTTGTGGCCATATACCCTATGGTAACCAGAATGTGGAGATTTAAAGCAGCCACAATGTTGGAAATGGGAAGAAAGAGAACACCTTTTAGTTTCAAAACACAGCTTGAGGGTGTTTTCTGTTAATTAAGAAATTGTTGTGGTTTTATCTGTGGTTTATCTTCTGTTTTCTCGGTTACAAAATTTACTTGCTACAAAGTCTTGGCAACTAAAATCAAGCCTGCAGTTATCTTTAAAATGTTATATTTAACACACTAAGCCAGATTCTGGAAGTTTTGGTTAGCCTGAGCAGAGTCTAGATAGAGTAATTAGAATTGAAGGTGTGCCTTGACGAGGAAGGTACAGTGCAGTTTGAGCCACAGGGGCAAAATGAAGCTCAAAAAGACCTATTAAGGGAAAGAAGTAAAATCTTGGCTCAGCAGCTTTACACTGTCTAGCAGCTCATATTTTGGGGAACATATGCAGTCTGTGCTTTGATTCAGGACTGCTACCTTTCACCAAAATAGCTATGTTTTAAAAGTCAGTTTCCCTTCCCACCCTTTTCTGCATCTTTTGATTACAGGGAATACCTAAAGAAAAACATTACCTATCAAGATGTTACAAAATCAAAAAGAAAACAGTCTTGGATTTTAAAAAAATATTTTGTGCATTTTTCTCCCTTAATTGGTGAAATACATGTATTTAGATTTAACATACAAACCAGAACACTCTAGCACATTAATTTTTTAAAAAGGGGATTTTTTTGTCAGTACATATTAAATACTACACTGAGTAAACTTCTGGCGGGGTGCCATTCAGACATGTAAAGGCAATGAGACTGAAATAAATAACCTTAATAATTTTATCAGGCATTTTATGTTGCAGCATGTTTGAAGATACTGAAGGAAAGTAGATTAATGACTCTTTTTATCTAGCTGCTTTTAAACCAATTGCCACATCAACAAAGTTAAATGAAGGTTCCATCTTAGAAATCTGTGTTAACCCAACCATTTATCCATTGCTATTCTTAACAAGACTAACAGTGATTCATAGCTATTGTTCCTCCTCAGAATTCAAAGTACAGCACTTGTACACAACAACTGGAAATCTCAGGGTCAGTTTTTAGTTATTGGTTAGATTTCTCTGTGGTTCTCAGGCCAATAAGGATACATCATTTGAATCCATGCTAAGCAAACTTTAAAAGTATATCAGACCAGTTTTGGCAATTAAATGTGAAGCTGACTATGAATCAAATGTGCATCTACTCATACAACTCGTCCATCACATATTAATATCACAAGAGTGAAGATTTTGTCACAAGAATATTGGGCATTGACTGATGTTTAAACTGCTGCATCTGCATTGCTTTGTAAGCTGTGCCAAGGGGTGGACCTAAGATTGCAATAAATTTCTGTGTATGATGCTTTCCTGAATCAAGGTGGACCATGCTTATACTCCAGAGAGAATGTAGGAAAGCCACAAACTAAATTACAACCCTGACAAAACATGGCTGTAAGAGTTGTCCCATCAGCTTTTGCAATGATAAGTTCAAGCAGAAGTGCTAAGGATGGTTATGCCCCACAGAATACTTGAAGTCCATTCTAAACTCAGGCATTACTTAAGTTTTAGACAATTTGAGCTGAAGCTAAATGCAGACTGTCCCAGACACCAGGCTACAAGAGTACAAATCATCCTAAAATTCATTCTGCAGCTATGGTGTAGACACAACTTCTGAAGTATGAATATGGGACAAAAAAGAGAGAAGAAAACCATTTATTTGCCCAAAATGTATTGAAACATCACAGAACAAAATAAAGACAACCTGGCCCTTCGATTTTCATGTTTTCTGCTCTCTTCCTTCTTGTGCATTAGGGGTTTTTTAATGCTTTTCCATCAGTTGACAATATAATTTTGTTTAAGCTCATAAAGCTATTTACTTTGTGTAGTAAATCAGAGGTAACTTTATGGACTCATTCTACTCTCAGTTTGTTTGGCTTGACATTAATGACTCAGTAAATACCGAGCAGAGAAAGCTATGGAAAGATTATGCCTAGACGCTTGCTATTGCTTAAATTGCACAATGGATCTGGAATTGCATCCAGACAAAACAAACTTCCACTTTATTTTGGTAGTTTGCTACATTCACTTTCTCTGGTGCAAATGACTCTATTGGATGGCAACATGTCAGACCCACTCAGGCTGGGAACGACAAGAGAGAGTTCTCTTGGGCACTCTCCTGCTCAAAGCAGGTAAACATTGGATTCAAATGAGGTTCTTCAGTTCCTCAGTCTCTCTAGTTTACCATTTCCAAAGAAAAGTTATCCCAAAGGAGAAATATTTCCTTATATCGAATTGGAATCTCCCTATTTCAATGTGTCACCATTGTTTCCTGTTTTCCCCCTGTGCAGCTCAGGCTTGTTCTGTCTTCATGGTAACTTCCTTGTAGATTAGAAGGCAGCTGTGCAGGCTGGACCAGCCCAGAGCCCTCAGCTGTGGTGTCTCTCTGCTGAGCTTGCTGCCATTTCTGTCTTTCTTGCATTGGGGGCCCACAATGGGATGCACCGTTCCAGATGTGAGGTAAGGAGTGTTGACTAAAGGAGGAAAATACATTCCTGTGGCTCTGCTCCTATTTGTAAAGGCCAGTACACGGCTAGTTTTCAGCTGACAAACAGGACAAACCTCTAACCCACAAAGGCTAAATCTACATAAGACACTTGTGTGCACAGATCCATCATGTGAAGTCTTTCATGTGCATATACCTGTTCTCTGATTAAACAGAAGGAATTTAAACTTTCAATATATTACACTAATTTTTTCCTTTAATTAGGGTAAATAAAAACCTTTTCAAACATATAATTCTAAGAAGCAGCACTAATTTACAGCAACTGGCTATTTTTTAAAGCATTTTCTAATTTTTTGCTAATTAAAGTCATAGTTTTCCAGACATGCTACAATGTAAGTCATTAATGCAGGGGAGACATGGACTATGTTTGGCAAGTCTGAGAGTGTAAAACTCCTTAACTGTATTTTACACCTACAGTTTTCAAGTCTTGGCAAACAGTTTAAAATGGAGAGATCTGAAACCAGGTAAAATTTCTGGCATTAGACTAGAGTGTAGTGTTTAAAGCTCAGATCCACCAGCAAGCTGAAACACGGTTTAAGAAGGTTAACTTTGTTGTTTTTTCTTACAATGTCCTATAGAGCACATGCCAACACATATGGAGTCTGATTCTGCTGTCAGCTATACTAATGTAAATCCAGAAGTACTTCAATGAAGTTCACTGAATTGCACTATATTCTTTATGTTGACAAGAAAAATGCTCCTTAATTTCTAAGACAAGCTTGTCACAAAGTGTTATGAACACACAGCCTTTCAAAGCCTAAAGATTTATCAAAAAGGCAGATCCTGCAGACCTAAAAGAGTTCCTTGGTCAGGGCCTCGACTGTAGATTGCCCAGTTGCCATCTGTGAGTTAAGGCAAAACAATTATCCCTGTTCATAAACTCAGACAGCTTTGGCTGTAGAATGATGTACCACAGTTTGAGCTTTTCTCATAAAGGGTCTGAGATGTGAGGAGATGGCTTAGAGCATTCACAGAGACAGAGATCAGCAGCTATGGATCCAAACTCATCAGGTACTAACTTCTTATGTCACAGTGACTTTATTGTGCCTCTGATTCCTGAATTTTCTCCTCTAGAGATAAATTGTCTCAATTGTGCTGTATTTCTGCCTCTATATCTCCCATAAGGTTTGTAACCACATTGTTTTGTAGGTTGTGGATATAACAGTGTGTAGCTGTACTAATTGTAAAAAGGTGAGGTAGAAGGGATGCTGTTAAATTGAACACCCAGAGACAAAAATACCTATGTTTTAGGAAGAAAGAAGGGCCTTTGACTCAGCTGACTGTAGCTGCTTTGCCTGTATGTATTTGGTCTGTTGCCAGCTCAGATCTGGCCCACCAGCACTCAGTAAAGTTCTGTGCTGTCTCACACTCACTGCTCATGAGCCTCTGTGTGATTCACTAACATTCCTTGACAAGCTGGGGGCTCCTTGCTGTCTTGGCCTATCACTTTTTGTTTCTTCCTACCCATGAGGAGGTTGTGCCACACTAATTCCCCCACCTTGAGATGTTCCACTATCCTTATCCCACTACTGAGCATCATATACGCAGCATATAGAGAGATAAGGCCAATCTTACAGAGGTGTCTCTTTTGACCCTGTTTTAGGCAATGCACTGTTGTGATTACTGTTAAAAAACCTCCAGCCCAGGAAAAGAGGAGAGCTAGGGAATCACAAACAGATGATGTGAGAGAAGACGAGGATGCCAGGATGAAGCAGATTGATGCACAGATTGGTTGTCAGAGACACTTTGCATGGAATCAACTTTGTCCCAAATACTGTTCACTGCCTTACAACAGCCCAGGTGGCAAACACTGGAATCTGTTGCCCAAGGGCACCCAAGCCTACACTGCCTGGCTAGCAGTAGGCTGAGCTGGGCTGGGCCAGGGAATGTAAGGACTCTCCAAATTTACTACTGAACTTGGACTTGTAGGCAGCCAAGAATAAAGAATTTGCAATCCAGCCCAGCCACTGACAAGGTTGGCGGGTTTGGTGTCCAAGCCTCTGTGCCTGAGACTTCTATCTACAGAGGATCCAATATCTCAGTATCCATCTGCATCAGCAGACCAGCAAGAAAGAACCAGATCCCAGGGTACTCTCTTGGATCAGTAGTCAAACCACTAGCCTACAGAAATCCACTGCTTTTACTGCTTCCCTTCTCTCCTTTTACATCATTCTCTGCACAATAGAAATGAGGCAACAAATGGGGCAGAGCTCACTATTGGAGTGATTCACTACCCTGTCCAGGAAACGTTCTCACAGACCTTTGCATTTTGATGGAGTTTCAAAAATGCAGCCAGTATATTACTTACAGCTCTATCACATTGAGTTGCTTTCTTAGCACATCATATTGATAGATTTTAAAGTAACAGCAAGAATTATTTTAATAGACTGATGCAGGAGGGGCTGTTTTTGATAACTTCTCATTTAAGCCAAGGTGTTAAACTGGCCTGAAGGCTTTAAAAAGAAGCAGCATCAGTGAACCTGCATTACTTTTAAGAACAGGCAGAAGCTGCACACGTGGCTGCTTGCATTAAAGGGCATGTGTCTCTGATCTCTGGTCCAAGACACGTCCAGCTCAGACAATTGCCATTAATTAACCTCTGTCTGCTGTTAGACAGCTGAGCTCATCTAAAACATTCATGCAATCAAAACACCTCCAGAGGGGTGGTTCAGCTTCTTCCTCTCCCTTCATCAGGTTGGGACCTGTTTGTAGGCACAGTGTCCTGTCCTACTCTTTGTGCTGGCTCTGACTTATTGTTGAGTGAGTTCAGCTTATAAAACCAGATGAAAAAAATTCATTCTTTTGCTGGATGAGTTTTAAAAGTTAATTCAGCTTCTGAGTCCCTTTAGAAGCTGAATTAACTTTTCAATGGGAATCCAGTGAAAGGCAGAGCTGCCAAAAGTGAGAAAGTGTCTGTGTTCCTGGGCACAGAGGAAGGAGTAGTGGAGCAAATGGAATAGGCAATTTGGTGCTTTGGAATAACCTCAGCACTCAGGAAAAGGCTGCATTCAATTGGGTGCCTAAACTGAGAGCTTTTACATAAATAAAATAGTGCATTGCAGTTTTTCTGAATGGAAGGTGTACAATCAGTTATCAACAAAAGCATCAGGCCAGCATAAGCAACAAATATGTTACGGGAAGATCTAATGCAACTTCAGTGATGTAGGGATTCACAGAACAGAGAGACCTAAGTGAGCTTGTACACATGCCATGCCTCCAGACTTCCTTCATCTTGCCCTGGTGGGAGATAAAAATAATATAGCGAAAACCCCAACCTGTTAAAGATTAAATTAGATAACAGCTTAACAACTACACAGTTACTTGCAGTTTTGTTGGCTGGCTGGAAGTAACCCTATGAATTAGATAAAAGCACATTTGCACTGTAAAAGCCTCTATTCAGTGCAAAAGAGTGCAATAGTGAACTTCTGTCTGACACCAAAAAGCTAATGTGTATAGCTTTTTAGATCTGGAGAGTCCTCTGTTACAAATAGGATCTGAAAAATGCATGACACAAGTGTCTCAAATTCTTGAGGCATCCAAAAGATCACTCTACACAGCAGTGGTGTTAGAGCATCAGTAAAAGCTTGTGCTGAACTGGAAAACCATCAGGTTGACTCAGCACCCATGTCATTCTATCTTATATGTGCTATCTTCTGGAGAAGAGAAACCTTTTAAGGTAAATGAACTGTGGTTTGTCTTAAATAATCTATTTTCTTGTTGGTTTTTTGCCTCCTTGTTATGTCTGGGAGAAACCGGAGCTGAGTGTACAACTGAAGCTAACAAAAGGTCTTGCTGAATACCACAGAAATGAAAGATTACACTTCAGACATGGCTGCCACATAAAACCCTGCTGAAGGTAGTTACACAGCTATAACTGTCCAATAAAAATGCTGCAAAAGGAAAGGGCTGCAAATGTCACTGCATCTTTAGGAATTTGTCACTGAGTGCACTGTTAAGGGATTTGCTAAGCAGCATTTGGCACGCTTCCCCATCCTCTCATTCCCAGAGGGGAATGCTACCAGCCTGCCTGCATCTGCCAGAATTGTAGGCAGCATCTTTGATTCAAATCTCAGCCAGCACCCTAAGTCCAGTCAGCATCTCAAAAATCCCCAAAAATTCCTTAAAAAGAAAAAATTGCACAACATCTCATTCAGGTTCTAATTTTCTGTCCAGAACATGAAAGTATCCTTTTTTTTTTTCCTTTGTAAATGCAGTCTTTTTTCTCATTTAGAATCTTCTGAATGCTCCTACACAAAGGACCTCCCTAATCTGTGTTTTTGGTCATACTACACTTTCTGGATTTCACCAATCGTCAAGTACCATGTCCCACCTATTATCTCTCATTCAGTATTGAAAGCAGGGGAGCAAACAGCTCCTTCTGTAGCCATTCCAGATGATTGTATAGTCTAGGATTTAAAGCAAGCACCCTTTCTGTTTTCTCCCATTCTGCATTTAGATTTGTCTTGTGCTGACCTGTAAAGCTGTTAGTACTGTCCTTTGGTTCCTCAGTTCTTGGCTAGGGTGAAACCTAGAAAATCTTGACAAGAATTAAGGTACCAGCACTAGCGGCTGCACATCAACAGGACTGACAGCATGAGATTTGCTTACCCAAACATTGTTATTTTAGGCATTGTGCACTTTCTCTTGCTGCTGCAGGGACGTCAGAGTCACCCTAAGCACCATGTTAGACTTGTGTAGTTATCTTGTGTGGTAAAACACATCCTAAGTGACACTGAACACCTTCATTTAGGCAGCTGAATCCCTCATATATTGTCTTGTTTCTTTATTCCATACATATCCTAAACATAGAATTACCAAATGGGTTTTTATACAGGGTTGGTTTGGAAGGGACCTCAAAGATCATCCAGTTCCAACCCTCTTACCATGGGCAGGGATACTTTTCACTAAACCAGGTTGTCCACCCACTCAACTGGTTTGGGAAGAGAGGTTATCATTGAAGACTGAGGCAAAAAATTTGTGTATCTCAGCCTTCTCCTCTTCTTTTGTGACCAGCTTTCCAGCATTGTTTATCAAGTGGGTAAACCTTCTTTAACCTTCTTTTTCCAGTTAACATATCTGTAGAAGTCCTTCCTGTTATTTGTTGTACCCCTTAAAAGGTTCAGTTCAAGCTTCACCTTTGCCTTTCTCACCTCATCCCTTCACAACCAAACTTCATCTCTTTCCTCTTCCAGGGTTACTTGTCCTCATTTCTACTGCTTGTGCACTTGCTTCTTGCACTTCTGTTTGACCATCAGATCCCTGCTGGGCTATGCTGGTTTGTTGCCTTCCTTGTCTGATCCCTTGCTCCTGGCTGCTGTTAGCTCTTGCTAACAACTTGTCTTTGTGGAAAGACTTCCTTAAAAATCTGCCAGCTCTGTTACACCCCCTTGTCACTGAGAGCAGTCTGCCAAGGGATCCAATTGGCTATCTGCTTGAAGAGCTGGAAGTCTGTTTTCCTAATGTTCAGGGGCCTAATGTTCCATGTTCCTGAGGACTGTGAACTCCACCAGCCTGTGATCATTGCAGCCCCGGCTGCCCCCGGTCTTGGCATCCCCAATTAGCTCCCTTATGTTTGTGGCCAACAGATTGCACCCCTCTGGCAGGGCTCTCTGCTATCTGACTCAGGAACTTATGCATTCCAGGAGCCTCCTGAATTGCCCAAAGCTCACTGTGCTTCTTTCCCAGCAGATCTCAAGGTGGTTGAAGTCCCTCAGCAGGATGAGAGCCTGAGAGCACAATGCCTCCTGTAGCTGGGACAAGAAGGCTTGGTGGGTATTCTCCCCTTGATCAGGCATGACCATTGCTGCACAGCATTTTAGCTAAGTGTTTTATTGACAAGGAAAAAAAGCACTGTAAGAGTGTTTGAACAAGTGTTTACAGAAAATAACCTCTAAATGTAAATATGTGAATTTGGAATTAAAACCTGGTTTTAAGAGTGAAAATTTAGCCATAATTCAAGCAGAAGATATACAAGCTTCACTTTTCCACACTGATAGCAGGCCACTGAAATTTACAGTTTTTCACCTACTTTGTAATCAAACACTCTTTGAAGCCTAATTGTAGCACGTTTGATGTAGGCATTGATTTTGTTGAAACTGTATGTACAGCCAGTGCAAACAGTCCAATAATCCTGAGCCTTTATTTGGCTCCATAACCATTTTAATGGCTTTTTCCACATTTATTGCTGGCAACAGCATACCTTCACAGAAGCTCAGTTGTGCTTTTTGTGTTGGTTTTGTTCTTGATTTACAGGCAAGCTCTTTAATTGAACTCTTAAGAACACACTGTGCATTCAGAACCTTTGCAAATAGAAGATGCATTTAAGAAGTTGTTAATATAGTCTGCATGGTAGAACATGGGTGACCATTTTCTGGCATGTAGAACACTAAAAATAATGAAAATAGTCAGGATATTTGCAACTCTCTGTGGTATGTTCAGGTAATTCAAACACCAAGAAAATTAGAGAATGTCTCAGAACAAGTCCCTTTGATTTCCTTTCTCTTTAAGTATTCAGGAGTTTGCCTCATTCATGTCACAGATATATTGCATCTTTCCATACCAGAACATATTAATGTGGTTTTCCTGAAAGTGTGCCAAAGACACAGATTCTGACACAGATTTTCAGTACATTGCAGGAAAATGAAAATGGGACATGTGTGAAAAACAGTACAAATATCCTTCTGGTATTTTCCAAGTTGCGCTACAAACTAGATTATAAACAGAATGTTTGTTCAATGTTTTTTTAATGGAAAAGATAACACATTATAAAGAAAAAAATCCGGGCAATAAAAATATTTTAAAGGAATATAAATGGCGTCAAAGGGATGTCATAAAAAAGAGCAAACACAGAATTAAAACTACAGAGTTCACAGAGAACATTTTTATATAAATAGTTACCTTATTGCATATAGATCTAAACTGAAAATTGGTAGATACAATCATATCTTTTCACATTTAGCATTTTGCCATTTTTCACTATCAACACCAGATACGCCTCACCAGGGAAGGAGTAATTTGTAGAATTAAGGATATAATCCTCTCTAGTAAAATGCTGAAGGAAATTTTGGGCCACTATTATTTTTATATAATTGAGGTAGTTGCTTGGTTGTGATGGTTCTTTTGCTCATTCTTACAATACAGATGCAATTCTACACATAAATGGACATAAGTATTTAGATTCAATATGAAGTATGCAGTAAGGTTTGTATCAGCTTTTTGGGGCTTTTAACCAAATCTTTGCCTTTTTGTACACATAACATAGGTTAAGATCACTTAATTCAAGTTTTAAACCCATATTTAAAAAAAATTAAAATATGAATAAGAATTTTTTTATTTGGTCCCATTTCTTAAGATTCAGACTTTGCTTATAAGATCACACAATTCTTGCCTCCCTTTCCCCCCCTCCCCATACCTTTTACCTGTAGAAAATTCCTGATTTATTTTTTGCAGGGGATAGAGGAAGTAAGTGAATTAAAGTGTCACAAGTGAAACGCCTCATATGCAGAGCCCTCTGCATAATTTATTATCAAGAAGAAGAAACACTGGGAAAGGAGCCAGAAGTGTTGAAATTAACAAAATAAGCTCTTTTGACTAAGGGAGTTGCACGTTTCCCTGGAGAATGGGTTTCTATCCCTGCTGCTGCCAAAAGGTTGCTGAGTAATGCTTATGTGCAAGCACTAAGACTCAGATGAGACTTAGATGTTCCTGCTGACACTAACAAGGCTATTAATTAGGCATGTGGCTTAGGAGAGAAAATCTAAGTTAGATCCCCGTCTTTACTCCAACATCTGTAGAATGGGGAGCCTGCGGCAGCTGGGAGCTGGTGTCACA
Organism: Ammospiza nelsoni; assembly: GCF_027579445.1. Classification (NCBI taxonomy): domain Eukaryota; kingdom Metazoa; phylum Chordata; class Aves; order Passeriformes; family Passerellidae; genus Ammospiza; species Ammospiza nelsoni. The sequence goes on along the minus strand of NC_080638.1, from coordinate 32,954,198 downwards.
ACACAGGCATGAAAAGTGGCACATCTTCCTTCACAACTCAAATCTGACCTTCAGCTGTTTTGTCCTCTTTTACTCCAACTTCTTCCCATTGAAATTCCAAGATTTCAATGAGGATCAATTGGGCAAGCTTTGGTTCCTTTCCCTACATTTCAGGTTATCCCATTTGCTTTTAGTGTTTTCTCTTCTTTTATTTTTTAGTATTTCATGTCTTCAATTTCTTCTCCTGTCTCTTTGTTTGTCTTCCTTCCCTGACTGAACTTACCCTCATCCCAGGTGTGTTTGTCCAGTCAATTCTAGGCTCCAGGACCAACATCATTCCACTTTTACATTTCATTCAGTAATTCATAGGTCCAGACTTCTTGGCCAGCTACTACCTAGGCATGGTTTTGCTGCTAAAACTTTTCCAGTCTCTGCTTTCTTCAGCTTCTGCAACATGCATTTCCTTCTCCATGTTGTCTGTAGCTAGCTTAGAGGGGACATGAGAAGAAAAAAAACTACATCCTCTGAGTTGTAATGGACAAATATTTCCTTTTAAGTATTTGGAAATACTGGGGACATTTTTGGTAGTATTTTAGACTGTTTAATTTTCAGCAGCCTGAAATTCCCATCTCTTTGGCCTTAAAAATGTTTTTCAATTTCTTCAGGAATATGTTGGATTCGGGGGATTTGGGAGGAGAAGGATGTATTAGTGTTTTCACAGAACAAGGAATTTGTGAGCATTGTGATCATACAAGTGAATGGGAGCCAGAAACAAATAGAAAATAAACACTTCAACTCACGCTGCAGTTTTTGTGAAATAGCCATGTCATGGTGGAAAAATTCCATGTATTCTCACCCACTAAATGTGTGTTTCTTTGCCTATGATTTTCAGTCATGGTTATTGTCAAGCAACCATAGGGTCAACAGCTACATGAGGCCCGTAGGGACAGGATTCAGGGAACTACATACCTGACAAAATTTATGTAGCTGGGCAGCAGTAATTCCAGAGCGTCACTGCACCTACAGCAACTGACATTGTCTGCTTCACTGACATGAACACAGAACAAGATAATGCATGTAGAACAAGATATGTGATTATCATCATACACAGTAAGTTCCAAAATCAACGTGTCATATGTTTTGTTGTCATGTTTTCATAGCTCAGTGCTCTTGGCAAAGGAATCAGCCTTCCACAAAATGTCTGAGCACAGGAGAAAGTCAGACAGGACAATATATTCCTGTCACAGAGTAGCAAACCACATTGCTGTAATTATAAGGAAAAAACCAGGCAATCCTCTGCTGTCTCACTTGCCTCAACTGCTTCTAAGCTATGTTGAGGGCAGAAAGCTGCAAGATGGGACCTGCCCAGTATTGAACATTATTTCTAGGAGCACGCTTTCCTTACTCTTTCATCCTCAGTTGACCTGAAAACATACTGCAATAAAGTTTTGCTTCTGGGTGTTCAGCTCAAAGTGAGCTTCTAGCATTACTTTATACATTGCAAATTAGATAACAGGAAATGTAAATTATTTCTGCATCCTAATCTTTTAAGTGTTCTCAAAAAAGAAATAGTTCAATGTATATTAGTTCAACATCTGGCATGTTTGATCTTTCTGAGAAATCACCATGTAAAGCAATGTGCTACACAGCCTTGCTATTTCTTATCTTTCACTGACTACCTGCTGCTGGGAACTATTGGAAGCACCATTACAAAAGGGATCAAATGATATTTCATATGTATAGAACTGGATGATTAAATTAATGTAATTCTGCTCTTCATGTGTGAAAAGTGGATTGCCCTGCAATTCATAGATGGAAACAGACTGGTGAAGAAATCACAGTTAACTGAGATGTGATAAATTTACGGAACAAAGCTGACATAAAAACCATTTTGTCTTACTTCAATGGCAGCATGTGATCCCTTTCTAAAGATCAATTGCATTTTCCATTTTAGGATTAACTTACAGAGTACATTCATTAAATAAACCACGTTTCTTACTGCACCATGAAGTAATTAGTGGTGGAAAACTCAGTTGTGCCAGCCCTGAACTACATTTATAAACACTGAAAATGCACCCATGTACCCAAGGCACCCATCTAAACAAAAGAAAACTAATTGTTCAGTTGTGTTAATAATTCAGGAAAGAGAATTCTAATGTCGCAGACATTTCTTCACAGAAATCCTTTCTTTTCAGATTTCTGTGTCTTTGGGAGGCCAGAGGCCCCCGAAGAGAAGGTAAACAATTATTATCAGCTGCTGGGGAATGCAATAGGATTCACCTTGATTGGCTCATTTTCTATGTTTATAATTAAGGGCCAATCATCAGTTCAAGCCAGGGGACTGAGTCCTTGGCCACAACTTTGTTGTGGGTTCTTTTCTATCTCTTCTTAGCTTAGCTAGCAGCTCTGCAAACCTCTCTCTATATTCTTTTTAGTATAACTATAATGTATTATATCATATATTAATAAATCAAGCCTTCTTATCAAGATACAAGATTCACCGTCTCTCTCTCACCAGCAGCGCCCACACAGGGCGCTGTAATATTCTAATAGATATTCAGACTGATGGCCTTTTCAAGGGAGACATTATGCACTGGCACTGTGCCAAAGAAGTACTAGATGTATAATATGAAAATTACTATTTTTATGCAAAAAAAAAACCTTTAACCTGGGTCCTTGAAAAGTGATGTTTTTTTCTTTTATAGCTATTTACCTGCTCCAGAAAAGCAGCCAGGTTTCAAGCTGTGCACAAGAACACAAAATATTCACTTCTTGTTTGTGATTATTCTAAGTTCTGATATTTTTACTACAGAGCTTAGAAAGCGCAGTCTTATATCTCTTCTATTCTGTGGCTGGTTATACATGAGAGCAGTGCAAAATCCATTAAATTTTTAGATCATCTGAGGGCTGCAAGAATGCAGGGTAGCAAGAATGTCACCAATTAACATTCCAGGGAGATTTTCAGTTTGGAAATCAAAACTGTAATAATAAATACATAAACGCATATATCTATAGACATAAAATTTTGAGGTACAGTTTGATCTTAAGGTGTGAAATTACATTTGCAGACAGATGTCCAAACTCCATAGCCTTGTCTGTTCTCTGCTTCAGCAATGCAAAGTCATACACAAAATTTAGCTCCTAAACATAGTTTATCTGCCTTATGTAGCATTTTATCTCTGAAAAGGAAAAGAGAAATAAATTAGTAATTTTGTAAAAAGAGTGCTCATCCGCTCAAGGAATAGGCACTCCATGTGCTCCCTGGTTATACCGGTAATTTCAGTAAACTGCATTTGGAAAAAGATAGCAATTAGTCTTTAAGGTTCATGTCTGCAAGTCATGTGTTTTTAGCATAATTTTAGAGGCATTTTAAAAAAAGATAAAAATAACAACTCAGCTATTTCTGGTAATATTATTAGAAAAAAATAGTTTTGTGTTGTCATCCTAGTAAGGAACCTCTGTTATAGTGCTTTAACTTTATTTTACCATGTGGGCCATCAGTGCCTGTGGAATGATGGCCAGAGAGTTCAGCAGCATTAATTGATTTGGTGGACTGTCCCCATTCGGTACTTAATCTCTCAGTGGATTGGACAATAGCTCCTGATGGTGATAAAAGTTTTGATTTGAAAGCAGCAATTCTACCTGACACAAAAAAATACTCCCTCCTGATTGAATCAGTGAGATCTGTGTTTAGTGACAGCTTGTCTTACCTGGCAGTTTCTCCTTGAATATCTTGCTGGTCCCTCCCAGAACACACAGAAATATTTTGGCAAAGGCATGAGACTGAAGAGAGGGTTCTTTGTTCTCTGAGATTGTGTATGGCTTGACAAGAAAGATTTAAAGATGTCTGTAGGTCACTGAAGGTTAGAATTTCCTGACATTATTACTTTGACAAATGAAGAGAAAACAAACAGCCTAACCATAGGAACAGAATGTCAGGATCATTGCAAATCCAGAAGCAGGGAACACTAACAAACAACTGAAGGTAAGGTTTCTGTGGCATCCAAAGCAACATCCGACTGAGGATCTGGATGAAACTTGCTCCGGAGATTTATGTAGGACAAAGAATTTTTCTCTTCTTTCTTTGGGCACCTGATGTAAAATCCAGATGGCTGACTCCTGGTATTGCATGCAGTGGCTGACCACTAATTCTTTGTACAAATATTTTCCCTCAGCCAAAAGCAAGCCCACTTTGGCCCATTAGGAAGGCAGTTTGAGAAAGCAAGCAGCTACTGGTTCATTCATTCATTTACCCATCTGAGCCAGTTAAGAAAACAAACTCATTAAATTTTCCCCTATCTAATCAATGCAAGTCAATAAAATGGTTTTAAATAAGATAAAAGTATTAAATACAACACTTTAAAAGACTATTTTTTTTTCCGGTTTCTTTGGGTGTCTTGGTGTTGGTTGGTGATGGGATTCTTTTCCCCAAAGAAAAGGGTGCCACACAGACTGTACTCTGCAGGAAACTAATAGATGGAGTTATTATTCTTTTCTGAAATCCATAAAAACATTATCTCCTTTTAGGAGATAATAGCTGCTTTATGAGTTTTCATTTTAATCTAGCATAATTTATTGTAAAATAATTGTAAGAAGATGTACATTTTTTAACTTGCCACTTGTCATAATGAGAACAAGGACTGGATATAGGTCCTGTTCCTATCTCAGGACTGGATATAGGTCCTGTTCTTATCTCAGGACTGTTAAGCCCACACATGAAGGCCACTGTCTAATCCTACCTCCCACAGATTTAAGGTTAAAAAACAGAAAAGACCAAAACTTCCACTATACAGAGGCAGAATGTGTAGGGAAAAGGCACTTAGATAGTTATTAGGAGGAAAAGGTCTCCCATGGCTTCAGATAGAAGTTGCCTGCTTTATCATCCTTCTTATTTTGCTCGACCCTGCTCTTCATGAACAGAATTCATTTTGTCTCTTCTTTTGCTGCAGTTCACAAAACTTCCTTTAATATCTCTTGTTCTTTTTTCCTGCACCCACTACCTGCTCTCTGTCATGAATATTTGTCACACATAATTATGGATATGTGAATGGAGTTAGATTTGAAGTAGCTGCCAGACCACAGCTCCAGCAGGTCATTCAAAGTCACTTTAGCAGTTGTTGCATGAAGTTAGGGAAGAATTAAGAGCAGTGAAAGCTGGTCACAAAACATTGTTTCAGCGTGGACATATGATCACATAATAATAAACTTCAACTGCCCTAGTGGAAAGTGTCCCTGCTCATGACAGATGAGTTGAAATCAGATGACCTTTGAGGTGCATGCCAACCCAATGCTACAAGTGTGCACACTCTTTTTGACTTCACTGATGAGTTCAAATCCAGACAATGGACCTCAAGTTTTCAGATTAATTGTAGTGGGACAGAATTAAGGAGAGAGGTCAAAGCATCAGGCCACAAGAAGTGCTCTGTTGGAAAAAGTCCAGAAGTCTGCCCCCATTCATGGCTCAAAGAGTAAGTACAGAAGGGGTATGACCATGTCATATTGTGGTGTGCATTTCCCTTGCAATCTCCCAACATCCAGAGGAGATAAAGCAGGGATCAACCCTCTGTCAGTCCTCCCCATATCCCACATGTTCGCTGGCCATTTACAGAACCAGTCATGCTCTCTGTATCCACACAGCAGTCTGTGGTGTCAGTGCCAGTAGTTTAGTGCCTACAGTGCAAAGAAATATTTTTTATTCTTTTTGTTTACTTGAAACCAGTCTCATATTCTTCCTTTGAGAAGCCCCTGCTTTGTACATATCAGTGACTAGGTCTGTCACATCTTCATTATTTTCATAATTCTTTGAAACTTTTCCAGATGATTCTCTCATTTGTCTCCTCTCCAAACTGCGCAGTCACAGGTTTTCTACTCATTTGATCTGTTATTAAACACTGGGCAATGAGAAAACCTTATGGCAAACTTGGGTGGCAAAGATATCAGAGTGCCTAAGAGGTCCTGGGAAAGGCAAGGGTTTGGAAAAATCCTAATTTATTCCCCTGAACTGGGCTTCTTTTCCAAGCTTGGTGAGTGAGGAAAGCTTAGTCACTAATTGTCCAAAAATCAGGTGTTCTTTCTTTATTGGACACTTACAGAATTGTCTGATTCTTTAGACTTTTCATTCCTTTTTCACCATATTCTGTTAAAGCAAGTGATGCCAGTGGAGAACATCAGTACACCTTCCCTGCACTAACTGGACCTCTGGGGCTGCCCTCACCCAGTTACCAGTGCTATGATGGCACTAAGATTCTAGCTTTTATGTCTTTAACTAAAGCCATTGTTACGGGTTGTTACTGGGCCATTGTAATCAAAGGAAAGATGAAGACTTCAAAGTGAATTCCAAATGAATGGACTTACTAATTTGAAAAAAAATTCCAAACCAAAAATCCCAGATATTTGTATTAAAAAAATATTTCCTGAGATACAAGGTTAATGGAAGCACTTGAAAGTTTTAACTGAAGCATCATTTACAGAATGAATCCTGATTATTAGAACTGCTGGCTACAGTCAACAAACTACTGGGGCTGATGAAGCAAAACAGAAATCTAGAGCAATCATCTGGATTTAGAGTTTTAATATCGCTGTAAAGAGTGTGGATTTCCAAATAAATGTATTTGGGAATGCTGTTTAAAAAGACTGGTAAGGATAACAAAGTTATGGGAATATTAGGTCACAGCTAAATAGATGAAAGAATATCCATTGGCACATGTCCTGAGAACTGCAGCATGTGACCAGCTCAGGGAATTACTGATGTATCAGTTACAGGCATTCTATACTCTTTACAAATATAAGAGTTTAAAACCACATGGGGGGTTTTTTATGGTTTTTGGTTGGTTGGTTTGTTGGCTTGTTTTGTGTGGTTGATTGCTTTGGTTTGGGGTTTGTATTTCAGAAGGCTTCATTTCTAAAATATTCACCTAATGTTAGATAAAGTTTTAAGAAGTCATCTGTGGAAGAAAAAATCTGATCAAAACAATTGAACAGAAATTTCTTAAAGATGTGGCTGGCAGTCACTCTCATGGTTCTCTCCATTCTGTCTCACCAGCTCTGTTTTGGGCTGTCTCCACAACTAATGTGAGCATTTTATGCTAACACTGATTGGTCACACTGCCAGCATATCCCACTGTACTGTGAGCAGATCAATTTGTTCGCTTATTACAGGAAATCAGTGTAATAACTAAATCAAAGAAGGAAGAATCTCCTATTTTCAGTGTAAAATATTCATTTATTCAGGACCAAATATCTCATATTTATATTAATTACTCAAAAGATTACAAATCTACAAATTAAAATGAAAAGTTAAAGTAACAAAAATTTCAGCAGGAATAAATCTAAATATTTTCAAACCATTTACTTAAGACACAAAAAGCTCAAATTCATTCATTCATTCTTACTTGGCAGGTAAAAAAATAGGGCTCAAGATTGTCCGGTACTGAAGTCCAACATTTCACACAATACTGTGTAGCAAGGAGACTGTCAGGAAGGTTGTTTAGTCTTTGGTATGCTGTGGTTTTGACACAGGATGGGATTTTCTTCTGTGACAGTGATTAGGTGTATCCTTGGCTAACTTGGTTTTCCTTACCAAGCAATTATAAGTATCAGCAACATCAAATCTAGGAGATCTTCGCTTTTCCAGCTGCTTTGAAACATGTGGTTTGTGTCTAGGCTCTATCAAATAATCTGTAAGCATCAGAAGACAAAGATGTGAGTCATCAGAAGCAGAAAGAGCACAAGCAGTGTGCCATCCTGGGAAACAGAAGATTTTTCTGGGCCCTTGACATCAATAGCTGCAGCTGTCAGCCTCACTTGCTGGCCCTTGTGTTTCTTACTGATCCTTGGAAAGTGAGTTGTGACTCACTTCCTCTGGTCCTGATGCTTCTGCTGAGCTGGGAGGTGTCGCTCTCTGCCTGGTGGACATGTTTGTGCATGTGGTGTCTGGCCACACTTGTCACTGATGAATTTTCGGCCATGAATCCTAAAACAGTGTTTGACAACATGCACGTCAGGGCTACCATTCTCTGGCATTGCTTTCGTCTTAGTTATGGAATGATGTTAATTAGACCCTATCTTACTGGAAAATTTTCAGTCTTTCCTCTTACTCAACTCAGTATTTCAGTAGAAAAAATAGAAACCACATCAAGACACTTCATTTTTCCTTTCCTAAACAAAATTAGGCTGCCAATGACTCAAAATCTCAAAGAGTGGCGTAGTGGTCCAAAATTGCTGTTTGTTTTTTTATCTTCTGATGCTAAACTCAAGGGCACAGTATTGCAGGAACACAATCTGCTTCAAGTTTAAGCATGAACAACAGTTTTCTGTTCAAGCGATACTTCTTCAGAACACTAGCCTCACTAAAATAATATTTTAACAGTTGTCCAAAATCAAATACTGATTCATTAAGTTTTCCAGCTCAATTTGTTATTGGCCAAGCAGATAAATTTCATATAATCATAGATTCAGAAAATCAGCATGGTTTGGGTTGGAAGAGACCTTTGAAGGCTGTCTAGTCCAACTTTCCTGCAATGAACAAGGACACCTTCATTTAGATCAAGTTGCTTAGAGAGCCATCCAAACTGACCTTGAATGATTCCAGGGACGAGGCATCCACCACCTCACTGGGAAACATGTTCCAGAGTTTTCACACCCTTATGGTAAGAATTTCTTCCTTTTATCTAGTCCAAATATACTATCTAAGACAGTAAATTTGGACTAGATAAGTTCTAGTTTAGAACCATTACTCCTTCTCCTAACCCAATAGGCCCAGCTAAAACGTCTGTGTCCATCTTTCTTATAGCAATCCTTTAATGCTGAAAGGCCACAACGAGGTGTCCTCCGAGCCTTCTCTTCTTCAAGATGAGTGACTCCAACTCTCTCAGCCTTTCCTTGTAGGACAGGTGCTCCAGCCCTCTGATCATCTTCATGGCCCACCTCTGGAGTCACTGCAGCAGCCCCTGTCCCTCCTGTGCTGGCACGCAGAGCTGGTGCAGCCCTGCAGTGGCTCTCAGCAGAGCAGAGCAGAGGGGCAGAATCCCCTCCCTGGCCCTGCTGCCCACGCTGCTCTGGCTGCAGCCCAGGACACGTTTGGCTCTCTGGGCTGGCAGTGCCCATGGCTGGGGCATGTGCAGCCTCTCAGCCAGCAGCACCCCCAAGTCCCTCTGGGCAGGGCTGCTCTCAATCTGCTCATCCCCAGCCTGTGCTGATGCTGGGGGTTGCCCTGACCCAATCACAGGATGTTGTCCTTCAGACACATCCTGGGCCACTGACCAGATGGGGCTGGCCAGCGGCAAAAGACAGAGTAGGGAGAGCTGTTGCACTCTGGTGGAAATAAAGCATGCACAGTAAATGCGTTTTGAGCAGAATGCAGCAAAATTGATAAGGCTGGCATTCCCAAATAACATTTTGGTTAAGAATTTTAGCACTTGTAATCTGAAACAGTGGAATTATTTCCTTGGCAGAAAACTCCTTGGACCTGCAGAACCAGTATCACTTTACAAATCTGCCAACAAACAGTTCATTAAACTTAAGGAGTTGACTGATCTTGTAAGAAAACATGGATTTTGTACTGCAGCATGACCTTTAGTCAGGCAGGTACTTTATAAATATTATTTCCATTTATAATTACCTGAAATTATATCTTAATATGATTGGCCATGATTTCAATAAAGAACCCTGATACTTGAAACTATTCCGGTGTGTGCAAAACAGGATGCAAGTACAGCACACCTGGGTGCTGGAACAGAGGGCTGTTAAAATATCATTTTATTGATGTGTTCTGCAGAAAACCTCCTGCTCCAAGGTGAACACATTCTGTGCTGGTAGCCAACATTCCTGAAATACATCATAGTTCACAAGTAAGAACCTCTCTCACATCCTGTAAGTCTGTAGCGTGGAAAATCATTGCTCCATAATAGAACTTATTTTCATGACCATACATGAAGAAGTAATTCCAGAAAAGAGAAAAGGCAGGAATAGGTATTTGCTGGAAAATGCCAAGCAATAAATTTTGTGCAAAATGTACAAACAGCCTTGAAGGATAATTTTGTAAAACATGTGGGCTCTTGTAACTCAGTGAATATACATATATATATATGTTATATAGTGTGTGTGTATATATATATCTATATATATATATACACTAGATACTGTATATACTATATAAATTATATAGTATATATATAAATATTCAGTGAATACATATATATATAAAATAATTTAAATTTTTTTAAAGAAGTAATAACACTGAAAAAATTTAGGGACACCTTCCAATAAGATGTCATATGACTGGAAACAGTTAAGTACTACTAGGATTGTTCAGTGTAGCTCTACTATTGTAAGTCAGCTACTACATCTCCTCACAATTAAACAAAAAAGAAGGATGGGACTGTAGAAAGCTTTGCTGTGCCCAGACAGAACAGATATCTAAATGATGCCAGGCACCAGTCAGTGCTCCCAGATGATAATGTTGTGTGCTACACAAAACTTTTAAGCTTTCAAGACCAAACTCAAAGACTTTGAAACAAGTTCTGAACATATTTAGAAAGCAGTCAATAGCACATACTTTAGATAACCAATAAAGGATGAATCCAAGCATAAATGCACAAAGGTAATTTTAGAACTCAGTCATCTGTATGTTTTAAAATGCTTCACTCCATTCTAGATAAAAGTTTACATATTTAGCATTAAGGGTTGAATATGATGATGTCTAAATTTAATTCATTATTAACGATACATTTACAATGTATTTTTTCAGATGTAGTACTCAAGTTAGCTTGTACTATTTTAGGATTTGCAGAATTACAGTTTTGCCCCCATATCTCAGCCTCAATTAAACATCAAAAACTTATTTTTTCTAGCAGACTTGGTGCTAGCCTGTTAGAAATTATTCAGTTCGTTTTCCTTGAAGTTATCTTGCCATTATTTCTTCTGCATCATCTAGAAAATTTCTAACAGTGTAAATGAAATAAAACTCCAGTCTTCTGTTTCTCACTATACAGTCAATGCAATGTAATCACTGCCTCAGATATCTATCTGGACATAATGATTTCATTACACATTCTACAGAAATGTTGGAATAACCCTGATGCCTTGATTTAAATTATTTTTTCTTAAATACATTGAAGTTAAAGCTTCTCTGGGACAGTTTTACTGGAAATCTACCAATTATATTAGAAAATACATCTACTTTAAGCTAGGGATGCTTAGGGTGTGTATTTTAAATATAGATCAAGGTATTGATGTTCCAGTGCCTCAGAGTGGAGTTCCTCAGTTCCAATCAGTACTATTAATGTATTTTACTGTTCCTCTAGAATTAAAGTCAGCTAGTTTAAGCATTTTTAGAAGGCAATTGGAATACATTTCAATTTATATTAATTTGAACAATGTAAAAATTCTAATTAAAATTGTCTTTTGTGAACTCTAGGAACCTGAAGTCAGGACCATACAGAGAACACACAGAATGACAGAAGTAGTGTTAGTAGTCTAGGAGTCATCTGGAAAGTGAATAAAGGAAAAGTTTGATGCACCCTACTCTTCTGGGGATGATGGTATTTATTATGATAGGCAAAGTAATGCTCTTAATTCCAAAATAAGAGGCATACCTGGAAAGTTAGTCTATTGTCGTCAGCTGAATTTGAAATCCCATCTAGTACACCTTGGGCAGTGAAGGAGAATAATCTCTGCTCATATCTGAGGCGAATCAAGCTGTCAAAAGAAAAATCACCCTTCACAAGGTCTTAGAGAAGGTCTACAGGTTACTGAGCTTTTGAGGAATGAGTTTCCACATGATCCCAGTTGCAGAAGCTTAAGCAGAGTGCAATTACTGGGACAAGGAATTTGTGTATGAGCAAAGGTTATCTTTTATTGACCCCATCACCAACTGTAATATTTTCATTCTGTTGTGCAACTGAAGTGCGCAACTTTTCTCTTCATGCACTTATTGTACCACGGAATGGTCTTTCATATACTTTACTTTAAATAGAGATATTCCCATAGAGTTTAGAAAACATTTTTCCTAACTTCTTCAACAGGCATTTTTTCAGGAGAACCAACTGAAAGACAAGAAATCTCTAAGGCCATATTAGCATACCATGGTCAAGGAATGAAATGGAAAGCTTAGCCTCTCATTCAATAATGAGAAGAGCATCCAATAATTAGGTATATGCATCTAAATTTTTTCATAAATTTACTTTCTTGCTTCAGAGAGATTTGTTAGTGTATGCATTAAAAATAGTAATGAAATTATGTCAGAATTACCGTACGCTATCACCAATTTGGTTTTAATTCATGGGTGTGATATAGCATATTTTTTAATGACTAGGAAATGTTATTATTTTCTAGGAATGACTGAGCACAGTTTAGAAAAATAAGAAGTTTCTGAGAAGAAGATCATAAATGTAAAATCAACTACTTTTCAGGGATATGAATTCCAGACAGTTCTATTAATCCATTTGTTCACTCTCTGTTTTTCAGAGACAGTAATTTTCTTCCTTCCCATTCCCATGTATGGCAGAGAACAGAAATTTTTCCATTTCCATGAGAAAAGCTATTCTTGAAAGTCCCTATGTACTCATCAAAAAGGTTAGCAAAATACCAAAATTTAACAAAAGCAAAAAAAGAAATATCTCAGTTTTCCTGAAAACAAGTCCAAACCTCCTACTCAGAAAGAATCTCTGCCAAATTACAGCACAAAATGGTCCCATGGTGAGAATCTTCAAAAGCAAAAGTGAAGTTTTAGCCTGCACAGAAGAAAAAAAAAGGAGTCAGAGAAAATTTTCACATGATAATCTGGAAAAGAAAAAGTAACTTAAGCCAGAAAGTACATAAATCATAGCGAGTTTCCTTGTCCTAGGGCTCACTTTACTATGATCTACTTTAATAATGCTATGTTTAATAATTCACCTTAATTCATAACTCAGACCTGAATGCATTAGAAATATGATTTGGATCCAGTGTGAGAACATGCAAATACTATTCATAATGCAAAATAAATTAAAACAAAAAGATGTGGATCTATCAAGGTTATTAACTTTGTCCTAAGCTACTTATATCGTCACAGAAGATTCTATGCAGAACTTAATTGTTTCCCTAAAGCACTTCCCATTTAACCATTCTAAGTGAAAAAACACATGATTTTTTGTCAGGAGGAAAATGTACTTAGACAAAATCAGCAGAAAATTTGTCAAGGAGATTCTAAGTACATGAAGACCAATTATGATATAAACTCTCAGATTTCCACAAGCAGTGAGTTTTCTTTGTATCAATCTCTCAAGAGGTAGCAACTTAGGTAATTCCCTATTTCTGACCTATCTCATTCTGGTCTCAAATAATATCCAGATTTTTATAATTAATTTGTCCAGTAATAAAAGTACTCCCATAATTAAATTAAATTAAACTGAGAGCAGTTATTACCAGCTTGTACTAAATTTTAAGTGTATACCTTCAATTCTGTATCAGAAGTGAGGCTTATGTGCTCTTAGTGTTTTGGTTTCTTTACAGTACAAATGGATCTTTTAAAATACATTCGCCTTCTCTACGAACCATGTCACACTCATATCCCTAGGTAATGGGTACAAGATTGCTTTAAGGACTTATTTTTACAGTTTTGCTAGATGTAGCCCTATGGTTATCTGTTTGTGGTTGCAGAGTCTGAGTCTGTGAAGACATGGTAAAAAAAGTGAAAGTCTATTATAGGAGGTTTGAATTCTTAATGATAGTCTGTGTTTCTACCATCTCAGGAAGAGCAAACCAGAGAAAAGTTGAACACTTGGGGCCAGCTAATGCTTGTCCATTGCCAGCTGCAACCTGCTCACTGGGTGCACTCATGGCAGGTCCTTCCAGTGAAACAGCTTTGTTTAGCAACATGACAAGTTTCATTCTTTCACTCACTGAAGTTGTATAAATTCACCCATTAACACCTAAGGCATTATTATGTTATTTTAGTGAAAGTATTAATCCAAAGCCACTGAGGAGCACAGTCTGCTGGTAGGCACACTGTGTGCCCAAGCAAGGGAGCACACAGATGGCTCCCTAAGGACAGGCTCTTTTGAATTCCACAGGGAACTTTTACGTACTGTAGTCTTTTTTCACTGACAAGCAACAGTTAGAATTTGTACCTTCTTTCTTCAACAGGAGAAAAGAGATGAAGGGAGGGAGGGAGTGAGGGAGAAAAAGAAAAGTCTTCAGGACACTCGTAAAGAACACTACTAAATTTTTTCCATATTTTCATGTCAACCCTTTTTTTAATTTTTTGCTACTTTGTGCTGATCTGTAATACAGAAAGTTGCTGAAGCTCTGTCTTTATCTCTCCTTGCTTTTGGCTAGATGACAAGGCACTGTTCTGGATTTTTCTAAATTGGTTTCTTCTGCAAGGTAAAAAGTAGGGTTTGTAATTCTGTAAGTCAAATGTAGCTCTTTAGCTGTTAAACCAAAGAGCAAACCAGTTTCTATCTGTGAGTGTTAACAAGATACACAAGACACTGATTGCTTAAACTCAAGCTGAATTCAGATTCCCTGTGGATGCTGGCTGCTTGGAACAGGATTCCTTTTAAGAAGGTCTCAAGGTGTTCCCTGCTGCCTCCTGGTTCAACAAAAAGACATTGCTGAGGCTGCTGGGCTTCACCTGTACAGTGTACACCTGTACACCTGTACAGTGAGGGTAGTTTTTTGGATCATTTTCACTGAGTGGACTTTCCATTTCCCGGGGGAAAATCTTCAGAATTAAGATCAAGTCAGCTCCAGGGTCCCTCAGGCAGGGTGGTTGGTGCTGTACATGGACAAACAATTTTGTGATCTATGCCACACGGACAGCTGCTGTCCAGCACAGTGAAGATGCTTGCCTAATGACCACTGATGAGGTCATTATACCTCATTATATCTGTTTTATATCTCACCTAGAATATGGCTGGAGCTCTGAGAGTCTGATAATGCTCACTTCCTCATTCACACATTGCTTTTGTTGACTTTGACTTTCCCTGACACTGGAAAAGAACATTGACCAGACTGAGTTCCACTGACCTGAGAGTTCCACAGGATGGAACTCTCCCAAGGTCTTGACTCCTTGAAACAGTTATTGATAAAATATTATAGCTGTGTTAGACTCTATTCTCAGCAAATGTAATTAAAGTGGCCTTGATGCCAAGGGATATCAGGTTAGCTTGCCCAAATGTGTAAAAGTTGCAGAGATGGATGGGATGGATGTGGCATCTGAGAATAATAATGCAGATGCTTCAAAAGTGTCTTGCTTCTTATTTATCATGCAGCAGTATAAAAGAAACACAGTATATATATGCAAAAGGCTTTTGGCATGAATTTTCTGTAAGTGTAATGAAGTTACAGACACTTTCAGTATCACTTTAAACCACAGAGCTGATGTGAAATACTCCAGAAGGAGAACAAAGAACTGGTGTTCTAATAACTAAACTAAGCATTTAAAAATAAATACAAAAACACAAAACACTTTCTGTGTGGTATTTGGTCCCTAAGAGGTTGCAAACAGGCTGGTTTTGTCCTTATTTTCTGGTTCTGCAGACTGTGCTCTAAAAAAACGAACTTGCCTCAGAGTCCAAAAGCAAGTCATCTGTAAAGTTCATTTTAATGATGGAATGCAGATTGTTGTTCATTCATTTTCTGTATATGTTCTGCTTATCTCCACAAAGGTAAACATCTCTGGAATGTCACTATTAAAATATCTAGAATGCTATTTCTAGTCATTATTGCTTATGATCTGACTGCTTGGTTTACATTAAGTTTCTATTTGCTAAGGAAATCTGAAATTTCTAAAGTGAATGTCATGTACATCAAATATGCTGGAGTAATAATTTAAGCATTCTCATATTTGAGGAAGTCCTCTTGAGTGAAAAATATAAATTTTTTAAATTTTGTACTACTCAGACTCCTCTTTTAGTTTTCCTGTGTTGTGACTCAGAATTTTTTATAAACAATGCTTTCATATCACAACCATAATTTGATTTTATTGGACAAAGTTTCTGTTGGGAAAGGGGGAAATGTAATTATGTCCTTTTAAAGAGTCTTTTAATCACTCACTCCAAGCTCTGGGTAAATAGTTATCATTATAAATCATACCTTTCATAAGTAAAAAATAGCTACACAATAACAAATTGATTCCCCATCCTTTAAATAGTACCTCTCCTCTCAACCCCCAAAGCTCAAAAACTGATGAGTTTTGCAGAAGACTTCCCTCCTTTAATAAAACTGATAAAATAGCTCCCTTTAGTCCCTGGCAGCTGGGCACATGGCTGGATGAAATGAGTGGTGTCTGCTGGTTTCTTTCTTTTTGTTGCCAGCTCTTCTAGGTGTACTGCAGGACTTCAACAAAGGAGGAAATCCTGGAATCTCTTCACCTGGCTGTGGATTTCTATTACTGGAATAAACAGACTGTCCCACACACTGGTACCAGCCCTTTCCTCTCTCTTCTGAGAATGTTCACTGTTTAATGATCAAGATCAGTAGAGAGGAAAGGAAATGCCCTGTCCTGCTCTGTGCCCTCCTGGTTACCCATTAAATGCAGCACTAATAGTCTTCATGCTAGATTCCCATTTTTTTCCCTTTTGTTTTCCACTCACAATATTGAGAGTTTTTCTGGTTTAACTGTGCTCACAGCCCATAGATGTCTCTCCAGATATACAGGAATGTGTACACCCACGTAGTTCACTGGTATTCCTCCAGGAAAACCCTGGTCTGAATACCTTGCACTTAGAAATCTGCACAAGTATGCTCTCAAAAGCATGCATATCTTTCCAATCAATGCAGTTGTGCTCCACTTAAGGTACCCTAAAGGTTTTCTACAAATTATTTCTGACTGAGTGAAGCAAGCACAAAGAATGAAATCTGTTCTGAGCTTTGATCTGATAACTCAATCCCCACAGGTGTCAGAAGGACTGATATGCAATTGTTTTTGAACTAAGTTATGTACAGGAATGCTCTTTGCCTCACTGGGATTATCAGTAAACCTCAGGACAGAAATACAAAAGTCTACCTGCAAGCAAACAGAAATCCTGTGATATACCATAAAGATGTTACAGCCTGTGCTTAGAAGGCTACAATGGAACAGCCTTTCTGAGCCTGAGCAGAGGCACAGAGAATTCACCACCACATTTTAATACAATCAGGCTGTCGTGAAACAGGTAGAGTCTCAGAATTCGCTCTATCAGAAACTGAGGTAGGATACAAATAACACAAGCACTTGAATTCTGAGAGAATATAAAGGAAGGAAACTAAGTATTTCAGAATTGCTTTTACCACTTGGATTCACTCTGGGGGTTTCTAAACTACAAAGAAACTTTCCCATTAAATACTCCTCAGTTGGGCAATACTCTCCCTTGGTTATCTGTCTTAGCTATTCACAGTGCCGTCAGCAACACAACACCTTATTGGTCCTTCAGGACTGCTGTAACATAAGGTTTTATTCACAATACAGCTGGCATTGGGCATAGAGGCATGCTGGTCAGAATCTTGAAAGACAATTAGTTACACCCCCAAAATCAGTGATGGGTGTACATCCAAGGATCTGAGAAAATGACTGCCTAAGATCACTGCAGGTGTTAGAGAGTGCTGCAAGTAGGATTTCCCAAGTCCAAGTTGGTGCCTAATGGATCTTTTTCATCATCATTGAACTATTACTTGAAGGTAGCCCATTAGTTCCTGTGAAAATAATTTTATGTCTTTTTCAGTCAAAATCCAAATGAATAGATAACAACTGCAATTCTGAGTATATGAGCAAGCTACTCTGTGTCAGCAGCTTTCTAGCAATCATCCAGCCCTGTTTCTTAGCCTCAGGTAAGTACCAGGCAATTCCAGGTACCTAACCTTCCCAGCAAGGGATACATAAGATAATTCAAGTTTAACCTAGAATAAGCCTTGACAAAGAAAACCTTTTCCTTAGGTAGTTGCCTAAATTCACAGCTGGTCCTACAGTTATGCAGCCCATCCATACAGTCAGGCTGTAACTGCGTTTCTACAGGCTTGGAGAGCCTGATGAGGGGAACACAGTCAGTTTGGGGTAATAGCCTGCATTTGTCAGGAACTTGTTAAGCACTCACCAGCCCTGTTTTGTGATTTCAGTCAGATGAGTGCAGTGCCTGTGTGTGCCTTGGCCTGCTCAGTGGAGGTATGAGATGCCAAGCTCCCAGCGGTGATTGGTCTCCAGAGAAGAGTCAGGCAGCTAAATACCCTTCTGTCCATGTAAACCTGAACTACCAAATGGAGTCGTTGTGGTCTACCCCCTGGCTTAAACAAACATGAACTGAAACTTGTCACATATGACACCTAATTTTGTCAAAGTCTGCCTCAAAAGGACTCAGCCTTCACTTTATCAAAAAGGCTTTTGCCAGAAACAGCAGGTTAGAAACTGGAATAAAATGAATCAGAATATCAAGAAAGAAGTGGTGCTTTTTTCACAGTGAATTAATAATTGCCATTTTCAGAGCTGTTGGAACATTACCAAGGATAAAAGACTAACACAAAGACTGCCACAGAGAGACCCTCTTTCATAACCCTAGTAGGAACAAGCATCTAAAGGAGAGGTTGGGTGCATTTACTGGATGTAGTTTAGCAAGTTTAAATAGAGAAACAGTGAAAGAACTTTTATAACAATTTATATGAACTCAACAGTGATTGCATTTTAACAGCTGCCCTTGGTCCTCTGGGCCACTGCAATCTAATGGAGTCAGTTTTTCTACTGAAAGAAATGATTCAATTGTTCCCATAGAGTCCTTGAAAAGGTGTCAGTACAGGCAGCTGGAAATTTAGGATCTAACAACCTCAGCATTGGAAAAAAAAATCATCACTGTTTTATATTCCCCTATGGAGATCAAAAACGAGGAGTTAAATTCTGGCAGAATCCAAGCATTTTCTACAACCAGACACACATTTAACTTCAACAAATTGGAATGTATATCTAGTCTCATTGTTTTCTATGTAAACTTTGACTGCTGC
Organism: Ammospiza nelsoni; assembly: GCF_027579445.1. NCBI lineage: Eukaryota > Metazoa > Chordata > Aves > Passeriformes > Passerellidae > Ammospiza > Ammospiza nelsoni. The sequence goes on along the minus strand of NC_080638.1, from coordinate 32,935,271 downwards.
TATGTGCCATTTTATCACGTGTAAAGCCATAGGTCCCCTATGATCAATTGTGACCTTTATTCAGCATAGTATTGTATTGCTCTCAAGAGTTTGCACATTGCTCACTACTGAAACACAGCTACTACTGTGGGGAGGTGGAGACACTTGGCTTTGTTTTGGAGGGTTCTGTGGAGCAGGAAAGGGACCCAAATTCTACTTTTAACTGAAACCCCAGGAGACACTGAAGTGATCATTGACTACATTGCATTATAGCTCAGTTTTGAAGGCTAATGCTTAGGTTGTAGCAAGCAGTACCTTAGGGCCTCTGCTCATCTCTTGGGACTCTCCCTCTCTCCCATCTTACTCAAAGGGCTTGTGACAGCACACAGCATGCCAAAAGCAGATTGAGATGACAGATTACCCCATAGAATTTGCTGTTTGGGAAGTTACTTCATCCCTACCTGGTCTTGGACTTTATTCAACAAAATCAGAATTTGAGGGAAGATACTATCCATTCACAGGCAGAAGTTATTTACAGCTGCAGAAGAAACCCCAGTAATTTGTAAATTTTTGTGATTGGTAATCATATGTATAGGACTAGATAATATAGCATCTGTGTTTTATTGAAAAATAGCTTTTTCAGTTTCAGACATAACCAAAGATACAAATTCTGAAAGGAAGATTATGTATTTACACCTGATGAAAAAAGAAGACAGAATAAAATAAAATATGTCCTCACCAAAGGTACAATAGACTACATTTAATACAGAGCCTTTCCTTGAAATTATTTTCTCTGCAAATAAAGTAGATCATATCTCATTAGAACTCACTATAACATTGAATATAAGTGCACTTATTAGCTCAGATGGAAAACTCTGTATTACATGTTCCAGACAAGTGGAGTAGAGCTTATACCTTTAGGTTTAGATGTCTAAGCTAGATGAAAAACCAACTACTTAAAAGAGGAGGGAGGAGTAGTGGACAGTACAAGGGAATTTCCAAAAGCAGCTCCTTAGGGACTGTTGAAGTCCAGTGTCTCATCTGTGCTGTTGGCAGAAAGCGCCTGGCACAAGGTTCAGAGCCACCACAAACGCAGAGTGAGGGATGACTTCTGAGACTGGAGTAACCAAAATGGTGTAAAGTCAACTGCAAAAAATGGAAGGTCCTGAATACATACACAAATAAAAGGAATTAATTCTATAAACTAAGAAATAATAAGTTGTTAAAGACCTAAAGAAAGAGTGCACTGTTCAGGAACAGAATGATTAAGACTGTTAGTGTGATGCAATGGGGAAAAGACAGATCAATCCAAGCATTCTCTGGGAAAATGTTTCCAGAGCTGAAAGAAGTGAACCTGAGCTGAAATCCTGCATACTTCTGCATTCTAATTTAAGAAAAATATACTTTAATTTTCCTTTACTAAAGGAAATGAGAGAAAAATGGGATGACAAGAGGATGTATCAGAGAGTTTATCCTGAGTTGGCAGAACAAGCATAGAATAAGGAATAGTTACATGGGACTTGGTTACAACCTGTCCAAATGAATACATGCTCATGCAATGAAAGATTTCTCAGAATATTTTCTGTTGTTCCTGCAAATATAGAAATCTATATAGAAAGACAAAGAGATTGTGGGTGTTGTTTTTGTTGTTGCAGAAAAGATACAAAAGTTGAAGAGAAAATAGGTATAAAATTTTCCTTAAGGAGATGTTGAAGTCTTTTGCTGTTCACCGTGGTTCTGATCCTTCTTTTCTGATGTTCACTGTCAAGCAAGGCTTGATGGTTGCCTATCCATGCCAACCATAGAACATACCTTGAAATATTTTTTAGTCCTTTTTCCCTTGAGTTGAATTATTGCAAACAATGCAACAATCCAGTTTGGATTTTCTTTAAATGTAAAGTGACAAGAATAGAGGTGATTGTAAAATATGTATATGGAAAGCAAAAATTTTACAATTCCTTCAACTCCTGCTGCATATACTCTCTGAGTATTAAAGTACAAAAGATCTTAGATTTAACTTTGGAACCAGTGGTAAAGCAAACAACTGTTGCATTAAAATACTATGCTTGAGTTGCTAATAAATAGCATAGTAGTCTGCAAGAATTGTTTATAAAGGAGGCAAGAAGACGAGCTTCTTTTTAGTGAAGTACAATGTCTTGTAAGTAAAAGAAAAAAGCAATGAAGAGAGCACCTTATTTCAGTTGCATAAGGAAAAGTATTGAAAGACAAAATCTCTAACAACATATTTATACTTCGTCACCATTTTTGACAATTTGTTTTCCTTTTATTTTAGAAATTATTTTTATATGAACTCATTCATAAATACAAACTAATATCAGTATACTAGAAAAACTATATAGCATCCTTATCTGAAGTACCTTGTCGTAACAATTTCTTTTGCAAATTTGTAAATCCTAATCTGATTTATTTACAGATTTCAAACTGAAGGCAAGCACACCCAGATACAAATAATGTATAGTATACTTTCTATACGGGTGAATTCTATTTAAAAATATATTAACTGTTACTAAATATGGAATAATTATATACTGCATATACAAATTATTTTAGCATTTTTTCAAAATTTGAGAGAGAATAAGAAACCATTAATTTTTCTTTTGATTGGCAAATAGCTTCTAAATGAATGTGAAGAGATATGTAATCACAATGTCTAGAGGAAAAGAACTCTATTTTCCTGCTATTTTTAGAATTCCTCCAGGACTAGCTTCCTCAGCAAGAGAAGTACTTGGGGACTATGCAGAATCACAGACCTTGGCAGGAATCCTAGACATGTAGATTCCTTGAATCACTGTGTGCTCAGTAAACATCAGGTGTCAGTCCTGGATCAACTTCTGGTCTTAGAAGTTCTCAGGAAACTTGAAGAGGTTCTGAGAATTCTAGCTAACAGATAAAAGCAGACTTCACAGATGGTCTCTGCTGTCTGGACCTTTCTCTGCTTTTGTGACACCTGATTGGCTGCTGCAAGAAACGTTCCTATTTTGGAAATTTTTGAGGATGTGGTACATGTCTAAAACTGGTTTATCAATCAAAATCAATTTTAAAACTGTCTATTAAAGTATTTCAGAACAAAGACCTCTGGATATCATTGTTATAAAGAAATAGAAAAAGTGTCACTTCTTTTTTGAAAACAAAACTAATCAAGAAAATGTCTTGAATAAACATTTCTCTCTTTAGGTAAAAATAGTGCAGCCAAGCAGCAAAAAGCACACAGGCAAAGTCAGAAGGCCTACAAGTGATTCCTTCTGGTTCTCCAACGATTCAACAGTTGAGACATTTGTTAAAAAATCTCCAGGGAAACAAATATTCTCTGTAGCCATATTCCATGTTTCTAATTGATTTCCAGAAGTATAGTTTAAATGAACAATACAGCCATAGAACTCACACAAGTCATTAACCTTGACACTTTCTATTACTTAAGTATCTTAAAATTATATATGTAATAGCCCTACTCTTAGAAAGACCTGTCTTTTTATCTGTTCTTTGTAAATACGTAATTAACCCAGTAATACTTTCCCTTTCATATTTACTTAAATAATGGCATATTTATGCCAGGTGTTTCTAAATTTGCTGCAGCTTCTGGTGAGTGAAGGAGCAAAGCAATTCTGATAATATTTATTCATTCCTTTATATTTCCACCATGTTTTACAAAGATTATTTTATTTTATTTTATTTTATTTTATTTTATTTTATTTTATTTTATTTTATTTTATTTTATTTTATTTTATTTTATTTTATTTTATTTTATTTTATTTTATTTTGTTGTGTATTAATTTGAGGATGAGTTGCACATTACATATGTGGGGTTATATCTCACCAGCTTTACATGCCAATTCAGCCCATGGATTCAGGCTGCTTTTTCCAGCTCAGGCCAGCCAGGAATTAGGAAAAGACAGCCACTGCTTGTGGACAGCCTGAATTTGTCTACAACTAATGGAAGCCTCATTCCAGAAGACTGTTTGTGCAGGGAGATGGTGTAATACTACCTCAGTTTATTGACATTCTACCATTTCCTTATTGTCATTCTGGTACTGGTCACCAAGGCACAAGCTGTTCTTGGCCATGGGATCCCATACCATTGAATTTTGACACATGCCAGCTCAGATTTACACAGGGAAATCTCTGTGGTTAGAACCTGAATTTCTGTGGATTAACCTACCACTATATTTCAATCAGTGAAAACCAAAACCGTACTCCTCATGCCTGTGGGAAGAGAATAACACACATCTTGATTTGGTTGCCTTTGTAATAACCATAGTTCCTTGCAGGCTTCCAAAGAAAAACAGACGCCTCATAATCTTGCAGACTAAAAGCAGAAGCCCATGCTAATGAGCAGAGAGAGACAAATTCTACTTACATTCTTAACTATGCCTCAGAAAATAACTGAAGGTGTGATTCAGCTCACCTAATTTAACCATCTAGAAGTTAGGCATCTATTTTGCAACTACCAACTAGGCTACCTCTAGAGAAAATAGAAGAAAAAGGATCTTTTAAGATAGCACCTAAAATAGATAGGGTAAGGGCTGTCTAAACGTGCATCTCTCTTTACCATAGTCAGTGGGATTAGAGGCTCAATAACCTTTATTTTTTCTTTACTAGTTTATCTGGGTCCAGGTCTTCTCAACAGTCAGCAGAGGAAGATAAACATCTTCAGCATCGAAATCATTCCACTTTTTTTCCTTCAAAACTGATTTGGGAATAGGATAAATCACTTTTGAAGTTTCTTCTGTATCTCCATGGGGAAAACTTATTCAAGCTGTCTAGGATAAAAATCACCTGTGCACACATCTTTTGGAATTGGTTAAAACAAACAACTGTAAATTAATTTTATTTGAATTTTAGCTTTCAGTTGGATTACTATTAACTAGCAGTAATGCAAGAACATTGATGAGGTTTTATTAATAAAAAAGTCAAATGCATATGGACTGTCCAGTCTGATAAAGACCAACATTAACACCTCAATAAAAATGCCTGCTAGCATGTGATTATTCATTCAAATTGGATGTCTGGGAGAAATATTAACAAATTGCATTATAAATACTTCGTTGGTAGTTTTTATGTCTTCACTGGTTTCATCAGAATAAGCAAACTCCTTTTGGCTTATGTTCAAGTTCCTTGACACAGCATTACATTAGACAACACCCATGCTGAGTTGTAGCAGCACAACAATTTTATTGCACATTGCTGTAATTCCATGAGTTATCAAGACACTGCTCTCCTTCAAATATGCCTGGCTGTAAGTTTTGGCATGACCACTGAAGTTTGCATACATAAGCACAATGAACAAACACATGCAGTGCAAGGAAAGCTCATTCTGCTAACAGTAGAGGTTAAGGGGTGCCCATTGCCTCTGCAGCACACACTTGCCTTCCAAGAGAAGGGACAAATTGTCCATAAGTATTGTAAAATGGTGCCATTAAAACAAAAGCAAAGTTATAGTGGAAAATTTCCTATAGACACTTTTCCTTCCAAACACTCTGTTCATCTGATCATTTTCATTTAGCTTTTCATTTGTATGCTTTAAAGAAGATTTTATTGTTGCATAATGACAGCTATGTGAAGAATGGTCACACATACCTAGGCAATGAAAAACTGAAAGGAAAGATGCAGATCATTTACCAAATACCTAGACTGTGAGTCAATATATTTTTGGATGCCTCAAGTTTTACCAGTGTGTGATGGAAATTATGAAAATTGAGGACAGAAAAACTACTCCTGGTAAATTATGGTTTAGAATTAAACCAAACAATTCAAAACTTAAATCGGAAAAATAACAGAGTCAGTCATGTACAAACAATAAAGAAAAAGAAAGGACAAAATATGAAAGAATAGAGTGGATTTAAAAAGGAGTTTGCTTGCAGCAAGGGGATTAAAAAACTCTACAGTCTATAAATTTAGCTTGTCAGAAATTGCCTGAAAGTCTATTTAGTGACCAAAGACAGTTGTCCAATTCATTTGCCACTGTTATCACTTGACTCTTATGCTGTGTTTCACAGCTGGAAAGCAAACACGCCAAAAGTTGACATTTTAAGTAGCTCTGAAAATATTTAAATCCCAGACATATTTTTTAAGCAAATTGCAAATTTGGCTTTCCCACTTAAGAAGATACCAAAGGGCATGTGGCTCGGCCAGTCTCCAAACTGGCTGTGATACCTAGGACAAGTTTACCTCAAACTGATTCTTTCATAGGGTCAACAAGCAACCCAAGAATGGTAGTAATATTTTTGGAAATTCTGGTTTTGATCCACCATAGGAAAAAAAAAAAGTAATGAGTTTAGCAGTGCTAAATCAAATGCTGCTGGAAAGATATCCACAAACCAGTTCAGTGTAGAAATATTTCCGAGTTGGCTTAACCTCTTTATCTCTTATTGAAAAGGGAAAAATATATGACCATTCATTTATACCATAAAAGGAAAAACTAAAAATTCAGTGAATTTTGGTCTCAAAGCATATCATTTTTTCTTTGCAACATTACAGACAAAATCACTCTTGATTAAAGGGGATTTTTCTGTAATAGTAATTATCACAGCCTAGGCTACACTTCATAGCAGGAAGAGAGCTAATTTCCACAATTTTGAATGGAGAGGAATGTATAGTTCTAATGGTATATTTTCTCTATAAAATAGTTTAAAAATAAGCAAAGTAATGTTTAACCCATGATTCAAAATTCTCTAATGAAAATGGTCTGGTAAAATGTCATTCTATGCCTTATTCAAACATTGGGAAAAAAAAATTAAAGGGCAGTATATGTAAATCGTAAAATAATTAAAAACCTAAAATATGTGAAAGTTGCAGAATCACTGAGTCTGGTGGATGAAGTTCTCTAAAATCTCTGAATTCAAATCATCTGAAGGAAGTGGTCAAGAGAAAATCTAGACTCTCAAAAATATTAGACCACAAATTTTTACCAAAGAATGGAATAGGAAGGTTTCAACAGACAGAGCTTGTACAATAAATTTTTTTATTGAGTGAGTGTTACTTATCAGTAAACATCTAATAGCAAGTGTTTATGAAGATATTTTTGCATAGTTCCAATATTTTTAATTTTCCTTTGGTTTCTGAATTATATGCCAGAGAAGTTCAAGTAGGAAACAATCACCCAAATTCTCCCCTGACCCTTCACTTATTCAATCCAACTGTCCCCAAGCTAAAATAAGAACACAATATCTGCCAGGCCTGCAGAACACGAGGTGTGTTCCTGGTGATGAGCTGGGACAAAAACTGCCAGGGCACAACTGGATTTCAAAGGAATTTTTTCTCTTAAACTCAGGCTAGAATAGATTGTGCCAGCATCAGTGAGTTATTAAACTGACAGAAAGAATCAGTAAAAATGGTACCAATACCTGAATACAATCCCTTGCATTCCCTGTTAGCACTAGCTGTAATGCAGATTTACAAACTAGCAGTGATTTTAAATGCAAAGATATCACCAGACTTGAGCTGAAAGGTTGGTCTTTTTCTTATTTCAGAGAGTGTTCTAAGTTGGCATTTCATACGTAATTGCTTCCTAGGAATTTTAAGATAAGATGATATGAAAATTTTATTTTTCAAATGGAGATTCTAAGAAAATATGTGTTAAATCTCTCTCTTAACTTTGGTCCTGGGATGGAAGAAAGTTCTTCAATTTTTAAAATTTATAAAGCTAAACGTTTGCCAAATTGTGTTTTAAATACCAAAGGCTAAATATGGACGACCTTAACTCTGAATGCATTTAATGCCCACTGTCTTCTCCTCCAGGTTTTCCCCAGAAAATAGTATTCAAGAACAATTTTGCCAACAATTTTCAGATTCAGTAACTTCCATGAAAAAATAAATAAGCTTTTAAGTAATTTCAGAAAGGAAGACAGGTAAATAAGGTATAGTAATGGCATTTAGTTCTGAATGGTGTTTGCCAGAATTAATATAACAAACTCTTTCACTTGCCTTATGTCTTATACTTTTGTTATTTTTCTTACATTGACTATTGATGTAGTAGAATGACTCAGCAGAAAGTAAAAATTCTGTGAACAACTGTGATTTTAATATTTTTCCATTTTAATTACTGTCATAGACTGGTATTTTGTGGGTTGCTTCTCCTCACCAAATTTTAACTTCTCCCTTAGGTTCAGTAAAATAAGTCATACCAGCAACTGATAGATTCACATTGATTACAGCGTCAATAACATTTTTCAAATCATTAGACTTCTTTCTAAAATTCTGTCCAGAGTCATGTATTTAGTGGGAAAGGAAAAAAAAAGAGAGAATGAGTGAATGAGTGAACAAACAAAAGAAAGAATGATAGTTGCAAATAGAAGACATGTGAGCTGAAATTTTTTAGGGTAATTAGAGAATTTGATACGTGTGAGAAGCAGGTCACATCAGTATTGACTACAGGTGGCTCTCTGTAGTGTATCTACACTATCAGCACTTCTCTAATATTACTGTGGATGTCCTGAGAAGAAAAGCAATAAATTAAAGAATCCTACATTTGACAAAAGGAGCAGAGCACAATAAACTTGTCAAATCAATCCCTCATTCTGTTCATCTCGTATCCTGAAGGTAACTATTATCTATCCCTTTTCTAAATCAGCATGTCATCTGGAGCTGGGAGCAGACTAAAAAAATGCATTTTCTTTCCTGTGGCAGAGGCACTAATCACATTGCTATAAAGTAAGCTCAACATTTTTATTTTAAAGACACTGAGGTCAACTGAGTGTGAATTTATTGACTGTAGATAAAAGCATCACTACACAAGTTTTTGAAAAATTACATTTATCTTTCTTTATTTTTACATGGTTATATAGCTATTATATATGAATATTTTCATTTGTGTTTAGGTAATAAAGACAGAGAAATTTTCATGAATCAGTAGGGTTTGTTTCATTCAGTATTTAACAAATAGATTTTTAATTGGATATTTCTGATCATTCTTCCCACTATGCTTTATTCACCAAGAGGAAATGAGCTTTCATTAGAATTTTTAATTATGGTTTTTTTTACAGTTTTTTTTAAAGACAACAACTGCTTTACTTAGCAGGTTTTTTTTTTTTTTGAGATAAATATTCAGTAATAGATTTTGACTGCAGTACTAATCAATAATTTCACTTTTAATTAAATATGAAATTATATATTTTCTTACAGAAACTGCTACAAATAGCCATATTAAAAAAGAAGTTCTTGTCAGCCATAATGTGAATCTAATCTTAAAATTAGACTAAACATTTTTAAAAGTTGATAATTCAATGTCTCATATACTGATAACATTATTAGCTTAATATCTTAATTCATTTTGGTCAGAATATAAATTCAATAAATGTACTGCAAAGTAATCTGAATTCCACTATGAAAAGAAACTCCAAACAATCCACTGGTTTTAATACAGAAGCTCAGCAGCCACTCCATGCCCATTTGCTCTGGGCGTGTTGCAGTTCCAGGGATTAAAGGGACATTTCAGTAGTGGAATTTTGCCCTTCAAAGGTAGTGCAACAACTTTCTGGTCAAATACATGTCAAAAACACAGCTGTGAGTACAATAGGAGCCCAGGACCCTGGGCACTCGAATCAATCCTCAGTGAGAACCACCTGAACAGCATCTGCAGAGGGTGTCCCTGAGTGTCCCTGAGCATGCCAAGGGAATTTGGCACTCTGTGAGTTTTGGTGGGTGCTCCATGGACTTGCCCTGGACCTGACAATCCAGGGTCAGGCAGAGATGAAATTTTGGATTCTTAGTTGCTTAGGATAAAACAGTTGGCCAGAATAGTTATAGAAATGAGGAGTCAGGCACAGAGAGTCACTCACAATATCCAGTGGGCATTAGAACAGCTCAGTGCTGCTCAACACTTCATGGGGAATAATTTGATTTCATAGCTAGTCAAAATGACATTGGAAAGCTTTGCACCAATCAAGTGGAACAGATATGCTGAAATGGCCCACTCACTTGTCAGCTCTGCATTTACATTCTAGCCAGCTAAGAATGTCTGTCTTCATGTCTTCATCTCTGGCCCTTTCATCTAAATACATGTTTTGCAAAGTTAGGTTAATAACAGCAGGCATTTTTGTATGTTTGCTAGGGCTGGGGGGAAATGTACAGGGATTTGCTGGTGAGGCGATGAGAGGTGGATGCTCTTGGGAGCTGATTTAATGCTCTGCAGCTGAGCTTCAGAGATAAGAAAATGCTGCATTGCATTACAAAAGGCATTGCCTAGTACAAATAGGCATAAGAATTTCAATTGCATTTCAAAGGAATGTTATAATCAGTAGCACGCTAAATCAATTCTTGAATGGCAATTTTTAACTTGCATAGTTCAGATGTTTTTCCTGGCAACCTTCCCTAATGTCATTATCACTTAGTAAAATTTGATACCATCTACAACCTGAGCCTGAATTCCTGACACACACTACCACAGAAGTAAATATTATGCCAGATTAAAGAGTAGCATGTTTTGACAGTTATGTAGACAAACGTTCCCCTTTTACAACAAGGAAGTCTCAGAAAATATGTAAATACTTAGGCAGTTAAATTGTGTGCAACTTGTGCACAAGGGAAATAACTTAAACACATAGCCCCAAGCTGTTGCAGTGCCTTTGGTTATGTATAGCTCAGCCAAAGAGAAGACATTCAGCTCCTTCCAAGCAACTTCATGCTCATTTCTAACGTGAAGTCATGTAACTTCAGGCTGTGATACTCTCTGGTCTCTAGTTCAGTGCATGTGAGTAAAGAGCTGCACCAGGGACCTCACATGTGTTTTGAGGTAAGAAAGAAAAAATGTTATTTTGAGCCATGATTCAATCCATCACTAGTGAAATCTATGCTCCTAGGGATATAAAACTTCTGCTAGAGCTCAAGTCTTGTCCTAAATTCCCATCCACAGGCTCTTCTAGTGGACAGTCTGGCCTTCTATTACTAACTCCAGTATAAAGGTGCTTGAAATTTGCTTTCTGGTAGTTAAATCTGTTAATTTAAAGTCTCATCACTACTTAAACTGGTTATGATGCATATTTTGTTTCTTAGGATGAACTTTTTCTCTCATTTATCCACTGAATCCTACCATATATGTGTGGTGGCTGTGGTCAGAGTTCTTTTCCCATACATAAGTAAAGGTAGAAGTTCTTCTTAAAAATTTTAAAAGCTTTTAAAAACTAAGGGGATAAGATAGTAAATTTAGAACATGTATATCAGGTTCTTTTCATGTCCATAGGTACATACTACTGTCACATGGTTTGGCATTAAGAACACCAAACTGAAATTTAAGTAGTTACATGTCATCTTTCCATCTTTTTTATTGTGATTTTTATGGAAAGTAAAGAAAAATTACAAAATCCTAATTCACACTTCACCTTGGATATGCATCAACTATGTATTTAGACACCATTTACACCAGTTTTCATTTTGCTTTTTGGATTCCTTCTTGATTTTTTTCTTTCATTGTTCAGTGGAAGAATTATTAAATTTATGATGATTATTCTAACCTCAGGTGAAATCAAAGAACATAAAAGCAGCAAAACTAAAATGTTATACAAGAATATGTAACGGTAAGGCTAGTTGATACAAAGACAACAGATGACATCATGTGGGGAGGATAAAGAAGAGAATCAGATAAGGAAAGTATGAGGTAAAGGGAATTTAGAAGGAATTTATTGCATTATTTTTAATTATTTTTTGCTAGGCACGTCTGTTGAAATTTTACAATGCATCCTTAATTGTCTGTTCAGGGTTGCTCTACTGGGTCAGAACAAAAGACATCTCGCTCAGTGTGTTCTAGTAGCAACTAGTGATAGTAAATGTTATGTAATGGTCAAACTGGCTAGGTCAAAAGAGGCAAGACTGCCACAGCTTCATGCCCCAGGCCCAACCAATGAGGAGTCTGAGCATGTATTCTTCCCACTGGCACACATGGAGACACACGTACAACACGTACTCGTGGACACACACAGCCAGCTGCACAGATCAATACAGACACACACACAGGGCACTCATGCAGTGACAAACAGCACAATGCCCCTCTGGCCACCCACAATGGACCTCTGTTCCAGCCCAGGGTCCCTCTTTAGCTGGTCAGGCTGGAGGTCCATTAGTGGGAAATACATCCGTATGTACTATGCAGATTCCTCTAGTGGCTGGGCTCAGGCCCCTCCAAGGTCTCTGGTCTCTGGATGCTTGATATCTCCTGCTGCTGGTACCTGGACACACGTGCTGCTGCTGCTGAGGCTGCAGCCCCACCCCAGGTGCTGCTCCAGGCCCCTCACAGACTCTCACACACAGACACACAGACACACAGACACATCTCGGTTGGCATTCAGACTTGGCGTCTTCAGCACTTTGCCTGGACCGCCTGATCTCTTCAGTCACAATTTCTGTGGTCATCACACACGCGCGCGCACACACACACACACACACAGACGCACACACACACAGACACAAACAAACCACCCCTGGCTTCCAAATCACCTCACCTGCTCACCAATTAGTTTGGTGACCACATGCTGGCCTAAGCCCTCACTTGCACTTCTGGCAGCCCAGATGCCAGCCCCAGTGACCCACAGTCCCTGCTGCAGCCAGCTCCACTCCCAGACCTCCATACATTCATGTGGAACAAACAATTACAGCTCCTCGCCCACAAAAAGAATCCAGAGTGGAACTTGATGAGAAGATGGGTCAGACTGAACTGACCAGGGGCAGGACATGACCAGGCGAGTGTACTGACCATATGCCAGCTGTCTTTTATTCCCCTTTTCCTCTAGTCTTCCACACCCATTCCTTCTGAAAATACCTTGAATTCTCCCTTTCACCATTTTGATACCTACCCTAAGCAGCACATTATAAGTTCTCCTAGTGAGTTCCCCTGTGTAACTCCCCTACCCCTGGGCTAAAACCCCCTAGCCTGAAAGGAAACCTGGAGAGCCTCTGGCACAGAGTCATGGATGGGGCCCACTCATGGGGCTGAGAGTCCCCTGGTACAGCCTGCAGAAGATTTGGGGCAGGAGCTCTTTGCTCTGAGCAGGTTATTAGGGTTCCAGCACCTCCTGCTGTGCCTCTCTGTTCTTCTGTGTTCATAGAGAGCAGCCTGTAATCCCATTACCTAGCAATAAATAGGACAAGTTGATAGTGAGCTTTCCTTCTCTCCACCCTTGTATTTTGCAAAAACCATTGATATAGGCTTTTTCTGATAAAAAGATTGCTTTCAAGTAATTTTGTTCAACTACCAAATATACTTTCTTCCATTAAGTCACTTCTTGGCTTTCCCTTTATACTGTCCTGAGGAAATGTATTCCGCAATCTAATTACATATTGTGTGACACAGTACTTAGTTTGGTTTGAACAAACTGTCATTGGGTACCCCTTACTTTTCAGGGTCAGGGAAAAGTGAAAGGTAATTCTTTATTCCCTCTCATTCATTGACTTGTATCACACCTCTCTCTGTTGTCTTCTTTTTAATGCTGACAGTCTCTACCTGGTCAGCATTTCCTTCTACAAAACTGCTTCATTCCTTGGTAAATCGTCTCTGTTCTTTTGCGTTTTTCTTTTTTTTTTTTTTTTTTTTTTTTTTTTAGTTTTATTATATACTCATAAGTCTTAAACGGGATGCATGAATTATTTAAGATCTAGGTGAACCATAAATCTACATACAAATATTTCATCTCCATGTGTCATTTGTCTTTCTAGGCACTGATGAACATGGAACTGGTGATTGCAGAAAATAGCCCATAATATCCCACGGAAGTTTATCCTGCATGCTTTGTATCTTCTCAGTGTAGTCATCACCTACTAGAGTCAATGTGACCAAAAAACCCAGGGAGGGAGGAGTAGATATTTTTTCAGCAAATTATGTTCCATATGGTTTTACTGTTCTTCATTGTTGTTTCAGTCGCCACAGTAATATTATTTTAGCACCTTCTTGCTGCTTTTAAATTACCTCTAATTTAAAGTATGACTCAAGTTTCTTAGTGAAGGAAGCCACAAGAACAATCAAAAGTATACAAAGATACAGCATGTCTAGAGATGTGACAGAAATTAAAATTTTCAGATTGCTTAAAGAAGAATAGGAGCCTCCATGAGACACATACCTGATTTCTACATGGCTTTAGCATCATGAATGTTACCAGAAATTAGAAAATATTAAGAATCAGATGGGATTTCCTTTAATATATTTAGTGTTAAACCCAAATTTGGACTTCTTAATTTTAATTAAAGGTAGCAATAGCATTCCTTTCTCCATTTAGTCCTGTGAAAGTCAGATTCAACCCTTCCACATTCCTGTTCAACTACAGAGTGTCTGAGTGTCTGCACAGATAACAAGGTACAAGGATACACTAGACAGTGGTTTTCTTGTAGGACAAAGATGTAGGATTGTTAAATATACAACTGAAAATTGTCTGTCCATATCATCTCATACAACCTATCTTATGACAGAAATAAAGGGACCTCTCCTTATTTTGGACCAGGAGTTGCCAGTTTCTGCAGAGCCATTGACACACTGCAATTTCACTCCACTCAAAAGGAGCCTTCAGAAGCTTGAAGTAAATTATTAAAGCTAGCCATGGCCACATGAGGAAGTCTCACTTCCTTCATCACTTCTCCTTATCTTTTTCTTCCTCATTTCTCATGAGTGTACCTCATGGATCCTTGGCTCTGCTTCTTATTGAGACTCTTCACTGAGTAAACTCATCCAGCATAAAACTACCCACAATTTTAATCCCCCAGGGAGATTCCTCTGAAGTTAGTATATTAAGTCAGTTCCTGAAGGTGTACCATTGATTCAGAATTGGTTCAAGTGTGAGGATTTTCCCCTAGAGAATCATCAACTCTATTTCTCATATTAGAATACATTTTTGGTGACTTTTGGAGATGATTCACAGGAAGAAACTTTATTTCCCACTATTACTGATGTTATATTATTAACAACTTATTATGACTGAATTAATTCTAATCTGCTGATGCTGGGACAGAGAAACTACAGCCTTTCCTTTCTAGTGAATTTTGTCAGTTTCTCAGAGCCCTTATCAAAAGCTTTGAGCTTTTGTCTTCAGCTGACTCATTGTTAAAGAAGGTCAAACACCATTATTCATCATATTCTAGGGAAAGGACTGTGACTGGAATGACTAGCTTGGCACAGCCGAGAGCAGACACAAAGAGAGCTCTAGAGGGACAGCACACCTCTGCTGGCGGCTGGCAGTGCCTGGGAGGGAGGCTGGAGCAGGCAGGATGTCCTTTTGCAGGAGGCATGACCTGGCTGAGGAGCTGGGCTGCCACGTCAGGGAGCTGTGTGAGCAGCTGTGCAGGGTGTACAGCACCAGGGAACTTCAAAAAGAGACTGACAAGGTTTTCAGAGAGACCCTGCAGAAATAGGGGTCTTACAGCTGAGTTAGGACGCTACAGACCAGTTAAATGGGTAACTGGACAAGTTAAAACTGGATAACTGAGTTCTATGAGTAGTGCCACTGGGCCAGTAAGAACTAGAGTTTTGTAAGAGGTCTGTGTGGGATCTCTACCTTTTGGCATCCTTATCTGTATTGGTTTTAGAAGGGAAATAATCTGTCTCATTTTTCTGTGTGCTCTAGGTCCTTAAGCCACACGCCTCTTTAAAAATCAACTTAATTTTAAGTGTTAGAATTAAACCTTGGAGGTCAAGAGTCTTTCTTGGTGTTTAACATCATCATGGTACTGTTTTACATGAAGAAATAAAGGAGAAAATTCTCTAAGAGTGTGCCCAATGCACATGCGCTTTCCTTATCACAAGTTTTGAAGTAGATGAAAGGAGAACAGGGACATTCTTCTTGTTTGTGCTTACAACCTGTTGTCTGAAAAATGAGTGGCAGAACCAATCACTTGTTTCGAATGACCCACTGTTTCAAAAGAGTTTATGCTTCTAGGTCACACTGCTTGAAGTGGCCTGTGCAAGAGAGTTTTGAAAGTTAGGTCATACTAAGTATAAATGAGCAAAAGAAAATTACCGAAGAAAAACCAACCAAACCAAACCCCACCACATTATTTGCTCAAACACAGCAAATAAAATGAGCCAACTTTTGCAATCTTCAGAGTTTACCTTGTTCTAATTCTGGCACTCCAAACAGAAAAATACCTAAGAATCTAGTTCCTAGATATTTGTGATGAGTAGACCCTGGCTGGATGCCAGTACTCAGCAAAGGTGGTCCATCACTCCCCTCCTCAGCCAGACTGGGGAGAGAAAATACAACAAAAGGCCCATGGGTTGAGACAAGGGCAGGGAAACATCACTCACCAAATACCACTTGGGTTAAACAGATTCAGTGCACAAAACCTCATTTACTGCCAATCAAATAAGAGTAGAATGATGAGAAATAAAAGAAAATCTTCCATTCCCATCCCCTTTCCCTGCACTCAATTTCAATTCCAATCTTCTCTGCCTCCTTCCCCTCCAGCAGTATGGGGGGATAGGGGTTGGGGCTGCGGTCAGCCCATCAGGCACTCCCTCTGATGTTTGTTCCATAGGGGGTACTACTCACACACTTCCCATGCTTCTGGGTGGAGTCCTTCCCAGGGGAAGCAGTCTCCTCAAACTTCTCTAAGGTGAGCTCACCTACAGGCTGCAGTTCTGCAGAACTGCTCCAGTGTGGGTCTCTCTCCACTGGGGTCAGTCCTTCAAGGACAGGCTGCTCCAGTGTGCGGCCCCCATGGAGTTTCCAGTGCTTCCAGCAATCCTGCTCCAGGGCAGGCTTCTCTCTCCACAGGTTCACAGCTCCTGTGTGGTCTTCCCATGAGGTCAGAGCCTCCTTCAAGCTTCCACCTGCTCGAGCACAGGCCTCCTCCACAGGCTGCTTGTGGATGTCTGCTCCCCTGTTGTCCTCCGTGGACTGCAGGTGCACAGCTCCTTCGCCATGGCTTGCACCATGGGCTGCAGGAGAACCTCAGCTCTGCTGCCTGTAGCACCTCCTGTGCCTTCTTCTGCCCTCCTTTGGTGTCTGTGGAGCTGTTTGTTTGTCTCACATGTTCTCACCCCTCTGTTCTCTGGCCACAATTGCTCTTCTGCAGTGTTTTTCCCCTCTCTTAACTGTTACCCTGTGTTGGAATCCTTAAGGTTAGAGGGTTTTTAGGAAGTGGTTAAAAAAGTATAGGCCTCAGACTGAAGTTTTGTTAGCATTGCAAATACAGCAGAAAAGTTTCCCATGCAAGCAGAAAAGTTTCCCAAGCAGTAGACGTGACAAACCACAATAGGTCTTTGAGGAATTGGCTTTAGGATGGCAACAAGGTTATTTAATGTATATCTTTAGAAGGTTAGCATGAATAGAACTCTGTTCTTTGTCTCTTATGAACTAGTCTTTGTTTTAGCTACGATTACATATGTTTTATAAGATTGGATAGAATGCTTGTCAATATGTGTTTTCTGTGTCTGATTGGCTGAATTCTAGTCTGAGATGATTTTATGTATTGCTGTACCAGCGCTGTTGGGGGAGACATTTTTTGGTGTGGATCAGTGAGCTGTCATGTCTCCATTTTGTATTTTGAGACTGATGTGCTGGAAATAAAAGCAAAAATCTCTTCACTGGTCTGGTTACAATGTTATCCATATTTGGATATTTTGCCGCGGCCTAGTGGGTTCCTTTTTTAAGACGTGGGTTCCTGACACCATTGGACTTATACCTGCCCCGTCCCCCGCAACCCTGGAGGCACTGCCACTGTCACTGGTGGGCTCAGCCAGTGGTGTGTCCATCTTGGAGCCAGCTGGCATTGGCTCTGTTGGACAGGGAGGAAGCTTCTCTCACCTTCTCACAGAAGCCACCCTTGTAGCCTCCACCACTAACAAAACCTGGCCAAACAAACCCAATACAATATGGCACAGAGAGGATTTAGAAGTCTCAAACCTGTAAAGCAAAGCTGTGATAGAAATGCTCTAAGACACTCCCAAGACTTTAGGAAACATTGCAACATTTGTAACCTACCTCTGTTTCTCAAATGCTCCAGAAGTGGCAGCTGCTCTCAGTCAGAAGTGACCATTAAATACATCTTACAAATTGTTTTGGATTTTAAATCTTCACGGTTCAAAAACAGGCAGGCTCTCTTTCCCAAAATGTATGGTAAATATAAAACTCACATGGTGTTCAGTCAGAGGATAATGCCATGGTTACAATTATGTATTTGTCCAGAGCCAGTTCTGGTTTTGGTTCAGAATTATTTTATATAAACAATATTTTTCTTGGACTACTTTGAAAGTTTACCTCTAAGTTCTGTGACTTTATTATGTTTATTACTTGCTTCATTTTCCTATGAAGCTGAAGGCAAAAACAACATCTGTCAAAGAGAAATATTTCCAAATCAGGCCTTCTACATCCAGGCAAGCTACATCAAAATAACAGGCCTTGCAGGCTTGGCATCCTGAGAGAGATCTGTGCTTTAAAAGTATTTGGCAGCCATGGTTTTTACTGCTTGTCAGCAGCAGATCAATGGACAGATAACCTCAAGGAGTAGCTGATTAGTCGATCCTTCAGAAGCCATCTCACAATATTGCCAGCCATGCCAATTATCACCTCTATTTTTTCTCTATGTATGGGGATTTTGGAGAGCTACAGCCATGAATCTAAAATCCAGCTGTGTTTGTTCAGTCAGATTTTCTTCTGGCCCAATCAAGGAAAGATTCTTTTGATTCATCGAGAACTTGCTGAACCACATTTGACTCCTCTTCAGTGAGTGCCCTGCATCACCTGAGACACTGCTAGACAGAACTGCTTGGTTATGTCTCATCCCACAGACTGTAAATTACTACATCCACTGCATGTAAACTCCATTGATTAGCTAATTTTGTTGCAGGGTGTATTGCAAAACGATTGAGAAGATTGAGGAATGACTGGGACTTCACAAGCATAGTGAGAATTATCTCTCTTTAAAGACAAAATCTTTGATCTTCAGACCTGCCTGAAATGGGAGTATGAGTTGGAGAAAACTGGATAAAGGCCAATTAAATAAAAAAGGAAAAGAGGCAAATAGGGAGAAAATATCTACCCTTAAATAACAATTATAACCTAATGAAATTTTTATGACATATCTAAAGGCTATGCTGGACTCATGGATTTCCTACTGATTTGCCCCTACTGTGTCTAATAGCAAGTTTATTTTTTATTTTCTGGCACAGGCAGGTTGCAGTGTCTTTCATCCTCTGTAGCTGGTAGCCATTTTCTCTACATTTGTTCCCATTTCTTGGGCTTCTATCTCATAGGTAGAATTATTTTTGCATACTTTTGGTTTCATTAGTGGCAGCATTGCCTTTGAGACTCAACAGTTCTGTCTCTGCAAGCAAAAGTTTCCTTTGCAGAAATATCAGCTCCACAAATGCCAGCTCCTCCAGCACCTGTAAACACATCCCAGAAAACAGAATTTCTAAGGCATTTTCAGTCTAAATCATTGAAGCTTCATAATCAGAATATTGCTTTCTCCTGGGTTTGTGGTTTTTTATATGATATAGAGTAATAATTGGTTATGGAAAACTAAATAGTACGTCTTTATTTCACCCTGATTATGGTTGCAACACATAAAACATTTTTTTGTAAATTTCAGTGATGGAAATTTGTTTTATAAAATGTATGCTAGACTGGCATTAAAAAAAAGACTGAAATTTCCTACAATTACATGCATTTTATGCTACAGGTGTTATGACATATGTATTTCTGGTTTAAAAAATCTACTTCAAATAATGAGGAAAACCTTCCCATGGCATTTAAGCTTTTTTTTTCCCCATAAGTCCACAGGATGCAGACCAATCTCTGGGCCAAGTTCTGAAATTCTTACTTGTTTCCCCAGAAAAGATACAATGCATTCCTTCTGCTTTTGCATTACCAACTGAAAGAGGAGTCAATTTCAACAGAGTATAACCATGAATGAATTGAAAAAGAATTTCAGAAGAGAAAAAAACAAGGTATCTGACTAGCTGTGAGCAAATGCCAAGAGGACACGAAACCTTAGAACATATCACATTCAAATGCACATTCAAAGCAGATAATTCAAATTTCATTAACTGGCCAAGATTTTAACATTCTTTGTCCCAATTCAAAGTACTGGTTGTAGCATACAGCTTCTGTCAAACAGATTTTAACATGGAATGTCAATAATCTCTGTTTCAACTAAGAAAACCAAGCTCTTCAAAGAGCAAAAAAGCTCTCATTCTTAAGATTTTGGCAGACCACTGTCTATGGCAAACTGCTAATGGCAGTATTAATCTGTCCCTGACAGAGGGATAGGCAGTACATTTTCCTTTCATCCCCACCAAGACTTCAGATCCTCTGTAAATTTTTTTGTTCCTTTTTTTCACATAAGGAAAAGATCTCCCTAAAGATAAAGAGACTTTGATACTGGAGAGTTTTAAGCACTTCCATGTCTACATCTCTTTGTGGAAAAAGCATCATGGCCGCTAACCTCAGACCTTTCTGTCCATTATTGCAGTAGAAGGCATATGAATGCGTCAAAGGCTGATCTTATTAAATTTTTTAAAAAATGCATTTGACAGTTTTAGGTAAGTTATGTTTAGCCCAAAGATAGCTTTTGTTTTCACTCTCAAATTATCTCAGGTGCTAAATGTTAGTCACATCTTTTTTACTTTATTTTTGTTCCTTAAGAGCTTGCCATAATATCTGGTTGGAAATTTTGAGTGGTTTAAACAAGCTACATGGCTGTTAGAATTGTGGGGTGAATGTGAAATCCGTACATTCTTTGATGAAGGTATCACAATGTGCCATGCCCAACTGATTTCAAGACTCATTTACTTGGTTTTGAATCACTTTAAAATTTTCAGGCAGTTTTGCCATCAATTCAAAAGGAATAATTGCTGATTCTTGTAATCTGTGTAGAAATATTAACCTTTGGGATTTTTCATTGACAAAACTGTTACAGACAGGATTTTTATACTCTGAAACACTTTTATCTGCATCTTCTGAAGAAGCTGATTCATAACGCAACCATTTCAGAAGCCCTACATATTTTAAGACAACTTGTGTCTCAAATAGATGTGAGATCAAATCATTAACCTGTCCTTCTGGGTGATGCTAGGGTACCTCCTTTCTCTAACAGAAAAGTGAGAAAATTAAATCCTTCAATAAATGGCTTCCCTTGCTCTCATATTTCTCCTGTGAGCACTCTGCTGTCAGGCACACTGCTGGCTCACATGCACTCACCCTGAGGCCCTTTCAGAAAAAGAAGCCTCCTTGTCCTCATGTCAGGAATATCCTTGTTCATGGCAGAAATATCCTTCACTCTACTTCTACTGTTGAGCTTCCAGAGTTAAGCTGCCTACAGGTGTGTTGTCTAAATGGCAACTCATCATCATCACCCTGTTATCAATATGGAGCATAAGAAATGGGCAAAAGCAAAGGTGTTTTTTTTAGTTCAGGTGATCTACCTTAAGTCCCACAATGTCCTATTTCTTAGCAGGCTGAGGTCACTATTTGTGCAGTCAGTAAGTCTCAAAGGACAAAACAAGGTACCTTGTACCTTCATCAGAACAAAAAGTATCTTCAGAGCATACAAGTATTTTCAAATGCCTGAGAAGGAAAAGTGGGAATGCTGGAGCCCATAAGGTTAAGTTAGAATTTAAACCATTATCTGGATTACTGACCACACTAGTTATAATCTGAAAAATGAATGCTCTCTACACAGCAAAACAGCCTAAATAGCAGACACTCAGATTCTTATTGAACAATATTCAGCTGCAAAATAAAATAAACTATTCAAAGGAAATACTGGGTTTTGGACTGCATCTTTCATCCTCTGTTTTACCCGGTAGCCTGTATTGATCTTTACTGCTGTTGGTAGACACCATGGGTTTTTTATCCCATGTGGGTAAGATTTGCCTTTAAATGGAAAAAGAACTTGATCCTTCAGAAAAATTTGGCATATCTATAGTAATTCAAATGTTTGATTAATTTGTTTCAAACACTTGACTCAAATGTTTGAATTCCTCCAGAATTAGGAACTAGGCATTGCTATAAAGCCTTTGGTCAGATATGGCAGGCTAATTCAATGATGATGCTCACAAATATGTGGAAAATTATTGAGAAATCCCATTACATAGACTAACAGGAAATAACTTGAACAATGAAGCACCTGTTTTAAGAATTGCAGTATAAGATTGTCACAGTTTAAATTGTTGACTGAAACTGAATTTGACACACTTCCTAGAATGTACTGTTCTTTCTTCCTCAAGTTGTTTTGACATTAAAATATTATCATCTCCTAAAATAAGGAAGATGTTTGGTGCCCAGGAATACTGAAGCAATTTTGGTCTCAGGGGTGGGGAGGAGAATGGTGATAAATATTCATTAAGGGATTTTCTTTCAAAATCATAGTTTTGCCATCCTAATTTATAGGGTAAACCAATGACTGTGCCTTTTCCTGAACTTTCTACAATTAAGACTTGGTGAAAGGCTCCAGTAGTTTTAATTTACAAGCACATGCAATACAAAGTCTCTGACTCCCGAAGTTTTAAAAATTCTATCTGGCAAATCTCCTGCAATTTGAGATTAAATTGCCAACCACTAACTATGGCAGCTCTTACTGCTTTAGGCACTGACATGAAAATCCAAGGAATGTATCTTCTGCCAGAAAAGGATCTTATCCCATAATAATGGTTCATCATTGTGGTATTTTTATGCTAGTGAATATAGCATATTCTTTTTAATTAATATTTGGATTCCTGATATATAGTTTTCATCTATGACTCATTTAAAACAATGTCTCTCCATTTAATAAAATAATATTCAGATTCAACTTGTATTTAATACCTACAAATAAAGCATTAAAGCCTCCAGGCAATGAATAAAATTGGGGTGGTAATACAAAATGCCTTGAACTTTACAATCTGATCTGGAGTTTTATCTGAAGGAAAGCAAATTAGGATTATATCACACTATATCAGCTGTGACTCTCTAGCTATTAGGCATAGTTTTGGCTAAAGTAAAGTTGAATGGGTACCTAGTTCAGATAAAATAATGTCCAAACTGACTTTTTGTTTAAGTGTCAAAATTAAAATTCTTCAAGCAACTCATCTACCTACCTCTGGCATCTCTAACTTGTATTGAGAAGGCCTCAAGGAAAATATATTATTTTGAAATTTTTAGGTAGTTCTAAAAATTGCACTTAAATTCAAGTCTTTTTATTCAGATTAATGGATACTTTCTTGAAGAAAACTTCCAAATTATTTAATGTTGTATTCAATCCTGCTTTAAATCAGAGTTCTTTGAAAAAACTCTCAATTTAGTGTTTATCCTGTATTAACTCTAACTCATATTTTACTAACATTACTGAAATATGCCTAGCAAATTTTTTTCCTAATCTATATTCTTCTTCTTCCCATGTAATGTACAGCATAAGGTGCCAGAAATTTTCAATTACAAATGGAAATGTCAGGACATGTGAGCACCTCAGCCTTTCTTAGTGTCAGACTTTCTCAGCCTTTCTTCTCTTGATGAAAGAATGTGTGCTCAACACTGTAATGCAATCTGCCTTGCTGCTCCTTATTCAGTGAAACCCTGCCAGCTCCTACTAGAAAAGCTGCAAGGAAGAAGTTTAGCTAACCTATTATCTTTTTCTTGAAATTTTGGAAGGCAGACTCTCATGATTTCTGCATCTCTTATCACAGAGCAAAGCAATAGAGATGCTGCTGTTCTGGAAAATTGTTGTCAAGCTGGCAGCTGGACAATGCAGACAAGAGTAACATGAATTTATAAAGCACTTCAGCAAAAAAATATCACTTCCAGAGTGGAAAAACACTTCAGTATTATGTCATGTATCTTACCTACGTATTTTTAATAGTAGTATATACTGATATTAGCTAAAGGAGAAGCAAATGTACTGTTTGTAGAGTGTTGCTTATGCACTATATTAAAATGGTTAAAAGTGTAGTAATTAAGTATAATTTCCTGAAGAACAAAGACTCAGTTCACAGTTCAAGACTGTTCTAATAGCTATTCCAAGCTGATTTCTGACAAAACTAACAGGAGGTAAAGACATTGTAGAGGCATTACATATCCACAAACTTCACAGAGGTAGGCCAGTAGTAGAGAGAACAGATCTTAACAATGCATTATTGAAGAACCTTCCATTTGCACTAAGGAAACAGTGGACACAAATAAATTAGTATTTCTGCTCCTTATGCAGCAACTTTTTGATGTTTCATTACCAGATTTCAGCAAAGTGACATGAAAACATCAAATATCTCATTGTCTAAGTATGCAAATATTTGAGTGTTGAAGTTGTATTACATGTCAAATTTAGAAATTTAATGCAGTATTTTATGTACATGGTGTGACATGTGTTTGAAGTTGAATGAGGAATTTTAATGGCACTCATATCTTAATATATCACATAATTTTTGAACAAGTTAAAATGCTAGGGAAACAGTCACCTTTTAAATAAATACCCTTACAGGATATGCTTTACATTCAGAAATATCACCATGAATTTTATCAGTTGAGAAAGAGGAATTAATCAAATAATTGATTAACAGGAAGGATGTGATGCCTCTATGTAACCACTGTGCATTTTTATGCGCTTTCAGCAACACAGTGGTTTTTCTGTGGAACATCATTGTCTGTGCTTACAGCACATCACAACTGCAGGAATGTGCAGCTTCAAGGACTGATGGGTCATAACTACCAGAGTAGGGTACTGTGGAGATCCTTCACCTAGGAGCCTTATGAAATTCTATGTGCACAGGATTTAAATGAAAAAAAAGAGCATGGGTATTGCAGTACCAATCAGCACACAATTAATTAATTTTGGGCAGAGCAGATCCTACTCTCACCTGAGGTAGTTATCATGAGCCAGTATTTGATAATTTCATCTGTAACTGAGAACATCAATTAATTGCAACCTATTTTTCTGAAAATACTTTAAAAATATTGATTGATAATAGAGAGCTTGATCTCAAGGGATTACCAATGTTCAGATGTTTTCAAGCCACTACCCTAGAGTAAAAGGGGAAATATAAAAATAAACTGATAAAATTTATGTAACTCTTTTTATTCATTTCAAAGAAACACAAATAATCTAGTTCCATGAAATTTCTGATATATAAATTATATATTAATAGTTATAGAAGGGAGTTTATAACCAGAAAAAAATTCAAAGCCCCACAACACAAGATATTTTAAGGCTTGTCCCAGTGTGAGCTACTGTTACAAGATGAAGCTCTTCTCAAACATATTTTCTGAGTCATATAATAAATATTTCAGCTGAGACAGAATTTACCAAAATATGGGATTATATGGAAAGTATGTGAAATGTACACAAGGCAAGGCCACTAGAACATAAGCTTCTTGTCTCAACAGGATTTTTCAACCTGGCCTAAGTCTGGTATCCTGACACTGATTCCTTAAGTGGAATCTATCCAAAGGAGGATCTGGGCCATGGATTTTAGCCTTTTTTCCTTCAATACAAAGAAATTTTATGCATCTGTAAATCTCAACTGCAAAGTGATTAAGAGAAGTTTGTACAAAAGATTCATGCGAAGTTCATCATTCTGTGAAAGAAAATCCTCACAAAATTCTTATGGCATTCTTGAATACAGACTGAGAATTGAGATTGATTTGATCTGATTTCAGCTGCAAACATATTTGCCAATTCTGATAAAAAAACTCCAACTAACTAGGCTAACTAAAAACAAAGAACACCTTGATGCACCTTATGGGTAATACAAAAGCTCTTCAGATTTTGAGGAGCATTAAACTTTCATATAAAGTCTGTGCTTGAATTTTCCCCTAACCCCTCTTTTTATCTCTGGAAAAATATAGTGTTTGACTCATCTGTAATATGCACACTTATTATGTACCTTATGAAGGTTTAAATGACATCATGCACTTCAAAGCAGTTTAGAAAGCTCTAATTTTTTCCTTGGCAGATACACATATAAATAATCATGTGGGGTCTGATTTAAGCTTTTGTATTCAAATGCTGATGCATCAGAGAATGAAACACAGATCACAACAGGCAAAAGTGCACATCCAAGATAATTGGATTATTTTAATTATGTTCACTATGATTCCTCATAAATCTCTCAAAATTCCTACTAAAAATACATACCATAATGGAGCAAAAATCTGTTTTCATCTGAAAAAAATCATGCTGTAGTGTATGTAAAACCAAGCTGCATTGCATATTTATCATTAGTCATGCACAACAAAAAACAACTATATTTTTCTATCCAGTTGGATACTTAAGGCTTTTGTTAATCCAAAATTATCTTTTCCAAAAATCTTCACATTTCTTTGATTAATAGATAAATACATTATTTCACAAGACTTGTAATAGAATACTCATAGTTTCTTTAATCGTCTCCAGTTTTGGGCCTAAACTTGTTCCCATTGAATTTAATATGTTTCACCTAAAGAGTTTTTCATCCCAGGTACTTAAATCATCATTCTCACAACTCCCTGAGTGTAGTTCAAATCTTCTTGTGACTGACTGCACCATTTAAATTTCAACCTCCATTGAAAGGTAGGGTTCACAAATCAGTCTTTTATTCTTTCCTCCTGTTTTTCTCTTCTTTAGTTTTTAGAGTCCTGCAAATCTTCCAAGGCTGACAGGACCTCTGTGGAGCAAATATAAGCTTAGCAGCAGTAGGCTGCTTTTTTCTTTTTTTCATTGCCTTCTGTAGGCTGTGCAGTTCATGAAGCACAGGCTCTAAACTCCAGGTCTAAATTCCTAATGGAGTGGGAGTCTGAGCCCTTGCTCAGATACCAACTTGCCCAGCAGGCAAACGTTCTCACACCTGGTTGCAGCCCAAACTTGTTGGAGGGTCTCATGCACCCAAATTCTCTCTTGCATCATTCCTCTGGCTGAGGAAGAGATTCTCAGACATACAAAAATCTACAACAGCAAAAAGACTGGACTCAGCACTTCTGGAGCTTAGCTGATGGCAAGGAGAGAGTCAGCAACGCAAATGTCTGAAGAGTGCCATGGTGAGGACTCGGGGGGCCCAGACCCACCTGCTGGCCCTGTGTCCTTGCACAGGGTCAGGGCACACCTCTGTCTGTGCCCCTGCATTCTGCATCCCTTGTGGGGAGCGACAGTTCAGCCAACTGCTAACTCTGGGTTAAAGAAACACTGTCCAAAATGATGTCTGCTCTTTAAAGGCTTCCTCACACAGAATGTTTGTGTTATGCACTTCCCCTTATGCGCTTCAGAATTTTCTTTCTAAGAAAAAAAACCTTTTATTAATCTCACTCTTCTGTATTTCAGTATTTTGAAGTCCACCAAATCTGAGGAAAAATCTATTGCAGCCATTACTTTAAAAGAGTAATTAACAATTTAGTAAGAAAAAAACCCAACTGACCTCAGAATGTTCTTTGTATACAGCTATTACAGCATAATATTTATTTCCAAGTTCTGGTCATATAGACAGACCAGCTCTTAGATAAGGTTCAAATAAATTACACGCAGTCCTGTCACCATTCAAATTAGAGAAATATTAGCAAGCAATTTTTTTCTCACTTTCTTTTTTCCAATTACAGATTCTCAAATTAATTTGCACTCTTCCACTTCTTAAAATAGAAAGTTAGTCTTAAATACATACCAAAAATTGCCACATTTCCTATGAAACTTTACTTAGAATCTTATTCATTCAAAGTATTTTATAAATATTTACCACTTAGAAATCTCATTCCTTTTATATTTGATATTCCTGACCTTAAATTTGTGTTCCTAATCTACATTTACTTTTGTGCTTGCCAAGGGAACACCTGCAGCTCTGCTTCAGTGATGAAAAGAGTCTGTTCCTTTGTCTGCAAGTCTTCACTTCTCATTATCTTATTTACATTTTAAAATATAACAAACTATAAAATGAAGCATGAAAGTGTTCTCTGGATTGTTTTAATCAATGTGCAAGCACATATGCTGCTATGGATTGGTGGATTGCAAGAAATTTATGTTTAAGTTGCTTCCTCCCACACTTGCCACCATATCACTGGGGCATCACATTTACTAATAAGAGAAATAGGAAACCTCTGTCCTCCCCACTTGTTAGTTTCTCACAGGGTGGCATATGGAGCCTACCTAAACTCCTCACACCTACAGCACACCTGACACAAATCACATATCATATGTAGAGCATTGGCTTCCTCCTGCTTCTGTTTTCCCCATGTTTCCATTGAGTTGCACAGGCCTCACTTCCAAAAGGAATTTGAAAAAATAATTCAGACTTCAGATCTTACACCTATTTTTGACCTTTCTAGTGAGACCATCAAGAACTGTGACCATTAAAAAGTGTGTTTTGTCACGTGAAGACGGGAAACAGGGACAAGAGGTGAACCGTACTTTGTCTTCATTCCTGACTGAGGGGAAATAATTATATTTTTGCAATGTATGTTGCAGTACTAATCTGGGCTGACTCCAATTGGCCCTAATGGACTAACCACAGGTGACTCCATGGCACACATGCAGGCCAAGGTCTGTGGTGTTCTGCAGCTGGAGCTCCCAGAGAGATCAGCCTTCCACTGTCCGCTGACTTGCTGTGGGTGATGCAACCACAGGGCTATAAATATGTCCTGCTAGACTGACCACATGCTTTACACCAATGTTAGCCTAAATACACTCTTGCATTCTCATGGTGCCTATCAGCAGCTAATTAAACATTTAAACACCAGTCAGGACATTTTATACTGTCAAATTCTGGTGCTGAGTTTTGCAGCACTGGCAGCACCACTTACTAGAGGCAGATGTCTCTTATGGAATTTTGTCTTTGCTAGATCCCAGTTTTATTGACCTTCAGAATGCAACATAAATCAGCACATATTGTTTTGTTTTCATTTTCAGCCTTTTGGGAGGTTTTTTGTTTCATCCCAAAGCAGCTGCAGCAGTTCTGTGAAGTGTATTGATGTTACTGCTGTGTTATTTTTAAGTCATATTAGTGTTTTGTGGCAGCAGCTGTCAAAGTAGTATCAGCTATATAAGTAATGGAACAAATAATTAAATCTGATTTTTGCTAGAAAGATAGCATGAAGTTTTTAACAGAATTTTTGAAGATCACCTATACGTGTGACACAATATAGCAGGTTTCTAAAAGTGTTGTGTAAAACTATTTCCTGACAAAATAGCAAAAAATTAGGGGTAAGTTGGACCATGTTACAGTGTCTAGCAGTTTACCTCTAAAATTTCATTTGTTAATTTTTCTGCTAGAAGTTTGACCACTGCCAAGCCATGAATAAACACCTGCCAAAGCCTCTCTCCCTACCAAGAACTCACAGAAATGGTGGTAGGCAACCTTGCAACTGCACATGCATAAGTAAAAAAATTTTTATGACTGTGCTGTTTGCCAGTAGTCTAACATCAGCTGCTCATCCTGCACTAGTGTACTATTTGAGTGAATTCAACCCAGAGATGAATTATTTTATTAAATGAAAATCTTTTGAATTAAACTGTTTTGTCCACAGAAGAACAGAAACTTATTTTTCCGAGCAGAGATACTCATTTGGTAAAACATATTTCTTGTTTGTTACTCCTCTTTCTTGCAGTGCTTTCTTGCAGACCCACTAAGAATATACAAATTATCTCATTGCCGTTCTCAGGGGTTTAATAATCTGGCCTCATTGGTGAGTTTACTCTGTAGCATTCAACAGACAACAGCTGTTGACATACAGAATTAAATAAAATGGCAAAACGGCAGTGGAATCCTTTCTGATCTGAGAATCACTGCCGTGGGTAGTAACTCGCTGCAGTTTCTAGCACATCTCAGTGGTCTTCATCTAAACACATCAGAAAGACAACATGCCAGTTTAAATTCCACTACAAAACACAGTTTGAGAGTCTCACTTCAGAGGCTTACATGTTCCAATTAAAAAAAAAAGCCAACAAAACCTGCATTGTCTCTCATAATTCAAGATGGGTGTCTATTCTAGTAAACACAAGATGGCTGGACCCTTCAAGAAAGTGCAGGGCTCTCTTGCAACAGAATGGGGGTTTCCAACACGAGTGATCTTTCATTTGACCCTTACCATGACCAGCCCTGGTTCATAAATAAGGAAATGTCTTAATCTGGTTATTCATCACATGAAGAGAGAGAAGTTGACTCACTCAACCTTGTAACACTGCAACACTGACGAACACAATGGCAGATTATGCTTTGTTCTCAATGCAGAATTCAGGCTGAAGTGATTCAGTCTTTCAACAAAACCTGGCCATGGAGCTCAAAACAATCTGAATCTCATTTCATGCCTTTTTAAGACTGTGCTGAATTGTACAACGAAAATAAAACTTACAAGTGTTGTTTTTCCTTTGAAACTGTTTGACAACCCATAATATTATTTCATGTCTCTATTTTTGCACTTGAAGCTCAGGTAAGGAAATGGCCTTTAAAGGGAAAAACCCTGTAAAGTTTCCCATTAGATAGATAAAAATGAACTTTTTTGAATACCAGCACTAGTAGGCTGAAGTGTGAAGTGAATATACTCTATGGGTTTGGAAAGACAGACCACACCCATTCCTTTTGCCAGGGCACAGAACTTCTAAGGTAAAGTGTTTTGGAGTATCTCAGGAAATGTCCATCCCAGTTCTCAATCCATGAATACAGAAGACAATGGCCATTGGTAGCTTGTGATTTTGCACTACTGGTATATTCTGTGCAGAGATCATCTCTAAAAGGAAGGAAAGATGAATTGTCAGATGAGTGAGAATGTGAGCTTACAATCTGGGCTGGGTAAGGTTCAAGACATCTGAGGAGAAGGTTTGTCATAATTTCAAACCATTTTCATTGAGATTTTATCTGATCTGAACATGGAGAACAGCTAAGAATGACTTGACAGTATCTTTCATTCTTATTCTGCAACAGGTTTTCCATCACTAGTTTTAGAAAATGAAATTAACTAAACTAACTCATCTGCTTCCTTATAGTTTTGCTAAAATGTGAAGAAATCATAATCAGTAACAAAAAGGAAAGATCATACTATCTGAGCAAAAGATACTATATAAAAAGACAGACTCCACACATTACAAATATACATGCTTCAGTAATCTCTTGTGAGTTAACTCCTCAGAAGTGTTGTTTTTAATTATTCAATAAAGAGTAAGCAATATTGATAGCTAAATATTTTTGTACAAATATATCTTTACTTTTAATATTCAAAAAGTAAACTTGTATGCGACATTTTGGTTAGTTACAGAAATGTTTCTAGTTTGTTTACTATGAAGTATAAGCAAATGCCTTCAAGCTAAAAACCAAATCAGTGGCAGTGTCACATCTGTGTGGTGCTGTGTGTTCTTTAATGTAACTGATCTTGCAGGCTGAAAGTGCAAAATTCAATTATTTAGAGGCTACTAGGAATGAAATTCTCAAAGATGTGTAAATCATTTGAAAACTTACAGTCAATAAAATTCACATGACATAATCTCTGTATGCATGGGTGTGAAGAAGCACATGTTCCTGGACAAACATAAATGAGGTTCAGACCAGAAGCCAGGTAGATACATTAGTCTGACACTGCATTTCCCCTTGTCCACCCTGTCAGGGTAGGCAGGGTAGAGCAGGGGGCCCACAACAGCCCAAGTGGTGTTTGTCTGGTCAGGCACAAGCTCAGGCAGAGAAGGAGACTCTGACCGTGTGTCAGCACGCACCTTCAGCTCTTCTGAAAGCTTTGGCCAAGGCTTGCACAGCTCTGTCTTTCAGAATGCATTCCCATGTGGTGCTAGAGTGCCTCCCCAGGCTCCTGTTCGCCCTTTAGCCAGCAGTGAAGCTGTTCTGGAGGGATAAACTCACTCTTACCTCTCCCCAGGCCTGCCATTTGCAGGAAAGGGGGCCAATAGCCGCTATGGGTGGGCAGTGGACACAATCCAGCATTACAGGCACACAGAATGTTCCTGGTTTGGGGTTATACAAGGTTCCCATGTAGCCAAAGGACTCTTCAATAGGTTATTACCATATCAATAATATTTTTTAAAAATTAATTTTAGCAAGTAATTTAGGTATTTATCATCATTCATAAAAATGAAAAAAATACACACATCTAATTAAGGGATGCCTTACTCACACGCTGTTAACAAACAGATAAGACCATGAAATATAAATTGCATTACAAATAAATGTTCATCTATTTGAATAGCTATTGAAAGGTTTATATAACACACAACAGTAAATTAAAACTTAGTGGAGGACTTATAACTTTTTCTGCACAGCTCTAGAATTGTCCAGGCCTATTTTTAATAGATATACAGCCACAAACAAAGTAATTTTTCTGTTAAATAAATCTCCAATCAAGATCTAAGATGAAAGCACAAAAGGGTACAGTGTAAATTGCTCTAGCATAAGGCAGTGAGCAGGGAAGTATGAATGTTCTTGGTTGTGATTTTGTGGTCCTGCACAGACACCATTCTCATAAACAGATCAGTCTCTCAGTTTATGGTTATTGTTCTGAGATAATATGATATGACAGGTCCAGATGTTTGAAACTTGCAGCAATTCACAGAATGGGAGCAATAAAATATGTTAAACAACATATTTAATTCAATTGATAGTGTATCTGGCACTGACAGAGCTATGGAATTTTTAAGCTGAGTATAACACAGAAACCATTATGTGCCCCAGCAACTTTTGGAAGTGAAGTGTGTGAGGCAGAGGGCATTGTTGCAAAGCTGGTATTCTTTCTATCTGTTAGTCAGCAATCTCTGTATTGCATTGCTATCACATGTTGTATTAGTCTGGATTTTCCTAATCTTGAAATAATTAGCAGAAAAATTCTTTACAAAAAAATTCACCCATGTTGTCAAGCTCTTTCATCTCATTCTGAATTTCAGAAATCCATGTAGCACAAACCTTTGAGAGCATGGTATGGACATTGTCTGTTGCACCAAAACAAACTTTTCTAAAGAATAGATTGTATATCTATTTCCTATTCAGTCAGCCTTTATGTCAAATTTATCTATGAAGACCATTCACCCAGTAATTACTGATCTGAGTATATTTTATATACCTGTGCACTGTGGCACCATAAGACAACAATTTAAGTTTTATTGTTACCAGAGCTGCAGAGCCATTAAAAGTGAGCTGCTTGTTTTTTCACAGGATTAAGGGGAATTCTCAGTGTCCCTCCTAAGACATCACTCTTTCTGTATGAAAACCTGCATATGTGTCTATATTTGTCTGTTTCAAGTTCTCTCAGAAATAAGGGCTTATTGAATTGCCTGAGCCGCATGCGTGCCAAGACGCATGAAAAAGGAGTCTTATTTTTATGGTGGTGATCCTGCCAACAATCTTCCTCAAACCCTGTGCTATTCTAGCCTCTTCACTCTCAATATATGAAAGGCTCAGTTCTATCTTACAGCTGGGACAGTTAACAGAACTATTTAACAGACTTGTTTACATTATTCTTCCATCTGGAGGGATGGGTGTTATAACAGACCTTTTCCACTATGTTTAGAACTGAAGAAAACATCTCTTCAGACCACATTTCCCTGCCTTCATCTCCTTCCTCTGTGTATGAAACAGTGCTTCCTCTTACAATTTACTCTTCTGATTTCCTAGTTATATAATACAAGAAAGACAGTAGATTGAAGAATGGCAGATCCAGTTTATTATTCTGCACAGCTTCTTAGCTGCCAGCAGGTCTGCTGACATTTTTAAAGCATTTGTGCATAAGACCCTGCTGCAGATCACTCAGAAGAGCCCAAGTATTTACCTGGCTCAGAATCAAACTGCCCTGTTTTCTTCAAGATGAACAAGTCAGGCACCATCAGAGGCCTCTGCCTTACCTCAGTTCCTTCAGTATTTTGTAAAGGATGTGATATCAAGGACTTCTTCAGCAACAGACATAGTATTCTTTGGTATTTAGAGTTATCCAAGACTGTGCATCCTCTATCAACATTTTCTACATCAAACATAAAATTCCTACTGAACGGCCCATCCCTCAAATCCATATCTCCTGTTCAGAGAAAAGGGTTTTGTGTGAGAGAATGCCAAAGGCCTTACAGAGTTTTAATGACATCTACGTCATCAGTAGATCATCAGCGTCATTGATTTCCTAGCCTGTATCAAAAAAAACAAAATAGCTTGAGTTTAGTTTCTATTCCAAGACTTAAATCATTGTACTAAAATATTGCTTAAAATTGAGACTGACTCATTGAAATTCTCTCCCAGTTTGTCTGTGAATCAATAATTTCTCACTGAGACTGTTGTGCAACAAAACTTGTGGGGAAAACATTACAAAGACCTGACTTCTCCAGCTTAATTCTGAGAACTGATGTGACAATACAGAAGTTCTAAGCTCAAGATACATCCTACCTGCAGGCAGGCAGGCAAGAAGGCATCGTATCTCCATTAGGCAATTTCCCACTCAAAAAAGCATAAAACATTTACTGTAATGTGTCTTAGACAATTTCATGTTGTTTGCTATTTATTACTCTCCTTATTGTTACTAAGTAATAATTTTTTCCAGAATTCCACTTGGAATCCGTTTCCTTTTCAAAATCATCCCTATTTCCAAAGATAATTCTTCACCCTTCAGATACTAGTTTTAGTATTGTTTTCAAGAATATTGGACTAATTTTCATTAATGGACTTCATTCACATGCAATGTGACCACATTTATTTTATCTAAGCACCTTCAACCAGTTATTTATATATTCATGAAAATTTTCTGTCTCCTTTTGAGAGTATCTATATAATAAATTTTTAAATTATAATGTAATGCTTGTAATGTAATGCATTTAAGTAGTAATGCTTGAAAATGGAAACAAAGAAATAATTCACTCCTATATCAACTGTACTTTGCATGCCTGTCCTGGTAAATGAATATTCCTTTTTCTTCCTCTTATAGGAAAATTCTAGAACTTTGTTACATGATATGCTGTTTCTTTTCTTTAGCTTCTGGGGAAATAATTTCCTACTATACTAGTATGACCCCTGCTTTCATTAAATGACAGCCCTTCTTCACTTTCTTCCCTGTCAGTTTGCCTTCCCTAAGACCTTTATGTATCTGCTTCTCATGCTTTCTATATGCGATTTCTCAAGTAGTTTTTTGAGAGATAAGTATTTTATGACTTCCTTACTTCAGAGTAATAAACTATTTTAGTGTATGATAATTTCCTTTTAGATTAGCATCAGTTCTTTCCTAAAGAAGTGATCCCTCCATTGGCATTAGCATCACCTTCAGCCCTACAGAGCCCATGAGATACATCATTAAGCACTTTGAGATTATTCAATAGGAAGAATGAAATCTCTTGTATCATCTTGAAATTGTAGAAATTATACCAGTCTAGAGTGAAATATATTTCTATAAGCAGTTTGTGTATTGCACTCTTCTTACCAATCTGTGAAATTCCATATTCCTCTTAAATTCACTGTGTTAAATATGATGACCAAGATGGAGCGCAGCGTCCCCTCTGATAACCCTTGATTTATATCTGAATGCAACTTCATGAGCAGTTTTTCTTCCTTTCTCATCCTTCTCACTATTTATGAACAAATGGATGAAAAGGGAATTTGAAAAAATAATGACTCTCCAGCCACTGAAATACTACTTTTACTGAAAAACAAGAGTAGGAGTTCAGTCTGCAAAATTCCACAGCAAGGCTGACTATTTTATCACCTTGCTATCTGGGGAATGGCATAAACTGGCCATCAGAGAAAATCAGAAGTTATATTCAAGTCCAAATGGCCATATTTTCAGACATGTGATTTTCTAGTTATATTAGGTCAAGAGGTACAATTTCCTTTTTTACCAGGGAAAAGCCTCCTTCTGACTCACAGATCAAGGATCATAACTTCTGTAGCAGCAGATTTTCTTACTCTTTTCTCTGAGCCACTCTCCTGCTGCATACCTCACATTGCCTTAGCAGCACTCCTGAGGAACAGGCTGAGGAAAGTTGAGAAAAAAAACCACAACATCCCACTCACTGCCCCCCTCTTGCCCTAGGCTACAGGTTTCTTCATATCTCTGTTCTCATTGGCAAGCCTACTCCAACTATGAGAGGTAACTATGCCATTAATTAACCATTTCTGAGCTAAGAAGATGGAGAATGTGCATTGATGTGGAACTGTAAACAGACACATACCTATCTCAATATGTGTATATGCAGAGGAGACATACACACATTTTTATATTGCATAACTCCCCCTTGAATGCCAAAGAATTCTCTAGTCTGAAATCAGGTCCACCTCAGAGCATGCACTCATGACAACTGTTTAGAGAGAGCCTTGTTTTACTGTCCTCTGCCTTTTCTACAATTATGTAGAAAGGAATTTTTCAGTATGTTTTGTGAGGCAGTTTTTCTTGCAAAACTCTCTCTAAGTGTTTGTGCTCTGTCACTTTAACATCCTAATTCTTTTCAGCTATATTTTTCTATTCCTTCAGTATGAAACATATCATAGTTTGATGATCAGAGGAATAGAGGGTATAGTGCAAGAAAACCAAACCACAACATCCTTTTTAAATGCTGCTAAATTAACATTATTTGTTTTGGACTGAATTGTCACTGACTTCTTTTAAATCAGTTTCGCTGTATCTCCCTGAAATCGCAGTGTCTGTGACAGTAGATGTGTTTCCCTGGGATGCAGACTGTTTCCTAGCTTCTCTGTTTGCAAATGAGGATTAAATATTTGTGGGTTTGATTTGTCTTGCAGCTCAGCAATGTAAGATGCAGTCACCTGCATTTGCAGCTGCCTTCCTTTAGGCTGCAAAATGGATGGAGTTCATTCTGCTCAGGATTTCTTTTTCCTCCAAACATGCACAGTTTTATTAGGACCGTTTTAGGTTTGAATTGACTTCTAGTTGAAGATGAAGAAATTATTCATTTGAACAAATTTATTACAGTAGACTGTGATTTTTCTTTCCTCTAGTAATCAGTCTCCACTTTTCTGCACCAAACAGGCAGTATGTGCCAAAGTTGATAATAACTGCAAATATTCAGACTTTAAAACTCAGGTAGTCTTATCTAATATGAAGAACATGAATAATTCCTTTTTTAAGGCCAGTACAACCCAATGTTTTATTCTGGCATTACTAGTGAGGCAACAGACCTCAGAACTTGGAAATTCCCTCAGGAAATTCTGATAATTTTACCTTAGCTCTTGGATTGCAATGGATCTTTTCATTCTTTAGTATTTGCTGTCATAATTAATTTGAACCTATTCAAACAAATTACCCCACAAACACCACTATCTGGCTATGAAATGAGTGAATATGAGTACGTCTATGATGGTGAATTAATTTCATCTAACTGATTGCTGCCCCTACACAGAGGTCTATGGGTTTATGTGTACATTGCTGCAGGGGCAGATGCATCTCGTTGTTGCATGAACATTTACTCCATTGATTCACGTAATAAGCATGCAAAATTTCCTTTAGCCTCCCAGTAAATCTGTATTTGTATGATAACCACAGCTCAGAACTTACTTCTCCCTTCTCTATCATGCTACTGCCGTCTTTCCAACTCATTCACTGGTTCCACTACAGGAAAACAGATAAGCACGATTTTTTCCCTTTTAAGCTCTGTGTGCACCACTTATATGTTTGCCCAAGACAGCTGAAGATAATGACGAGTTACATATCAAATGGCAAGATGTGGTGGCCTTGACCATGGCTAGGTGCCAGGTGCTTAAAGTCATTCTATCTCTCCCCCTCTGAATGGGGTAGCTGAAGAGAAGCAAAAATATAATTAAAAGCTCTTGGGTTGAGATTAGGACAAGGAGAGATCACTCACCAATTACTGTCACAAGCAAAACAGGCTCAACACTTGGAAATTAATTTCATTTACTACCAGTTGAATAAAAGTAAAGAGAAATAAAATAAATCTTAAAACACCTTCCTCCAACCCTCCCTTCTTCCTGGGCTCAAATTCACTCATGATTTCTCTACCTTCCTCCCTGCCAGTGGTGCAGGGGGACAGGGAATGGGGTTTGCAGTTTGTTTAGTCCCATGTTGTCTCTGCTGCTACTTCTTCCTCAAGAGAGGACTTCAGAACTTTGGTGTTCTTCAAGAACTGCTCCAGTGTGGGTCACTCTGCCATGGAGTGCAGTCCTTCAAGAACAGGCAGATCCAGAATGGAGTCCCCAAGGGTTACAGGTCCTGCCAACAAACCTGCTGCAACACGGGCTTCTCTCCTAACAGGTCCTGTCAGGACCCTGCTCCAGTGTGGGCTTCCCATGGTGTCACAGCCTCCTCCAGGCATCCACCTGCTCCTACATGGGCTCCTCCAGGGGCTGCTGGTGCATCTCTGCTCCACCATGGACCTCCATGGGCTGCAGGGGCACAGCTGCTTCACCATGGCCTGCAGGGGAATCTCTGCTCTGGCACCTGGAACACCTCCTGCCCTTCGTTCTGCATTGACTTTGGTTGTGCAGAGCTGATTCCTTCCCATATTCTTGCTTCCCTCTCCAGCTGCTGCTCTGCAGTGGTTTTTCCCCCTTTCTCAAATAGACTATCGCTGTGGCTCTACCACCACCACTCATGGGCCCAGGCTGGGTCTGTCTTGGAACAAGCTGGAATACACCCTGTGCCAATTGTATGACTGGCACAAATTCTGCAAATCCTGATTTGGGCAACTCTCAGTGGGAAATCTACCTCCATGAACTGCAGAATTTAACTCACAATAAATTCAAGGTTTCTTTTATTTACAGATAAACGTATATGACTTTTTTTCAGGTGATAGATATTTTACTTGTCCCATAAAGGGCATTTCTACACAAGTCCTTTATGTTTGTCAGTCAGACGACTCAAATAATCTCTCAGAATTGCATTCAGCTTAAATTATTTTGAGACAAGTTCTTTTGGAAAAGCTGAGATGATCTAACTGAATACAGCTTTCTTAAAAACCTCTCATGTTCCATCTGCACACTTTCTCATCTTTTAAAGGAGAAGAGCAAACACTACAGAGGAAATTCTTTGCTGATGACAACGGTGCAGTAGCTTTCCCAATTCCCGTTCCTCCTCCATCATTCCTTACAGGTTGATTTTAACAGCATGTATAATACATTAATTGAGTCTCCTTTTAGCTCTGGTAACCTCACTGCCTCATTTTTGGAGAAAAACTTCAGCAGCTACAGCTGCCACATTTTTGTGTGTTTGGTTTTACACATCCAACTAGATTAATATTTCCTGGAACCTCTCTTAAGTGTCAGAACTTCTTAAATATTGTGTAGTATAAAGTACTATCACTCAGTGCCACAAAGCATTTTTTTTTCTGCCAAAGAATTCTTTGTGCAAGCTGGGAAAAAATTACACAATGACGGGAAATGATTAATAATATATCACCAGGAACAATTAAAATATACTTCTATTCTTCATCAAAAACTATTTGCTAATTCAGATATTTTGGGGGGTTTATGAGTCATAACTTTTCCCATGCTTGAGATGACCTTTAAGTAGTCTTTTCTTGGTTGGTACAACGACAGACATGAATTTTGTAACATGTAAGAATATTATAAGGTATTTCCACTGGTCATTGTTCTAAGTTAAAGAGATAAGCAGGATGATGTAATGTAATTTTCCTTTATTGAGCAACCACTATGCTGTGTGTTACTTTCATGATATGAAAGTAGTTAGTCAACAGGTAGATCCTATTATTTACAGTTGCTATCACAAGAAATCTTATCTCAGTGCCCAGTGTCATCACTTGCAAGGTCAGTATCAGTTGCAGAAAAGAAGTAACATAGACAATTGCCAAGTCAAATTGCATGACTCTGGAACTAAAGCTTTGGGGGAAAAAAAGTTAATTTCCTCACTTTCGTTAACCCACTAGTATTTTTTTCTCTCTTAAGGCTACCAGGACTAGAATATCACTGAATTAAAGCTGAGATTCTCCCATATGCAGCAAATTTTGTCATGGCACTGCATCTAACATCTGTAAAAGGGATCAGAGATTAGGCGGAGTTTATTCTAGGAAAAGATGTTGAATTTACACAGAAATAAAATCCCCAGACCAAAATCACATTCCTAGTTTCTAGGTCATAATTCTTATCAAGATGAAAGCATCATCAGCTTTTGGGTGACAAGTTCTTATGAAAAACAGAACACATTTAAAGCCTAGAACTTACTGTACAAATCCAGTGATGGCAATGAAGAGAATTAAACCTTAGTCCAGTTTATTTCATAACTATCAGTGCTAAATAAAAACCTCAGAGCCCTGAGACAAGCCTTGAAAGAAGGCACTGCTTTCAATGTACCAGAGAAGAGGCAAGGCCCTGTTCTTTGGGTACTGAAGGAGCCTCCAGAGGTCCTTCAAACTGGAGAAGCATCTGGAAATTAGGAGTCCCTTGGCTTTGCTGGCATTACCACACTACTGAATGTGCACGCTGTGTCACTTTTGTCCCAGTTTACCATCCACATGTTGAAGAGTGTCCATAAAATCAGGAAATCACACAGTCCACCTTTCTTGACCTCACTGTTCCACTCCCACTGCGCAGCCAGCTCACCTTTGCATCTTTCCTACAAAATCCCATCTGCCCTTTCCTCCCCTGCTTCCACTTTTCTCCCATTCACTTTCCCTGTTGCCAAGTTTACTTTTGCTCATGGAAAATTTTAGAAGTACATAGATCAATATTTGAGACTTAGTTGTTTCTGGATCCCTAGAATACTGTTCTCCCATTACGCAGACTAGGGATTTACTGAAATGTAGCCCAAGTTTCTTCCTAGTCTGCGCAGAGAATTTAATTTCCACAGGAATCTAATGTAAGCACAGAGGGAAGGACTGATGGACACATGGATCTGGCCTTGGCAAAAATCTAGAAAACAGGATAAGTCTCCACTCCTCAACCAGGAACCTAAAGGGTATTCTCGTAACTATACATTTAGACATTGTTTAGAAAACAATTACGATGGTGAACAACCACCTACTCAATCTACATGCTCCCCATCTAGCCTACAACATGCTATTTTCTGTGTAATTCTGTCTGGAGTAAAACATTATTGGTGGAGGGATAAATAAAGTTTTGATGCCTGCCCAGTTGTTCTATCTTCAACTGAGAACATTTTACAGTTTTGAAAATTCCAAAACTTCCCACTAAAAATAGGATTGCAATCGAAGTGATTCACAGTCCTCAACAGCCTGCCATCATCTGGCCTCCCAG
Organism: Ammospiza nelsoni; assembly: GCF_027579445.1. NCBI lineage: Eukaryota > Metazoa > Chordata > Aves > Passeriformes > Passerellidae > Ammospiza > Ammospiza nelsoni. The sequence goes on along the minus strand of NC_080638.1, from coordinate 32,894,293 downwards.
CTTGCATTCAAAAGTTAAGCATAGAAAGGAATCCAACACAATATATTTTTCATCTTTTTCATTTGCATCAAGATACAGGAAGCAAAACATCTGCAAGAGAAGTCCATGATAAGAGAAAAGTTCATTGTTTGAAATACCAAGTAAGTTTTGCTGTGCTCTGAATTTCTCTCTTGGTATGTCATCACTATGTGAGACTGGTGAAAAGAAACAAGAATGAATTTCCAGTGTCTGGAATATGAAAATTACAAAAATGGGCAATTTTTCTATCTTCTCTGCACACTTTGCAAACAATCTTGCTTCACTTCAATTGCCACATCACTTACAAAATTTATGACAGAAAGAACTAAAACCAACACATCACACATTATTTGGTGCCTTTTCCCAGTAATATTAAGATATAATCATAACATTGCCATATGTGTGTCTCAGCATAATGAATTTTGGCTTGGACTAGTAGATAACTTCAGTAAGACAGAGACATGCAAAATTATGAAAATAATTCATGTGAGCATCTGACAGAGACTGCTGCCAATCTAGAGATCTGTGATAAAATAACAGCTACTATAGTAAACAAAAGGAGGTATATCTGCTGCAAAAAGATACCAGTCTAAAGGTGTAAAGCAATAGTGTACGTCCTAGAATTTCTCTCCCAATAAAAATTTAGCATAAGGAAAAAGAAGGCATTCCTATATGGGGTTGGGTTGTAATAACAGACCTCGAAACACACGTGACACCATTTGCACAAATTCTAAATTCTAAATTATCACACCAGTAAAACCAGGGCTCAAATAACAACAAAAATGGAGGGAGAAAATTCATAACCTAGGGAGATAGTCAGCTCTATTCTGACTAGCCAAGTAGGAATGTTTTTTCTTTTCAGCATTCTGGCTTGCATAGCAAACTGTGACTTATATTGACCTTCTGGAAACAAGTGCAGAGAATAAGCTTTACCAAATACCAAAATTTCTTTTCATCTGGATGTCCTGAACACTAGTCTAAAAGTCTGTGCCAAAACTCTTAATTGCAACAATGCTCTTTCATCTAACATTTTTGTGGCTGAACAAAAACAATGACAACAGAAGACAAACACAAACAATCTCCAACAGAGACACTACTGACTTAACACTGTGAAAAATACAGGCTCTGTAGGTTTATTAATTTTTGTGACCATGTATAAACACTCAGAGACACAACTCTGTGAAGAAGCAGGAAGACAACATGGTAAAGGTGTCATTGCAAACCATGCTAGTTCATTCCTTACCCATTCATGACTAACAGAAGAAAAATGAACCAAATCCTAGCTTGATTATACAACCAAAGTTTCAGCCAGAGGTCTACAATAAAGTGGCTTCAAAGGTCAGGCATATGAACTACATTTTCAGGGGAGAATCCTACAGAGGACATTAGTTCTGAAAAGATTAATCCACTTTCTAGATTGCTAATTTTCCCTGAAATATGTAAGTACCCTGGAAGTAAACATAAGTTCAGCTTCTTTTACATGATAGCTTTCGAACCTTTCTCAAGAAGTAAACCTCGGTTTTAGAAACATTTCCTAGCTTTGTGTAAGTCAGGTGGGACACAATAAGAGCATGTTCATGTTACAGCAGCAAAATTTTATGGCTTCCCTGGGTCACAGACTGGAACATCTAAGCTGAAAGTCCAGTGGGACAGCTACAAGTCTGTGAAACCCAGAGGGAAATGTAGCAAGGAGGCGTGAAGTGGACCCAATACTAACATCTGCTCCTCAAAACTGAAAACAGCCCAGACCACATCTGAGGGAAATAGCTCAGTCCCATTTCATATTATAACAGGTCTTTGGCAATAAAAACCTGAAGGCTTACCCTAGCAGAGTTAAGAAGGATGCACAAGTAGATGATACGAGAAGTAATTTCAGGTGTGGACATCTTACAAAATAAGTTACTACAGCCCATTTCAAATATTAAATTCAGTCTAAAAATTTTGACCTTTTGGCCCTCTCTACTGTACTGGATGAATCCTGCTGTTCACAATGTGCTCTGTTAATACTGAGATTGTGCATGAGGCATAAGAATTTTGTGTACTATTTCTAACTTAATGGATAAATTACCTCAGGCCTCTTGAGCAGCATCTTGTAAGGGTTTCAGTTTTCCAGACTGGACTGTAAATATTATTTTTTTGTTATTTTTGACATTTTTAATGATCTTGCATTATATGTACACAGCAATGGGAAATTATGGATCAACGGAAATAGCAGACAATCATTTGAGGGTGTTTACAGCTACAATTAGATATAAGTCCCAAACTGGATCTAAAATCATGCTTCTCAGAAGGACAGATGAGATTCTACTGTTCTTGATAAATCGATGTCAGCTGTGTTTCCCTTCCCCTTTAGGCCTCACTAACTTCTATAATGTCTGAGTGTTGCAATACAAAAAATACTTTCAAACTTTGTCACATACAAACTTGCACTAAGGAAATGAAGGCTCTTGTAATAACTTGCCACCAGACTCTTCTGTTTTCCTGGGAATTTTAAAGAAATATTCCCTGGAGAACCCCTTGAATATAAAACAAATAGAAAAAAAAAGTATGGGAAATAACATCATGTAAGGCATGATGTAATTTTAAAGACTGACTAGTCCTATATTTGGTATGGAAGAATCCTCACTGGGATACCCTAGAAATGAATGAATAATCCCACCTACAGCTTTTCCTACTCTTCTGCTTTGTGGGGGTGCTGGTGCAGAACAACTGCATCAGCACACAGAAATAGAAGTGCCAAATTCTGTGGCTTTGTCCCATATAGCTATGCAATACCTGCTGTGAACTCCAAATTCTTTTGGATTTTCTCCTGGATTTTCTTTCTTCTTACAATTTCCTGTTGTAGCTGGGACTGCAATATCTCACTTGTGAAGAGTGATATGATTCACCACAGTTAGATTCAAATTAGAGAACTATTCCTTTTAATTAGTATAAAAATGACACCATTGAAGGACAATCTGATATTTATTACATGTAACTGCCAGCATTGCAATCTGTGAGGTATGCATGGGAATATCTGCACACACATCTGTAAAAGTTCAGCAGCAGCAAAGAGCCTTCTCCTCATCAACATTTTTGAACATGATTTTTAATGAATGCAATCTGCAATATTTGGAGGGTAAACACTAACCACTGCCTGGAAATAAATTTAAGATGAAAATCTTTATTGTCACCTCTGCCAGGAAGAGAGATGGAGCTTCTTCTTGGCAGAACATCCTGAAGAGCACTGCAACTGTTATTCAGTGGTGCTCTGCCTCTGTCCTCTTCAGAAAATGCTTGAAGGAAGTTTTCCACCAACATGAGACTGCAAACATTTACATTCTGACTCCTTCATCAAATCACTGTTTCAGTTTTGATAACTGTCTGTATCCTTGTTCACTTTTACCAGAAGGCATACAGAGAGAAAGGGAGGAAGTGATTGATTTAACACATTTTCTCCTGAGTTATCTTTGACAGAAGTTCTGCATATTTAGAGGGAGCCATGACATAAGAAACTTTCTAATTCTGTATTCTCAAGTAGAAAAGTTCTAATATTAGAATTCTATACTTGGACTATAATTAGAATTATTACAACTCTAGCCCTTACCATTAACCAGAACATAATCTCTCTTGTAAAGGATATTGGAGACCTTTTCCAGAAAGTTCACACCTCAGGGCAGGACTTCTATATAGTTAGATCCATCCTAGCTCTTCTGCCTCTTAAATCCAGCAGCTTTGCATTGTTATTTCATTGTTGGATCTAACTAGGCAAAGGGAAGATCCTAGTATGCTGACCCTGCTCATTTTTTTTTTCATAGTTGCTCAATTGATTATGAGGAATAAAGAGAACTTTCTTATAAATGCCAAAGAGATTGGTAGGAATAAATTCTTATCAGTGCTTTTATATGGTGAAATAAAATTGGTAACTTGGTAAATGACAACATCAGTATGTATTCAGAACTAGACTATCAGAACACTTTTTCTCCACAAAAACACGAAACAAAAACTATTTTCATCACTTCCTCTATATGTCTCTAGCATCTTCCTTCCTTAGTTTAAAATGTTATTGTTCCTGTGGAGAACAGCCCCTAACTTCTTCATTTCCAGTCTGTAAAGTCAAGTTTAAAAGAGCTGCTTACATGGCAAAATATCTTGAGGCCAGTGATTAAAAGATTACTATGAACTCATTCTTAGTCCAAACTGCCTGGTGCATTGCATCGTCCCTTGTTCATCCCATGAACATTTCTCACAAAGTTTTTAAAAATTTAAAATGTACCTAATGAGTCTGTTAACAGATGTATTCTATCTGGCAGGATTTAGCCTGGATGAGTTTGCCTACTGGCTGGAGCACTTAAACCTCCTGAGCTCAGACTGTGAGCCTACAATGCCTCATTGTTTGGCTCCTTATAGGTGACAATAAAACTGGCATTCAGTTCCCACTCCTGAATGGTTTCCATTCCACTCTGAAAAAGTTGTTTGCTGCTCCTGGTATTATATAACGATCTCAGTTTCAGCATGCAAGAAGGCATGCTCTAGTCAAATACCTTATCTCCAGGATTATATTAACAACTAAATGTGAGTCATGCTGGGAATCAGACATGTTTGTCTATACACAATATGCAGTTAGGACTCTTAAAAATTAAGCTAAATCTGTTAGTTCAATTTATTGTCAACACATTACAGTATGACTTGGGCAGCCCTTCATTTACTATGCAAGTGGTCCCGTTGCACTTCTGTCTACACACAAGTGAACATTACACTGGAAACTGAAAAGAGCAGATTGCATTACATGATAGAAATCTGGCCTTGTCCAGGTTTAAATTAAGCTTTAAATTAAGACTTTAAAACTGCATGGTCAGTGCCTAATAAGCCAGGCTGAAAGAGCACTGAACTTTTTGACCCCAGTCCAGCAAAATAATGAATCACGCATAACTCTACAGACAAAGTAGTCCCAGAGATTTCAGTGGAATCAAGTAAGCAGTTTCATGGCTACATCTGTCAGAAACAGCATTCAGCACTTGCAAATGCAGTCACCAAAGCAAGCTCAGAAGCACTGAATAATGTATGCAATGACCTTGAATGTATATCTACTATAAGAACAGCAAGTAACCACAATGCAGTACTCATGTGAGTTGTAAGTGATTTGAAAATAACCAATAATATTTTTTAATTGCTGCTTAGTCAGAACTGCAATATTCTATGAGGGGAAAATAAAGGAGTCTTTCCAATTTAATAAAGTAAGAGAAACAAATGATCTGAGAAACAAAATATAGGTACATCACTGTAAAATATAAGAAAGAACAGAACATTTATGCTGTTCCTAAAAATTTAATAGATAGAAACCACGTGGGTGGTCCCAGCAAACTGAATGGCAACTGTTTCAGTGGTTAGGACAATCACATTGATATTTTATTGCTTTTTTTGGTTACACTTATAAGCTGGAAGTATTAAGAAGTGCAAAGCAGCTTCTGTGAACACATTCACCCACACACAAAAATCTTTGCCAGATATTTCTAGAGGTGATTAAATTATTCAAACATTCAGTAACTTATTTTAATCTATTATGTTTGGTAGAATACATTACTGGGGAAAACAGGATATCATAAAGCTCATCTAATCAAGAAATGTCTGGAATATTGAACATTTTGTCTGTCATCTGGCCTTCTCAAAAAGACTATATTCCTCTACAGTCTTTTGTCATTTCTTTCTCTATTTATTATGAAACTATTAAATTAATTGCATTCATAAATTCAAGCTCTTTGGTGCTTAAACCAGGATTTTAAGCCTTTGGGACCAACTGAGCATCTCAGAATAGCCAGACAGACACCTATGTCATACTCAGTGCTTGAAAACACTACCATGTTCCTTCTTGGCTTGAAATGTACCTACATGATTAGTCTTGTGCTACTGGCATTCCTGGAACATTATGGCCTGGGCAAGGGACATTACTCTGGCCTGAGATCTCTAGAAAAACTGTGGTTAGACCACCTGGCACCTAAATTCAGTAATTGAACTAAAGGCATGCTGAATGGCAGGATTAGACTAATTTTTTAAATTGTTTGTGTTCTTTTCTTCTTAATACACAAAACATAGATCGGAAATTTCTGTTAATGTGCAAGTATAAAATTTCCATGTTCATTTTGCTCATGGTGTCCACCTGAGCAAAAAGACCAAATTCCTCCATTTCTATACCTAGGACATGTATGAATGTCCTGTGTGCATCAAGCACCATTTCACAGAAGGTGGGCACCAAAGTAACCATCCTTAACACAGAAGCACTGATACACACATTCCTGTCCAGGTTGGTAAGTAAAGAAGTATTGGACTCAACGTGCTTCCATAACAAAGATGTGCAAGAAATGCAGGCTCACTGAGACATTTCTTTCAGGGTTTGTACACCACTTGCAACACAAGGATAAAGAAGGTGGTGTGTTGCCCGAAACATGTGACAAGCAGGCAGGGCTGCAATACTTAACCTGTCTATCTCATGGATTCATGCACCTGTACCTCACTTTCTCTTCCAAGAGAAGACCCTAATATTTAGTGATTTTAACTTTTTTTGACCTTAAAAACTAATCCATCTTGACTTGCTGAGATTCTCTAGTTTTGACTTTCTAATCTAATTTTAACATTTATTGGGACTTTTATTGTTTCAGGGGTCAGTTATGTTTAGTAGTTTGGTATTGGAAATTATGTCTTGGTTTATTCCACACTGCAATGAGTATCTTTAAACATAAAAAAAAAAAAAATAAAAAAAAAACAAACCCAGCATAGCAAAATAAAAATAAATCATTCAGACAAATAGCTTTTTTCATTGATAGGAAAGTTTAAAATCTTTGAGCCCATCCCTGAAGTTTTGGTTTCAGAAAGTAACTAACTTTCTGAAGTTAGTCCTTTTTATGCAAATAAACAGACGTTTATCTATTCTAGAACTTATACCTCAATAAAATCTGTAAGCAACAGAGCTTAAAAGTTTCTGTGAAATAAAACACAAAGCTGTGAAAAACAACATATCATTTCACTTCTTGTAGTAATTTCAACTGCAAACTTTTTCAGTTGTATTATAGTAAACAAACCATGCAAGTCTGATCTGATTGTGCAGCCAGTAAGCAGGCACACAGTTCCTCTTAATCTATATTAAAAATTCTTGGCACCTTAATGCAAACAAACTGCAATGAAAAAAATATCAGCATGAGTAATCCTCCTTGTCTTGCTTAAGATTTCCTTCATTGCCCCAGGATCAGTCTTCCTTGCTTCTTGTCCTGAAATTCCTGCAATTATTTATGTAAGCCTGAGACAAGGAAGAAATCAAAACTCTTTCTGAGAACATTTTCAAGCAGCTTTTCAGAAGTTTGATATAGCCACAGCACCAGTTCCCTTTGAAAATATTCATTTCTTTCCTCTGCAGCTAGAAACATGCTTTGGTATATCTCTGGTGACATCTGAGGAGCAACTGCATCAAACTTTCAGGGTAGCTACATGTTCAGTAGTAGAATTCAATGAATTCTGTCATTTTAATGAATGAAATGGCCAAGCAGTCAGAACTCATTTTGCTTGAATTGCGTAAGAGCAAGAAGAGAGAATAAGTAATAGACAGAAAAATTTCCTTTATAAAGAAATTCAGTTTTATTTAGCAATTGACTTTAGCAACATATCTTCTCCTTCAAATCCCATAGCTCTGAGTGGCTCTGGGAACTATCTTAATGCCAGAAATGCTTTACATTTAAAGTTTAATTATGGCCCTTTTATTTATCTTCCTATGCCAAACTTTTGGTAGTCAGAGGGAGTCCTATACATCTAAAGTCACCTATGCAAAGGAAACATAAGCAATTGAAGATGTACTGTCAAGTAGATTTGAAATAGCACTTAAAACATTCCTGCAATTGGACTGTAAAGAAAATTTTAATAGTTTAAAATACAGTTTCTATAAAGGGCAATATGTTTCAAAAAAATGTTAGCATCTTCCATGTTCATCAAGAACTTGAGATGTGTCTTTAGAGCAGTAATTACTCAGCAATTCCAGTTCACTAAAAATAGAAATTTTCTGTGTAGCAAACACAGCACTGATGGCTGTTTCAGATGTCAGCATCCCAGGTTTTTCAATCACAGCCATTTAACTAATGATCAAGTTGCCACCTTATCGAGACTCCTCTTTCTTTTCCTTCACTTCAAATTCATTTAAAGTAATTTATCAAGTTATAAACCCAGTATAACTTCATTCCTTAACTTTTCTTGTGGGCTCTGTCAAACTAAATCAGTCTATAATTTTGTCTTCTCTGAATGAAAATTTGTATGAGACAAGGTTCACTAAAATATTCTGCATTTGTTCATAGTACATTTGTGTATAATTACATCATAAAAAATAGTAGACACTGAGTTATTGGTGCAATAAATTGGTGCTATGACAAGCAGATGACTTGCGGAAGGCAAGTGTGCTGCAGATAGTGCTGGAGAGGACTTTTCTGATTATTTTACTCATAAGAAACAATTTTTACCATTAACCAAATAACATCCTTTATCAAGTATTTCTTTTTTCCATGACAATTCCTGAAAAAAAAACATATTTACATTTCATCTATATGCCACATATAACTTATAAATAAATATTTTAAATAAACATTTTAAATAGATTTTTGTCTGAAACCAACTCTTTCCTAGCAATTGTTGAGAGATAAAATTTCTCTGTAAAAGAATATAGCAAATATTCCTGTCTTGTAGCTTTCTGACACCAGATTTTCTCCAACAACAAAGCATGAGGATTTAAAATGTGTGACATATACCTATAGTAATGTGTAACACATACTCAGCAATTTTTAACTGCTTATTTTTATCTTGATTGATACATTTCTCTTGCCTCTTCTTCAAAACTCCATCTAGTGAAATATAACTTATTTTGACTTATACAATAGACAAGTCACCATCATCATTAAGAAAACTTACAATCAAGAAGAAAAAAATGACATAACACAGGAGTAGTTTCTTTCTGACAAGAGGGAAACTTTTGCCCCAAAACAGAACACTGACCTTGCTACTTAAAGATGCTTCATAAATAAACACTTTCCTAAGAAACATTTAAGGTTGCAACACTGAGAAAGTCCCAGAACTCCCAGGAAATATATTGCTAACGCCACACAATGACTAAGCTTTCTAAAAATGGTCCCAAAAGAATGAAGGTCAAAAGGAACAGAACGAAGACGCAAATACACTGTGTGGCTTGGCTCCTCCATCAGACAGCACAGCCCCACAGGTCCTGGCAGATGCTTCTCCTGCCCCTCGTATCACACCCTACTGGGACAAGCTATACCTGCATTGTTCTCTCACAGCCTTCCAGTTCCTGTCCTACCCGTGATCCCTGCACTGCTTGACCTTCCAACAATCTCCATTCTGCTCACCAAACACACTCACTCTCACCCTCTCTTCTGCATTTTTCCCGGTTCTTATGCCAGGAAACCAATGCTTTCCATGACCCAGCAGCTGGAATTAGAGAGAGACCAGTTCAAATCTAGCACTGTTTATAAGGACAAACGATGATCTTTGTACATTCAAAAACAACCTCTTGTTGCCTCTTAACCTTGTCCCAAAATTGGACTTCTCCTTGGCGAGGTCAACTTAACAAAACATGACCTAGTCATGTCAATGATATAAGCCAAGAACACGACAAGAATTTTGAAAAAACAGAACTGCAATGCCATTTTCAAAATGCTTAAATGTTTATTTTAATCTGGTTGCTGACCAAATTTCCCAGGGAATTTTAAAACCAAAGTGACATGAGGTGTACAAAGTTATTGCTAGTTTGCTTTCTTTCAGATGACATTGGGGATTATCTGTAAATTCCTTACATTTGATGATCCTTGCATTGATAATATCTTAAATAAAAGACTGAGAACAGTCATGGGAAGATGAACAGGCCTAAGGTTAAAGTGGTGTAATGGGTCTAAGGAGATATAGGATCACTCTAGAAATTTAGAAGACATATAAGGATGTCATTTTTATGGGTCTTCAATCATAGTCTGAGAAAAATTATGGAGCATCCATATCAGATTTTGGGCCCATGATTATTTTTTATCACAGCTGTGTCAAGTACAATATGTTTACAATTTCAGTAGAGATCTCCAGGACATAGTGATATATATAAACCAAAAATAAGAAAAAACTATTAGCTACTAGCACAAGTGAAAATTAGATTACCATATTGTGGTAATCATTTAATGGATGAAATTGTTTATTCAGACAAACTTCTTTATGTATTTTTAGGATTGTCAAAATTTTAATTACTTCCTGAAATATTCTTCACCATTTCACACTTCTATAACAGTTCCAGATTTCTGCAAATATTAGCTTTTTGGCTGAAACTTTGAATGCTTCAGGATGGTTCAATTATTACTGTCTGAGAGATTCTGATGTCTGCAAAACTTCCATTAAATAAGACCAATCTAACCTCTGAAAAACATGAGCTGTCTTACAGTGAAGAAAGGGTTGCAATGACACAACAGATCCTTAGTGAAGGTTCAGACTGTGCTGGGCATGCCCAGTTCCCACAGAGCATTCACCTTTTAGCTGAATTACTGCACAGGCCAGTACACTCTGGTTCATGTTTTAATTGATTTACTGCATTATTTACTGCATTATTTCCCACACTTGCAGTCAGTTACCACTGGGGGGAGAGGACAAGCAAACCAAAGGCAACTAAATTTTCCTATACACTACTGAAGTCCTGCCAATCCTAAAAACAGTGAGATTTCATATTTCTTCTTCCTCCTAGGTTTAAACTTCTTTTCATATTTTAACAATCTTCTCTAGGATGAGATGGGTTGTGTTCAATGTTATTGGTTCCAGGATTTCTCTTTCAGCAGAATATTGTTGGTGGAGGGGTAGACATAGGGAAATTTATAACAGAGCTGTAGCACAACTTCAGTTACTGAGTCATTACTGCCATTGCTTAGTAACCCACTTCCCTCCTCATGCTATGCCATTAACGTTCTGGAATATTAATTAGTGTCTTTGAGGTCATCTCAGCACCTCAGCTATGTAAGGATTTCTCAAAATTTGGAAAGAAGAAACATGAACCTTGTAAGAATCCAGGACTAGAAATAGATCTGTTTTGATGCAATCAAATCTCAAAGAAAAAAACAAGGTGTTTTATTATTTGCACTCAAAATGTCTAATTTTTTGACAAATATTTCAGCAAAATGTAAATTTATCCCACAGGGGAAAAGAGTTAGAGAGGTGCTCTCTCTTGTAAAGAAACCATATTACTTTCCAATTCACCTTGTGAGCTTCACAATCTTCTAGGAATATCTCCAGACAGACAGAGAGCTGCAGCATGGAATGGCAGGGATGGAAGGTCTGTCTAAATGCTCCCATGCTGGAAGAGCAATTCCAATGACTCCTTCAGCCTCCTGGACCTTAATGGGCTCATGCCAATTCAAGGGTAGTGCACTTTTCTTTCTAAACAAAAGGCTTGGTATGCTCCTGAGAACTTCACAAAGTCACCTTCTAACCAAGCAGTTACTGAGCTGTGGTGCCACCACTGTGGGTTTGTGACACCTTCAGAGACCAGAATTACCCTAACCCAGTTTTCTGGTCTCTGCCTTCCACAATCTGAGGAGCTCCAGACCCTGTATCTCTGTTCATTCCACTTTTCATCCAAAAATCTGAAGGTTCTGCATTTGGTGCCTTTTACAGAGGTCCCAGGCTGAGATCAGGCATCTGACTTCCTCCTTCCATTTTTGATCCATATGAAGGACTTGCCTTCTTGCTTTCTTTTAGTTTTTAGAGTGTGTTTTATTTTGTTTTTACTGTGACTGAAAAATTTCTTGCTACTAAATGAACCAGAATTAAAGTATCAATAGTTTTTGCCTAAGATTGTATGAAGTACTGTAGCCACAGTAACACAATTTTAGGACAACTCATAATGAATGAGCTGAGATATGATGTGATAAACAAAGCATTAAAAATTTCAGGATAAAAAAAGATTCAAGAAAATTCTGACTTTGGTCTCTCTGACTATAATTTTGAAAAAAAAATTAAACTATTTTATTAACCCTGTAATAATTATTTTTTTCCCTGAAAAGTACCTCAAAAAGCAAGGGACAAACACCTAAACTATTTTAAGTTACTTTAATAAAATACATTACTTTTAAAATAACATGGTTAATCTGCAGTTTTCTGAACTATGGGAGCGGCTTATTGCCTTCTCCCAGTGCTTTTCAGTTGTATGTGCACAAAAGCATTTGTGGATTCAAGGTCAGTAATAGTGGTTTATCCTATGGAGAGCTGGACCTGACTCCATCTTTTCTTCTTTGTGTTATTTTGTTTCTATACTTTTAGCATTTTACCCAGAATATTTGCATCTATGGTCTGTGATAAACTATATTGCTAATGGCACTTTTGATCTTCCATTCAGCCTGTCAGGCTTGGGATGAGTTATGGATCTACAGGAAAAGCTTGTGTAAAGGCACTATAGAAAATCTATTTACCCATTTTTCAATGATTTAAGTAATAAAAATAAGGCTTTGTTTTTTCTTCACAAGCTTCAATTAAAAATAATTTAACAGCTCTCTATAATCTGAAGTAATGAATTCAACAAGGACACTAATCTGTATGGTTATTTCAAGTCTGAAGTACATTTTCCAGATGAAAAAAAAATGAAGTTATGATTAAAAAATTAAAATAGATAGATGGATAGATAGATAGATAGATAGATAGATAGATAGATAGATAGATAGATAGATATAGATAGATAGACAGATAGATAGACAGATAGATAGATGCATGAATTCAGCAATTTCTGAAAATTCATGTTATTGTACCTGCAAATATTTGAGCAATTTCCCAGGAGATAGCCAAAATGTATATGGATACAAAAGAAAGGAAAATAACAACCTTTTAAAAGAAAATATTACTTGCAACCATTCTATTTACCCAGCCACATCTGATTTACCCATCTGATTTAATTTGGTGAGATCTGAAAATATTTCATTCCAGCATAATTTCAGCTGCTGAGTTATGTATTAGATTTTCTTCTGACAGGCTTAAAGCCTTTGATTTCATGAAAACTATGTAAAGCAATCTGTTTTGCTATAGCATTGTAAGCTAAATTCTCTTTTCTCAGAAATTCACAGGAACGTAAGTATATTACAAGAGTATAGCATACAATAAATTCTGTAAAACTAAGAAATATTAACTTGTTTTAAAAAAATCTGATCACAATATGGGATAAATTATTAGTTGTGCTAAGACCTGGTTTGTGTAGGAAGAAATAACTGGAAGCACATACACTGATTTTAAATATAAAAAGGAATAACAATTTCTCAGCAGAAAGCTATAGAGGAGATCTTTTTTACAAATTCAACCTATTAAAAAACAGCTGAAATGATCTCCAGGTGAGAGGATAAGTTTACATCTGCCTGGGAATGAAATTAATGACAGTTTTAAGCTTTTCCACCTACTATTGAACACTTGCATAGCAGTGATAAAATTGTACTGGGGTTATCTCACAGCAAACCACTCCCGATGCAGTAAACTATGTACAGACATGCTTTATTTTTAGCATGGACTTGAAGCATTCTGTTTCAATGAAAGCACTTGCATGTACTCTTATCAGCCTGGAAGGCAGTGCTCTCTTGAATGCAGAGTCTGGTCCCTCTTCAGATGGAATTTCAAATGACATGAAGGACACATACTGCTACTAAAACCCAAGTTTACAAGTCCACCTCACTCCCTGTATATCACATTTTAATAATCCCTTAATAATGAAACCTTTCATTGAAGAGCTACAAGCCTGCACCCAAAGATTGGAAGGAACTGCTTTCTCAACCACTGATTTGACTGAAAACCTGGAGAGGGATGCAAGCATCATATTTTTCCAAGCACACTTCCTTTTCTTGTTTTGGGTTGGGTTGATCGTTTTTTGGTTTTGGGTTTTTTTTTCACTAGAGTGTTTGAAATAAAAATTGTCTTGAGCACAGGAAAAAACCCAAAACATGTGTTATAAAGGAACAGCTCAAAAATCTGATGGGCATTTCAGAGTACAGTTGGGTGCTAATTGTAAAAGTAAGGTGTTTTCCAGAATAAAAAAAGAAAAGCTACCTCAAGAGGCAATAATGAATATTTATCTACTTACAGAATTAGATCATATGCAAGAAGGTTGAGAAAGAGTTGAAGGAAGACTAGGATTCTCTGTGCAGTCTTCTGCATCATCAGCAGAATTATTTACCGTGGAACTGATCCACGAAGGGTTTACCATCACTGTCACAACTCTCACCTTGCCACCACCTCGGGAGCTGACAGCTGTGAGAGAGGTAGCTCAGTTCATGTTCCAAGGTGCTGCAAAGTTAAGCAACAATAAAAGTGTTCCACAAAAGTAGTCCATTATGAAGAAAGCTTTCACTTTTTTTCTTCTCTGTATAAAAGGAGAATTTGATTCACAGTTTTCCAAGACTTTTCTAGGAATTTCAAAGGCATTTTTCTTGGAATTAAAATGTACGTTGATGGTTTCTCAAAAACCACAGCTAGAAGAGGCAGCAGAGTAGCATGGGAGATTTTTTTTAATGTTTGCATTTTTAAATTTTTTTTAAATGTTTGCATTTTAAAAATTTGGCTTCCTTACAGAACACAACGCATAAACTGCAAAGTTACAGTGATTTGCACAGTCCTGAATTGGTGTGCTTTTAGGGAAAAAACTGTTAACTTAGCAGATTCAAAACAAAAGGAAAGTGGAAAACATGAGTACAGTAATATACTTAATGTCATTTTTAAAAGTGGTAACACATCTAAAGCTCATGACATTTGAGAAAATCAGTGTTGCAGGTAACTTGTTTGAATGGAGGGAAAAGTGCTGTAAATAAAACAGCCTTCAGCAAGTGCACATTTTAGAAAAACTTCTTTTTAACATGTTAGAAAAACTTCTTTTTAACATTCAATCAATCAATCATTTGCTGCCAATTGCTTTTCACAGCAGGGTGACTCTGGATCAGGAAGTTTGTAGCACCTAAGGCATTTAGAATCAGACAGTCTTCTTTGTCAGTAATCAGATGTAATTTTTTTAATATACAGTGTTCAGATTAGAAGTACCTGATTAGAAGTCTTAGTAGTAATTCTCTGAAATTAAGACTTTAAAGATTTTGGCTAGACAGGCCATGAAATCATATTGCAAAATAGTTATGGACTCCTCACTCCTTCTGTGTAGTCTGTACTCAATTTCTACTGTGCTTAATGAAAGTGTTTGAAAACTTGCATAAAAAATATCACTGAACAAGCTTAAGGGCTGCAATTGTGCTATCTCTAAGATGAGGCATTGTGCATACCTAGCTTGAGTGGCTGGATTAATTATGTCCTGCCACTCAACTATATAGTTTCTGCAGCACTTCCTTCTACTACAGTCAAAGGAATTTGACAGGATCAAAATCAGGTCACCTTCAGCCATAGCAAGCCCAGCCAGCTTGAGCAAGGAATGACAAAGCAACAAAGGAAACTCCAAGAAACCATACATTTCTCTCCCCAGTCATAAAAACAAACATCCTCTTCACAATTTCTTCAGACACTGAGAGTACAGTGATTCAGTAAATGACACATCGGGTTTGGAATACGTGTTAGCACACCAGAGGCTGTCAGGACACTCAGGCACAAATGCTATGTCAGCATTTTCCCTGCAATACTTCAACCTTATTTTAATGTGCTGATCATGTCCACATATACAAGCAGTACCTTTATGGGGAGCTTGACTTGGCCTGCCCTCTGGATTAGCCTGAACATACACATACATCATAATACAGCAGAACACCATCTTGGAAAAAGAGAATGGGCTTCATTCGATTATTCAGTTATTCATTTGGTGATTCAATCTTTTACACCTCCCACAAACTCACAAATGCATGTTAATTAAAGATAGTTCTTAGCTGTGCCAAGTGTTACTAAGCTGGTGAGCTGGCAGAAATATATAGGAAGATCCAGCTTCAATCCTACATAAAAAACCACTCTGAGTATATATTTCAATTATTGAAGTTAATTCTTATATCTGTCTTCCCCCACACACCACACACCCACCCCCCTCCCCACTCTTGCAAGTTAAAGTGTCTTCCTTGTAGCCTGGAAGGAGAAAGACTAAAATTTAGCCTTAACAAATTTTCATCAGACTACCCAAATACATGAGCAAGTCTTGCTGGAAATTCTTTGGAGCATTTCATTTGACCAGTTACCCAAAATTTAGGGTCCTGTAACTAGCCATTATTTCTGGCAGGTGTTGTCACTATCTGGAAATTTGCATATTGCACAACAAAAGGGATGCAATCCAATTGTGGAGTAAGCATAATCCAAAACTGTTGTTTAAGGCATCTTATTTGAAGCAGAAAATTGTGCTGTAATGCTTTGGCATAGAAATCAGTGACCCCAGAGTCCCCTGTCCCCTCCCATCTTTTCCAGCAGCTCTTCCTCCAACCTCTCCTATGGTCAGTCATTTCATATGGCAGAAAAGATGGATTTAGAATAAATCATTCTTTTCCACAGGGAAACACTGAAATGATAAATAACTGGTAGCTTAAAATGAGAACAAAAAGGAGTAAATGTGATAATGTTACACAAGACACACTTCCAGATTAACAAGCATAAAATGATATTAAATGACTCCTACATATAACTTATGTATCCCACAACAGTGTAGTTTGCAACATCATGCAATGATCTACAAACAGAGGTGCTATGGCATCATTTCATTGAGAGATATTTGAGAAATACAAACAATATTGATTCTTACTTAGCTTAGAAACTTACTCTTTTTAATGGATTTTCTAAAATAAAGTACTTGTAATCCTACTGGTTCCTGACAGCTATCTAACACAAAAAAATTACCTTAGAGGTGAAATACTGCAAACTGATGGCCTTTCCAGGTGTTGCCTACATATTTGTTAAATAAACAAAAATGAGATTATCAGAAAATGAAAAAGATGGCAAATATAACTAGGTATTTATAACCAGATTCTCCTACTCAAACTGCTTAAACTAAATAGAAAGAAACACAGCATATTTACAGACACCAGGCTGGTTGAGAAAGCATTTAAAAGGTGACTGGATATCTAACTAAGTCTCTCATTTTTTGGATTACAGTAATATCTAAATAGATACAACCTACATACTATCAATTTCAGCATCAGAAAGTATTATGAGCCTGAGGTTTTGTCAGTGGCCTAATGATATTATCTTCCCCTATTTTTCCTGACAATTAAAGAGAATAAAAATCATATTACATCTGACCACACAATGTAGATTGCTTCAGATACCAAAGTGCCTTTCAACTGAAGCAGTCAAAACAATGTGTTTCATTTCCACAGGGCTGCTGATGCTCCTTTTACCAAGCCAGGTTAACATTTCCTTGAAGTTTTCACACATTAAGAAAAGTATTACACTCTGGTGCATGAATTGAAAAGGAGACAAGGTTTCATTCCATTCACACTACACATGGCTTTATGTCCATTTTAGGGCACTGGGTCCCCCATGACACAAAACATGACATGATAAGAACCAACAGTGATTGAAATAAACAGTGCAGATGGGGCATATTTGTGCTGATGAATTTGTTTGTTTCCTGAGCAGGGTCTAAGAAAGAAGTGTATTAAAATGAGTCACTACAGAAGTGAGCAGTTCAGCTTCTATGTGTGATTCATTCCAAAAGAAGCTGGATGTCTGTATATGCCAAGGCCTCCGTTGAGAAAATAATGTACCTTGTGATTTATGTTGTTTCTCTATGTAAGTATTGGGCAATATGTTGATCTCAAAGAGATCCATTTTCCAGACTTCAATTCCTTAATAAAGCATTAATAGGCAAAAAATATGCAATTCAAAAAGTTGTCCACCACAGCACTTAACTTAAAACAGGATTCTAAGATTATCAAGTACTCACATGATTTGAGTAATACTGCTTCTTCTAAACTGTATGTGAGTTATGGCTCTTGGAAGCATCTGTTTACTCAAATACAGTGTTTGGTAACCTTAGCAATAGTTTATTTATTCATTTAATGCCCCACAGGTCAACGCCTTAAGCTTGTCAAATTGAAGGCAGTTTTTTAAACTGCAGTGCAGTTCAATAAAGAAAAATTGAGCTATATTTTTGGGTCCTGAATGGTTCAATATACGTTCAGTAATAAAGAACTTCAGTTTCTGAAAAGTTGGTAATCTGGCACATTTGAGCAGCACTTGAAAATAAAAAACAAAACAAAACAAAAATCCCTTGGAAACAGAATCAATTTGTCTCGTTGCCTTACTGATGGATCTGTGAAATTCTTGCCAAACATTAATGCTTTACTCTGTCTTCCAAATTTTATAAGTTTTTAATCTTTTAAAAATTACTCTATAAATGACAAAGCACATCATTATGCTGGTTACCTCATCAACACAATTGTGTTTTGGGAATCACTAAATTTAAAACTGTTGCATGGCACTTTGCCCTTGGCCTGTATCACTCAGAAAGCCAAGCATGCACACATGACCGGGAGGTCTGGAAGAGACAGAAACACTGAGTAACATCTCAAAGTTGCATGATTGATAAAAGCAGACACTTGAAACTTTGTTCTCCTTTGAGACACCTGAAATGATTGTAGACTGGTAATTCTTGGAGTTCTGGTATCTTTCATCCCCAAACTGTGAGAAATAAAAGTAGCAGTTTATTGATATGTTTCTGATTTCCTCATTAGGGAATTTTCTCCCCTTTCCTGCAGTTATCTGACTTCTGCTTTCTCTTAGGAGTTCGATGTTTTCTTCTCTGTATTCTAACAGATTTAGAAGCCTCCATGGGTTGAAAACCACCAGTACAAATGAAGCAGGCTTTCTATTTTTTAAAAAAAAAATCTGGCACCCCTTAACTGGATCTGCGGAAAGGCTGTCATCTGCAGTGTCCGTCTGATGGCACCAGCACTCTGGTTCTGCCACCAGCTCAAGGGTCTGGCGAGCAGAGGGGCAGCACAGGTCTCACAGAGAGAAGAGAGGATGGGAAGGAGCAGGGACCAGAGCCACAGAGAATGGGTTGAGCATGAGCTCTGGCCTCTCCTGCCCAAACCACACATCTCTCTGGCCAGCTGACATGATCCCTCCATTCCAGATTCATGAGAAAAATGAGTGGCAAGGGTTCTGGCTGAGGGGCTGGCTTGGCATGCAGACAGCAGAACAAGCTGAGGTAGATGTCTCTACCATGACAGGAGAAGTCAGGTCACCAACATGGCCATGCTCCTCACAGACCATGTACCCTGTACAGGCCCCCAGAGAAGGTTTCTCAGCACTCCTCAGAGGCTGCAGCCAGGAAAGGCTGCTCCAAGGGAGACCAACCAGGGAATTAAGAGCCGTGCATGGGAATGGCTTCCCCCTCCAGCTTCTCCTACTGCAGCAGTTCCTCCACTACACCATGCCTGGCAGCCATGAGAGACAGGAGGCATTTCCTGCCCTCTCTTCCCTGCTAGACCCAAGAGATGCGTGGTTGAACCTTGTTGCCTGAAAGATCACAGAAAGACAGAGTCAGGGAACAGAAACCCTCTCATTTCTTACGGTTTCTTCTAGATTCTTTTATTATGACTTTGAGTGGAATTAGGAGACTTCTCACAAGGCAAAATAAAAATGCATAGTTCCTATTTCCTGATTTGGAATGCCAGCTGAGCAGACACACTCCCCAGTACAGTAGTCTCCTCTCAGAGCTCTAGACACCTCCAGCCCTGCAGGACCTGAAACTGCAAAGGTGGATAGTCACTGAATGGTATCTGGAGAGATCAACATTAAAACTGGTTGAGAAACCCAAGACAAGGATTTGGAAGTGAGATTAAAATGAGCTGGGTGTTTCAGGGGGAGGCAGTATATGATATAACCTGATATATGATCAGATAGGAGTGACCAGGCAAGGGCTGGGCCCAGAACAGAGACCTGAGAAATGTATGACAAGACTATGATGAAAATGAGACTAAAATGAAAAAACTGGAAAGCAGAAACTGTGTCTGCCTAAATGAGAGAAATGGAACTGGATGACAAGTTGTAGTAGGGGAGAGACAGGACTGCAGCAGAGACAGCCAGAAGGAGGTGAGCAAGAGTTGAGGCTAGCAAAACCTGGACAGAAAAGCAAATATCTTTAAAGGGTGCTCATATATGAGGATGTGGACTGTGGACTCTGAATACCACTTTTTCCCAGACTTCTAAACACACTTATCAGCAAAAAAGCTTGTAAACAATGTTGGTGTCAAGATGGTGGATTATAAAATTTCTTTATTTACACTCTGTTTCACAAAGACCCGACTTTCCCCTGTCCACATCAGGTGAGTACTAGATTCACCTGTAGGAAAACAAAGGCACATGTTCTCAAACCCTGTGCTCATAAAGAGTGGAAGCTTCTAATTTTAACATTTCCACATTTCAGTTTTGTTTATCTGATAATACTCTCCTCCACTCTTACTGAGATATTGTGAAAACCAATGAGATATTCCAGGACTACAGCTGTGGACATAAGGAGAAGCACACTGTGAAAACAACCACAGAAGGGAATTTCAATAACATACACTAAAATAACATGAGGCCATCCATTTAACTGCAAAGTAAGAGAAAAATTAAGATAATACTCTCGTTAAATGAAGATCAGTTAAGTTTTACTGTGAATGAGACACAAAACTTCTGAAGAAAAATACCTGTTTCCCTATGACAAAAATTGTGCACATGTGCCCACTCATAAGGAAACTAAAATTTAATTCTGGTATTACCTAACTTTTCAAGTATCTTAGTGTTCATCAGACATCCTGCATATATGTGTGTGCTTGGACTTAGATGGATGAGTGACTGTGCCATTCCATAATGTACAGTGCAAAGCTGAAAAGTTAATCTTTCAAAGGCTCATGAATAGTGACTTATATTAGCTTTCAATTTTCCAGAAAAAAATAAACAAACAGACCAAATGCAAGTGTTAAGAAAATAAACAATGCTGAAAAGGTTATGCTTCTAAGCAAATACTAACAAAGTGTTTGTAACACTTGCAGGAACTAAGTGACCTCTGTTTGCTAGAAAACAGGTAACCTTTAACCACAGACACTTGTACTAGACATTTAAAGAATCTGTGGGTTTAGCACATCATCATGATTTGCAGTGAGTTACAAAAAAGTAATCTTGAAGTCAGGGATTGATTTCCCAAATAAAAATATTAACTTTTACTGAAAAAATAAAAATATCTATAGACAAGAGCTATTTCTAGCTGAAAACATCTCATTCTAAGGAAGTGCAAGCAGATGTGTGTCAAGAATGATAAATGGAATAGAGTTTTATGTGCACCATAAATGTGAAGAAAGGATTGTACTCGCATGTGATAACAAGAGAAAAACAGATTAATATGTTTAGAGGTGTCAGTAAATCAAGTATGATTTCCTGTACATGAAAGTTCTAAATATTCTAAGGTTATCGGCCTTGGAAAGACCAAGTAAATATTTCAGCATTTTCAGTAGATGAAATGAAACATCTATTAAAGAAATTATTGCACCTGGTGTAAACATCACTCCCACAATGCAATATTTTTGTTTAAGAACGACCTATGGAAGCCAGAACAGTATACAAAGTGTTGTGTATATATATATCAGTACAGTGTCCTACAATGTTGATATAACATATAACATTGGTTTTGAGTTAATCTGCATTTTTTATTCATAGTGCATTCGTTTAACACCTTCAGCTCTAAAATGACACATTTAACCAGAAAGTTTCTGACTGCATTGGAGTTAAATACATGTTCTATAATGCTTGTAACAAAAGTGGGGCATGAACCCTTGTCATAGGGATAGTTCTACAAGGACTGTTATAATCAGTTACAGATGAAGGAATTGAGGCACACACTTGAAAGACACCCAAGATAGGAGGAATGAAGGCAATTCCACATTCTGCACCCTCATTTTTAAGTAGCATCATTAAAAAGAAATTGAATCAATGCAGCCCATATTCTCTGTAAAACAGTTACTGTGGGTGCCTGGCTACAGGCTGGGCTGTCCCAGAGCTGCCACTACAGCTGCACCACAGCCTGGCAGCATTGCAGAGCTCACCACACCATCCCAGGATCTCCTGTCCCAGCCATCTCCAGGGAGGTGCCCAGAGTGTGGGACACTGTGCCACTGCTGGCTGAGGCCGTGCAATGGCCTGGCTAACACATCCTGCTGCTCACACAGGTGCCCTGTGGCTCCCAGTCCCCCGGCAGCAGCACTCTGAGAGCTGCCATGTAACTACTTGTCCCTTTCTCTTTTGTTGGTTTGGGTGTTTGATAGTGGATTTTTCCCAATGCCAAATTAATGTGAAATGCCAAGGAAGGCAAATTTGTGAAAGTCAAATTTGGCTCTAAAGAAGAAGAAATAGCCTTTTAAAAATGCTTTGTAGAAGTTATCATTTCATTGGGCCCTTTCTTTTTTATGGCACTAGGTTTTGCTTCCACAATGCAAGAAGTATGACAAACATCAGATTGCCATAGGCAACAATAGTTACAACTCATCATGGGAGATGCAACTACACAGTGAATTCTGGTTTAAAGAGAAAAATGAGGAGATATACCCTCAGACCTTGACAAGAATTGTCACATCTGATGTAAATGTAGCATGTAGCATGGCCAATTGGTAATCAAGTAATCTGAATTCTGGGATGGCTTTTCAAAAGTTTAAAGAATTTAAATACTTTAAAACCCCTTTTCTTCTGGTCTTGAAACAATTCAGGCTTAGCACATAAATCCAGAGCAGGTAGAGCTCCTCTGGCCAGCTGGTGTGAAGATGCACCACATCTCTGATGACTCTGAAAGCTCTAGGAGACAGAACAAGAAAAAATATTTTAAAAGCAAGAAAAAATAACAAGCTGAAGAAAGCAAGTTGCCTACAACCTAGGACTACCTAAAGACTGCTATAACTTTTTCTTGTTCCCATACACAGAAGCTTTAGCTAACAAGTACACTGGAAAAGAGCCTTGAAAGTTCAAAAGTCAGAGAGGAGCAGAAAGTGGTAACAAAATGACTGTAGAGAAAGCAGTGTGCAGGAAGCAGCTGAATTTCCAGGTTTCTGTATGTCAGATATTTGCATAAGACTTATCCAGAGGCTTTTCAGAAATTAAACCTCTGTTTAAACCTGAAATAGCTGTGTCCATGCACTTCCTCCTGATATCACAGCCTTTGGTTCACCCTGAGAGGATTCCTTCAGGCTTCAATAACTAGAAGATTTGCACTCATGCAATTGAAAGATGGAACAGGGCCTTTGAATTATAACAAAAATGTAGCTGCTTTTCAAGTGTTTGGTGACTTCTGTACCTCAGCCTCAAAAAGTAAACGGTGAAAGGAAAAGAGGAAAAATACCGGAATGGCTGATGGCTTTTGTGGTGAGATGGTATTTGCATTCCTAGAATTTCCAAAATCTCCTTAAAGGAGCCTAAATCCTCAGAATTGCACCAAAACAGACAAAACAGAATTCTGTATTTTAAAAAAATGTAAAGGGATCACTATATGCCTTTGAAATACTGAAGTGTCAATGGATGAATCTGTTAGGGGGCTAGTGAGTAAAAGGAAACTATTTGCTGCTGGGGCTTTTAATGAAAAACTGAAAATTTTTTTTCTTGTGTCAATAAACACCTGCAAGGATGGTCAGATTTTTTGCGTAACTGCATGTGGAAAGAAAAAAACATTTTTCTGGAAAAGACACTAATTTTCCTATGAAAATCAGTCCTTTCCTTAGAAAGCCTTATATCTTTCCTCTTGCCAAATGTTATATAGAAACAAACTTGAACATGCTGTGTTCAACTTTAATCTTCCATTTAAGATTACATATAATACATGTAGAGAATATATTTGGTCATAATTTCTCAGTAATCTCTTTAGTTCTTTTATTGCTTTCTTTTACTAAGTTTGAAGAAAAATTATTTGAAAATGCTATAATTCAAAGCTATGCATGAGATGTGCTTTGTTGAATATATAAAAGCACAGGAACAAACTTTATAATAGGTCTGTCTTTTGTGCCTGGTCTACTTGTACATCCTTTTCACTTCAGATCAAAACCAGATGGATTACACTTGTGAGAGTTTTTCACATTCTCCATGTCATGTATCATTTTCCAAGGAACCATATAGCCATTAAGTCCCTGACAACAGTTTCACTTAGAAAAAATCAATTTGCTTCTGAAGGATGTGGGATTGCAGCCGTTTAAGTATGTCTGCTTGGATTATAAATTTATTGTTCTGGGCAGTTGTCATCAAAGCAAAGATATATATTATTTTGCAGTGATATAAAAGATAATCTGTCACTTCTACAGGTTCCCAAATCTGCTTTGGAAAGAAGCAGTTTAAACAACTTTACCCTAGAAGTGAAAATACTGACATCACCATGATTCCAAAGCCTTCAAAAGACAAAGAGGCTTTGATCCAAGATGATTTTAGCAAAATTTAAGGAAATATGCCTAGAAATATTAAGGGCCAAGAAATATCTTTTTTATTTTCATAGTAACTAGATTTGGTTCCAGTCCCTCCCCCAACTAGCATGTTGAAAAGTGAGTGGCAGTGGTTCATCACTTAATGCGTGGATTAACTCAAAAGACATTAAAAATACCACTAGTGACTTTCTAGAAGAAAACAGCAACAAAAACTGTGCTTTGCAGAAGGCAAAGTTCTGAGTCCTGCACTTGGGTCACACCAATGCCATGCAGCCCCACAGGCTGGGGGCAGAGTGGCTGGAGAGCTGCCTGATGGAAAAGGATCTGGGAGTGCTGGTCGGCAGCCACCTGAGCACGAGCCAGCAGTGCCCAGGTGGCCAAAAAGGCCAAAGGCAGCCTGGCCTGTATCAGCATCACTGTGGCCATCAGGAGCAGAGCAGTGGCTGTGCCCCTGTACTCTGCAGGGCTGGGCTCAGTTCTGGGCCTCCTCACTACAAGACAGACATTGAGGGGCTGGAGCAGGTCCGGACAAGGGCGACAGAGCTGGGAAAGGTTTGGGAGCACAAGTGTGATGAGAAGGGGCTGAGGGAACTGAGGGGTTAGTTTAGCCTGAAGAAAATGAGGCTCGG